>NC_090446.1:1047165565-1047798065 GCF_031143425.1 Pleurodeles waltl | reverse complement strand
CTGTGCATGCTATTCCTTACTTTGAAATAGCACATACAGAGCCAACTTCCTACAATTGCACACTGGCATCAGTGTGCATTTATTGTGCGGAGAAGTTTGATACCAAACCTCCCAGTTCTCAGTGTAGCCATTATAGAACTGTGGAGTTGGTGTTTGACAAACTCCCAGCCCATATACTCTTATGGCTACCCTGCACTTACAATGCCTAAGGTTTTGCTTAGACAATGTAGGGGCGTAGTGCTCATGCACATATGCCCTCACCTGTGGTATAGTGCACCCTGCCTTAGGGCTGTAAGGCCTGCTAGTGGGGTGACTTACCTATGCCACAGGCAGTGTGAGGTTGGCATGGCACTCTGAGGGGAGTGCCATGTCAACTAGTCATTTTCTCCAGACTAGCACACACAAGCTGTGAGGCAGTGTGCATGTGCTGAGTGAGTGGTCCCCAGGGTGGCATAAGACATGCTGCAGCCTTTAGAGACCTTCCCTGGCATCAGGGCCCTTGGTACCAGGGGTACCAGTTACAAGGGACTTACATGAGTGCCAGGGTTGTGCCAATTGTGGAGACAAAGGTACAGTTTAGGGAAATAACACTGGTGCTGGGGCCTGGTTAGCAGGGTCCCAGCACACTTTCAAATAATAACTTAGCATCAGCAAAGGCAAAAAGTTAGGGGGTAACCATGCCAAGGAGGCATTTCCTTACACCGGTGGTGTTCAAAATCCAACAAGCTGAATTCCCTAAGGGTACTAAGGTAGCGCCATCAATTACAGGGAAAGTCATGGTCAAGTAACACAAAAAATAAACCCTTGTATAAAATGAAATAATATTATGAAACGCTTTTGGAGCATCCTTGGAGGCTGCCTGGCATTACCTTAATAAGTACAATTCACACACCCAAGTATAAGTCTATTGTCAGTACAGAGCTTTGCTCTTGCTAAATATATTATTAGAAAATGGTTTATGATTTGGCAATGACAGATGTGAGCTAACTTGTAAACAATAAACAGCATTCCAAGCACACACATTTCCATGAAAAGACTTGTTAAAAGCAGAAGTGTGCTATGGCATGGAATGGTCAAAGAAAGTAGAGTGTAGAGAGGAAGAAAACACACGTACTCCCATGGAGTGCTGCAAGCAAAATAAAACTGTAGTTCCCGGAATGTAGGCATTGGAAGGAAACAACTCATCCAATCAGAAACACTGTAAAAAAGCTATTCTCCAGGGGAGAAACAATAAAATATAGAGGAAGTACACAATCTGATTAGAATTAGAGACTGACAAGCAACTCAACCAATGGCAAGCAATAAGCTGACTTAAAACTGTACGTATTGGTATTGTCCACAACAGATATTTCAACAATAGACAATGTAATGTGAGACCTAAAATTTACCTGAATAACCCTCCACTGGACTTGCTCGGCTACCAAGCTTACCGGAGGAAAGAAAAAGAGAGCGACTCAAAAACACCTGCCAATTGATGCTGGACCACCTGTATCATATGGTTTTTGGCACTCATGTATACAGAAAAAAATGTCTTACTTGCGTATGAAGGCACTACAGTGTCCTACACCACTGCAAGTTTTGCAGTATCCCCAATTCCATGGAAGACAGCCCAAGATGCTTTTATTTGTGATGTTGAAAAGGGTAGCTAAGATGCTCTGGAAGTTGGAGCTTTAAGGCTCTGGCCCTTTCTCACATAGCACCCCTTCCAAAGCCTCTCCTCCTCCTCTCTGAGAACACTGCACATGAAAATGAATACTAAGTTGGCAGGTCTGACGATGACTGGGTGACACAGTTTTGCAAAGCCATGCAGAGAGCTTCCATCCTAAAGCCTACGCTTTGCATCTATTTTCCAATGGATGAAAAACTTTGATGGGAGTTGGCAGAAGCCAGTTCTCGAACTTAACATTAAGTCAATATTGCTGCACTGCAAGTACTTCTGCTGTTCATCGTGCATCTGATATGGTAAATTTAGGAACAAGAGCAGGTCACATACTTCAAATTGCACCAGTATGTATACTTTCCAAACAGATGTGTTTATAGGTCCCTATGAGATGTTCACTGCTGCCATTGGGTGTGAAATTATTTGTGGCTGCTTTCGTACAAGCCAAAGTAAAAAATTTTACTGAAAGTTCTGCTGCATCACTGATAAGGATACCTCAGAGAAAATGCATCTCACCTGAACCTGGGATGCCCGGAAGCTGTACATATTTATAAATAAATAAATGTACTTTGTTGGTCATGTTACCTACATTTAGAGGCCCTCAAAGAAAACTCTTTTAAAAATCAATACCTGAACATGAAAAGCATACTCCTGTGAACCAGGGATGTGAATTTAATTTCCATTCTTTTAACAACAAGAAACATCACGCTAACTCTTGAAGAGTCCTCTTTCCATTAACAATACTGTTATGTTTTCATTGGGAGATTTGGTCTTTGTTTGAGGCATAGTTTCCAAAATTAAAATAAAAAACAAATATCCTGCAGAAAAGCCCTAAGATTAGCATTCTGGGGGCAAGTAGTTGATGTAGGAGGTTGGCTCTGTATGTGCTATTTCAAAGTAAGGAATAGCATGCACAGAGTCCAAGGGTTCCCCTTAGAGGTAAGATAGTGGCAAAAAGAGATAATACTAATGCTCTATTTTGTGGTAGTGTGGTCGAGCAGTAGGCTTATCCAAGGAGTAGTGTTAAGCATTTGTTGTACATACACATAGACAATAAATGAGGTACACACACTCAGAGACAAATCCAGCCAATAGGTTTTTATATAGAAAAATATCTTTTCTTAGTTTATTTTAAGAACCACAGGTTCAAATTCTACATGTAATATCTCATTCGAAAGGTATTGCAGGTAAGTACTTTAGGAACTTCAAATCATCAAAATTGCATGTATACTTTTCAAGTTATTCACAAATAGCTGTTTTAAAAGTGGACACTTAGTGCAATTTTCACAGTTCCTAGGGGAGGTAAGTATTTGTTAGGTTAACCAGGTAAGTAAGACACTTACAGGGCTTAGTTCTTGGTCCAAGGTAGCCCACCGTTGGGGGTTCAGAGCAACCCCAAAGTCACCACACCAGCAGCTCAGGGCCGGTCAGGTGCAGAGTTCAAAGTGGTGCCCAAAACACATAGGCTAGAATGGAGAGAAGGGGGTGGCCGGTTCCGGTCTGCTTGCAGGTAAGTACCCGCGTCTTCGGAGGGCAGACCAGGGGGGTTTTGTAGGGCACCGGGGGGGACACAAGCCCACACAGAAATTTCACCCTCAGCGGCGCGGGGGCGGCCGGGTGCAGTGTAGAAACAAGCGTCGGGTTCGCAATGTTAGTCTATGAGAGATCTCGGGATCTCTTCAGCGCTGCAGGCAGGCAAGGGGGGGGGGTTCCTCGGGGAAACCTCCACTTGATCAAGGGAGAGGGACTCCTGGGGGTCACTCCTCCAGTGAAAGTCCGGACCTTCAGGTCCTGGGGGCTGCGGGTGCAGGGTCTCTCCCAGGTGTCGGGACTTTGGATTCAAAGAGTCGCGGTCAGGGGAAGCCTCGGGATTCCCTCTGCAGGCGGCGCTGTGGGGGCTCAGGGGGGACAGGTTTTTGTACTCACAGTCTTAGAGTAGTCCTGGGGTCCCTCCTGAGGTGTTGGATCGCCACCAGCCGAGTCGGGGTCGCCGGGTGCAGTGTTGCAAGTCTCACGCTTCTTGCGGGGAGCTTGCAGGGTTCTTTAAAGCTGCTGGAAACAAAGTTGCAGCTTTTCTTGGAGCAGGTCCGCTGTCCTCGGGAGTTTCTTATCTTTTCGAAGCAGGGGCAGTCCTCAGAGGATGTCGAGGTCGCTGGTCCCTTTGGAAGGCGTCGCTGGAGCAGGATCTTTGGAAGGCAGGAGACAGGCCGGTGAGTTTCTGGAGCCAAGGCAGTTGTCGTCTTCTGGTCTTCCTCTGCAGGGGTTTTCAGCTAGGCAGTCCTTCTTCTTGTAGTTGCAGGAATCCAATCTTCTAGGGTTCAGGGTAGCCCTTAAATACTAAATTTAAGGGCGTGTTTAGGTCTGGGGGGTTAGTAGCCAATGGCTACTAGCCCTGAGGGTGGGTACACCCTCTTTGTGCCTCCTCCCAAGGGGAGGGGGTCACAATCCTAACCCTATTGGGGGAATCCTCCATCTGCAAGATGGAGGATTTCTAAAAGTTAGAGTCACCTCAGCTCAGGACACCTTAGGGGCTGTCCTGACTGGCCAGTGACTCCTCCTTGTTGCTTTCTTTGTTCCCTCCAGCCTTGCCGCCAAAAGTGGGGGCCGTGGCCGGAGGGGGCGGGCAACTCCACTAAGCTGGAGTGCCCTGCTGGGCTGTGACAAAGGGGTGAGCCTTTGAGGCTCACCGCCAGGTGTTACAGCTCCTGCCTGGGGGAGGTGTTAGCATCTCCACCCAGTGCAGGCTTTGTTACTGGCCTCAGAGTGACAAAGGCACTCTCCCCATGGGGCCAGCAACATGTCTCTAGTGGGGCAGGCTGCTGGAACTAGTCAGCCTACACAGACAGTCGGTTAAGTTTCAGGGGGCACCTCTAAGGTGCCCTCTGTGGTGTATTTTACAATAAAATGTACACTGGCATCAGTGTGCATTTATTGTGCTGAGAAGTTTGATACCAAACTTCCCAGTTTTCAGTGTAGCCATTATGGTGCTGTGGAGTTCGTGTTTGACAGACTCCCAGACCATATACTCTTATGGCTACCCTGCACTTACAATGTCTAAGGTTTTGTTTAGACACTGTAGGGGTACCATGCTCATGCACTGGTACCCTCACCTATGGTATAGTGCACCCTGCCTTAGGGCTGTAAGGCCTGCTAGAGGGGTGGCTTACCTATACTGCATAGGCAGTGAGAGGATGGCATGGCACCCTGAGGGGAGTGCCATGTCGACTTACTCGTTTTGTCCTCACTAGCACACACAAGCTGGCAAGCAGTGTGTCTGTGCTGAGTGAGAGGTCTCCAGGGTGGCATAAGACATGCTGCAGCCCTTAGAGACCTTCCTTGGCATCAGGGCCCTTGGTACTAGAAGTACCAGTTACAAGGGACTTATCTGGATGCCAGGGTCTGCCAATTGTGGATACAAAAGTACAGGTTAGGGAAAGAACACTGGTGCTGGGGCCTGGTTAGCAGGCCTCAGCACACTTTCAATTGTAAACATAGCATCAGCAAAGGCAAAAAGTCAGGGGGCAACCATGCCAAGGAGGCATTTCCTTACAGTTGCTAACGACTTTCTGTGGGGCTATAATGCAAACTTTGTGTTACCTTCTTTGACTAGAAGGAGGCATAAACAGAAAAATATGTTGCATCTATGCCCTCAGCTCAAAGTATAGCTGCATCAAATCCACCAGTGCCAGTATATGGACGATCAAAAGTTGAATAAAAAATAAAGCAGTTCTAAGAGAAAAAGAGGTTCAGATAAGACTCATACAAGCATAAACGTTCTCTGATCAAGGCACTCAAAGCAACAGCTCCAAAAGCCAAATCAAAAAGAAAACACACTTTAGCTTTCTACATCAAAGCCACAGCAGCCTCAAAGTCAACCCCACCTTTTGTGGAAGACTAGGGGCTGGAAACATTTTGCTAACTACATTTGCTTCAAGAGGCACAACATTTTTGGAACCAGACTGCTTTTTTCTTAGTAAAAATGAGTTCAAGCCAGTGGCTGAGGACAAGGGAGCCTAGTTGCAAGTTAAAGACAAGGGACGTGGTGGAATGGGACTTGACTGAGAAACTATAGCTCAAAGGGACCAAGCACGACGATAAGCCACAGTAAGACCTAGCGACCTGGGCCCAGATCATTCATGATTTCCTCAGCTGGGAGTAGAGGGCTCTGACTGAAAGGCGTTTGCACTCAGTTTTGGGTTACTGCCAAGTGGAGGTATGAGGGAAGAGTCAGCTGGGCCTCTGAGTTTGCTGCCTCCGTCAGGTACGGAGGGAGTCCTGAGGGGGAATGAGAATTGTCAGTGTACAATGCTGCTGGAGCACACCAGCCTAAGATCTGGGAGGCAATGGTAGTAATGCCTCTTTTAAGGAGGCAGATTGTACTCTGGTTAACTGGCAACACCTTCATGGGGACATACAGGCTGAGATATCCAGCTGAGAGAACTGGAGTGTGCAACATCGTGGACGTTTCTTGCACCTATTTGAGTACTGTGGGGGCAGGGGAAGGAGAGGACTTGAGACAGCCATGTTCGTTAAGTGTTTACAGTTGGTGCTTTCTCTGATATTAACCTAAAATATTTAAATTAAATAAAGATGTTTAAAAAAAGTATTCAAGTTTAGTTCAGAAGTGGCATCTTCTGAAAATGCCATTACTTAATACCCTAAATGCAAATCTGCAACCCAAGGCAAACCATTTTTGAAACCTCCAAGAGTATGGAGCAGAACTGTAATCAAGTTACGCTTATTTTCAAATAGATTTTTTAGGATAAATTGTGACTGGAATCAAATGCAAAGTTTCCAACCAACTGAATAGAGTTTACTCTTCATTTTATAACACTCAAACGCAGGAAATAAAGTTTTCACTAGATATTTAAGGACAAGCGTTTATGATAACAATAACATAAAATAGAAAAAACACTGCTAAACAACAGAAACCAACTTTAAACTCCAAGTTGGAAAAATCTTGTTGGAACCAATGGTAAAATTGCTTTTAGTGTCTAAGGGCGCCACTCCCGAACAGTGAGTGAAAATAACATTAAAAGTTCCTTTTGAAAACAACCATTTTCTTTTCATTTGGATGGGTGGCTACGAGTGTGAGAGGAAGCATGTACCCCGAGATGGAAAATAGTGCTGTGCATCCCAATAAAAAGCTATCCTGAAATACAATGTGCCAAAGCACCACTTGTTTGGGCAACTGTATAGGATATGACCTGTATTGTACACAAAGCTCTTCGCTGCGGCACCCAAATTGCATGGTTCAATATACTGGAATTATGACTCTGTCATGAAAAAACAAGGCAACTCAGCTCTTCTCAGCAAGCACATCTGAGATATGGGATTTTACTATTTGACCTATCCACACTAACACTACCTATTCTGCTTTCAAAAAGGATACTAGAAGTATTCTTTTCTAATGACACTAAAATGCAACTCTGTTCTTCATCTGTTCACTCATGTCCATTTAAACTGCATACTAGAGCCAACCATGTTGTTCTTCTCATTGCTTAATTTCTGAGCCTTGTTCCAATCTTAACACTGAAATGTATGTGAATGTTTTATTTCACTCATGTATGAAAACCATATAGTCTGCATATATGCTAATCTGTATTTTTGTATACACATCAGTGTTGTATTACTGTTTGATTTTAGTTGACTGTTTCTTAATTTATTTGCCATAATCTGTAATCAACTACTACCAAGCGCATGTTATTGACTGCTTCCTTCGAAAGAGCTCTTGGACCTCGTCCCTAAATTTACCATATCATAAATATAATACAATATAGTTTTAACTGTCAAGAAAAAAGTAAAATAAGCCAAAAAATGCAACACATACACCAGAAGTCAAAAACTGCATGTGCAGAATTTTTTTTGCAAAAAAAACAAATTATACAACGATCACTTTAGGAATGACTAAAATCAATCTGTAATTTACTTCTAACCCTTACCATACCTACTCCAAATCCTTAACCACAAACTCTTGACCTTTCTACCTCAAACTCCTAAACTGACATCCTTAACACCTACACCAGTGGTTCCCAAACTTTTGACTTCTGTGAACCCCACTTTATCATTACTAGAACCCGGGGACCCCCACTGATTTATTATTGGAATCCGGGGACCTCCAAATGAGTCTTTACTGAAAGCTGGGGACCTAATCTGTTAATAGTTTTAAAATTTTTAAGCAGTTGTGGACCCCCTGAGAAAGCTTCACGGACCCCCATGGGTCCCCAGACCACAGGTTGGGAACCACTGCCCTACACCCTATGTCCCTAACCCTTTCAAACCTTTCTTACTTCAATTTACTTTGGGAACAAATACTTTGGGAAGTGTTCTTTTTTCCAGGTATTCATCTTTAAAAATAATAAATTGAGAATTATTTTAGATGTTTTTGTTTAGCTTTTGAGGATATACCCTTTTCATAAGCGTCTGCCTTCAATAATACCAAGCAGCATTGTGGCAGATACAGTCTTATTAATCCGCATTTACTTTTAGCAGTCATCTCCTTAATTTGCTTCAGAAGCATTATAGCCAACTTACTAGTTATGTAGGAGGAGAAGTTTATGGAGACAAAGAAAATGATAGGGATGGTGAGGAATAACCCCTGGATCCTCAGAAAGGCATGGTTTACTCCCTAAACCTGGGACTGTTCTAAGCTCATGTACAATATGACAGTGTAATGTACACAAAAGACAGCAGAAACAAGATCAGCATATGGCACTGTAAATCCTATGTCCCATTTTTTCAACTGCATAATTTTTTATGGATCTTCACCAGTAAAAACAGAACTGCCAAGTAGTGTGGAAAAAAAACTTTAAGGTCCTTCCAGATAAACAAGTTCTTGTGAAGAAAACAGCACATCTGGCAAATGAAAGACATGCTGCATTTCTCTTACTGGGATACACTTGGATAAAGAGTAAAGTGAGTGTGTTCTTTTGCACCTGAAATTGTTAAAAACAAGAGATACAAAGGACTACAGTGAGAGGAACACAGAACCCCAGGTTCTAGACACCCCAAGAACCAAAAATACCCCAAATTCTGCTTCTCCCGGGTTGATCGTGCTTTAAGAGGCACCCTCCCCATTAACAGACTCAACATAAATTTAGCAAAGTAGCAAATAAGTAACTGGAACCACTCAACAACTGGGTCCTATATCCGGAAAAAGAAAGGATTTTACTTAAAAATCTCAAAAATCAAGCAGTACAGAAATTAGATTAAAAGTCACTAAGACTCAATTGCAGAGTAGATAATAAAAAGTCAGAATTATTTTAAGTCCCAAGTGAACAGCAAAATCATTAGAAAAATGCACCAGCATTTCTGGTAGAAAAGTTAAAGTGTCTCGCTAACCCCCCTATGCATAATTCCTGCATAGGAAATTAGAAAGATCTGCAGTTTCACTGTGACATCACTAAAAGCAAACAATATGAGACAAATCACAGACTGTGTAGCCATCAAAAGGCCTATAAATCTATCCCATTTCTAAGTAAGCATTGAACAGCCTCAGCACCGTATTGTCAGCTAATATGCAACATTTCTAAACATCGGACTACACACCAGTACAAACCCAACAGTGGAACAACAGCACAAGAAACCTTGGGCACTTTGCATGATTAGAAACGTTGAAAAGTTCATTCACAATACGTGTATATTAGGAAAGTTACTGCAGCTATGTCAAAGAAAAATGGGAGGGGGAAGAAACAGGAGTGAGAGGCAAGCAACATCCACATTAAATAAAATGGAGATTTCAGCAAAAAGTGCCCTAATCCAAATATGTTTATAAACACACTTGCTAAACTCATTTCAAGTGTACTCATTTTTTTTTACATTTCTGTATTTGATCCATCATAAAATTCATTTTTCAACATCACTTATTTTGCACCAAAAATGTAAATGTTTAAAAAATGCTTCAACACAAGGATAAATGGAAATCTACTTGGGTGGGTTGCCATAAAAAGGGGTAGTCTCCTCTATAGGAAGACGGAAAAGATTAGAACCATGATAGAAGCAAAAATCTTCAATATGAAAACATTTCTCAAGGTTATGCATTTTGTTGTGTAAACAAGACATACCAAATAAATCCAACCTAAGACTGACATTTTCTAAATGTAAAGTCAACCAGTGGAATGGTCAACTGGCCTGACTAAAGTTTGACATAACTGGAGTATGGTATACACTAACAGATGAACAACATTTGGGTAAAGGCTGCCTCAAAGGCAAATTCCCAAAACACAGACACATGCATAGCAGCATTTCGTTTCTCCAGCAGAAAGTTTTACTAAACTAAGCATGGCCAGTTGTTTTCAAAATAATTATTACAACTCACCGAATGACCTCTCCCTCCGAGATGGTGTCTGGAATTTCTTGTTGGGGTGAGGCCAATAACGTGTCCAGAAATCGGATAGCTCCTTTCTTGAACAGCACCAATGGCTCAATGTTAGGAACTGAATGTATATGGTATACATCCTCTGACAGCTGCAACAAAAGGGTACGATCTTTAGTTAGAAGTGTGTCCGAATTTCAACCAAGGCTCAAGAGAGTCTACTTTTTTCCAGTAAGTAAAAATGTAACTATTTAAAATCATCACACAAAATTCCCTCATAACTCAAAATTACCCGCATGGACAACTGAACAAAATGCAAAACACTAGTTAATCACAGTTAAGTTAGTCAGGACAAATTGCATTATAATAAAAATTTATAAAAATCTAAAATCTACATAAAAAGTTAAAATGGGCATTTTAGCAACAATTTCAATATATTTGACAACCCTTTGCAACACAATTGAAAGCTCACAACTCTATCGCTTCTTGACACGTGCGTGACTCATTCCCTAAAAAGAGAGGTCTAACAAATTTTCACTAGGCTCTAAACACAGCTTGCATTTCCCTACCAATTCCTCTTAAATCTTTTGAAATGTTTACTAGGCTATGGCAAAAAACACGCATGCAATTATGTTTTACTCTCATTGCTATATTCATGATGTTTGACTGATACTTCTGAAGGCTAAACGGCTAAAAAAAAAGGCTTGGTATAGCATATCTTTCTAAGAGGAAAGCTACACTCTTACAAAGATATGCTATACCAAGCCCTTTTCAGCTGTTTAGCCTTCAACTATTTTAGCTTTTCGTTACTTACCAACATAAAACACCACAAGTCAATACACCCAAGACCACTTTTCATACATCCACCTACTGACCAAGGAACAAACTCAATTTTGAATATTTAGAAACACAACCAACAGCAAACAGAGGTAGAGCGGCTACAAGAAGCTTTCAATATCCTAATACCGCCCCAAAAAACAAAACAGGACAAAAGAAAACAAGCACCTTGTAGAAATACAGAACTAAAAAGATGAAACAACAAATCAGAAGGCTACAACAAATCTAGCACAAAACAATCAACATTCAAGACAAAATTCACCTAGGCAAGCTTAACAAAATACACAAATCTTCAAACAAAAAAGCTAAAAAAAAGTTACTCCTCAAAATTAAAAATGCTATCACTGCAAATAAATAATTTTATACAATTCTCAACGAATTTTGAAAACCTAAATGCATGGAATGAACTCATCCCATTACTCAAGAATTCATTGACAAACTGGAAAATCATTACACAACCAAGGCAGGCACATTGGACTCCTATTTAAAACATAGGAGAACTACCAGCACCAACCCGTTTCCAAAAATCCCCTTCAAGAGTAAGCCAACCCAGTCTCTACACTCCTTCAAACAAATATTACTAAGTGAATTAATGGATCTGGTCAAAGCAAGCAGGCCTTTTTAACGCCTTGTCTACCACACGTCTTCAAGAATATTCTCATATCTACCGCTACTGTCACACTTGTAAAAAGGATCATCAATTTCTTTAACTACAGGAATCTTTCCTGAAGACCTTAAAAAAATAGAAAGAAAAGGCATACATACACCCATTATTGAAGAAAACAAACCTGGACCCGCATGACCCAAACAACTACAGACTAATTTCAAATGGACCTTTCCTGGGCAAACTGATGGAAAGAGCAGCATTCGCCCAAATGTCACAATTCGTTGAAGATAACGCCATACTTTCAGACTACCAAACTGGATCTCGCCCAGGAAGAGGTACTGAATCTGCCCACTTCGCCAACAGGGATGATCTTCATACACAATAGACTGCACTGGAGTTGCTGCATTACTTCTCATGGACCTCTCAGCTGCTTTTGACACAGATGACCATGACACCCTAATACAAAGACTCTATGAGGTCAGTATAGAGGGGACTGCTCTTAACTAGATCACATCCTACCTTCAAAACAGAACAAATGTCATCCATACTCCCTCTCTCTTGTCCAAACCCTACTTCACAAAAGCAGGGGTACCTCAAGGCTCAATCTCACCCATGCTTTTCAATATCTGTATGATGTCAATACTGGCAATTATCAATGAATTTCAACTCACATGCTACAACTATACAGATAACACAAATACTCCTTAAGCTGGAGCGCCCCCAAAGATGCTGGAAACTCACAATCTTCAGATGCCTCAGAGTCATTGATCAGTGTATGACATGGAGCCATCTCAAACTGAATTCTTCCACAACGAAAATACTCACGTGGCAACTGAAAAAATTATGACCCACTGTGTACATGGCCTGATGATCTGGAACCACCTCACAAAGTATCTAAGGAAGTTAGAAACCTTGGAATTACCATGGACTCCAAGTTAACAATGAATGCTGAAGTGGGCAAATTAGCAAGAGCAAGCTTCATCACCATAAAAACTCTGTAACGCATCCTCCCAAACCTCGGATTTCCACACAAAGTGCAGGCTACTATCGTAACTGGATTACGCCAACGGCCTCTACCGTGGATCATCTCTATCTACTACGAAAAAACTACAACACATTCAGAAAGCGGCTGCTGGCCTACTCCTAAATATGATTTGGTGAAAATCTGTTCAGTAGTTTATGAGATATTAGAGTTTTAAAAATACAGATATATAGGGCAGCGGATCCTCCACGGATTCAGATTAATTTGGATCCGCAGATCCAGGTGAAAAGCAAGGCCTTGACTGGCTGGCCACAACCAGACAGAAAAGTTGCAAGTGCCATTTTGTCACATGGGCTCTGGAGTGGGAAAAGAGAGTAAAAACACATTAGGTGTAAGGATACAGGTATCCTAACCCCATAGGATACATAGTGGTCCCTCAGGGACCCCTCGTGGGCACAAAATTGCCCTTTCTTTCTGTTTGATCTGCAGTACCACAGGTAGATCCAGAAAATAAAAAATTTGAACACCCACGGCATCCAACCTCACGATGTGCACCGGCGAAGGCTGTGCGCAACTTGGGTTTGGGTGCATGCAGGAGGGTTGGCCATAGGCCAGCCCCGCGACCAACCCCCACTGCGCTGAAGGCTGTGCACAGTGAGGCTAATATTTACGTGTGTGCATACTAAAAAAAAAAACAAAAGAAAAAAAAATAAAAAAAACACAGAAGTTCACTGAAGAGGCCAAGAGTTTGCAGGGATGTTGTGGTTGGGTTCTGGATTTCCACGCACATGGCCGTGGAGATTCAGCAGTTGCAGCTCTGGTTGGCTCAAATAACTATGGCTCACGCACTAAGGTAAGTATAACTTGCGCCTTCGTCATGCACAGCTAATTACTCCACGTATTACACCACTGATGACACCTTCTATGGCATCACTGATCTTATTACTGCAACATTTGCAATAAAATTATTGATGAGAAAACTGTGCAGGGCGGGGGTGTGAGTTGACCAGGACTGAGCTGAGTTTGTGGTTTTGTGCGAGGAAATTCAGAACCTACCTGTGGCATCCCTGTGACCTTTGTTTTTTTCCAGTGAATGAATATATATATATATATATATATATATATATATATATATATATATATATATATATATACACACACACACACACATATATATATATACACATACACACGTTATTCTACACTTAACATGTTAATAGGTCATTTCATAGTTTCTATATGACTTGTTTGATTAGACACTTATGAGTCTGTTACTACTCCATCACAATAGGTAAATATTATTTTAAATCTTTATCTACAAGCATTTCACTACTTGAAATATTGAGGAAAGATAAAATAATGTTAGAAAAGTCCACAAATAAATTAACTTCAAATACTGCGCCTCTTGAAAGTGTGTGTGTTAAATCTCAATCTATTATATTTCTTACACGTATATTCCCTTACTATGCAATCATGCATCTATACATTTATAATTTTAGGCCCACTGTACAAGAGAAGAAAAAAAATACTCTGCGGAAAGCTTTACACACTCTCCATCACCCTATCCCTCTATCAATCTATATTCTATCCCCACTCTCAAGACTAATCCCAAAATCATTCAACTACTGTGATTTCCAAAATAACCCTTCCTAGACTCCTCACTCTTCTACCTCTCCTGGCTCACCCAAACCTCAGTTTACTATTATGAACTCCCAAATAACCCTACTAAATTCTCCCTCATTTATCTCTCCTGTGACTCATCCCAAACCTCATCTTACTACTATGATCTCCCAATTAACACTTTTGGATTCTTCCCTCCTCTATCCCTCCATTATTCTATTCAATCCGTCTAACAGATTTGCAGGCCCTCCGCTCAAATTAACCCATACCTCCCTATACTAATACTGTACTCCTATTTCCCCATACTAATTCACGACTAATCCTTTTGGGTTCTGGAGTAGTGTGCTACTCGCCGAAAATCGCTTCGGCGTCTCGTCTGGGGTAGTAAGCGCTGTATACATACAATAATTCTTGCAGCCATCCAGAAACTGCCCATCTCAGGTTTATGCAACATTTTAATTAGCCAAATGCATGATTTACTGAATTAAGATACTAAGGGCCTCATTAGGAGGCTGGCGGTCTTGACATTGCTAGCCTCGTGGTGGCAGTCAGATCAACGCACTCCAGGCGGGCCAACCGCCACATAACAACGCTGGCGGTTCGACCGCCAGGAGACTGTCATGTCCACCAGGAACATGGTTACCGACGGGCTGACGCCAGTCTGACTCATGCTCAGCCACAAGTGACACTCTAGTGACAAAAAGAAGCCTACACGTATTTGCGGCAGTTCTACTTGAGCATCAAGTTTATTCAGTGTAGAAGTTGTGGCTCAGGAGTATAGTTACAGTGCATATTGAAATGCCATCTTCATTCAACACACCACCCCTCCCCCCCCAACCAAGTGCCACCCTATTACCACTCTTCCACTCCCCTCAACCCCCCCCCCCAACACTTTCACTAGTATTATGTTCTTTGTTACCTGCAGAAATAAACTTTGAGGCAGATGTAGCTTGCTGACATATTTCAGCATTATCTCAACCCACCCTCAGTTTAAGATCATGGTTTCCTTCAGAACCTAACACAGATCTCAAATTTGTCAAAGCTAGGATCAAAGGAAGCACTGATGACGACCAGAATTTATGGTAAAAGCATTTAATTTGAAACTGTACAAAACATCAAGTGCACAGATTCCAAGTGACACCCATCAAAGGATGATATATCTTCAAGTGATTCTAGGTAAAAATAAATTACCAAGCATTGATAATTTAAAATTAAAGTATTTCACAAGCAAATGAAAACTGAGCTGTGTGGCCAGCCTTCAGTCCATCTAGAACAATGACTGAGTGTTTTGTCATCACACCACTCAAACACCCTTCCTGCTTAAGAACAGTCTTGTGGCAAATCGCAGTGCAGTACTAGCTGCGTAGCTCTGCCTCTCTCCACCATGGTTTTTCAACCGGCACACTAGTCAGCAAAGCCAGACTTCCTAGCAGTGCCTAATGAGTTTAAGTTAAATATACTGCCGACTGTGAGCAGAAAACAATACAGAAGAGTGTTTGTCACAGAATAAATTTGACAGATTGCAAAAAAATGCAGGGGAACTTCAGCAAAGCACAAAAGTGAAACTTTCAATATTTAGGATCAACCGCATCTTCAAGCTGGCACTCCTCACTGAAAGTCTTTTGCAGTTTTGAGCCAGTCACCAAAAGAGTTATGCCAGTGCTGTTTATGCCAATCTATAGCCAGCCCTCTATGATTTTCCAAGCCTTGGAAAAACCAACTAATGGAGAGTGACACCCTTCGATAACTGCAGAGCGAACAGAAGCTTGGCATTTTATAGCTTGGGGTGTGCAAGAGTTTTTCAATCATGCACAGCAGAGTAGCTTGAGAAAATGTTCAAAACTCACACACTGAAAATCAGTGTCTGAGTATTCCACCAAATTTTCTTTTTCACCATCTAAGATTTTTATGACAGTCAAAAACATAATATATCCAACTGTGGCAGGATCTGAAACAAACCAGCATAAGATATTATTTTCTTAAAAGCATTTCATAGAAAGATAGGCTTTTAATAAGTCTTTTCTGTCTTTTTAACAGAGCCAATTACATATAAACGTTAACCCTATGAAATATGATCGACTGAAGTGTCAATTCGAGTTGCCTCCTCCAAAAGGGTCTATTAAACCATGATCCAATACATATGAGAATTGTGACATGTCCCTTTAGGTAATCAAGGACTACGGGTGCTCCACTGTCTAACTATGCCTACTTTGTTAATTTGTTTGCTCCCTGGATCAAGGATACATGGGCATACTAGTGACTTTCAGGCATGTTCTTTCGGAGTACCTCTTAAAGTGAATTATCTAGCTTAACACAAAAACTTAGAATACCAACAATCTCATCCACACTTTTTTCTTGAAGTATGGAGCTTATTTTTCTCTCTTCTTTTTTTAAACAATGAGATTGTCTCCTCCATTGCGCATTCAGCAATACGGCCTCTTTTTTTCTCCCCAACTATGTTCAAACAAAATCTTTGGAACACAATCCATGTCATCTGACTTCCATCACATAACAAGAGTTTTCATGACATGTATCTTCATGGACACAAATGTAAGACTCCATGTAAGATTATTTTCAAGATTACAGTTTGATTCAAACTCCCCAGAGCTCTCCACTTGCTCCACTGGAGGGGGCAAAGAAATGAAATATTAAGGGGAGCCCACCACCAAAAATCTCCTTACCAACAATTCATGGCTGCTCAAATTAATAGGTATTCAAACTAAGCGAATTGGTCACAATCTGGAGAGTGGTTGTCAGAATAGATGGCCACAGCATCGTAAAAAGAAGAGGGGTTGGTTTCACTCATATAGGGTGAACCTGCACTAGAGGCAAAGGGAATGGTCTGGCTATCTTCCCCATCCATCAGGTACATCTCTTTAGATCAGAGGGCAAAAGAGTGTATGTGCACACTTGGATATCTGAAATGAGCATCACCAACCCTGTACAAAGAAGATCACCATCTGGTGAAGCACACATGTGGGGTCCCGTGGACTCTAATGCTCGCCAGATTTGCACTATGCATACACAAACACACAAATAGCAAAGGCATCCTTCATACATGATGAATGCCATGAATATTAATTATATAGGGAGTGAATGGACTTGTTCCACGGGAGAGCTTGAAGAAAACTTTATCACAGGAGTACAGGTAGAAGACATTGCCTTGACTACAATTTGCTGCCACAACCATGATTTGCCACAGTGTGGGTAAAGACAACGGTTGCCATTATGACTCAAAAAGAAGTATGTACATTTTGGTTATCTCACGGACATCAAAGTTAATTTCTGATGTCAACAAAAACATGAATCAAATGGAGCATTTCGAAAAGCACTTGAACGAATATGGAAAGCACTAGGAAAACATACAGGGATGTTCAGAAACATATATGGCCAAACCCATATTTTGATGTAGTGAAAGTAGCAGCAGAAAGTGTAAGATGCCTGCTAACTTCTGGAAGACTCTCAAAGTACTTGGTAGAACATGGCAACTACTACTAAAATTGTGCATTATCGATTACATACTACAAGTCTGCAAAACAATCTCAAGCAGGTGTGAAAACTGGTCTTGTTAATAAAAAAAATAAAAAACATCAAAATGAAAATGGAAATTAAATTAAGTAACTTTGCGTCTCCGAACTTCATAAAATGGAGGTGGAAATCTTATATTGCACATTTGCTAAAAACAAGCAACATTAAAAACTAAGTAACACACGTGCATATCGGGACATTGCTGCTAGCATCTTAATAAAATGCATTTATTCTACTGTGCAAATTGTGGTGCATTTGTTCTACCATGAGGTTTGTGGTTGCGTGATTTAAAAAACACACTGAT
Source organism: Pleurodeles waltl (assembly GCF_031143425.1). Taxonomy (NCBI): domain Eukaryota; kingdom Metazoa; phylum Chordata; class Amphibia; order Caudata; family Salamandridae; genus Pleurodeles; species Pleurodeles waltl. The sequence goes on along the minus strand of NC_090446.1, from coordinate 1,047,780,213 downwards.
TTCAAGACACAGAGGAGCGGCATAAAAAGAGTAAGCAAAAGAAAGAAAGGAAGAAAAAACATTTTTTTTTAAATTACATTCAAAACAAATGTTCAAAAGCAAACAAATTTAGAAAAAGACATACCGTTGATTTAAATACTTTTTCTAAATTAACATTGTCATCTTTCCATATTCTTAGAACCTGGAAAATGGAAAATAATTTAGTCTTGACTGCAAAAAAAAAGGGAAGAAGATGATGTTCACAAGTTTACACAATGCCAAACAAAACTAGAAGGAATGTTACAACAAACAGGAATTTATTTATATAAAGAGTACGAAGCTCAATTCGAATTTCAGATTGTTTTAGTCATATTATAACCCCCTTTAGGCTATTCCTGCAAGTATGAATATCTTAGAGGTTATCACACAATACAAGCAACAAAATTCAGAGGTAGCAAGATATTCAAGATCTCAATTGCATACTTGCAAATTACTCTGAAACATGATAACTGCATTTTTTAAGGGATACAAATATATTGAGCTTAATGTGGTATGAAAACCCTGACATTTTTAATATTCACACATAAAGCACGTCATTAATTTTAAAATAGTAAAAAGATTACCACCTTGTTATCATGAACTGCAACATACTCTCCAGTTGCAAAGTTGTATACAGCAGGGGACGTTATGGTCTGCCCTTGTTTTACTGTCCAACTGCCCAGTGGTTTTTGATCTGATACCTAAGTAAGCAAGAAACAGATATTTTTTCAAAATACTTTACACCAAAAGAAGCACAAAATGAATTTACATAGCAAACAAGGAAGGAAACTGCATTTTGTAGTAACAAATCTATAAAAATCTACTGCAAAGTAATAACGTGTCTCCAGGGGTCACTTAAAAGAAGCAACAAAACCACAAATTCATTCAGCAGCAATGCCCTTCATTAGGAACAAGTCTATATTCAATCAAGTCACACATGCTCAGGTTGCACTCTCCTTGGGGGTCCACTTCATTTTGCACGCTGCCACTTCAATGCGCACACACTCCTTCCTTATTAGAAATTCCAGCCCAGTGCAGACTTGTAGGAAGTTGGCTCTGTATGTGCTATTTCAAAGTAAGGAATAGCATGCACAGAGTCCAAGGGTTCCCCTTAGAGGTAAAATAGTGGTAAAAATAGATAATACTAATGCTCTATTTTGTGGTAGTGTGGTCGAGCAGTAGGCTTATCCAAGGAGTAGTGTTAAGCATTTGTTGTACATACACATAGACAATAAATGAGGTACACACACTCAGAGACAAATCCAGCCAATAGGTTTTGTTATAGAAAAATATCTTTTCTTAGTTTATTTTAAGAACCACAGGTTCAAATTTAACATGTAATATCTTGTTTGAAAGGTATTGCAGGTAAGTACATTAGGAACTTTGAATCATTTCAATTGCATGTATACTGTTCATGTTATTCACAAATAGCTATTTTAAAAGTGGACACAGTGCAATTTTCACAGTTCCTGGGGGAGGTAAGTTTTTGTTAGTTTTACCAGGTAAGTACGACACTTACAGGGTTCAGTTCTTGGTCCAAGGTAGCCCACCGTTGGGGGTTCAGAGCAACCCCAAAGTTACCACACCAGCAGCTCAGGTGCAGAGTTCAAAGTGGTGCCCAAAACGCATAGGCTTCAATGGAGAGAAGAGGGTGCCCCGGTTCCAGTCTGCCAGCAGGTAAGTACCCGCGTCTTCGGAGGGCAGACCAGGGGGGTTTTGTAGGGCACCGGGGGAAACACAAGCCCACACAGAAATTTCACACTCAGCGGCGCGGGGCGGCCGGGTGCAGTGTTAGAACAAGCGTCGGGTTCGCAATGGAAGTCAATGAGAGATCAAGGGATCTCTTCAGCGCTGCAGGCAGGCAAGGGGGGGCTTCCTCGGGGAAACCTCCACTTGGGCAAGGGAGAGGGACTCCTGGGGGTCACTTCTGCAGTGAAAGTCCGGTCCTTCAGGTCCTGGGGGCTGCGGGTGCAGGGTCTTTTGCAGGCGTCGGGACTTAGGTTTCAGAGAGTCGCGGTCAGGGGAAGCCTCGGGATTCCCTCTGCAGGCGGTGCTGGGGGGGCTCAGGGGGGACAGGTTTTGGTACTCACAGTCGTAGAGTAGTCCGGGGGTCCTCCCTGAGGTGTTGGTTCTCCACCAGCCGAGTCGGGGTCGCCGGGTGCAGTGTTGCAAGTCTCACGCTTCTTGCGGGGAGATTGCAGGGGTCTTTAAAGCTGCTCCTTTGGATAAAGTTGCAGTCTTTTTGGAGCAGGTCCGCTGTCCTCGGGAGTTTCTTGTCGTCGTCGAAGCAGGGCAGTCCTCAGAGGATTCAGAGGTCGCTGGTCCCTTTGGAAGGCGTCGCTGGAGCAGAGTTCTTTGGAAGGCAGGAGACAGGCCGGTGAGTTTCTGGAGCCAAGGCAGTTGTTGTCTTCTGGTCTTCCTCTGCAGGGGTTTTCAGCTAGGCAGTCCTTCTTCTTGTTGTTGCAGGAATCTAATTTTCTAGGGTTCAGGGTAGCCCTTAAATACTAAATTTAAGGGCGTGTTTAGGTCTGGGGGGTTAGTAGCCAATGGCTACTAGCCCTGAGGGTGGGTACACCCTCTTTGTGCCTCCTCCCAAGGGGAGGGGGTCACATCCCTAATCCTATTGGGGGAATCCTCCATCTGCAAGATGGAGGATTTCTAAAAGTTAGAGTCACCTCAGCTCAGGACACCTTAGGGGCTGTCCTGACTGGCCAGTGACTCCTCCTTGTAGCTTTCTTTGTTCCCTCCAGCCTTGCCGCCAAAAGTGGGGGCCGTGGCCGGAGGGGGCGGGCAACTCCACTAAGCTGGAGTGCCCTGCTGGGCTGTGACAAAGGGGTGAGCCTTTGAGGCTCACCGCCAGGTGTTACAGCTCCTGCCTGGGGGAGGTGTTAGCATCTCCACCCAGTGCAGGCTTTGTTACTGGCCTCAGAGTGACAAAGGCACTCTCCCCATGAGGCCAGCAACATGTCTCTAGTGTGGCAGGCTGCTGGAACTAGTCAGCCTACACAGACAGTCGGTTAAGTTTCAGGGGGCACCTCTAAGGTGCCCTCTGTGGTGTATTTTACAATAAAATGTACACTGGCATCAGTGTGCATTTATTGTGCTGAGAAGTTTGATACCAAACTTCCCAGTTTTCAGTGTAGCCATTATGGTGCTGTGGAGTTCGTGTAAAACAGACTCCCAGACCATATACTCTTATGGCTACCCTGCACTTACAATGTCTAAGGTTTTGCTTAGACACTGTAGGGGCACAGTGCTCATGCACTGGTACCCTCACCTATGGTATAGTGCACCCTGCCTTAGGGCTGTAAGGCCTGCTAGAGGGGTGACTGACCTATACTTGCATAGGCAGTGAGAGGCTGGCATGGCACCCTGAGGGGAGTGCCATGTCGACTTACTCGTTTTGTTCTCACTAGCACACACAAGCTGGCAAGCAGTGTGTCTGTGCTGAGTGAGAGGTCTCCAGGGTGGCATAAGACATGCTGCAGCCCTTAGAGACCTTCCTTGGCATCAGGGCCCTTGGTACTAGAAGTACCAGTTACAAGGGACTTATCTGGATGCCAGGGTCTGCCAATTGTGGATACAAAAGTACAGGTTAGGGAAAGAACACTGGTGCTGGGGCCTGGTTAGCAGGCCTCAGCACACTTTCAATTGTAAACATAGCATCAGCAAAGGCAAAAAGTCAGGGGGCAACCATGCCAAGGAGGCATTTCCTTACAAGACTTGATCACTCTCACTACCACAGTATTTCCTCATGTTTACTGTTTAAAATATCGAGCTCTATTAGTTCATTAAAGCTTATTTTATTGCACTTTTTTTTTTTTTTTAAGATATCAAGGTTTATTAACTGTTTCTTAGGAGGCAATACTCTTTTCTACTGTACCGCATTATATATCTTCTAAATCCACATCTTCCAACTAAACTGCAAAAATAACAGTACCTCACCAGAAACACAATAGTAAAAGGTGATTTGCGGCAGCCTTTACGCATGGACTCGAGAATAAGACATCTCAGGGAATGTCGTGGTTAAACGGAGATTACCCCTTTCTCACAGACATATCATGCATCATACAAACACAGGCAATGACAAAGATGCAGTAAAGTTTCAGTAGTTTTTATTTAACACAACTGCAATTTGTGACATGTTGCATGGGCTGCAATGATTAGGATAATGAATAGTGCAAGAAACAGAATTGTGAAGACGAGAATCATTATTACAAAGACCCCCACCATCTTGCAATGAATGTAAAAGAAATATGAGATGTAATATGCCCTAATACCCTAATGTGATAGGCCTAACATCCTACCTAAAGGAGAGCTGGGTTTGCTAAACCTAATCTGCCAATGCCATGTCCATGAGAGGAGCCCCAAACCCTTGTTACCTTTGAATGAGGTCTCTATCTCAGACTCCGCAGGGACACGAAGACTGGGTCAGTGTCAAGACGACGTGCAGCATCGGTATCAGCGATGGTGGAGATGCCCTCTGGTTGGAATCCCTCTGATTATCTGTCTAAAGTGCGATGTATTTATACAGATCTACCAGGCCCCCTGACGTAGGCGTGTTCCCAAACAATAGATAACAGACATGCTTGGGACGGCAATTATAAACAAATCCCTCGAAAGTATAGAGAGGGAAAATCCATAAGTGTGAACACCTACTGTGCGTTTGTCTTTGTTGCTTGATCTTGACGTCTTAGCATGGTGGCACTGATAATGCAAAGCATAACAAGTGGCCTAACTATAAACAAGGCAGCCATCTTAGATTAATTAAATGGGCTAAGACAGAGCAAGCTAAGTAGGTTAAAAGTCACTAGGTGACGGGGGCACGAGTCTGCAAGCCAAAGGCAAAGTTAACTCCTTTAATCCCATTAAAACAAACTAGGATTCACTACAACCCAAAAACTCTCCATGTATTGTTTCAAATTGTTGTCTCGTTGTGCTAACATCCATAATTTGCATAAATTAATTTAGATGCAACAGACATCTAAATTAATGCATCACTAGATGTTTTGTTTACTTACAGAAAGCATCTAACTTCTTGTAGATCATTTAATTATCTCATGTCCAAGATGTTCAGGAATACCAGCCAAAATAAACTAATGGGTAGTTTTTGCAAGTAGATTACACCCTCTGGGATAACTCTTCACAATTTTAAATACTTAAATTATGATTTACGATAACTGGCTGAATCACTTATCAGCCTAAGTGGGAAGGGTATGCCCAGGCGTGGGTCCCATGCTTGCTATGAAACCAGATTCAAGCTAGCCTTAATGATGAAGGGTGATACCCTGAAATCGGTCCCAGGATGCTTGCTTATGGTCCAGGGAGGACTTGGCCTGGCAGTGGGAGCTGGACTGTTTTCAAGGTGAACAGAGTCAAGACTGATTTGCACATGGCTGGGTTCAAACTGGAGTGGCATGGTCAGCAAGAAAACTGATATAGTAAACCCAGATCTGTTACTGGGGGGTGAATGTTTGATTTGTTCTGCATTCCATCCATCATCTGTTGTTTTTGCATCTGTCACCCTAAGTGGGATGGGTATGCCCAGAGGTGGACCTGTAGTTAAATATGTGTTTTGACCACTGACTTCGTGTTGCGCCACCCTGCACCTGGCCTAGCTGTCCGGTGTTCACCAGTTACAGACTCCATTTTGTATTCAGTTTAGCCCTAGCTTCATTCTGCCTCTTGACTTTATCGTAGCATTAGACACTGCCATGTTGAAGGATGCCAGTGATTTTCCACGTTGTCTGTCTGTTTTCGTGCTTTTTTTTTCACCAAGGGCTTTGGTTGATAAGAATGTACTCAGATGGCAGGGAACGGTCTTGCTTTGATTATGGCCAAATCCCAACCTGTTATTTTCAAAGCATACCTAAACTAGCCAGCATGTTTGAATACTTCTTGTGCAACAGGAGGGGTTTTTCCATAAAGCTCCTTCTTTGTTTTTTTTTAAGATATAAAACAGGCCCAGTTCGACAGTAGGAGATTCAAAGACCTCAATCAGGATTCAGACGTCGGATGCCTGATATAGATTTCCCGTGAGGGTAGAGATCTCCCTTTCTCTTTCACAGTCAAACGGGGTCATCGGCTTGCTGGCAGGAGAAAGATGAAGCACCTGACAGGACCTACAGGGATGCATTTTTATTAATTATTTGCTTTGCATTACAATATAGATACATATATTTGCCATGTATATTGCAGTGGAGAATCAGTCGTGAATGTTTTCATTTCCTTGTTGCAACTATTTTTAAACGTGCGCTTTCAACATGCTAATCTCCTTTTAGGAACCCTGCGTAGTGAAATAATGAATGTCTTCTTTGGACTAAGAAGTGCATTCCAGATATTTTTTTGTCAGTGTATGAGTATTTCAGCTTGGTCATTAGTGAAAAGTAAAACAGAATCCTGTGCTTGTTATGCCACCCGATTCAAGCTAGCCTGGCTAATGAAGGGGTATACCCTGAAACCGGTCCCAGGATCCTAGTTTCTGCTCCAGGAAGGACTTGGCCTGGCAGCTTGGGCTGGACTGTCCAATGGGGAACAAGGTCAAGACTGATTTGCTTATGGCTGGGTTCAAACTGGAATGGCGTGGTGTAGGAAGATGGCTCTGTATGCACTATTTCAAAGTAAGGAATAGTATGCACACGGTCCAAGGGTTCCCCTTAGAGGTAAGATAGTGGCAAAAAGAGAATACTGATGCTCTATTTTGTGGTAGTGTGGTCGAGCAGTAGGCTTATCAAAGGAGTAGTGTTAAGCATTTGTTATACATACACACAGGCAATAAATGAGGAACACACACTCGGAGACAATTCCAGGCCAATAGGTTTTTGTAAAGAAACATATCTTTTCTTAGTTTATTTTAAGAACCACAGGTTCAAATTCTACATGTAATACTTTGAATGAAAGGTATTGCAGGTAAGTACTTTAGGAACTTTGAATAATCACAATAGCATATATACTTTTCAAATAAAACACATATAGCTATTTTAAAACTAGACACTTAGTGCAATTTTCACAGTTCCTAGGGGAGGTAAGTAATTGTTAGTTCTTGCGGGTAAGTAAACCACCTACGGGGTTCAAGTTTGGGTCCAAGGTAGCCCACCGTTGGGGGTTCAGAGCAACCCCAAAGTTACCATACCAGCAGCTCAGGGCCGGTCAGGTGCAGAGTTCAAAGTGGTGCCCAAAACGCATAGGCTTCAATGGAGAAGGGGGTGCCCCGGTTCCAGTCTGCCAGCAGGTAAGTACCCGCGTCTTCGGAGGGCAGACCAGGGGGGTTTTGTAGGGCACCGGGGGGGGGGGGGAACAAGTTAGCACAGAAAGTACACCCTCAGCAGCACGGGGGCGGCCGGGTGCAGTGTGCAAACACGCGTCGGGTTTGTCGTTGAAATCAATGGGAGACCAAGGGGTCTCTTCAGCGATGCAGGCAGGCAAGGGGGGGGGGGGCTCACTCCTGCACTGGAGTTCCGATCCTTTAGGTCCTGAGGACTGCGGGTGCAGGGTCTTTTCCAGGCGTCGGGATCTGAGAGTCAGGCAGTCGCGGTCAGGGGGAGCCTCGGGATTCCCTCTGCAGGCGTCGCTGTGGGGGCTCAGGGGGGGACAACTTTGGTTACTCACAGTCTCGGAGTCACCGGGGGGTCCTCCCTGAAGTGTTGTTTCTCCACCAGTCGAGTTGGGGTCGCCGGGTTGCAAGTCTCACGCTTCTGGCGGGAAACGCTGTTGTCTTTAAGTTGCTCCTTTGGAAACAAAGTTGCAGTCTTGGGTGAACAGGGCCGCTGTTCTCGGGAGTTTCTTGGTCCTTTTAGAGCAGGGCAGTCCTCTGAGGATTCAGAGGTCACTGGTCCTGGGGAAAGCGTCGCTGGAGCAGTTTTCTTCCGAAGGGGGGAGACAGGCCGGTAGAGCTGGGGCCAAGGCAGTTGGTGTCTCCGTCTTCTTTGCAGGGTTTTTCAGCTCAGCAGTCCTCTTCTTCTTAGGTTGCAGGAATCTGAGTTCCTAGGTTCTGGGGAGCCCCTAAATAGTGAATTTAGGGGTGTGTTTAGGTCTGTGAGGGCAGTAGCCAATGGCTACTGTCCTTGAGGGTGGGTACACCCTCTTTGTGCCGCCTCCCTGAGGGGAGGGGGGCACATCCCTATTCCTATTGGGGGAATCCTTCTTCTACAAGATGGAGGATTTCTAAAAGTCAGAGTCACCTCAGCTCAGGACACCTTAGGGGCTGTCCTGACTGGCCAGTGACGACTCCTTGTTTTTCCCATTATCTCTCCTGGACTTGCCGCTAAAAGTGGGGGCTGGGTCCAGGGGGCGGGCATCTCCACTAGCTGGAGTGCCCTGGGGCATTGTAACACGAAGCTTGAGCCTTTGAAGCTCACTGCTAGGTGTTACAGTTCCTGCAGGGGGGAGGTGTGAAGCACCTCCACCCAGAGCAGGCTTTGTTTCTGTCCTCAGAGAGCACAAAGGCTCTCGCCGCATGGGGTCAGAAACTCGTCTCTCAGCAGAAGGCTGGCAGAGACTAGTCAGTCCTGCACTGAACAATTGGGTAAAATACAGGGGGCATTTCTAAGATGCCCTCTGTGTGCATTTTTTAATAAATCCAACACTGGCATCAGTGTGGGTTTATTATTCTGAGAAGTTTGATACTAAACTTCCCAGTATTCAGTGTAGCCATTATGGAGCTGTGGAGTTCGTTTTTGACAGACTCCCAGACCATATACTCTTATGGCTACCCTGCACTTACAATGTCTAAGGTTTTGCTTAGACACTGTAGGGGCATAGTGCTCATGCACATATGCCCTCACCTGTGGTATACTGCACCCTGCCTTAGGGCTGTAAGGCCTGCTAGAGGGGTGACTTACCTATGCCACAGGCAGTGTGAGGTTGGCATGGCACCCTGGGGGGAGTGTCATGTCGACTTAGTCATTTTCTCCCCACCAGCACACACAAGCTGGCAAGCAGTGTGTCTGTGCTGAGTGAGGGGTCCCTAGGGTGGCATAAGACATGCTGCAGCCCTTAGAAACCTTCCCTGGCATCAGGGCCCTTGGTACCAGGGGTACCAGTTACAAGGGACTTACCTAGGTGCCAGGGTTGTGCCAATTGTGGAGACAATGGTACATTTTAGGTGAAAGAACACTGGTGCTGGGGCCTGGTTAGCAGGGTCCCAGTACACTTCTCAGTCAAGTCAGCATCAGTATCAGGCAAAAAGTGGGGGGTAACTGCAACAGGGAGCCATTTCTTTACACATGGCAAGCAAAAAAAAAAACTGATGGATTTAATCCAGATCTGTGACTGGGAGTCAATGTTTGATTTGTTCTGCATTGCTTCAATCATCTGTTGTTTTTGCAATTGGTTAAAGCTGATCCACTGCCCATGTTACAGGAAGATATTTCAACCGATTGTTCAAACTTCCCTGCTTTTCTGCAGTTGACTAGACTGCAGCAAGGGAATCTGCCTTATTACCAATCATAGGCAACTATATCATGGAACTGGTAGGAGTTCTAATTCTATATAAAGAGAATTAATTTAACAGTATGAGAAATTACATGTGTGTACGCCAAAGCGCGCGCACACACACTGCTGCGACACATCTTGTAACTGGTACTTGTGTTAGAGAAGCTCATGTGCTTTACAACATTATATGAGTAAAACTAGTGTGAGGTGGGATAAGATAGAAAGGGAAAACAGTGCTCAATGGGGAGCTTAAAGAACAAGCTTCTCTTCACTAGAAGTGAATTACTGTCCTGACCCAGCAACAACTACACAGAAGTGGGCCTGCCATGGCACATAACAGGTACCACCTGTACATTAGCATGACAGTTTCCCTTGCAAACACATAACAGACATCGAGTTTGAAGTAATACAAGCTTTCAGCACACAGGGAATAGGCACTGCCCACGCATTAGCATCATAACCTTACCCCACACACAAAAGTTACCACACGGTCCCTCGAGACACTAGATTGGTTAGTGAAGTTCATTCACAAGAGTAGTCAGCACTGCTCTCAGTCAATAAGGTTACCAGATCAACTGGTCAGCAAGAACCACAAGATTCAATCCGCGGTTTTCGATACACAACTTGATGTATTTTATAACTTCTGGTTCACTTCAGTGTAACTAACTTAACTGGCACACACGAAAGCATTTATTTCTTCATTTCTTTAATTATTAGAGCAGAGAAAATCAAAAAAAGAAAAATATATGGCGTGATACGGTATTCCATTTTGAGATGGTAAGTAAAAAAGAACAATATATTAAGCTACAAAAAAAAACGCGCGGTATATCCACAAAGCATGAAGATATATATATCAATCACACTGAGCATTCGTGAGGTTGATTCTAGAAGTTAAGCTAATTTCTAAAGGCAAACACAGAACTGAAGCACTGGACCTTGGTGACACAGACTCATCTTGTAACATTATCGGACAACCAGGTACTCATCTTACAAATGAGGTGCAGTGCAACTTAAAATGAAGGCATCGCGCATTAACGGATATTCTGGAAAGAGGAGCACGGCAACAAGAGGAAAAATATGATTACAAATGAAAAATCTGCAAAGCAAACACTGACTGAGAGCAAACTAATGAAGAATGTTGTCGATGAAAAAGATGGGAAGAAGGATCTCCACTCCATCCAAACAGACCTGTTACAAACCACTAACCTTGTACAGGGTCACCGTACGACCCTGGGTCGTCACCAGGAGCCGATCGGCCTCCTCCCCACCGGCTTCCACCCCAAGGACCACATCGGGTCTACGGTTTGGACCTGACACAAGGCTGCACAAGCAAAACTCAGACACGAAGGAAGCCATGCTGGAATAGACTCCCACAAGCCACAGCGAAAACATGACGTCAACACGTACAGCACGTTACTTAAAGAATGGTAGACACTGTAGGTGGACAAACTAGGAAGTGATCTGGGTTCTTTGAAATAAAAGACATAGCTGTAAATATTACAATCAGAAAAGTTTCTTTTTAAGCAGAGAACTTGGGCGTTACCTTTAAAACGCGACATTTTGCTTTCAATTTGGTGAAAACACAGCGCAGAAGAATAAACTCTATTTTTTCTGACATTCTGTTAAAAGCAGCAAAATGCAAATAAATACCTTCCATTTGGCGAATTTGATGACTGTGCTGTGCTACTGAAAATGTACCGAAAGCGCGCACTAGAGGGCGGAGTTGTCAATACTTTAGTGCGAGGCAAATATGCAGAGTAAACATAATTGGAATGGCGAAAATATACCGTGGAGCAGACCTGGCACATTGGTCCATCCCACTTGCAATAACTCCACTCGTACGCCAAGCACGATAATTTAAATCATTTTCAGAAATGCTGGGTCTTAGAGGCGTGGAGGTGTAAATTATGGGCACGTACAGATTGCCATATATTTGAAAAGAACTGGGTACAGAGAATGTTTTCTAATGTTACAAAATGATGAAAGGGCCACGGTAGGTGTAAGCAGCATCAGAAGTCGGAGTCAGAATTCCAGTTATGAAGGCACCCTCAACTTATCTATTTTGTTATGATAATAGTAAGCAGACTCATCCCTTAAGATTGCCATTTGACTCGTTATAATGTATAATGTAGATTTTCCTGGTGAGTTATGAAGGAAAGTCTTAATTTTATTAAAGACACAGAGGCGAGTATTATGCCTTTCTTTTCTTGTTTATTTAAATAGCAGCGCAGTCAAGAAACTTCAAATCCCATAAGGCGAATAATGGCAGCCAATGGGAAACAAAACGTAGTCCACAGAGTCCACCAATCACCAACCAGACAACCCCCCAGTAGTTATTTTGTCAGTGAACAGCCCTCTTTTCTTGTGCAAGTGATCAAATAGTAATGAACATAGGAACAAATGAGAAAATGATGCAACAAGCCATTAGAACCGAGAAAAGTTCCTGGGGAAAATTAAGACTTTCCTTCATAACTTACTAGGAAAGTCTACATTTTCTGACAAGAACAGAGGCTCTTATTATCTTTTTAAAAGGGAATTAATCACCGTTAAAGAAGCATGTTGTTCAGGCTTACAATAAAATGCTTTAAAAACATTATCGTTTGACCAATCAGCCGATTTGAGAATATCGTCCAGCCGAGAACCAGCTTAAAATGCCTTAACAGCCATACCTCCCCTGGCCGAATGAATCCAAAAGAGGAAGTATCAATGCCCGCTAAGGACATAACCCACTTAACCCAACGAACGAGGGTTGGAGATGATACAGGCTTGAAAGTTTTCCTGAAGGAAATGAGGAGTTGGGATGCTGAGAATGATCTCAAATCGACTGTCCTTTGATTATAAACCTTTAAGCTTTGACCTACACATAACTTAGGAAGGTCAGGGAAATAGGGATAAAACACTGTAGACAAATTAGTTTTGGTACGTCTATGAACTGTAAACAAAACACCTGAAGGAGTCAATTGACGAGTGGTAATGTTGAGCGCTTTAACAACTGAAAGTCTTTTGATAGAAACAAGACATAACAACATGGTAAGTTTTGCAGACAATATTTCAATGAAAGAACTGTATTATCAGGCCACAATAAAAATAGATTTAGTACCAAATTAACATCCCACACAGAATTATACCTTGGTAAAGGAGGATTACAAAATGTGACTCCCTTTATTAGACGGCAGACTAAAGGGTGTTCTCCCACTGGTTTTTCCTTGATGTAAGGATGGCAAGAGGAGATGGCCGACCTATATAAGTTTATGGTGCGGTAAGTTTTACCTTTGCTAGCTTCTGCAGCCAGAAAATTAACTATAGAGGTTACATCCGCTGAAAAGGAATCAATATGTTTGCCCATGCGCCAGCTATCCCATAAGGGCCATGCTGATCTGTATGCATTTTTTGTTCCTGGAGCCCATGATTGGTTAATGAGTTTTGAAGCTTCTGTCGAAATAAACGGGATTGAATGGGAATCCCTAGGATTTTCCAAGCTGAGAGAGTAAGAACATTTTCTGTGATCATGCTGTGTAGAAGACCTTGAGGATTCAAAAGAAGATGTGGGAATGAATGAAGAAGAAACAGGGATTCTATTGAGAGTTCCAGAAGAGTAGGGAACCACACCCGAGATTGCCAGAAGGGAGCTATGGGAACCACAACTGCCCCTTGGCGTCTTACTTGGGTTAGTAATCTGCTGATCATAATGAACAGAGGGAGAGCATAATTGAGAGAGGTTGACCAATCATGAGAAAAAGCATCAGAAGCCAAGGCTAATGGATCTGGGCGCCAACTGAAGAATTGGGAAAGTTGGGCATTGAGACGAGAAGCAAAAAGATCTATTTGGAAAGGACCCCATTTGTGATGAATAGAGTTGAATATGTCGGGTTGGAGCTTCCAATCGTTTGAGTCTTGGAATGGCGAGAGTGCCAATCTGCCACTGAGTTTAGATCACCCGGTAAATACTCTGCATGTACAGAGATTCTGTTTTGGAGGCAAAAATCTCAGAAACTCTTTGCTAGATCCGCCAAAGGTTTGGATTTTGTGCCTCCCAAATGGTTGATGTAACAGACCGCCGAAATATTGTCCATTCTGAGAAGGATAGAACAACAAACTCTGGCGGTCATTCTGACCGCGGCGGGCGGCGGTCGCAGCCCGCCATGCGGTTACCGCCGAATGACCGCCCGCGGTCAAAAGACCGCGGCGGCCATTCCAACTTTCCCGCTGGGCCGGCGGGCGACCGCTAAAAGGCCGCCCGCCGGCCCAGCGGGAAAGCCCCTGCAACGAGGAAGCCGGCGGAGTTGCAGGGGTGCGACAGGTGCAGTGGCACCCGTCGCGATTTTCACTGTCTGCAAAGCAGACAGTGAAAATCTGTATGGGGCCCTGTGAGGGGGCCCCTGCACTGCCCATGCCAGTGGCATGGGCAGTGCAGGGGCCCCCAGGGGCCCCACGACACCCGTTCCCGCCATCCTGGTTCTGGCGGTGAAAACCGCCAGAAATAGGCTGGCGGGAAGGGGGTCGGAATTCCCATGGCGGTGCTGCAAGCAGCGCCGCCATGGAGGATTCCCTGGGCCAGGGGGAAACCGCCGGTTCCCCTTTTCTGACCGCGGCTTTACCACAGCGGTCAGAATAGCCCAGGAAGCACCGCCAGCCTGTTGGCGGTGCTTCCGTGGTCCACGGCCTTGGCGGTCATGGACCGCCAGGGTCGGAATGACCCCCTCTGTCTTTTGCGAGGCTTTTGATTGCAAAGGATTGCAAATTGAAAGCTTTTGATTGCAAAGGAGCCGGCAAGCATCTCTAAACAATTGATATGCAACCTGGACTCCTCTAGTGACTTTGTAGCTCCAGTCGAAATCGGGCCACACCGGGCACCCCAACCCGAACGACTTGCGTCCGATTCTAATACAAGAGCTGGGGCAGATGCAAAAAGGGTTCTGCCATTCCAAGTGTCCAAATGGTCTATCCACCATTGTAACTCTATTTGAGATTCTTGATCTAGGGAAATAACGTCTGAATAAACAAGACCTTTTTATGTAGATGTCCAATCTTTGGTCTTTGAAAAGCCCGATAGTGAAGTGGGCCTGGAAAAATGGCTTGAATCGAAGAAGACAGAAGACCTTCTATCCTTGCTGGAGTTCTGATAGAAAACTGATCCGTGCGAAAAAATATAAAGGATTTTGGATTTGATAGACTTTACGTTTGCTGAGGACAACTGAAGAGAAGCGGAGACGGAGTCTACGAGGAAGCCTAGAAATTCTATTTGCTGTACTGGAATTAAGGAAGATTTTTCTAGATTGATGATAAAACTAAGGTCTGATAGGAGAGAACAAGTTAAATGGACCTGGAATTGAAGGGAGGGAAGATTTTGATTCATAATCAGAATGTCGTCCAAGTAAATGAACAGTCTGACTCCTTGAGCTTTGAGAAAAGCTACTACTGGTTTCAGGAGTTTTGTAAAACACCTTGGCGCACAAGATAGACCAAAGGGAAAAGAGGAAAAATGAAAAGTCTGGTTTAGCCACTGGAATTGTAAGAGTTTCCTGAATTGCGGATGTGTGGGTACGGTGAGATACCCATCCTGAAGATCCAAACAAACCATCCAATCTCCCTGTAAGAGAGAATCTCTGAGGTGGAAGATAGTCTCCATTTTGAAATGGCGATAAATGACAAAGTGATTGAACTGTTTTAAATTGATAACTGAATGCATTTTTTGGTTTTTCTTTTGAGCTAGGAATACCGAACTGAGGAAACCTGCAGAATCCACATGACAAGGGACAATAGCCTGTTTTTGAAGAAGAGCTTGGACCTCCAACGAGATTAGGTTTGTCATTTCTGCAGAAAACTGGGGGAGGGTGGGGAAGCATCGCCTGAAAAGGTTCTGAATAGAGTTTTATCACATAACCCTGAACAGTGTTCAATACCCATGGATCCGCAGTAATCAACTGGCATTTTGGAAGAAAATGCAATAGGTGACCTCCTACAATAGGAAGGCCAGAAGAGTGCCTGACCTGCTTGAGAGGTATATCTGGAACTTCTATTTCCTCTGCTGCGAAATCCACGACTTCTCTCCAAATAAAACTGAGGTCTGTACTCCTGGAATGAGGATTGGGAAGCATCACAGGAACCGTGGACGTTGTATGAACAGCTGACAAAGCGGTTCCTACCTTTTCCGGCCCTGGAGAAAACCCGACTAGAAAATATATTTTTCAAAGATTGCTGTGCCTTACCTAGTAACGCGAAAGTAGCTACATATTTGCTAAGCTCCTTGATAAAAGAGTCTGCAAACAGATGCCTTCTGCCCTGATACCTGGATCCGAGTCCGCCAGGTTCACCAACTTGTGATCCAGTTTGAACAGGAGCCCCTTTCTGTACTCATGCGTTATTGCAGCATTGGCATTGCCCAGCAGACAGACAGCATGTTGGACCTATAAAGATAACTCATCTGGGAAAATAGAGACATGTTCCAGCCTGGCTGACTCAGCTAAATCAAAGATGCGTGTTAATGGCCCCACCACATCTAAGAGCTTGTCTGGCATGTGGACCATGCCTTATCCACTCCTATGTGTGGATCTTTGCCAAATTTTGTGGAAAAGGTAAGGAGTGAAGGGTCAATAGTAGGTGTTACAGTCATTTTGGACTGAAGAGAGGGCCAAGGACATTCAGAACATAATTTCGTCCAAGTCTGTTTATCCAGAGGAGTGTGCAGACGTGAGGCAACATATTATCCAACATGGTCTGCTGGAAACCGTTCCATTGAGTGAGGGTGATGGATTTAATTCGGGTCGAACATGGGGACCCCTTAAGAGAGGGAGACTGTGACAATTTTGGAAATGTCTTAAGATGAAAGTTTGGATTTCTTTGGAGGAGGGGAGACAAAAAGGTCCCCATTGTCATCATCGGACTTACCAGTGTCTGAAACTGCATCACCCAAGTCATCATCAGTGTCTAGTATCATTGAAATAATTATAGGGGACGATATATGTTTGGACTTTGTAGTACATTTAGGAGATGATTTGATGTTTGTATTCCCGTCCCTTAAAGGAGGCCTGTGAGGAGCCATGTCCTCCGCCTGCTGTGAGGAATTCTAACCAACCAACAGCACCACCTTTGAGACTTTTTTTAGGAAAAGGCGCTTTCTGCTATCCCCTGCAGACTGGGCAGAAATCGTCTTAGATACCAGATTAAACACTGATTTTTCTAATTTTTTAAATAATTTGTTCATAGAGGAAGAAACTGGCTGTTCCACCGAGACTTGTATAAAGGCACTCAAATTGTCCTTGATGGACTCTTCCTCCTCATCTAAATTGCGAGAAATAGGAGAACTGTCAATCTCCATTGTAAAAACGATTAGAAAATGCTGTCTGGAAAAAACGGTAAAGAAGGGGTTCATTTTTTGAGCTTGAGAGCACAGAAGAGCTCAACTTCGTCTATGGGCAGGGAAAAAGAAGTGACTTGAAGCCAGGAAGTTGGAAATCCCTTGAGAGACGAAGGATCTTTTTCGTAACCCACACGAGGGAAAACAGCTGAAGAAACTATGAAACGCTGCGTGAAACCAGAATATAAGCAGGAGCAGGTAAAAAAAACATGATGTCTACCTCAACCGTCATCCAAAATGGCAAGCGTAAGTTGAGGAGAATGTCGTATTCAGGACTGTGAGTGCGAGCGAAGCGCAACAAAGAAACAAGCATGCGGCTACAAGCCGACTGTGAAGGAGAGCGCGCATTAGAGAAAGCAGCAGTTAAGCCCAAATATGCAAACAACAATAATATTATGCCAACAATAAGACAAATTGTTTGTAAACGTTATGAAAGTACTTATCTTGACCGCAAGCAGCAAGAAAAGAGGGCTGTTCACGGACAAAATATCTACTAGGGGAGTTGTCTGGTTGGTGATTGGTGGGACTCTGTGGACTACGTTTTGTTTCCCATTGTTCACCTTATGGGATTTGTAGTTTCTTGACTGCGCTGCAATATAAATAAACAAGACAAGAAAAGCATAATAAGAGCCTACGTTCTTGTCATAAAATTTGTTAGTTATAAGGCACAATAGTATCAAACAATACAAATCATTAGGTAGTCAGTAAAAATCGCATCATGACCCATTTGGCTATGAATAACCACACCTTTTAGTAACAATTAAAAGGTTTATTTCCCTATATTAACAATGCCAGGGTCACAAAAATGAGTCTCAACACCAAATGGTACAAGTAAAGAAACAACACAGGTTGACCAAACCTTCTAAAGAATCTCAACTTAAAGCAATAAGAATTATAATTCCAATAGCGGAAACGCTCATTAATAGCAGCAATATTTGAGAAAGAGAAATAACATACATTTGTTCAATACTAGAAGGATGTCAGTTCATAGGTATAGAGGAAACACCTCACTAACTTCAGATTACCATTAGCATGTTAGGCTTCATGCAAAAGTTTTAGTAACACTAATTTAGAAAGCATCTAGCTACGTTGCTATCAAAACAGCAGCAGTATCAAAATAGTAGCAGTTGGTACCTGAAAAACAAAGGAGAAACAACAATGCACAGATCATTCATATTACCTATCAGTAGGGAATCAGTAAAACAGCTTCAGCTTCATCAGGGGGACAGCAGCATCAGCAGCAGGTCAGGAACAAGGAAAGGGGGGCGGTTTAGAATTTGGACTTTAAGATCACTAAACCATCAGAGCATTAGTACAGCATTGAACAGGCATAGTAAACTCAGAAAATAATAAAGTACCAGAATGTCAGTAGACTGACTGGCAAGTCACGAAGTGTCAAAGTGACAGGTCACCATGAGAATCGGAATGATAAGAGCCCCAAAACTCCCAGCACACAGTTGTTAAATCAAATCCAACACACGTTTGCTATTGGTCAGAAACATCAAGTGAAGAAAGAACATCCAACTACAGCACATTGGCAGCATGATGATTAGGTCTTCTCCATTTGCGTACCTCCAAACTATACTAAATGTATCCTCGTGCTCTTCCTTACATCTGCGATCAGTAGGCCCTTTTGTTTGGCACATTCCAAATATGCTGCTAGACAATGGTTACAGAAACTGCAGAAAGCTTCAAAAACACGTCAGTTCCCCCAAAAATACATTTTATTAGTGCAAGCTTCTAGACAGATATGCAACTGAAACAATATAATCTGTTATACAACGGACAACTAATGATTTCATAAGTTACTTCTTCTAGCACTTTGGCAGGCAAATAACTTTCACAGTAGACATGCTTGCTTGTGGCTCTGCAGTTCGTAAAAATAAAACTCACATTATTTTAACCATTAATGTAACCAAGCAAGGCATTTTGAAAACGATTATGATGCTCAATACAATACAATATAGTACATTAGTACATTAATACAGTAGTTTGTGAAAAGACCATATACTTTCATATGATGGTGGCAAATCCAGTAGGCCCATTATGGCCCTCATTACGACCCTGGTGATGAGTGATAAAGTGGCGGTAATACCGCCAACAGGCTGGCGGTAAATACCGCCAAATTATGACCCTGGCGGTGATAACTCCCATAGACAGCCAATGTACCACACCAACCGCCAGGGTGGAAACAACAGTCACCACAGTGGTAGCCATCAACAGCCAGACGGGAGACAAAGTACCGCCCATCATCTCATGACACTGCAAACCGCCACCTTTTCTGGGGCATTACCAACCCCAACAAAAGCCTGGCGGAAACAGAGCTCAGAAGTGAAAGGACTCACCGTTGGAGACACAGGGAAGAACCACGCCGCTATGGAACCCGAACTGCAAGTTTTCCCGATGATCTTCTACGTCATGCTCCACCTGAAACACCAAAGCCGACGAAGTCGACGAGGGTGAGTATACCCACCTAGCAGTCAGGGGAGGGTGGGAGGAAAAAGTGAGTGACACACACACGCACAACACACACCAGACACATGCACACCATACACACAACCAGCTGCACACTTAAACCAATCGCACAAAACACACGGCATAATAAAACACAGACCATAATGCTGGAGTAACGACAATGTATTAGCATAGCAAAATCCACCACATGAACCAAATATATACAAATGTCCATCAAGGGCCAATGCCCAGTCCAAAGTCATGAGGGCACATAAGGCCACAGGGCACAGTCCAAGGCCCAACATGTTTCCTGACACAGCCGGAGAGAATACTGCAGAGACATCATTTAGCAAGTGGGAAGGCACCTCAGGGGGATGGAGGAGCACCTCAGCCGAATACGGGAACGTCCCCACTGGTTCTGGATGGGGCAACATGCCCTTTGCTTTGTCCTGGGGAGTGCAAGGCCACAGTCTCTCAGGTGGGTGACTTGCCCACTGGTTCTGGAGGGGGCAACATGCCCATTGCTTGGTCCTGGGGAGTGCAAGGCCACAGTCTCTGGAATGGGTGACTTGCCCACTGGGTCTGGAGGGGGCAGCTGGCACAGTAGCCCCTGGAGGGTGGCCCACATGGCATCCGCCGATGGTGACGGCTGCACTTTGGTGGTGGTTGGAGGAGCATCCTGGGCAGCCCCTGCTCTCAATGATGGCTGCATTGTGGTGGTGGTTGATAGAGTCTCCTGGCCAGCCCCTGCACTCCCTGATGGCTGCACTTCCACAGCTGGGGGTGGGGGTCCCGTGACAGCTGGTGGTGGCGGTGTTAGCCCGACAGCTTCCGCTGGTGTAGAGTGCCTCGTCTCCTCCTGTCCATGGGTTGTGGATCCCTTACCCTTCCTGGCAGGGGTGGATGGGCTCCTACCCTCTCTGTCTGGTGGTGCAAGCTCCTTCCCCTTCTTCACAACTGGTGCAGGCTCCTTCTCCTTCTTCACAGCTGTTGCAGGGTCCTTCCCCTTCTTCACAGCTGGTGCAGGCTCCTTCCCTTTCTTCACAGCTGGTGCAGGCCCCTTCCCCTTCTTCACAGCTGGTGCAGGACTCTTCCCTTTCTCCCCTGGTGGTGCTGGCTCCTTCCCCGTCTGTGTTATAGGTCTGGCATCCTTACCACCACAAGTAAGTGGTGCTACCACTGTCCCTGTGGACTGTTTGGCTGAGGTGCTGGGCTGTGTCCTTGGTACCCTGCCCTTATGTGCAGGACAGGTGGGGAAGGATAGGGAAGAGGTCAATTTGGGAAAGGAAAAGCTTTTTAGGGATGTTGGGGTGCGAGGAGGGAGGAGTAATGGGAGGGGAGGATGAGGGAGTGGTTGTTGGAGGTGTTTGTCTGCTAGATTTGGGTGCAGGTGCATGGGCTGTATGCTGATGTGATGAGGTGGATGGCTGTTGGGTGTCTGAGTGCTTGCGTTTGTGTCCTTTGGGGGGGACAGACACAGTGGGAGAGGACACAGGGGACGCATGCATGGCTGTTGTGGAGGTGTCTGCCAGTGAGGTATGTGTTCTGCTTGGTGTGGTGATGCTGATAGTGGATGAATCTGTAGTGCATGCAGGTGTGAGTGTAGACGTGACTGGGAGGGAGGTGGAGGAGGAGGAGGGGAGACAGTGGAGGCAGTGGATGTTGTTGTGTCTGCAACAGTATGGTGTTTGTGTGAGTGCCTGTGGGATGAAGTGTGGTGCTTGTGTTTGCCTGTGCCACTCTTGTGTGTTGCCTTGTGTGTATGCTCGTCTGTATGTGTGCTTGGGATGGGTTGGGATTGAGGAGAATGGGACTGGGAAGTGGAAGTTGGAGGGGGACGGTAGAAACAGGGACAATGGCTGACATCAGAGAGGAGGCCAGAGCCTGAATCGATCTCTGTTCGGGCGCCAATCCACTGTGAATGCCCTCCAGGAATGAATTTCATTGCTGCATCTGGGATGCCAGCCCCTGGATGGCATTCACAATGGTTGACTGCCCTACAGAGGTGGATCTGAGGAGGTCAATAGCCTCCTCACTCAGGGCAGCAGGGCTCACTGGGGCATGGCCTGAGGGGCCTGTGACGAAGGACATGCCCACCCTCCTGGGTGAGCGGGCACGGGCAACTCGCTGAGGGGCTACTGGGAGGGCAGTGCTGGTATAGGGGAGTGGAGGCTGTACCTGCAGCTGGGGTGGTCACAGAGGTGTCCGCCATCACCATAGAGCTCCCATTGGAGGAGGTATCTGAGTCTGTGTTGTCACCTCCTGTCTCCGCCGTGGTGCTCCCCTCGCCCTCTATCCCACTGGTTCCCTCGGCGTCGGTAGACTCTGCCTCCAGGGTCATGTAGGATGCAGCTCCCTCTGTCGCCGGTGCCCCTGCTCCTCTGCCAGATGATGCTAATGCACACAAGGACAGGATGACAAAACAAGAAAGGGGGGAGAGAGACAAAAGATACACTGGATCAATGACTGCGCCAACACCAAAGTTGGAGTACACAGCACCCTTACACACAGGGAACAGGCCTATGCACTATGCATTGCACTACCAGTGACCTGGCTAGTCACCAAGGCCTGAGGAGGAGCACACACCGCCAACTGCAGCACTCCTGGGACCCACGCAGCCCTGCCTAGAAGTGACTACAAACAAGCTAGGTTACTTGTATTTGCCATGCAACCATTACCCTTCAGAGGACCCTCGTTGCAATGTCTGGCCTGGCCTGGCCTTAGGGGCACCAACTAACACACAACCACCACCCGGATGCCACTCCACCAGCCAAAAGTTGTAATGATACCCACAGTACTCAGTCCCTTGTGGCTGCTGGGATTCCCTCAAGTGCCCATCCAGCTCAGGGTATGCCACCGCCAGTATGCGGACCATCAGGGGGGTCAGGGTTCAATGGGAGGCCATCCCCAGCTGGGCCTCCACAGTCTTCCGTGCCCAGCATCTCAGGTCCTCCCACCGTTTCCAACAGTGGGTGCTCTGCCTGCCATAGACCCCCAGGGTCCGCACCTCCTTGGCAATGGCACGCCATATTCCCTTCTTTTGATGGGCGCTGGCCTGCAGAAGCAATAAAGACAGGAAAACACCATTAAACTAACAGTCTAGGCTGTCACAGACATGACCCACCATGCCCGTTTCCATCACCATTGGCACACACATTGCCCAGCGCACGGCATGCACACCACCAACAAATAATCCCCCCTTACACAATGCCTTCGCACACATCCCAGTGCATCCATGCCACATGCATTGTGCACTCAGTGTACTCACGTGTTGGTCTGGAGGCCCATACAGCAGTCTGTACTGGGGTAGGCCCCATCCACCAGTCACTCCAACTCCTCCGAAGTGAAGGCTGGGGCCCTTTTCCCCAGTCACACGGGCCATGGTAGGTTCCAGACACAGGTCACAGCAGCACATGCAGTGTAGGTCTTCTCCTGTAGGAGGTCAGGAAACAAGTGAGGAATGATTTAGAAAATGGCGGTCACATCTGCAGCAGTGTACACCGTCACCGCTGGCATACATCCCCATTGGCCACTGTACCCCATAGGGCCCAATATTAGCCAATGAGGAATTGCATGGCTGTTCACGACCGCCTACCGCCACGACGGCGGAATTACCTCCCTTCCACCTGTCCCTCCACACAGGACAGGCGGTCGCCATTTCAGGGGTGAGTGAAAAGGCCTATCAATAATTGCTACGTCACAGGATAAATAGGCACAAACTTTGAAAATTACACTGTCCCAATACATAATTGCACGATGTGGACTGCTGTTGTGGTATAGCTGTTCCAGTTGTGACAGCCTACTCACTCTTGTGCCCCTTACGTACCTACTGCTGCAGATGAATAGGAGATGGAGACCCCTAGTGGACTTAGCTACACTGGAGGACAGGCACATTATACTCACCTATAAATTGGACAGGACCGCAATCACAGAGCTGTGTGCCCAGTTGGAGCCTGCCTTGATCTCAGCTATCCGTCATCTGACTGGGATCCCCCCTCTTGTGCAGGTTCTATCAGTGCTCCATTTCCTGGCAACTGGTTCTTTCCAATTGACAGTGGGCTTGGAAGCAGGAATGTCACAGCCAATGCTCTCAATCGTGCTGGCAAGAGTGTTGTCTGCTCTGGTAAAACACATGTGCAGCTACATTGCTTTCCCCCAGGTGGAAGATTTGGCCACAGTGAAGGCCGGATTCTATGCAATAGAACATATACCCAATATTATTGGGGCGATTGATGGAACACATATTGCATGCATCCCCTCCCGGAAAACTAAACAGGTGTTCAGGAATCGTAATGAATTCCTTGAATGTGCAGATGGTGTGCCTGGTGGACCAGTACATCTCCCATGTCAATGCCAAATATCCTGGGGCGGTGCATGATGCCTTTGTTCTGAGGAATAGCGGCATCCTAAATGTGATGGGCCAACTACAGAGGCAGAGGGTGTGGCTTATAGGTGAGCCTTGGTCCCTACCCAGTGTATGTTAGAGTATGCCTCTGCTGTTAACCAAATAGGATAGTGTGTGGCTAAATGTTGTCCCTCTATACTTGCAGGTGACTCTGGCTACCCAAACCTATCGTGGCTGCTGACCCCTGTGAGGAATGCCAGGACAAGTGCTGAAGAACGTTATAATGAGGCACATGGGTGAACCAGAAGGATCATTGAGAGGACCTTCGGCCTCCTGAAGGCCAGGTTCGGGTACCTCCATCTAACAGGTGGATCCCTGTGACCGGGTGTCCCCGTTCACTCCGGCACAGAGTACTCCGAGTGACGTATCGGAACCCTCCGATACGTCACCTCTGCGTTTCCCCGTTGTTGGGGAAACGCGACTGGAACGAGGCTGGCGGGATGCCGTTGCCGGGGAAACCAATGCGGTTTTCCGGCACGGCAGAGTAGAAAGCAGGAAGGCGCCGGAGCAAGAGGAGAACCCCGTGGAGAGAGGAGAGGAGAGGAGCCCGGAGGAGACACCCAAGGAGGAGGAGAACCAGAGAGAAGAACCGACGAGGACGGGAGGACGAGGAGATCCTGGGCACAACGAGGAACCGGAACTGGATAACCCTGCCAGGAGAGATCAACAGGAGGACCGCCCCCATGCCAGCCACGACCCCGGAGGGTCGTGGCTAACCAAGGTACGGTCCTTTTGGACTCAGAAAAGGGGCACAATTCTAAAGGGGACTGGGGAGGGGATATAGAGGAGGAGTGGAAAGGGAGGAATTAAAAGGGGCACCGCGACCACCACATGGGAGACACTTTTTTTTCCCCCCCACCAGTCCTAGACTATGGTCAGGTCATTCCCCAACTCCTCACTGACACCAACCCCATCCTTTTGTTCTTACCTTTTCCCAGTCAGTGATAATAGAGAGAGAGAAAGCCCCGTCATAGACCACCATACTTACCATAGTGTTTTCTGTCCTTCTGTTTCCGGTACCGCCCTGGAACCACCCGAGAGAACAAATCGGCAATCCACCTGAAAGAGAAAACAAGAGAAACAGAGGAAATCACCAGTCAGGAAAAGAAGACGAACAAGGCCACAAATTCGGGAAACGAACCCCACCTTCATTATAAACATTTCTTTTTCCCCATTTAATTTAAATAAACCACTTACCTGAGCAATACCACCGCCTCTCCGCTGCCTTTATACTGTTCGATCTGTCACAGTGGTGTCAGAAGTGGGATCTGTTGGGACCCCTCCCAGACAACCGAACAGTATACATAATTAGTGACGCCCCATTGTTGGAGGATATGATAAAACAACTGGCAGAAGGCCAGCGACATCTGCAGTTGGTATGGGAGGCACACCAACGAGAAGCAAAAGAGGACAGGGAAGCCTTACAGTCGGCTTTGAAAAGCCAAGCAACAATCCTTGCAAACAATCAACTGGTTCACGAGACGTCCATGAAGAAATTAACCGAGACCATTGCAGTCAGTAAGGTCCACCCCAATGTCCCAAGTTCTGTGTTGCAGAAATATCAAGAAGGCGAAGACCCCGAATCTTTTTTCACTAACTTTGAGAGAGTTGCTTCGTCAGCCCAATGGCCTGAGGATAGATGGGGTCAGTATGTCGCACCCTTACTTACGGGGATATTACAAGCAGCATATCAAGCAGCAAACCCGGGGGGTATCACACCATACCAAGAGATAAAGACTAGTATCTTAGAACGTGTGGGACATGAAACCGAATACTATAGGGTCAAATTCCGGAAAATCAAATGGGGACCGAATGAAGACCCCCGAACCTTTTATTACCGTGTAAAGGATTTGGCTTTGAAATGGTTGGGTCCTTCCGGGAATAGCCGGGAGGAAGTGATACAAACAATCGTTCTCGAACAATATTTAGATGCCTTGCCTACGGCTACGAAAAACTGGATCCGCCAACATCCAAAAGTGAATACCGATATGGCGATCGATTTAGCATGTGCCTATCATCGCTCGTTGGATGTAAGGAGTGTACCACCCGACCCAGCATAAAACCAGGGGTATCCAACCCAAAAATTGCTTCCAGAGCCCTTCCCGATGAGCCAGTTCTTCGCAGACTAACCGACAGTCCACCGGTACCAGGACCCCAATGTTACAACTGTGGGGAATGGGGACACATAGCCCGCATGTGTCCGAGGAAACATGATAGTAGTGAGCCGATGGAGATCGGAATAACTCGGCGAAGGGTACTGTGTACAGGAAGAGGTAACATGAAGTTCAAACAGACCATGAACATCAATGGACGAGCGGTATGGGCTGTCATTGATTCAGGTTGTAGCCAATCTGTAGTGAGAAAAGATATAGGGGGTCATTCTGACCCCGGCGCAGGGTCGGCGGGAGCACCGCCGACAGACCGGCGGTGCCCCGCAGGGCATTCTGACCGCGGCGGTTCGGCCGCGGTCAGACAAGGAAAACCGGCGGTCTCCCGCCGGTTTTCCGCTGCCCCTGTGAATCCTCCATGGCGGCGGAGCGCGCTCCGCCGCCATGGGGATTCTGACACCCCCTACCGCCATCCTGTTCCTGGCGGGTCTCCCGCCAGGAACAGGATGGCGGTAGGGGGTGCTGCGGGGCCCCTGGGGGCCCCTGCAGTGCCCATGCCAGTGGCATGGGCACTGCAGGGGCACCCGTAAGAGGGCCCCACTTTGTATTTCAGTGTCTGCTTTGCAGACACTGAAATACGCGACGGGTGCCACTGCACCCGTCGCACCTTCCCACTACGCTGGCTCAATTCTGAGCCGGCGTCATCGTGGGAAGGTTGATTTGCCCTGGGCTGGCGGGCGGCCTTTTGGCGGTCGCCCGCCAGCCCAGGGCAAATCCCAAAATACCCTCAGCGGTCTTTCGACTGCGGAGCGGTATTTTGGTGGGGGAAGTCTGGCGGGCGGCCTCCGCCGCCCGCCAGACTTAGAATCACCCCCATAGTAAACCTAGCAGACAAGGAAGTAGAGCGATGGGTGAATATTTGCTGTATTCACGGAGACAAAGAGCAATACCCTTTGCATAAACTAACAATGGAGTGGGGAAATTACCGGGATGTCCTACCTATGGGAATAATGACAGAACTGATTGAGGAATGTATCATCGGGACTGATTATGAACATTTTCATGAGATCCTGGATCATGTTAGAAAACCCAAACTGACACAGGACTGGTGGAGGGAAGCTCCCTTTTCTGACAGTGTTATTGAATGCCCGATAGCCCGTAGGAAATTATCACGTAGAGAAAAACGGGCAGGAAAAGAGTATCACCGGGGAAATGAGGCGCCAGGTCAAGGTCAGGGCATTATAGCCGAAACCCATGAGGCACCTGTCAGTTTTCCCCAGCAACAGAGAGAAGATCCTTCTCTTGCGCAAGCTTGGAAGTCCGCAAAATCTGAAGAAACCGAGGAGGTGGGTCCTTACTTCCTAATTAAGAAAAACCTCTTATACAGGATAACCACTACTCGTACGGGGGAACATAAACAACAACTATTGGTACCCGAGCATTATAGAGATCACGTCCTAACTCTGGCTCATAATCAACCAGGTGGGGATCATTATGGGAGGGAAAAAAACGAAGAGTACCTTCTCAGGCGGTTTTATTGGCCAGGAGTTTTTGCCCACATACGAAAATTTTGTTCCCAATGTCCCAGGTGCCAACTTACCGAACCGGGTAGACCTAAGAAAGCCCCTCTAATGCCCCTACCCATCATAGACATCCCTTTTAGTAGGATGGGGATGGATCTGATTGGACCTATAGTACCCTCAACGAAAGGTCACACGTATATCCTAGTTATGGTTGATTATGCCACCGGATACCCCGAGGCTATTCCTCTGTAAAGTATGACAATCAAAACAGTTGCCCAAGCAATGATAAACGTCTTCTCTCGAGTTGGGTTTCCTCATGAAATACTCACCGACCAGGGAACCCCCTTTATGTCTACGCTCATGAAACAGGTGTGTAAGACATTAGGTATTTCCCAAATACGAACTTCAGTGTACCATCCACAGACGGATGGATTAGTGGAACGGTACAACCAAACAATAAAAACCCTATTGAGAAAAGTAGTACAGGACTCAGGAAGAGACTGGGATCAAAAATTACCATTAGTGTTGTACGCTATACGAACCCATGAACAGGCCTCAACAGGCCATAGCCCTTTTGAGTTGGTGTTCGGAAGACAGCCTCGATCCCTTTTAGACATGGCCATTGAAACATGGGAAGAAGAGGCGGAAGAAGGGGGAAGACCATTATTAGAATATGCCCACAACTTACGGTCTCAGCTACAAAGTTTATGGGAAACGGTTAGAGTAAATATGGAACAAGCTCAACAAACCCAAAAACAGTATTATGACAGAGGAAGTAAGATAAGGGTTTTACAACCAGGGGATCAGGTACTAATAATGCGTCCCACGTCTGAACAAAAACTGATTGCAAGATGGCAGGGTCCATATAGGGTATTGCGAGCCGTTTCTCCTATCACCTATCTGATTGAAATCTCGGTCAATCCTAAGAAAACCCAGATTTATCATATAAATCTCTTTAAAAAATGGGAAGAACCAGACAACTCCGACGTTTCCGGAGAAATGGGTCGATTCCTATGTCCTAGCAAAAACCTGCATATCGAGTTTTGTCCAACCGAACACAAAGATGGGGAGAAGCTACCAGCAGTAAATGAAGCCTTAACGACACCAGAAAAGGAACAGGTATATAGCTTACTAGAGCACTTCCGAAACTTCTTTTCAGTAGTGCCGGGTAAAACCACCTTGATAAACCATAAAATAAGGACAACACCGGGTAAAATTGTTAGGTTACGGCCGTATCGTATCCCGAGGCAAGGAAACAGATTATGGAGGACGAAATACAGAAAATGCTAGAACTAGGGGTGGTGGAGCCTTCGACTAGTCCCTGGTGTTCCCCAGTCGTCCTGGTGCCAAAACCTGACGGTACTATCAGATTCTGTATTGACTTCTGGAAGCTTAACGAAAATTCAATGTTTGACACATATCCAATCCCTAGAGTAGATGACGTCCTAGAAAAGCTGGGAAAGGCAAAATATATGTCCACATTAGACTTGACTAAAGGGTATTGGCAGATTCCATTAGCCCCAGAGGATAAAGAAAAAACGGCTTTTGCCACTCAGTCCGGTCTTTATCATTTCACTGTGCTACCATTCGGACTTCATGGAGCACCAGCTACGTTCCAAACGGTTAATGGATAGGCTCTTAAAACCATTTCAAACTTTTGCAGCAGCCTACCTAGATGACGTAGTTATCTTTAGTGAAACCTGGGATGATCATCTAATCCATTTACGACAGATTTTCCATACTCTCACAAACGCGGGTTTAACTGCCAACCCCAAAAAGTGCGTTATAGGAAAACCCGACATATCATACTTAGGATACAAAATCGGTCAAGGGAATCTACAACCTCAAATTAAGAAAGTAGACGCCATTCTAAATGCACCTAACCCTAAAACAAAAAAAGATTTACGCTCGTTCCTAGGGTTAGTAGGCTACTATCGAAGGTTCCTACCTGAATATTCCACCCTTGCCGCACCCCTCACGGATCTTTTGTCTAAATCCCATCCTAACCGGTTAGCACCTTTTTCGGATCACCAGAAGGCTATCTTTGAGCAACTGAAGTCCTATCTGACCAAAGACCTAATACTACAGTGCCCGGATTTCTCGAAACCTTTCCATCTATACTCAGATGCCTCTGATGTAGGATTGGGGGGAGTTCTGGCCCAACCTGACGAGGAAGGTAGGGATCACCCCGTAGTATATGTCAGTAGGAAATTGTTTCCCCGGGAACGTCACTATCCTACCATCGAAAGAGAATGTTTGGCCATTAAATGGGCCGTGGACACTTTACAGTATTACCTTTTAGGTCAACCTTTTATTCTTTTTACGGATCATGCTCCCCTCACTTGGTTGTCCGCTCATAAAGATACAAATTCCCGGATTCTGAGATGGTTCCTTGAACTCCAACCATTTTCCTTTCAGGTCCGCCACATACCAGGACCCCAACAGGCCCCGGCTGATTATTTGTCCCGGTTCCCGGACACTACTACGGTCCTCGAACAGGACCGTTCATGGGGAGAGGTGTGTGACCGGGTGTCCCCGTTCACTCCGGCACAGAGTACTCCGAGTGACGTATCGGAACCCTCCGATACGTCACCTCCGCGTTTCCCTGTTGTCGGGGAAACGCGACTGGAACGAGGCTAGCGGGATGCCGTTGCCGGGGAAACCAATGCGGTTTTCCGGCACGGCAGAGTAGAAAGCAGGAACGCGCCGGAGCAAGAGGAGAACCCCGTGGAGAGAGGAGAGGAGAGGAGCCCGGAGGAGACACCCAAGGAGGAGGAGAACCAGAGAGAAGAACCGACGAGGACGGGAGGACGAGGAGATCCTGGGCACAACGAGGAACCGGAACTGGATAACCCTGCCAGGAGAGATCAACAGGAGGACCGCCCCCACGCCAGCCACGACCCCGGAGGGTCGTGGCTAACCAAGGTACGGTCCTTTTGGACTCAGAAAAGGGGCACAATTCTAAAGGGGACTGGGGAGGGGATATAGAGGAGGGGTGGAAAGGGAGGAATTAAAAGGGGCACCGCGACCACCACATGGGAGACACTTTTTTTCCCCCCCCCACCAGTCCTAGACTATGGTCAGGTCATTCCCCAACTCCTCACTGACACCAACCCCATCCTTTTGTTCTTACCTTTTTCCCAGTCAGTGATAATAGAGAGAGAGAAAGCCCCGTCATAGACCACCATACTTACCATAGCGTTTTCTGTTCTTCTGTTTCCGGTACCGCCCTGGAACCACCCGAGAGAACAAATCGGCAATCCACCTGAAAGAGAAAACAAGAGAAACAGAGGAAATCACCAGTCAGGAAAAGAAGACGAACAAGGCCACAAATTCGGGAAACGAACCCCACCTTCATTATAAACATTTCTTTTTCCCCATTTAATTTAAATAAACCACTTACCTGAGCAATACCACCGCCTCTCCGCTGCCTTTATACTGTTCGATCTGTCACAATCCCTGTGCTACTCACCCGAGAAGGTCTGCCAGATAGTAGTGGCATGCTGCATGTTGCACAACCTGGCCCTCAGACGTCATGTACTTTTTCTGCAGGAGGAGGAGACTGGAGATGCCCCTGTGGCAGCAGTGGAACCTGAGGACAGTGAGGAAGAGGAGGCAGAGGATGAGGATGTGGACAAAAGAAAATCAGTGATCTGTCAGTACGTCCTATGACACACAGGTGAGACAGTGCAACTTCACATTTCTATGACTGTTGTATTCTGTGTGGCAGTGGCATGCTGGCATTACCCACGTGTTACCTCTACTTACTGTCACCTATGGATTATCATTTTACAGATGGGGATATGACAACAATGTCCTGATGTGATCACTACAGCCAGCAACTAGTCATTCATTCTATGCTCTCACTATGTACAGTTCATTTGCAATGGATGTAGCTGTTTCAATCAATACAAATTTGCAATACATGAAATACCAGTAGTCAAGTTTTACCCAAGGGTGTTTATTGTAGTGCTAAGAAAAAGAAGGGAAAGTGCAATTGAATGTGGTGATGATGGAGGAAAGTCCAGAGTATTGTTCCAGTCTGTTTGTAGCACAGGTGCAGTGTCTAAGGGGGCATAGGATGGGGAGCAATGGCAGTTCAAGGTGGACAAGGTGACTGAGTGGGACACAAGGGGGACAATCAGGAGAGTCTCATTTTCTGGCAGTGGTCTTGGCAAGTGTCTCTGGCTTCTGTCTGGTTCACGGGGAACAAATGCGGGGTGGTTCACCTTCTGCAGGGGGGGGGGATGCTGGTGGCCTGTGGGTCCTGTAGCAGGGCCTCCTGGCCACTAGCAGCAGTGGAGAGCTGTTCAGTTGGCTGGCTAGTGGTAGAGGCTCACTGGTGTGTTGATGCCTCCCACATGATGTTGGCCATGTCTGCCAGCACCCCTGCTATGGAGATCAGGGTGTTGTTAATTGCCTGCAAGTCCTCCCTGATCCCCTGATACTGACCCCCCTGCAGCTGTCTGTTCTCCTGCACTCTGTCTAGGATCTGCCCCATCGTATCCTGGGAATGTTGGTAGGGTCCCAGGATCTTGGAGAGTGCCTCCTGGAGAGTCGGCTCCCTGCTACTGTCACCCCCCTGGCGCACAGCAGTCCTCCCAGTTTCCCTGTTGGCCTGTGCCCCTGTCCCCTGAACGGTGTGCCCACTGCCACGGACCCCAGGTCCCTGATTGTCTTGGGGGTGAGGTGTGGCCTGGGGTCCCTGTACAGGCGGGCACACTGCTGATTGACGTGTCCTGGGGACAGAGGTTTGGTTACACTGGGTGGGTGCTGTGGTGCTGGGTCCTGATGGGGGAGGCTCTGTGGTGGTCTGTGAGTGGGCTTGGTTGACCGACTGTCCAGTGGTCCCTGATGGGCCAGGTAGGTCCTCCAGATCCAGAAGTCCTGAGTTGCTGTCATCATTGGGGGCCTCTCCTGTTGGGGGACTGGATAATGGTGGCACCTCCTCTCCACTGACATTGGCTGAGGTACCTGTGGGGATGCAAATGATGCATTTTGCTTCAGGTTTATGACATTTGTACTTCCCTAGCTTCCCCTATATGGCTGGTGTTGCCCTGCCTGCTTTTGCTTTTGTATGGTGATGTATTGTGGTTATGTTAGTTTCCCAATGGGTGTCCATGCAGGGCTGGGAGGGGTGTCCATGCATTGGTATGGCATGCAGGGCTTGGCATTGGGGTTAATGAGATGTGTTGGTGCAGTGTGTGGGATGGAGTGGAGTGAAGGGAGTGAGGGTGTGGGTGTGAGATGGCATGCAGGTATTGGGGGTGTGATAGGCAGTAAATATTGACTTACCAGTGTCCAGTCATCCGGCAACCCCAGCGAGTCCCTCAGGATGCAGTATTGCCAGTACCTGCTCCTCCCATGCTGTGAGCTGTGGGGGAGGAAGTGGGGATCCACCGCTAGTCCTCTGTATGGCGAGTTGGTGGCTTGCTGTTATGGAACGTACCTTCCCCGTAGGTCATTCCACCTCTTCCTGATGTCATTGCTTGTTCTTGGGTGCTATCCCACAGCATTGACCCTGTCCACGATTCTCCACCATAGCTCAATCTTCCTTGCTTTAGATATCTGCTGTACCTGTGCTCCAAAGAGCTGTGGCTCTACCCTAACAATTTCCTCCACATGACCCTTAACTCCTCCTCAGTGAAACAGGAGTGCCTTTGTGGTGCCATGGGTGTTGTGTGATGTGTGTTGGTGAGGATGTGTTGGGTAATGTGGGGGTGTGTGTGATGTGTGTGAGGGGTGTATGGGTGTAAGTGGTGTATGTGTCTAGTTGTCTCTGTGCTCTTCTTCTCAGTCTCCTGGTGGCTATTATTGTTCATAAGGAGTTGTGGGTAATGTGGGTGTGTGTTTTTTAGTGGTGTGGATGTATGGGTGTGGTATGTGTGTGGGTGTCAGTGTGTGTTTTTGATATTGGCCAATGTAGTGTTCTTTTGTATGTGATTGTCCATTTTGAACTCAGCGGTACGTACCGCCAATGGTTTACTGCTGTTGAATGTCCCCCGTGGTGATTTGTGGGTCATAATGTCATAGGCGTTGTTTTGTTGGCGTAACGGTATGGGTTTTGGGACCGCCACTTTATCACTCACCTTTGGTCTGGCCGATTAGTGTATGTGGCTGTATTCTGTCAGATTGATGTGTGTGTGTCATAATATGGTGGATGAATATCCGCCACTTCGGTGGTATGTTGGCAGCCGTCAGCGTGGCAGTAAGCGGGATTTACCGCCAGTGTCATAATGGCCTATGTGTAACAAGTTACTAATTTCAATGTTAATACATCTTATATATTCAAACAAATGCAAAATCATTATTAGTGTTAATTTTAGCACTCACAATCCCTCCTCTGATGACTATATATGTCATCACACTTACATCTCAAATACATTTATTTATTTCATTACACAGTTTTTCTAAATGTTCCCTATATAATCTTTCTTACTGAAATTCTACCCTCCTCAGTTCTTTTCTAATTTTCTCTTTTTGAGCACCTTTTACAATTTACACAATCCCCATATTCCAATTAGACAAATCACTGTAACCGAAACCTCTTGCATTATTTTCATTAACATCCCTTTTCCCAGATTGCCGATCCAGTTTCCCACAGCAGTCATCCCTTTGCCAGCCTTTTCCCAAACAGTGAGCTCAGTTAGTTCTTTTTATTCAGTTTCATCTTTTGTTATATTGTTAATCAAGCCTGTAACTGCTTTACTGTTGTCCAGAATATATGGACAACAATGACGCGGACCTAGCAATTTACAAACTCTGTACTCTTTTGCTAAGAGAATGTCCATCGTAAGGCGGGTCTGAAGAGTCATAGCTTTTACTGCAGCCATTTCAGTATCCAAAATGATAATGGGTCCTGAATAACCTGTCAGCATGTTATCCACAACTGTAGACAACCGTTGAATTTTAATAGAATTCAGAAGAAATCCCACTAAAGGAATTATTACTCCAAATATGTCTCCAACAGTGCTAGAAACTGATTCTCGCTTTTGTCTCTCTGGTTGTAATTCAGTCATGTTAGAAAATTTACTCAAGTCATCAAGTTGGCACATTCTCGGGAAAACTATTCCCAAATAACATGTGCCATACCATCCTTTAGGAAGACGGTAATATGCATTTTTCCCACAAATTTAATAAATACCAGGCACTGGTGGGTCCTGACCATTCAACATAAATGTCCATTTATACTCAAACAAAAACATGTCTGCATTCACTCGTTCCCATAAATATTTTATCAACCTTAGTTTGTGGCCTATATATATATATATATATACATATATATATAAAGCTTTCCTACGTGTTGTGCATCTAAAGTTAGTCTCCCTTGTTTACTAATGTCAGTAAATACATAGTAATTACCAGGTCTATTTAGAACTAATCTCTTATCTACATGAGCTTTCATTGTCCTTCTCCTTTCTTATGTGTTTTCTACAAAGCTCTTTTCGGAAGGTGAAAGTAAACAGGTTAAATTATTTATGTGAGCATGAATGGTCCCAAATGTTAATGTAGACTCAAAGAAATCCCTCATTATTATTATTACTATATTATTGTCATTAGCTACCTTATTAAGATGCCTAATTATAGGAACAAAAGAAAACACTACATAACAATTTGAGTAGAAATACTGGACTTGGTTATAAAATCTTGTTAGTAAAAGACTACAACTTATGCCATACATTAGCGGCAGACTGTGATAGGCTATTCCCTCCTCAACAGAGGCTGGAATCTGTGTGCAAACATAACAAGCTCTTGCATCGATTGTATCAACATACTCATGGAATAAGTGATAGAGACATTAGAAGAAATTTCTCCCTGTGTATGAAAGTATTTCTCATCTCTTTTAAATCTATCTATTGCTGAAAGAGTAGGTGCTAATTCTGAAGATGTTGTTTCTACAGCTATGGTATGGTTGGCTCCATTCTTATCAAAGACAATCACACCCACAATCAATAACAAACATACAACTGCACAAACAATTACCAAACCTATACCCATGTATTTACAGCATCTGTTTTTAGTGTTCTGCTGGTTGTGGTTACCCATAGTCTGTAAAGAATCAGAGAGTAGAAACAAATACAAAAATATGGCTATGCAGCAAAAATCAAAACTTCAAAAAAACAAAAAACAAAACATTTTTAAGTCTTCAATCTTCAATAAACTTCAATCCCTCCTTTTTTAAAGTTTCAGCTTCAGCTTCATTCACACATGACCCTCTGTAAAAAAGCAGTAAAGTTCAGTTTAGCAACTTGTCAAAATTATGTTATCAAAGTATTTTCAAAAATATTTTTAACAGAGTCTTTTTCATTTTATTTTTCAAATTCACAATTTTTCAAACAGATTTTCATCAATTTTCTTCATGTGCCAAAATATAGACCCAGAATGTCTCTATCAAAACAAAAATTAAAAAATTCATGTTGCCATTCTTTGGTAGCTAGATATGCCCAATCAGGACCTGAAAATCTTTGATTGGCAATACTCTTTCTTTTCAATCTCCGACCATCACTTGATTCACCATCACTCAGATCTTCTTTTCTGGTGGTATCGAATTCTTCCTGAATTGTTGGCACCAGATTTGTCTTCTTTGTTTTTGATCTTGTTTCTGGCCAGTTGTCACCTTTCAGAGGTTTTCTTGTTAATGCTCTTTTCAGTATTGGACATGGGTTCTTCTCCTTTGACGTTCCCGCAACCGGCTCAGGAGGAGTCAAATCCTTTTCACTTAGATCTGCCTCAACTCCTTTCCCGCTGGGGGCAGTCACTTGTTCAGTTTGGTTCCTCAGACCATTTGCTTCTGAGGATGCCCTCTCTGAACAGGTTCCCTCTGGATGGTTCTGCTTCCTGTTCTGTCTGAACCGGTTCTTTTACTGTTTCAATTGAGGATGTCTCAACCTCATCTTCCAGGATTCCTTCCACGTCGTCTGTCACAGGAGTGGGCAAGTCAACTGGAATATGTTCAGGCTCTGTCTCTAGCTTACTTCTTCTTCTGTCTTGTCCTGGAATACGTCTAGGTGGTGGTAATCTCAACAGCTCCTCTTCTTGTTCTGTTGGACTATTCACCGTTAGTGGGGCTTTCGTGGATCCAGTTTGGAAGTCCAGCACACTTCACAGCCAAGGTAGTGATCAATACCACCTGGTAAGGACTCTTCCACAAACAATTTTCTCATGTGCTTTCGAATCACAACCTAATCAGCTGCTTTCAGGTTGTGTCTTTGTCTCTTGGGCGGTTGTAGTGTCGTAGCTTCCACCTAATGAGAGAAAGAGTGAACCACATCAGCTAGACTGTTGCAGTTGCCCAATACCATATCATCTGTAATGTTTACAAGAGCATTGGCAGGTACAGCTGTCTATCTCATTGCTTTTCCCATGATGATTTCATGGGGTGACAATCCTGTTTTCTTGTCAGGGATGCTTCTCATTGACATTAGAACCAATGGCAAGGCATCTGGCCATTTCAGACTCTGGATGCACACATTTTTGCCAATCTCGACTTCAAAGTACCATTCATCTGTTCTACAAGACCTGAGGCTTCTAGGCGGTAACTACAATGAAGCTTCTGCTCAATGTTTAAAGCTGAACATAGCAACTTAATCACCTCATTGTTGAAGTGGCTTCCTCTATCTGATTCTAAAGAGACCAGGAAACTGAAAGGTGGAATTAACTCCCTAAGCAGTAACTTTGCTTCTGTGAGACTGTCATTTCTCCTTGTAGGGTAAGCCTCAACCCAATGACTGAAAATGCACACAATCACCAACACATATTTCAAACCAGCACATGCAGGCATCTCAATGAAATCCATGTGCATTCTGCTGAATGGTCCTCCAGCCATGCCAACATGTCACATATTGACAACTGTTCCTTTGCTCATGTTCATCTGCTGGCAGATGATGCATCTGTGGCAAACTGTTTCAGAACCTGTCTACATTTTGAATTGAACCAAAACTGCTTGAACAGCCTGACCATGGCATCTCTTCCCACATGAGCCTGACCATGATAGTATGTGGCCATCTGAGTCAGTAGACTGTTGGGCAGAGCTACCTTCCCTTCTCCCGAAACCCACACATCATCATCCATTTGGACACATTTCATTTTCATCCTTTGATACAGTATCTTGAAGAGTTTTCAACTCCTACAAAGTGTCAATAACATGCATCACATAATTTGCATAGGTCTCATCATTTTCAGGTAACTATTCCCATTCTCCTTTGTAGGATTTGCCGTTCAAGGCACAAAACGTTCTGACTTGGTCCGCATATGCATTACCCATTGACATGTAATCCTGTTATCTCTGATGTATACTGCATTTCACAACAGCAATCTTGTCAGGCATTTGAATGGCTTTTAACAAATTATGTATTCTTTCACCATTTCTTATTGGTGAGCCAGAAGTGGTCAGGAAACCTCTCTGTGACCACAATTGGCCAAAGTCATGCACAATGCCAAATCCATATTGACTGTCTGTGTAAATAGTGACTTTCAATTGAGTTGAAATGTGGCATGCTCTAGTAGGAGCCACCAGTTCTGCCACTTGTGCAGAAAACACTCTTTGAAGCCATGAAGCTTCCAGTATTCCCACGATACTGCACACTGGGTATCCTGCTCTCAATTTGCCCACATTATCTCTTAGACAGGAACCATCAACAAAAATAATTTGGTCATTCTCTTCCAGGTAAGTATCTCTAATATCGGCTCTGGGGTTGGCCCATGATTCTGTAATTTCCAGACAGTCATATTCAATGTCATCCAATTTATCAATATCTACATTCTCATTTGGAAGTAAAGTTGCTGGGTTAAGCACTGTACATCTCTTAATAGTTACATTAGGTGATCCCAGGATTACTGATTCACATCTGGTCAATCTAGAGCTGGTCAGATACAATCTCAATTGAATGGAGAACCTTCATGGTAAGGGGATAACCCAATACTGTGCTCTCGTTCTGAGCGAGGCTCTGCTCAACTGCTGCAACGAACAGCAAACAACCTGGAAAAGCTGCTGCGACCGGATCCAAAGTGGCTCAAAAATATGCCACCGAGCGATTCACACCGCCATGAGTTTGAGTCAAAATAGACAAAGAACATGCATCATGTTCATGACAGAACAACAGAAAAGGTTTTGTGTAATCAGGCATTCCCAGAGCTTGAACTTGGCACAAACTCTCTTTCAAATCTGTAAATGCTTTCACACAGGCTTCATCGAGACTATAGGATCGGAAACATCCTTATGAGTCAGCTTCTCTAAGGGCTTTGAGAGAACTGAAAAATTTGGGATCTACTGGCCACATTAACACACCATTCCCAAGAACATTCTCACATCTTTCTGAGTAGTTGGTGCTGGCATTTGCAAAATAGTTGCAACCCTCTCTCTGGAAATTTCCTAGTTCCTTTCTCAATCAAATGACCCAAGTATTTAACTCCTTTCTGACAATATTGCAATTTTGCCAGGTACACTTTATGACCATTGTCTCCCCAAAAGTTTAACAATGCAATCGTTTCATACTTGCACCCTTCTCTAGTCCTGGATGTGATCAGCAGATCATCAGTGTATTGGACCAATGTTGACTGATATGGGATCACTAATGATTCCAAATTCTTTTTCAAGATCTGATTGAAAATAGATGGTGACTCTGAAAACCCTTGTGGAATTCTACACCAACAGTAAAACCTGTTTAATAACTTAAAACAAAAGAGATATCTGCTGCCCTCCTGAAGAGGCACAGAAAAGAATGCCTGACATAGGTCCACCACAGTGAACCATTCAGTATCGCATGGGATCTGAAACATATAGCTGAATTTGGTACTACTGGGCCACACTTAACCACTATGTAATTACATTTTTCTCAAAAGTCGAATTTTCCCGCAGGGCTTGCACAATCCCATTATTGGTGAATTGCACGGGCTGCTCAACACTTCTTTTAAAATTCCTTTCTCCACAAACTCTCCTATTAACCATTTCACACCCTCGATTATATCTTTTGCCATCAGATATTGTGTGGTCTGGGAGAAAACTGCATTCGGATTACCAGCAACACTAACTGGCTCAGCTCTTTTTATCAACCCAAAGTCCTTTCCTGAAAGATCCCAAACATTAGTCATGACACTTTTCTGTAAATCAGGAGGAAAATCTTTCATTGCAAAAACTGGAAATAAAATAATCAAAGGAGCTTCCTCATTCACTGGCTCATCGAAACTGATCAAAGGAAATTCTTCGGTCACTGACTCATTGTTAACAGTAAGTATCGGGTCTTCTTCATCATCACTGTTTGTTGAATTTCAATGCCCTCATTTGAACAGATAATTAAGCATCTTCTTTTGTACAATAAATACCTTCCCAGTAAGGACACAGGACTTGAATCACAACTACAAATTTGTGCAAACCCTTAAAATTGCCAATTTTAACCAAGACTGGTTCCATAATCGGGTTTGTCAAATATTGATTAGCAACTCCTACAATCTTGACTGTCTTCCCTGATAAGGGCAGGTCTGGTTCCTCTGTAGATCTAACTGTCGAGGGTGAAGCTCCAGTGTCAACCAAAAACGAGACTTTGTGAACGTTCAACTTTCCCTTGACATAATGACCTTTTTGATCCACATCTAAAGAAGCAGCCAATACACATTCTTCCTCATCTGAACTCTCAGACACCCAGGCATCATTTCATCCTCACTGTGTAGTGGAAATTGTTGTACAGTATTGTTACTCTGGTTCACTCTTTGAGTTATGACCGTTTGAGAAAGCATCACCTGCTGCTGATCCATAGGGGCTTGAGGTATCTGCATTTGCTATCTAGGCATTTGAATTTGTTGTCCAGACACCATTTGAACCTGGGGCATTTGTACTTGTAATGGCTATACAGTTTGCATGGGCTGTAAAGGTTGGAAACCCTGCATTGGATTTACGTTATTCTGATTTTTTTTATTTTGACCTCTCTTTCTTTGTCCTTTTACATTCTGAAAGGATTGACATCATTCACTTGCTGAACAACACCTCCCTGATTTACCAGTGGACACTCCAGTTTCCAATGCCCGATTCCCCCACAAGCGTGACAAGGAACATTCTCTTTCCTTGTGGCTCTCCTTGTATCATTACTGTATTCAAATCTGGACCGCGATTAACACTTCCCATTCTACCACGACCTCTACCTCTGCCTACATTCTGAAACGGCATGTTTCCCTGCTGCTGCTGAGGCTGAAAACTTCCCTGAATCCCTGTTTGTGCAGCCTTAATCTGCATCACCATTGCTTTCTCTTTCAACTTTTTCTGTTTCAATTGAATTTCATCACTACAGTATTTTGCATACTGCAGCACCTCATCAATCGGCTTGGCTTGAAAACAAATCAAATTACTTAACCACTATGTAATAAAAATTTTCTCAAAAGTCGAATTTTCCAGCAGGGCTTGCACAATCCCATTATTGGTGAATTGCACGGGCTGCTCAACACTTCTTTTAAAATTCCTTTCTCCACAAACTCTCCTATTAACCATTTCACACCCTCGATTATATCTTTTGCCATCAGATATTGTGTGGTCTGGGAGAAAACTGCATTCGGATTACCAGCAACACTAACTGGCTCAGCTCTTTTTATCAACCCAAAGTCCTTTCCTGAAAGATCCCAAACATTAGTCATGACACTTTTCTGTAAATCAGGAGGAAAATCTTTCACTGCAAAAACTGGAAATAAAATAATCAAAGGAGCTTCCTCATTCACTGGCTCATCGAAACTGATCAAAGGAAATTCTTCGGTCACTGACTCATTGTTAACAGTAAGTATCGGGTCTTCTTCATCATCACTGTTTGTTTAAATTTCAATGCCCTCATTTGAACAGATAATTAAGCATCTTATTTTGTACAATAAATCCCTTCCCAGTAAGGACACAGGACTTGAATCACAAACTCCAAATTTGTGCAAACCCTTAAAATTGCCAATTTTAACCAAGACTGGTTCCATAATCGGGTTTGTCAAATATTGATTAGCAACTCCTACAATCTTGACTGTCTTCCCTGATAAGGGCAGGTCTGGTACCTCTGTAGATCTAACTGTTGAGGGTGAAGCTCCAGTGTCAACCAAAAACGAGACTTTGTGAACGTTCACCTTTCCCTTGACATAATTACCTTTTTGATCCACGTCTAAAGAAGCAGCCAATACACATTCTTCCTCATCTGAACTCTCAGACACCCAGGCATAATTTCATCCTCACTGTGTAGTGGAAATTGTTGTACAGTATTGTTACTCTGGTTCACTCTTTGAGTTATGACCGTTTGAGAAAGCATCACCTGCTGCTGATCCATAGGGGCTTGAGGTATCTGCATTTGCTATCTAGGCATTTGAATTTGTTGTCCAGACACCATTTGAACCTGGGGCATTTGTACTTGTAATGGCTATACAGTTTGCATGGGCTGTAAAGGTTGGAAACCCTGCATTGGATTTACGTTATTCTGAATTTTTTTATTTTGACCTCTCTTTCTTTGTCCTTTTACATTCTGAAAGGATTGACATAATTCACTTGCTGAACAACACCTCCCTGATTTACCAGTGGACACTCCAGTTTCCAATGCCCGATTCCCCCACAAGCGTGACAAGGAACATTCTCTTTCCTTGTGGCTCTCCTTGTATCATTACTGTATTCAAATCTGGACCGCGATTAACACTTCCCATTCTACCACGACCTCTACCTCTGCCTACATTCTGAAACGGCATGTTTCCCTGCTGCTGCTGAGGCTGAAAACTTCCCTGAATCCCTGTTTGTGCAGCCTTAATCTGCATCACCATTGCTTTCTCTTTCAACTTTTTCTGTTTCAATTGAATTTCATCACTACAGTATTTTGCATACTGCAGCACCTCATCAATCGGCTTGGCTTGAAAACAAATCAAATTACTCTTAATCATCTGACTAATTTGTGGTCTGAGTCCCTCAACAAATCTGAATACAAAGTGAATCATGTCTTTCGGCTCAATGGTTTCTGTACCACGGTAATGTTTAAATGCTTTCAACAATCCCTCATAGTATGCATGAATTCTTTCTTTCGCTTCCTGAGCTGTCCTGTCTATGCGCTGCCAATCAATGTTCTTGGGCGAAATTCTAATTTTCAGAAACGTAATGACTTTATAGTAAGCTTTCATTACTTCAGGAGACAGTGCACCTGTTGCTGGATCTCTCTGCGGCTCACTTGTTAGCCAGTCTACACTCCTTTTGCATTCAATCCATAGGTCTGCTGGAACAACTATCTCTAAAAGAGTGTTCAAATCTCCCACAGGCATTTTGCAAGTTTCACAAACCTGTCTGTCTGCTGATACCATTCTACTGTTTCTCCCTCAGCATGGGATAATCATTTGTAAATGCCAAAATTTCACTTCTGCTCCAAGGGACCTGTACAAAATTCTCTCCTGGAATCTCTGTTATTGGTAAGGCTTTCACTGCTTCCCTATTCTGCCGTGCCACACAGCAGAGGAGGCCAGTGACAGAAAGCCCAGGCCTGGAAGCAGGTCCAATAGAGGAGGACTTCCTTGGATGTCTGGATATGGAGGAAGTACCTGGCCCATCAGGCATGAGTGGTCAGTCCACCACCACCAGCCCCACCCTGCCTACAACTGAAACAACCTCCCCTGTGGCATGCATTGCACAGCAGAACCCACCTTCCCAAACCTATGTCCCAAGGTCACATCAATCATCAGTGTGCCACACAGGACAGGGGCAGGAGTCAAAGGTGCAACCGAAGATAATGGCGGCCCTGATGTCAGTGGGAATGGCACACTGCCCAAGGGGCACAGGGGGCAAGGGCCAGTGTTAGGGGCCAAGGGATGAGGCAGGTACAGGACACGACTGGCCAGGAGGCCGTCTCCACAGTCTTGGGAGCCTACCAGCAGTCCCAGGACAAGATGGGCCATATACTGACCACCTTGCAGGACACCCAAAGGCTGCAGGGTGAATACCACCAGGAGGCCATGCAGCAGTGGCAGACACTCAATGCCACCATGGTTTCCATATTAGGGGAGTTCAAGAAACCGAACAATATCCTGCGGACATCCTCCACCCAACAGCAGGCCCCATCCAGTAGTCCGTCAACACTACTGCCGTCAACATCAGCATCTGCTACTGGAATGGAGGCCCAGCAGGAGGACCCACATGCCACCAGCGCCCCTACCCCTGCAGGTAAGGG
This sequence comes from Pleurodeles waltl, assembly GCF_031143425.1. Classification (NCBI taxonomy): domain Eukaryota; kingdom Metazoa; phylum Chordata; class Amphibia; order Caudata; family Salamandridae; genus Pleurodeles; species Pleurodeles waltl. Next base: position 1,047,736,765 of record NC_090446.1, on the reverse strand, counting down.
ACCCCCCCCAAAAAAAGTTAACTCATCCAGACATCCTGCAGGACCTGAGAGAAAGACCAATCCCCCACCAGTAAGTGATCCCTCTTCTCAACTGTCACCCTTGTGTGCCACTGTTACACCCTGTTGGCTGTCCAAAACCAAGTTCACATAATTCGAGGCAAATGGATACAGGACCTGTGAAACAAACAGCTGTACCACCCACTCTGATCTTCACCTAGATCAGTGGTTCCCAACCTTTTGACTTCTGTGGACCCCCACTTTATCAATCCTGGAACCCGGGGACCCCCAACCGGGTCTTTACTGAAAGCTGGGGACCTAATATGTTAGAATTATTACATTTTCTAAGCAGTTGCGGACCTCCTGAAGGGGCTTCGAGGACCCCCAGGGGTCCCCGGACCACAGGTTGGGAACCACTGACCTAGACCATTACCCCACACCTCTGGACTGTGATGTTATACACTAAGGCCCTCATTACAACCCTGGCGGTGGGTGTTAAAGCGGTGGTAATACCGCAAACAGACCGGCGGAAAAAAAAATGGGATTACGACCGCGGCAGAAACCGCCAACATAGACAGCCACTTTAACACTCCGACTGCCACGGCGGTACAAACAGTGCGGCGGACACCACCAACAGACAGGCGGAACACAATGTACCGCCCACCCTATCACAACACGGCTATCCGCCACCTTTTCTGGGCAGAACCAACGCAAATAAAAACACGGCGGAAACAGTACAAAGAAGGGAAAACACTCACCTCTCCACACCCCACAAGGAACCAGGACGCCCTGGAGCCCGAACTACAGATCCTGCCGGCGATGGTCTTCCTGCTACTCTATCAGGAGCTCCAACGACGGCGGCGACGACCACGGTGAGTACTGCACCTACAACACAGGGGAGGGTTGAGGGAAAAGAGAGTGACACACACATACAACACGCAACACCCCCACCCTCACCCACAACACCATACACACAAACACATGCTGCAACATTACACATACACCTCCCCACCCCCTCTTGAATAACGCAAGGACAAAAGGAAATGATTGTAACGATTGTAATAAAAGATAGTCCATCAGTCAAAACTCAAAATCCAGTATATACAATTATGTGCACCAACTACACAAGTCCGGATAGTGCACCAATCGTTGTCCGTTAACCACTGGGCCCAAAATGCTTGGGCGAGGCCCACACTAGACACCTGACTCCAAACGGAGAGAACACTGGAGGGGCGTCACATAGAAAATATACAGGCACCTCAGGGGGAGGGGGGCACCTCAGCCTGATGAACGCACGACGCCACTGCTCCACGAGGGGGCGCCATGCCCATTGATGTATCCTGGGGAGTGCAAAGCCACAGTCTCTCAAGTCTCTCCAGTGGGTGGTTTGCCCACTACTTTATCCTGGGGAGTGCAAAGCCACAGTCTCTCAAGTCTCTCCAGTGGGAGGTATGCCCACTGCTTTATCCTGGGGAGTGCAAAGCCACAATCTCTCAAGTCTCTCCAGTGGGTGGTTTGCCCACTGCTGCATCCTGGGGAGTGCAAAGCCACAGTCACTCAAGTCTATCCAGTGGGTGGTTTGCCCACTGCTTTATCCTGGGGAGTGCAAAGCCACAGTCTCTCCAGTGGGTGGTTTGCCCACTGCTGCATCCTGGGGGGTGCAAAGCCACAGTCTCTCAAGTGGATAACAGTCTCCACTGGTTCTGGAGGGGGCTTTGTGCCCAGAGTGCTTCATCCTGCCAAGGACTGAGGTAGTGGATGTGATACTCCACTGGTTCTGGAGGGGGCTCTGTGCCCAGAGTGCTTCATCCTGCCAAGGACTGAAGTAGTGGATGTGATACTCCACTGGTTCTTGAGAGGGCTTTGTGCCCAGAGTGCTTCATCCTGCCAAGGACTGAGGTAGTGGATGTGATACTCCACTGGTTCTGGAGGGCGCTTTGTGCCCAGAGTGCTCCACGTGCATTGTGGCCACAACAATACACGTGCCTGGTTGTGTGTGCCACGAGATTGCCGAGGTACAGGTAGGTTGATACACCATGGAGGCAGAGACATACCCCACACTGCTGTGGCTTCGCATTCCATATGCAGGTGACAACTGTGATGACAGTGATGCTTCATGGAAGCTGCCCAGGCTCCTGGAACTCATCACCAGCCTCGGACGACTGACCACTGGGGATGGCAGCCATGTCTGCGGTGGTGCCATTGGCTCGGGATGTCACTGGGCTGCTGGCGGTGCTTGCGGCGGTGTCAGTCGTTGCAGTGCTTGCGGCGGGCTCTGTGGCAGCGGTGCTTTCGGCGGGCTCTGTGGCGGCGGTGCTGGCTGCGGGTTCTATGGCTGCGGTGCTGACTGTGGGCTCTGTGGGGGCGGTGCTTGCGGCGGGCTCTGTGGCGGCGGTGCTTGCGGCGGGCTCTGTGGTGGCGGTGCTTGCGGCGAGGTCTGTGGCGGCGGTGCTGGCTGCGGGGTCTGTGGCAGCGGTGCTGGCGGCGGGCACTGTGGCAGCAGTGCTGGCGGCGCGCTCTGTGGCAGCGGTGCTGGCGGCGGGCTCTGTGGCAGCGGTGCAGATGGCAGTCATCTCCGCCGTACAGGTTGGCGTGGACGTGGACAGAAGGTGTGACACTGGTCCCTCAGTCGGTGCCACCATGCCCTCTCCTGACCTGCCCTTCAGTTTCTGGCCCTTCCCCACCTTTGATGGTGGCGCAGCTGTCTTGCCACTATCCCCTTTCGTTTTCCCTGACCCCTTGGTGGCAGGTGTTTTCGGCTTCTCCCTCCGCGATGTGGGCACCTTTTTCACCTTGGCAGGTGGCGGAATGTCCTTGCCTTCGCTCCGTGGCACACTGGCAGCCCTGATGGGCCATGACCCCGCAGATGCTAGCACCACTGTGCCTGGGGATGTGGTGGCTGAGGTGCTGGGCTGGGACCTGGAAAGCCTAGGGGAAGGACGGGGGGGGGTGTACGGAAGAGGTCAATATTAGCCAGGAAACGTTTTTTAGACACACTGGGACGGGTAGATGGAGGGTGTTTGGGAGTGGAGCTAGAAGCAGTAGTTGTAGGAGGTGTACGTCTGCTGAATTTGGGTGAAGGTGCATGGGCTGGAGGCTGTTGTGAGGTGGATGGCTGTTGGGTGGGTGTGTGCCTGCGTTTGTGTACTTTGGGAGGAGGGCTCACAGACAGACTGGGAGAGGACACTGGGGATGTGTGAATGGTAGTGGGGGTGGTGAGTGCACGTGAGCGGTGTGTGGTGATGGGCGTGCTGGTGATGGAGGTAGTGGCTGAGGATGTAGTGCATGCAGGTGTGACTGTAGACGAGACTGGGAGGGAGGAGGGAGATGTGGAGGAGGGGGACACAGTGGAGGCAGTGGATGTTGGTATGTGTGCATGGGTATGATGCTTGTGTGAGTGCCTGTGGGATGTGTGGTGCTTATGTTTGCCTGAGCCACCCTTGTGTGTTGAGGTAGGTGCATGCTGGTCTGATGGTGTGCTTGGGATAGGCTGAGGTACAGGGGATTGGGTCTGGGTGGAGGAAGTTGGAGGGGGAGGCTGGACACAGGGACAATGGCTACCATCAGTGCTGAGGCCAGAGCCTGAAATGCTCACTGTTGGGCTGCCTGGCAAGAATGAATGCCCTCCAGGTATGCATTTGTTTGTTGCAAATGCCTCTCAACACCCTAGATGGCATTCAGAATGGTAGACTGCCCAACAGTGAGGGATCTCAGGAGATCAATAGCCTCCTCACTGAGGGCAGCAGGGCTGACTGGGGCAGGGTCTGAGGTGCCTGGGGTGAAGGAGATGCCCACCCTCCTGAGTGAGCGGGCACGGGACACACACTGAGGGGCTGCTGGGTAGGGGGGGTGGCGGCTGTACCTGTTGATGCGGGGCACAGAGGGGCCCGCCACCGCAAGGGAGCTCCCATCAGAGGAGGAGTCGCTGTCACTGCTGTCTGCTCCTGTCCCCGCCGTGGAGCTCCCCTCGCCTTCCATCCCACTGGTGGCTTCAGACTCTGTTGTTTTGCCCTCCAAGGGCCAAGTGGGATGCAGCTCCCTCCTGCTCCGGTGCCACTGCTCCTCCGCCTGATGATGTTACGACTCTGTCGTCCCATTTCCAGGGGGTGCTGTAAGGGGACTGTCGGAAGCCTGGGAATCCCCTTGAACACCTATCTAGAGTCCCTTGCTGACTCCTGTTTGTTTCTCTTTTCGCCATAGTATACTTGTGTAGTACTACATTTGCTTCCTGGGACTGCAACTCCTATAATGCACAGCCTGGTAGTCAGAAAAGCCCGGATTCTGTTTCCCATTGTTTTCTATGGGAGAAGTCCAGTTGCTCCTTTTCACCGGATCCTCTCCTCCAGGACTTGCAAGTGTCTGAAACTACACACACCTGAGTCCTCTCCTGTGCAGCCCAGCTTGGAACTGCTTATAAGCAGCCATTTCCTCAAGATCCCCGTCATGCATTGGAGTTCGATTCCTTTGTGTTACAAACCCCTTGTCGGATGGTGTTCCAGTTTTGTTCCTGTGCTGTTCCAGCTTGATCCTGTTTCCTGTTTCTCTGCCCTGCTCCTGATTGTTCCAGCCAGAGTCTGCTCCCTATCTCTTAGCCTTGTACCTGTTTGTTTCTTCCAGAGCCTGCTCCCTGTTTCTCTGCCCTGCTCCTGCCTTGTTTTAGCTTGAACCTTCTCTCTGTTTCCCAGTCCTGTTTACTGCTCATTTCCTACTCCCTGTATTCCTGCCCTGTTCTTGCCTGTTCCAGCCAGAGCCTGCTCTCTGTTTCCCAGTCCTGTCTCTGTTTGTCCCAGCCAGAAGTTTGTGCCCTGTTTTCAAGTCCTAGTCCCGCCTTTGCTTCAGCCTGAGCCTGTTCCTAGTTCTTGCCTCTGCCTCTTAGTTTGTTCCCTTCTGTTTCTGTTTCTTCTTGGTTATTTGTGTCTGGTAAGTGTTCTATCAGTCTTCACCAGTGTATAAGTGTCCTCCTTTGTTCTGGGGTTGGCACCTGGTTTCCAGGAGGCAATTCCAGCCCCCATCCTTGTCCAGTTTTATACATTGTCTTTCGTGCCTAACAGTGACAGTGTGCTATTGCTGTTTTCTCAGGAATCGGCACTGTGTTTCCAGCTGGACCCACAAGAGCGTGTCTTGTGTATGTAAGTACTTTCCTTGTTTGTGCTCTAGGGTCCAGAGACAGAATCACTTCTGCTGCCTCCTTTCTATGGGGCTGGCAGGGTGACTATCTGTAAGAGCAAACTGCACAGAGGCATTGACATTCACGGTCACTGTGGGAGGTTCTGCGCCTTACTCTGTGAACAACCCCAGCATGTTTGTCCATTAGTAATCTGTTTCCTGTTTGTTCACACAAGGGTTGCTCTTCTTTTACTTTCCTGTGCCTGTCCATAGCTGTCCTTTCCGTGTATGCCTTTAGCTGCTCTTCTTCCCCAGTAAACTACCTCTTTAGAATATTCAGTGACCTCAAGGGGTGTCCCAACCAAAGTCCTGATCAGACCAGCCAGAGACCGTGACAGATGATGCTATTGCACACACGAACAGGGAGACCACAAAAAGGGGGGGAAGACAGAAGAAAGACATGTTCAGTGTATGCAACACCACTACCGTTGGCGGACACAACAGACACAGCAGCCCTCTGCACTACACATGCACTTATAGTTCCTAGATTTATCATATGCCAATGGTTTACAAGGCCTAAGCCCGATTGCTGCATACCTGTAAGTCAGTGGAGCCTGACTATGTGTGGATGGCACTAACCACTAGTGGGGTTGGGGTGCCACAGAGCCTGCCTCACAAGGGACCTTGCCTACAAAGCTTGCCCTGGCCTAGGGGAACCCACTGCCCACACCCCCTCCCGCCCAGACACCTTGTAATGCGCACAAAGTCAGCAGAATGATAGTGTACTCACACTCTTGTGGCTGCTGTGATGCCCTCAAGAGCCCATCCAACTCCGGATACGCCATCACCAGGATCTGGAACACCAGGGGGGTCATGGTGCGACGGGCACCTCTCCCACGTTGGGAGGCCATCCCCAGCTGGGCCTCCGCCGTGTTCTTGCTCCAGCGGAGAAGGTCCTCCCATCTTTTCTGGCAGTGGGTGGTCCGTCTGTGGTGGACCCCCAGGGTCCAGACATCCTTGGCGATGGCACGGCAAATATCCTTCTTCTGGTGGGCGCTGACCTAGAGGAATAGTACAGGGGAAAAGGAAAATCTTTACCCGTCCGGACCGTCATCTACTTTGGCCCACATTCCCACCCTTGCCCTGACACACATACACTCACCGTCCGCACATGCAGGCCTCAGCCCCCCCCCCCCATTTTTCTTCCATTCACACCACTCCAAACAGGCATTGCCCATGCAGCATTCTCACAGTGTACTCACCTGTTTGTCTGGAGGACTGTACAGTTGTGTGTACTGGGGGAGGACCCCATCCACTAGTTTCTCCAACTCCTCTGAAGTGAAAACAGGGGCCCTTTCCCCAGACACATGAGCCATCGTCGCTTCCAGACTGAGGTCACAGCAGCACTTGCAGTGTAGGTCCTCTCCTGTTGAAGGTCAGGTATCAAGTGAGGGAACTGACAGAAAATGGCGGTCACGTCCACGGCGGTGCGTACCATCACTGCCGGCGTACATCGTCATTGGCTCCTGGGACCCATAGGGTCCAATGTTAACCAATGTAGGAATGCGCCGCGGTCTTCGACTGCCTACCGCGATGGTGTACAACGCCAGCGCAGTTACCTCATATCCCCTTGTCCCACCTTACAGGTCAGGCAGCCGCTATTTCAGGGGGCCACATGGCATTAATTTTAACTGCGTCACACCAATGTAGGCCTTGCATACACACAGTAACAGGCACATTGCGGATTAATAAATGTGTGCAAATTACATTTTGTGATACCTCAGTGTTGGCTGACTCTCTGCTCGCTGTTCTCGTCCATAGGGCACGTCCGCTACAGCTATTATAACCCACAGCACGGAATCCGCCAAAATTCAGACACCCACACAAGTCTGCCACACCAAAGGTCAGTGATAAACTGGCAAAAACAAAACCTCCACCGTCACGCCAACAGAAATACGCTCACACTATCACAACACACGAATCCACACGGTGGTCTTTCAACCGCGGTATTCCATTGGTGGTACACACCGCCGCACTCAAAATACACACACTCTTACAAAACACAGCCACATTGGACAAATCGAAATACACACACCTGACACACATACACACACCACTCCCACACACCAAATACTATATAAAACACACATCCACATCACCCACAAACCCCTACGACCACAATTACCGAGAGAAGGCCAGAGAGAGACACCACAAACTACTACCAAGCATCCACAGGCACAAAATACCATCACCCACAGAACTTCCATGCCCCTCACACAACACACCACTACATATCAGCACACTTATCACCACACGCACCACCCCACACATCACCCACACCACCCCATGGCACGACAAAGACACCCCAGGTTCTCGTAGGAGGAGCTCAGGGTCATGGTGGAGGAAATTGTCCGGGTAGAGCCACAGCTATTCGGTTCACAGGTGCAGCACACCTCCATAGCTAGGAAGATGGAGCTATGGCGAAGAATAGTGGACAGGGTCAATGGAGTGTGACAGCACCCAAGAAATAGGGATGACATCAGGAAGAGGTGGAACGACCTACGGGAGAAGGTGTGTTCTGTGGTCTCAAGACACCACCTTGCGGTTCAGCGGACTGGCAGCGGACCTTCACCTCCTCCCCCACAACTAACAACATGGGAGGAGCAGGTCTTGGCGATTCTGCATCCTGAGGGCCTCGCAGGAGTAGATGGAGGAATGGACTCTGGTAAGTCTAAGCTTCACTATTACATCCCCCACCCTACCTGCATGCCATCACATACCCCCACCCTCACCCCCATCACTCCAACTCCTCACAAATTTCCCAATATCACAAACCACCCATCCCAACACCAAGCCCTGCATGCAACAAAAAAGCATGGACACCCATCACCAAAGCATGCCCACTGCACATACCCATACACCCCCCTAAACCATCATCACACAAGGTCCCGTACAGGAATGCAAGCACTGGGGTACACGGTCACCCACCCATAGCACACCATGCCACACACAGATGTAATTAACATCCTTTTCTACCCCTGCAGGACCCCTACCCAACGTCACCGAACAGGAGGGTCCACACATGTCCACACCAGCAACAGAAGAGTCCCACAGTGATGACAGCACCTCTGTCCAACTGGATCTAGATGACCAGCCCGGCCCATCGGGGACCTTTGGTCAGTCGGTTCCCCTCACCCAGTCACAGGCCACTACAGAGCTTCCTCCCTCTGGAAACACCAGCACAGCACCCACCCAGCGGGCCCATACCTCTGTCCCCAGGACACGTCAAGCAGCAGTGTGTCCACCACTACAGGGAACCCAGGCTAACCCACCACCCCAACAACAACAGGGACCTGGGGGCAGTGGTAGTGGGCACACGGTCCAGGGGACGGAGGCCCAGGAACACAGGGGAACTGGGAGGGCTGCTGTGCGACAGGGGGAGGACAGGCCAAGGGAACCCACTCTCCACGAGGCCCTCTCCTCCATCATGGGAGCCTACCACCACTCCCAGGAGACAATGCCAACGGTACTGGCCAAGTTTCAGGAGACCCAGAGCCTGTAGGAGGAACAGTATTTGGGCTTCAGGGAGGAACTCAGAACCATCAATTCCACCCTTGGCACCATCATAGGGGTGCTGAAGGAAGTACTCAACACCAGGAGGGACCCTGTGGCACAACAAGGGGCCCCTGACACTACCATGTTCGATGAATGGCCCACCACCTCCGCCGGCGCTAGTGGACAGGACGCCCCGCCACAGGACCACCACACCAGCACCCCACCCCCTGCAGAGGGAGAACCACCCCGCAAACGGTCCCTGAGATCCAGGACAAAGACAAAGAACAATGCCAAGACCCCCGCCAAGAAATGAGACCCCCCTGATTGTCATCCTTCTGTCCCACTTTGTCACCCTGTCCATCCTCAAACTGCCCTAGCTCCACATCCTATGCCCATTTGGGCAATGCACCTGTGAGACTAATAGACTGGACTCTGCCATAGACATTCCTCCACCATCACCCCTCACCATTTCACAACCTCCTCCAATATTGAGCACTTAAATAAACACCTTTGAAGCACACAACTACCTGGAGTCAGTCTGTGATTTCGAAATGGTGTATTAGCAATTACAGTGACAAAATGCTCTTTCAATTGTAATGTCAACATACCTATGTCACACAGTTCTAGTCCTTAAGGAAACAAAGCAGATGTCACACAGTGGGACCCACATCTGTGAAATCGTAAGGGAAAGTGACATCTCAGTGACCATACACTGGGTGAAAACGACAGACAGTAGAGAGGTAGTTGTGTTAAAGTACATGTAGTAGGCAGGTCTGTACTCTTACCTGTGTCTCACTGGAAATAATGCAGGATCACCGAGTTCCTGTTGTCCATGTCCTCTTCTTCTGCTTCCTCGTCTTGACTGTCCACAGCTGCAACAACACTGCCATCTGGAACATCCTCCTGCAGAAAAGGCACCTGTCGTCGCAAAGCCAAGTTGTGAAGCATACAGCAGGCCACGATGATCTGGCACACCTTCTTTGGTGAGTAGAATAGGGATCCACCTGTCATATGGAGGCACCTGAACCTGGCCTTCAGGAGGCCGAAGGTTCGTTCTATAATCCGCCAAGTTTGCCCATGGGCCTCATTGTAGCGTTCCTCTGCCCTTGTCCTGGGATTCCTCACTGGGGTCAGTAGCCATGACAGGTTGGGGTAACCAGAGTCACCTGCAAATGGCGAAGGAAAACTGTTAGACACACACTAACCTGTAGGGAGATCCCCAGACCCAGACAACCATTCAGACTGTCTTGCTTCCAGGTGCTCACCTAATAGCCACACACGGTGCCTCTGGAGTTGACCCATCACATAAGGGATGCTGCTATTCCGCAGGATGTAAGCATCATGCACTGAGCCAGGAAACTTGGCATTCACATGGGTGATGTACTGGTAGGCCAAACACACATCTGCACCCACGTGCAAGTAAATGGAGTACTGACAGCACCTGCACTTGATGGGGGATTCCTGTGGATTGGCGGATAGCTGACATCAGGTCTGGCTCCAGCTGAGTACACAGTTCATGGATTGTGGCACGGTCAAGCCTGTAGGTGTTGATCACATGTCTTTCCTCCATTGTCGACAGGTCCACCAGCGGTCTGTACACCGGAGGATGCCGCCATCTCCTCACATGTCCCAGCGGATGGTGCCTATGAAGGACAAAAGCGAGCACAGAGTCAATCAACTCAGAGGTAGCTTACACAGAACACGAATCATAATCCGAAAAGTGGCCTGTATGTGTGTTGAGTCTAGGCCTAGGTATGTGTGACGCAGTTAAAATGAAGCCATGTGGGCCCCTGAAATGGCGGCTGCCTGACCTCTAAAGTGGGACAATGGGATGTGAGGTAACTGCGCTGGAGTTGTACACCGTTGCGGTAGGCGGTCGAAGACCACGGCGCAATGCTGCATTGGTTAACATTGGACCCTATGGGTCCCAGGAGCCAATGACGATGTACGCCGGCAGTGACGGTACGCACCACAGCGGACGTGACCGCCATTTTCTATCTGTTCAATCACTCGATACCTGATCTTCAACAGGAGAGGACCTACACTGCAAGTGCTGCTGTGACCTCGGTCTGGAAGAGACAATGGCTCGAGTGTCTGGGGAAAGGGCCCCTGCCTTCACATCGGAGGAGTTGGAGAAACTCGTTGATGGGGTCCTCCCCCAGTACACGCTACTCTACCGTCCTCCAGACAGACAGGTAAGTACACTGGGAGCATGCTGTATGGGCTATGCCTGTGTGGAGTGGGGTGGATGAAAGATGGGGGGGTGGAGATTGAGACGTGCATGAAACGACGATGAATGCATGTGCCACATGGCAAGGGTAGGGATGGGGGCCAATGACTGTGACGGTGCAGTTGGTAATAACATTTCTCTTCCCCCTGTACAATTCATGTAGGTCAGCGCCCACCAGAAAAAATATATTTGGCGTGTCATCGCCAAGGACGTCCGGACCCTGGGGGTCTACCACAGACGGAGCACCCACTGCTGGAAAAGATGGGAGGACATTCGCCGCTGGAGCAAGAAGACGGCGGAGGCTCAGCTGGGGATGGCCTCCCAACGTGGGAGGGGTGCCCATCGCACCATGACCCCCCTGATGTTCAGGATCCTGGCGGTGGCGTACCCGGAGTTGGATGGACGCTTGAGGGCATCACAGCAGCCACAAGGGGGGGAGTACACTCTCATCCTACTGATTTTGCGCGCAGTGGAGGTGTCTGGGTGGGGGAGGTGGGCTGTGGGTTTCCCTAGGCCAGGGCGAGTTTAGTAGGCAAGGTCCCTCCGTAAGGCAGGCCATGTGGCACCCCACCCCACCTCTGTAGAGTACCAAGTACACCTAGTCATGCCTCTGTGTCATCCATGTGTGCAGATGTCGTCCATTGCCTTGTAGGCCATTTCCCAGGGATTGAACAGTGGAGCCCAAGAGCGCGGCGTAGTGCAGGGGGCTTCTGTGTCTGTCGTGTCCGCCAACGGTAGCGGTAATGCATGCCCTCAACATGTCTTTCTTCTGTCGTCCCCCACTTTTTGTGGTCTCCCTGTTCTTGTGTGCACTAGCATCATCAGGCGGAGGAGCAGTGGCACCAGAGCACGAGGGAGCTGCATCCCACATGGCCCTGGAGGGTGACACTACGGACTCCGAGTTCACCAGTGGGACGGAGGGTGAGGGGAGATCCACGGCAGGGACAGGAGCTGACACCAGCGACACGGACTCGTCCTCTGATGGGAGCTCCCTTGTGGTGGCGGCAACATCTGTGCCCCCGCATCTACAGGTACAGCTGCCACCCCCCTTGCCAGCACCGCCCTCCCAGCAGCCCCTCAGCCTTTGCCCCGTGGCCGCTCACCCAGGATGGTGGGCATCACCTTCGCCCCAGTCACCCCTGCTGCCCTCAGTGAGGAGGCCATTGACCTCCTCAGGTCCCTCACTGTTGGGCAGTCTACCATTTTGAATGCCATCCAGGGTGTAGAAAGGCAGTTGCAACAAACAAATGCATTCCTGGAGGGCATTCATTCTGGTCAGGCGGCCCTTCAGCGAGCTTTTCAGACTCTGGCCTCAGCACTCATGGCAGCCATTGTCCCTGTCTCTAGCCTCCCCCCTCCAACCTCCTCCACCCAGACCCAATCCCCTGTACCCCAGCCCATCCCAAGCACACCTTCAGACCAGCATGCACACACCTCAACACACAAGGGAAGCTCAGGCAAACATAAGCACCACACATCCCACAGGCACTCATGCAAACATCACACACACATGCAGACACACCAAAATCCACTGCCTCCATTGTGTCCCCCTCCTCCTCGTCTTCCTCCTCCCTCAAAGTCTCGTCTACACTCACACCTGCATGCACTACATCTACAGCCACTACTGCCATCACCAATACACCCACCAGCACACCCCGCTGACGTGCAGTCACCACCCCCACTACCATTCACACGTCCCCTGTGTCCTCTCCCAGTGTGTCTGTGACGCCACCTTCCAAGATACACAAACGCAGGCACACACCCATCCAACAGCCATCCACCTCACGACAGCCTCCAGCGCATGCACCTTCACCCAAAGTCACCAAATGAACACCTCCTACAACCACAACCTCTTCCTCCACTCCCAAACCCCCTCCAGCTACCCGTCCCAGTGTCTCCCAAAAACTTTTCCTGTCCAACCTTGACCTCTTTCCCACACCTCCACCACCCCATCCGTCTCCTAGGGCCCGACTCTCCAGGTCCCAACCTAGCACCTCAACCAAAACATCTCCGGAACCAGTGGTGCCTGTAGTCACCGGAATCTGGAGTGCACCGGCCACCAGGGCAGCCACTGTGGCACGGAGTCACAGCACGGACAGTCCCCCACCTGTCAAGCATCAAAAGTTGGCCAGTGCCCGGCGGGAGAGGGGGAAGACTCCAGCCACCAAAGCCTCTCCCAAGGGTCCCGGTGGGAGTCAGCTGCGACACCTTCCAAGGTGGGGAAGGGCCACAAGAAACCCGGCAAGTCTGGGAAGAGCAGCACGGTGGAGAAGACCGCCATCATCCCCACTGCCCAGGAGGCCACCGCCATCATCCCCGCTGCCGAGGAGGCCACCGCCATCATCCCAGCTGCCCAGGAGGCCACCGCTATCATCCCCGCTGCCCAGGAGGCCACCACCAGCACCTGCCCTGCTGCCCAAGATGCCACCGCCATCATCCCCGCTGCCCAGGAGGCCACCGCCATCATCCCCGCTGCCCAGGAGGCCAACGCCAGCACCTGCCCTGCTGCCCAAGAGGCCACCACCATCATCCCCGCTGCCCAGGAGGCCACCGCCAGCACCTGCCCTGCTGCCCAGGACTCCACCCGCTGGGCCAGAAACGACCGCCAGCACAAGCCCCTCTGGGCCAGACACGACCGGCAGCATAAGCCCCACTGGGCTAGAGAGGACCGCCAGCACCAGCCCCGCTGGGCCATGAAGGACCGCCAGCACCAGCCCCGCTGGGCCATGAAGGACCACCAGCTCCAGTCCCGCTGGGCCATGAAGGACCGCCAGCACCAGCCCCGCTGGGCCAGACACGACCGCCAGCACCAGCCCCGCTGGGCCAGACACGACCACCAGCACCAGCCCCGCTGGGCCAGACACGACTGCCAGCACCAGCCCCGCTGGGCCAGAGAGGACCGCCAGCACAAGCCCCGCTGGGCTAGAGAGGACCGCGAGCACAAGCCCCGCTGGGCTAGAGAGGACCGCCAGCAGCTGAGTCACTGCAAAGGAGCCCGCCGCCTCAAGCACCACTGAACAGGGCACTGGCGCTACAAGCACCGTTGAACAGGGCACCGCCGCCACAAGCACCGCTGAACAGGGCGCTGCTGCCTCAAGCACCGCTGAACAGGGCACTGCTGCCTCAAGCACAGCTGTACAGGGCACTGCTGCCTCAAGCACAGCTGAACAGGGCACCGCCGCCTCAAGCACCGCTGAACAGGGCACAGCCGCCTCAAGCACCGCTGAACAGGGCACAGCCGCCTCAAGCACCGCTGAACAGGGTACCGCCGCCTCAAGCACCGCTGAACAGGGCACCGCCGCCACAAGCACCGCTGAACAGGGCACCGCTGCCACAAGCACCGCTGAACAGGGCACCGCCGCCACAAGCACCGCTGGCCCATGAGCGCCAAGGGCACTGACGCTACTGAGTCCGTCACGAGCAGGATGAAGCACTCTGGGCACCATGCCCCCACCAGAACCAGTGGCGAAAGACATCCACTACCTCTGTCCTTAGCAGGATGAAGCACTCTGGGCACCATGCCCCCTCCAGAACCAATGGAGACTGTTATTCACTTGAGAGACTGTGGCTTTGCACTCCCCAGGATGGAGCAGTGGGCAACCCACCCACTATATAGACTTGAGAGACTGTGGCTTTGCACTCCCCAGGATTGAACAGTGGGCATGTGGCCCGCTCGTGGATTTGGCATTGTGCACTCAACCGGCTGAGGTGCCCCCCCTTTCCCTCCCCCTGAGGTGCCTGTTTTCTTGCTCTCTGATGCCCCTGCAGTGTTTTCTCCGTCATGGTCGGGGATCTTGTGTGGGCCTCGCCCATACCGTGTGGGCCCAGTATTCCATTTACTTCATTGGAGCACTACCTGGACTACTAAGCTTGGTGTATATTTTGTTTATGGTGTATACATATATTTTTGCGTAGTTGATTTTAATATATTACTATTGTTCACCTCATTTCCTTTTGTCTTTGCATTCTTCCAGGGGGGTTGGAGGGGTGTAACTGTAATGTATCATGCTGTATTGGTCTGTGTGTTGTAGTAGGTGAGGGTGGGGTTGTTGCGTGTGTGTGTCCCTGTTTTTTTGCCTCCTCCCTCCCCTGTGTCGTAGGTGCAGTACTCACGGTTGTCTCCGCCGCCGGCGTTCGTGCTCCTGGTAGAGGAGCAAGAAGATAAGGGCTGGCAGGATGTGCAGCTCTGGTTCCATGGTGCCCGGATTCCTCGTGGGGTGTGTAGAGGTGAGCGTTTTCCCTTCGAAGTCCTGTTTCCGCCGTGTTTTTGTTCGCGGTGAATTCACCCCGGAAAAGGTGGTGGATTAGTAGGTTGTGATACTGTGGGCGGTACTTTGTCTTCCGCCTGTCTGTTGGCGGTGACTGCCAAGCTCTTTGTCTGTACCGCTGTGGCGGTCGGAGTGTTAAAGTGGCTGTCTTTGTTGGCGGTTTCCGCCACGGTCGTAATTCAAATGTTTTTACCGCCGGCCTGTTGGCGGTCTTACCGCCGCTTTAACACCGTCCGCCAGGGTTGTCCTGGTTGATAAAATGGTGCTACCCGACATTGGCGATCAACCTTTCTTTTCATAGTTTTCTTAGAAGCCAAAAGGGTAGTACGGATCAGGTCTTGAATATGGCGTTGTCGTGGTGAAAATGATGGAACCGCAGGAACAGAAGGCAATACACTATGGATAGGGGAAAAACTATTTCGGTGGAAACCTTAGGTGCAGTAAAAAGCTGTTGATCCTGTTGCACTATGCATCGTATTATTGTAGGAGAACTCAGCTAAAGAAAGGAAATCCAACCAGTTACTTTGAGTGGCATTACAGAAATAACATAAATCTTGTTGGAGTTCCTGATTCAAGCGTTCAGTTTGACTGTTGGTTTGTGGATGAAATCCTGATGAAAGGGAGACATCAATATGCAGTAAAGTACAAAAAGATTTCCAAAAACGTGACACATATTGTGGTCCTCGGTCTGAAATAATCACTTGTGGAAGGCCACGTAGATGAAAAATATCTTGCATGAATATATGACTACTTTCTTGAGCTGTAGGTAATTTCTTTAAGGCTGTGAAATGTGCCATCTTGGTAAAAGAATCAACATTTACCATGATGACATGATTCCCTGAAGAAGACGGTAATGAACATATGAAATCTGTAGACAGGGTGTGCCATGGAGCAGAGGGAACAGGCAGAGGAATCTATAATCCTGCTGGCTTGGTTCGAGGTGTCTTGGTTTGGGCACATACAGGACATGATGTTACATAGGATTCAGCATCGTTCTTAAGAGTTGTGGCCACCAAAAGGAACGTAGAAGCAACTCCTGTGTCTTTTTAATTCCACGATGTCCAGCTACATGATAATCATGGCACATCTGTAACGCCTCAGTTTGTACTTTCTTAGTTGGCAAAAAGAGGGTGTTTTGATAATAGAAGTAGTTCTGAATCCTTTGTAGTTAAGGACTCAATTTCTTCCATTCTTCTAGTGGAAGATACTGTTATTCTGATTTAACACGATCAAGAAAGGATGAGTAACGCAGATGATTCGGCTGGATTCAATTATATTTGGAGAGGAAGTTTTAGTGCTTTCTGGATATCGACGGGATAATGCACCAGCTACTAAGTTCTGTGATCCAGAAATGTAGGTTACAATGAAGTCATATTGGCTAAAAAAGAAGGCCCATCTTGCTTGACGGCTGTTTCGACAGTGAAAATTCCGGAGAATTTGTAAATTACGATGATCAGTTCTTGTTTCAAACGGCTTTTTGGTACCCATTCGGAAATGTCTCCATTCTTTACAGGCAGCCGTGAGAGCAAGTAATTCTTATTCTAACACTGAATAATTGCGTTCGGCTTCTGTCAGTAAGTGGGATAAGTAAAAGATAGGATGTGCCAAACCGTTGTCTTCTTGTTTCTGAAGCAATACTGCACCAATTGCTCTCTCAGAGGCATCAGTAACTACAATAAACTTCTTAGTAGTATCTGGGTGTCGTAATATAGGAGCTTGGTTAAAGGCCCGTTTCAGATTTTGAAAGGCCCTTTCACCACTGTCAGTCCAGACAAATCCTTTCTTCAGATTTTCTCCCTTGATGGTCTGGGTGATAAAACTTTGTTGATGGACAAAGTCTTGTATAAATTGTTGATAAAAGTTTGAGAGACCTAGGGAGCATTGGGTTTCTTTGACAGAAGAGAGAGATGGCCAATCCAAAATGGCTTGTACTTTGTCTGGATCCATAGCAATTCCAGCCTGATGGATGCAGAACCCAACATACTGTACTTCAGCCTTGTTAAATTGACATTTTTCTCGTTTACAATATAACTGATTCTGTCTAAGTTGTTCTAAAACCTGAAGTACATGCTCAGTATGCTGTTCAGGTACACAGGACTATACTAGGATATTGTCCAGATAAATCACCACACTATGATTCAATAAGTCAGAAAACACGGAATCCATGAATCGTTGAAATATGGAGGGTGCATTGGTTAAACCAAAAGGCATGACACAGTATTCATAATGGCTGAATGGAGTACAAAAGGCTGTTTTCCATTCATCTCCTTCCCTGACACGTAAGAGATGATAGGCACCCCTCAAATCCAATTTTGTAAACCTCTTGGCACCTTGCATGGCGTCCAGTATATTCCAAATAAGGGGTAAGGGATAATGATCCTTGATGGATATCTTGTTAAGTCTGTGAAAGTCAACACAGGGACGCATATCTTTCATTTTCTTTGGAACGAAGAAAAGAGGAGTCCCTGCAGGAGATGAAGAGGGGGCTATTAAACCATTCTGTAGACTATCATCTAGATTTTCTTTAAGTAACTTTTTTTCTTGTTCAGTCAACGAATACATCTGACCAAAGGGAACCACTTCACCCGAAATCAAAGGAATGGCACAGTCATAGACACGATGAGGAGGTAAAACGGGTTTGCAAGGCTTCTGGAATACATCGTAGTATTCTTGGTAACAACTTGGTACTCCCTGTATCATGTTGACCAATAAGAGTTCGTGAGTAGCAGTTCTGTTGGCAAAACTGTGATGATAAGGATATTGTTATTGTCTCAATTGATATAAGGGTTATGCTGGGTTAACCAGGGTTTTCCTAATATCATGGTATGTTTTGGAAAGGATATGAGATCAAAGGTAATGTGTTCCTGGTACCTTCCAAAGCGCAGACAGAGAGTATGTGTAGAATCCACCACTGGTCCTGAGGTTAAAGAAGAACCATCAACTGTGTGAACTTGTTCCGGCGTTTCTTCAGGAACTCGTGGGATACCTCTTTCTTTGGCCCAAGTCTCATCCAAATATATACTGCTGACTCTACAATCCAGCAAAGCAAAAACCTGCTCTTCTTGACTTTGGGAACACTGTACCGTAACAGATAGAATATACAGAGCAGCGATATTCTCTCTGGAGGAACATATTGAAGGTAAGTCTACTCCTCCCGTCCCCTTCCTCCTAAAAGGGAGTGGGAGCTGGGTTTTTCCGAGGGCCTGGAAGGTCGGACAGCACACATCCGGATCAAATGACCAGCTTTGCCACAATATAAACAAATACCCTTTTGCCACCAATCTTCTCTGAGTCAGATAAAGGACCACGCATTAGATCAATCTGCATGGGTTCTCCTTCTGTAGACTTAGTTGCTTCCAGATGGACTTCGTCAGAACGTCAGTTTGTAGTACGGGATACTCCGGACTGATACTGTCAGCGAGTCTTTCGCCTTTCCATCTTACGATCTCGCAATCTATACTCAATATTCAATGCTTGATCCATCAGTTCTTTCAGAGATCTAAATTGAGTTGAATGTACCAATTCATCTTTTATTTCTTCTCAAAGTCCTCGGCGAAACAGGGTTACAAAAGTGCGTTCTACCCATGTGGTCTCAGCAGCTAGCTGTTTAAACCAGGTTATATATTGTAATTCATCCTGATTGCCTTGCTGTATAGCACATAATGCTTCTTCAGCAGCTGCCTCCAATCCGGGTCGCTCGAACATCTGCTTAAAGAGTTTAAGAAGGGCAGGATAATTATCTAAGACAGGATCTTCAGCAGAGACCAAGGGGGTCGCCCAGGCTAGTGTGGGGCCAAATAAGGCACTGATCAAATAACCCACCTTGGCTTTGTCAGATGAGAATTGTAAGGGTCGAAGGGCAAAGAAGACTGTCAAGGAGTCCAGAAATCCCTTTATCGTATGCGGATCTCCGGAATATCGAGGTGTCGAGGTAGAAACAGGAGGTATGTCCACAGGTCGGGAAGATAAGGCTTGTCATAGTGCGGTATTCTCTGCCTGCAGTTGTTGTAATTCTTGAGCTTGTTGTTGCACAGTATGGAGCATGGATTGTGCATTTTCTGTGACATCATCCTGTGGTCCTTCCATGGCGTTGCAATCTGTCACTGTCTGCACGTCTCTTACCACTGTTGGCTGAAGAACTTGAAGGAACACCTGGTCTTCTACTGGTTCTGGACTGACCAAGATAGGGGCAACCCTTTCTAGTAGCCACGGTGCTGCTGACTGGAAAAGACGCCAAGGTAGACCATACCCTCCGGAAGGAGTCCCAGAGGAAAACCCCAAAATTTGGGAAAAAACTTCTATCACAGGAACTCCTGAAAAAAGAGGAAAAAGAAACAATGAAAAAAGGAAAAAATTGAATAAATCTTGCAGGAAAAAACAGGAACGCAAAAACACGAAAAAAAAGGTGCGAGGATCACCACCAGAGCGGAAGTGTTTGTAACACAAGGAAGAAAAGAACTGAAGTGCTTATATACCAGAAAACAGGAAGTGACACAACAGGAAGAAAGTGAAACACCATCTTGGATTGGGAAAGACCATATAGAAAAGAATAGAAAAAAAGACCAAGTGGAAAAGGAAAAAGGCATGCTGGGAAGAAGAACACCAAGGAGGAAGACAACATGGACACCAATAAAAAAGAAGAAACAAAGATGGAAGAAAAAGAAGCAGAAAAGGAGGAAAGAAGAGGAAAAAACCCAGAGGTAAGTATAGGCAAATTCAGTAAGGCGTGCAGGGGCTGTGGCGCGACCCAGAGCATGAAATGTGCCTCCTGGGCCGCACTGCGGAAATATACAGAAAGAGAAATGTGCCGCGTCGGTGCCGGTGTCCCAAAACTCGGACCACCAGCCGGAACGCGGTCTGAAAAAGAGATGCCGCGGTAGTGGGCGGTGTGACATATTGTAGTGACATCCTGTGTCAACGATGCCAACAGTCAATTCAGTAATCAGTTGCAGACAGAGATGTGACCTGAAGAGGGAAAATGAAATGGAATTAGGCACAATGTTGTAAGGCATGTGATTCACAGTCATACATCCACAGCATTTGAACACAAACAGGATGAATGCCCCAGCAGCTATGATACCACATATGTAAGGGCCTGCATTGTCACTCACACACATGTGCAGGACAGGAAAGATGTCACATAGGTAACATCCTCTATTGTTCACCTCCCTGAGTAGTCAGGAACAGGTAGTTGCCACACAGCAGCTGACAATGCAACATGACATGCCTACACAGCAGGACAAGAATGACAAGTCCCCTTTACATTTACCCAAACAGGCAGACTGAGGACTAAAAACCTTTGGTACAACCATAGGGATGTACCATAATGGCACCAGCATTCCACACATGTCCTTAGCAGCAATGTATTTTCACTACCCATCATGGTAAGTCAGCTTCCTTTCATGGTCGAAAACCAAGATGGAAGGCTGTAGTCCCCACACACACCTTGATGCATGAAATTCTGGGTACAGACTGGCTTTAACAATACATATTCCAAGTGCAGATGGCATACAAATCACACATACCTGTTCATCATTGAAAGTAGTGACAAATCAGGTCAGTCCTGTTGTCATATGCTTGATCCTCGCCTGCCTCCTCCTCAGCATCAGAGTCAATGGCCCCAAACACTGCTCTAGCATCAATGTCCCTCTTCTCCAACAGTGGGATGTGCCTTCTGAGGACCAGATTATGGAGCATGCAACAAAGATCTTGCAGACTTTCCCTGGTTGGTATTGTAGGGCACCACAGGACACATGGAGGCAACGAAATCTAGCTTTCAAGAGACTGAAAAGGCAGATTGGGGTATCCGGAGTCACCTGTGTGGAAAATGGGACATGACTATAGGTAACAATGCTAGGCAGAGTGTAGACTGTGTAGGGAGGGGTACAAACGTCTGACGTGGAGAGCAGTACCTTTCTCCCTGTAGCTGTGACATCAATGCAGGGACACTGCTATTCCTCAGGATATAGGAATCATGTACTGATCCAGGGAATTTTGCGTTTGCATGTGTTCTGTACTTGTCTGCAAGACACACCACTTGTACATTGAGCGAATATGTACTCAGCCCTCAGAGGTATCAAGGCGAAGTAAGTCTTATCAATGGCCCCTATTAAATGTGGGACATCTGATATATTGTAGAAGGCTGCTTTAACAGTGGCCACGTGCTTGAGTAGGGCATCTAGCACATCCTGCAACACCTTACTGAACTGGGGCTGTGACATCCCTGCAGCCAGTCCCACAGTAACCTTAAAAGAGCCACTCACCAGAAAATTCAGGACTAACAACACCTGGACTGTCGAAGGGATGGCATGGGGATTTCTCAAAGCCAGCAGGGGGTCTGGCTTCAACTTGGCGACCAGTTCCCTGATGCACAAACGGTTCAGTCAATAGGTCAGAATGATGTGGCGCTCTTCCATGGTTTCAATATCTACGAGTGGCTGGTAAATAGGTTCATTCCTCATCACTCCATTTTGGCAATATCTACATAGGGAGACAAACAACAATCTGGGAACCTCTCACAATATTGTGCACCAAGTATGACATACGACAATCACGAAGTATTGTTCATGTAAGTTGGGTGTCATGTTGTGGGAAGACACATTACTCCACAATCCATTCCTAACCAGACAATGTCACATAATCCCTGTGACAATAGACGTGTACAGGACATGTAAACATACACCTTCAATGTGTTCCAATATATGGATTGTAAACACTGACAAATATAGTGACAAGTGTGGTGATGTCACCAGACACTTTCCACATTTGTGATTATCCACAAAGTGAAGCCTAAATGAATCAATTTGTAATGATACACAGGTAATGACGCAATGTGAACCCAGGACAGTCATGTTACAACCTAAAATGTCATCCGCCTGTCCTGCATGCATTGGACAGATGGAAGTGATCTCATTCCGCCAGTGGCAGTCATCATGGCAGAAGGCAGTCGGAACCGCAGTGCAACTCCTCAATGGATAACATTGACGCCTATTTGAGACTGGGACCGACGAAGATCACCGCCCGCAGTGATGGTCATGACCGCTGCGGTCGTAACCGCCATTTTGTATGGGCCAGCTCACTTGACTCCTGGCATTCGGGCAAGGAAGACCTCAACTTCGTGTGCTGCTGTGTCCTGAATCTTGGAGCAACGATGGCACGCACTGACCCCCCCTTATGGCCTGCATACTGACGGTGGCCTACCCAGAGTTGGATGGGCACTTGAGGGCAGCACAGCAACCACAAGCGGGTAAGTGTAGACTAATAGGTGTCTTCTGCATGGTTGTGTACTGTGCCCCTCTCTGGACTTGGGATTCACGTGGTCATATGAGATTTAGGGAGTGTACAGTCCTGGTTGTCACACCAATCATGTAGGAGTGTGACACGTTAGCTATGTAGAGCCATGCAGGAACAGAAGTGGTGGTACTGTGGCACATACTCAACTGTATGTATGGGTCGCTGAAGTGTTCTACCATGTCACTGCATCCTCCATCTCTGCGTGTACTGTAGTAGTACAAGGTGATCATATTGGCACTGTATTTGGG
The DNA here is from genome assembly GCF_031143425.1 of Pleurodeles waltl. Taxonomy (NCBI): domain Eukaryota; kingdom Metazoa; phylum Chordata; class Amphibia; order Caudata; family Salamandridae; genus Pleurodeles; species Pleurodeles waltl. Next base: position 1,047,714,068 of record NC_090446.1, on the reverse strand, counting down.
TAATGACAGGTATATTTTGTTAACATTACAATTGCTTCAATTGCAACATCAATGGACCTCTGTACCACATGTACTCCACACATTCCTGTCAGTTAGTTTGTGTGCACAGTTCTTCTGAGCTCAGATTTGTGTCATCCTGTAATTGATGACGTGGTTGGGTATGCTCTTGGGTTGAATTGTTGGATCAGTCATTTAGCCAGTTGACAGGCATGTAGTAGTCTTTAATCAGGTGCATAGGCTGCAGGGCTGAGGTGATCGCTGATAAGTTTGGGTATCAGTGGCATGACTCAATTGTTATTGATTGCAAAATGGTCTCTTGTTTACCCGGCAGGGGCTAAATATGTATTGTTATTATGTGAAGTGGATGTGTGGATTATCACCATTTCTCTTTCTGTTTCTCCCACCCTCCTTCTCTCTCCACCTCTGTCTATGTGTGCATTAACATCATCTGGCAAAGGAGGAAGGGCACCGGCGAGTGAGGATGCAGCAGCCTACAATACCCAGGAGGCTGGCACAAGCGAAGCCGAGGGGACCAGTGGAAAGGAGGGCGAGGGGAGCACCACGGAGGAGACTGGAGCAACCATCACATCCGATTCTGATTCCTCCTCCGATGACAGCTCCAGGGCAGTGGCGGACCCATCTGGGACCAACCCAGCACCATCCTTGTCTGCCATCCCCCTTACCAACACCACCCTCCCTGTAGCTCCCCACCCAATTGCCCTTGCCCGCTCACTCAGGAGGGTGGATGTCTCCTTCGCCGCACGCACCTATGCCACTGCCCCAGTCAGCCCTGCTGCCATCAATGAGGAGGCTATTGAACTCCTGAGGTCCATCTCTGTGGGGCAGACGACTATCATGAATGCCATCCAGGGACTGGCATCTCAGATGCAGCAGTCCCATGCTTTCCTGGAAGGCATTCATGGTACCTTGTATGGCCTACAGAATTTGTTTCAGGCTCTGGCCTCCTCGTTGACAGCAGCCAGTGTCCCTTCATCTTCTGTCTCCCTTCCAGCTACCTGTTCCCAATCCACAACCCCTCTCCCTACACCCATCCAGGGCACACATACAGACCAGCATACACCCACTCCAACAGGCAAGGGGCACAAAGACAGACATAAGCATCACAAACGAAACTACAGACATGCACACACCACACACATCTGCATACACAATAACAAACACTTCCCCCACCACCTCCTCTCTTACAGTCACATCTCCACTCACACCTGCCAGCACTGAATCATCACACACTGGTCCTGCTAGCATTCCTGTCATACCCTCAATCGCCACAAAAGCAGACTCACAGACACCCACCCCACACACCACATCCAAACTCACCACGACTACCTTCTCTGCCACCTGCAGCACATCCACCTCACTTGCACACACCACCCCAACATTTACTCACACATCTCCCATTCCCTCTCCCGGCATCTCTACCCCCTCCTCCCAATGAATGCACACGCACCCACACACCCACCTAACATTCACCCACCACAGACATGCACACATTGCACACACCAGCATTCCAATACGTCAGACGAGTACTCCCTCTACCTCCACTCCCAACCCTCAATCATGTGACTGCCCCGTGTACCTACAAAAGTCTAACTTGCCACCCTTCACCTCTTCCCTACTCCACTCCCATCCCGTGTTACCCCTAAGCGTTGTGTCCCCATGCCCCTCCCATGCCCTTCTATTTCCCTTTCCTCGGGTGCCCCCTCTGGTGTTTCCCCTGCTCCTCCACCCAGCAAGAAATCAACCCCTTCCACATCCAAAGTCGCCCCACCCAAGCCCAAACCGAGACGTGCCCCTTCCAAATCAAAGCTACCCCAAGGTGCCTGCCTGTGTCCCATTGATGGCCCCATGCCGTGGAGGCCTATTTGCTTTCAGGAGTCAAGTTGGGGCCGTGATATATGGGCTTTATGCGTTTCTGCAAATTGGACTTGCCATTTGGCAGATTTTGTATATATTTAAGATATTTTTGATGGTTCCAATTACATCTGCCCAAATTGCTGTGGTTGGCAAGATGAGATGCTTGTCCTGGTTTCCTTCTACTTGGTGGTGTGACATCTCTGTGCAACAGTGTGTGAGGTCTGTGTATGGGTTGTGTCTGTGTTGTTGCATGTGCTGGGTAGATGGGTTGTTCCATGTGCATGTTGTTATGTGTCTGACTGCTTGCTTGGGGGGTTGTGTGCATCCGTGTGTATAGTGCGGCATCTGTGGATTTTCTTGAATGTTGGTTGTACGTGATATGTCCTGTGTCATTGTTTGGATGTGTGTTTACTGCTATTGATTGTGTGTCATTGCTACATACAGTTTATTGTGTGTATGTATGTGTGGTGTTGCACAACGTGCCTATCTATGCCTGCGTTGAGGTGTTTGTGGTCTAGTTGTTGTGTGGTTATGGGTTGTGTTGGCGGTGTTTGTGTGCATTGTTCTCTATGTTTGGCACGTGTCTGCTTGGCTTTGTGTGTGTTGGGTACTTGGCTTTGATGTATTTTGTGTGTGCCTGTGTGTGGCCGTCGCTGTCAGTGTGGGGAATGTGTGTTATGTGTGGGAATTTGTCACTGCCATTTCCTACACTCTGTGCTAGGCGTATTTACGGTTGGCATCTTCGTCGTTGTCAGTGGTCCTGAAGGTGTATGGCAAGATACAATGCTGGGAAGACTAGCAGTTTGTTTTCCATGGCAGCCACGTCTCTGTGCCTGGAGGTGGGTGCCTCCTTTTGTACTTTCTGTTTCCGCCAGATTTTCCATCGCGCCCACCCTGCCCCGGATATCCTGGCAGTGTGATAACTCGGAATGTAGTGGGTGGGACATTGGTTTCCGCCAACCTGAAGTTGCCTACTGCCACCGCATGCTGCTCGTCGGCGGTGGCAGTACTGGCGATAAGCTGTCTGTGTTGCGTTGGGTTCACTGCTTTACTCGTTATGTGGTGGTCTGCACCGCCACCCTGGCGGCGGTCACAACACGGCCACCGGCGTGCCGGCCAGGTTACCGTCAAACTTGGAATGACCACTCAAGTGTCTCAATACACTTTTAATATACTACAGAGTCTTAGACCTCGCAGTGTCCATCTACCAACAACAATGTGGACAATTTTGAGCACCAAGCGCCACACACATGTGAAGTTCGCCAATTTCCTTACTCTAACACTTCAGAGTACGCAAACCCCTTCTACAACATAATTTGGAGTACACAAACTCACTAAATCCTCACAAACAACTCAATTCACCTGTGTTTCGCATAATCTTCTTAATTCATCATAATAGAATGCTGAGAACTCTCCCCACCAACATAGGCAAACTCCAAGGACCGGGAAAAGTCACCTTGGGCGTTTAGGGACACATCTTCTCCATATCCTGCATCAATTTAAATTCAACAAATTATAATTTAAAGATACATAGCCATCAAGCTCTGCTACCAAAACTGTGAGCGCGCACTCAGCTTATTTATTTTGTTATGATAATAGTAGCGGACGCATCCCTTAAGGTCGATGGACCTTTTGACTAGTTTAAATTTATAATTTGTTAGTTATAATGCACACCAGTATCAAAAAATACAAACAAATCATTAGAGAATCAGTAAAAAACTAATTGTGACCCATGAATAACCACACCTTTTAGTAACAGCTAAAATGTTTATTTCCCTGTATTGACAATGCTAGGGTCATGAAAATTAGTCTCAACACCAAATGGTACAAATAAAGAAACATCTTATGTTGACCAAACCTTCTAAAGAATCTCAACTCAAACAAAGCAATAAGAATGATAATTTCAATTGTGAAAACACTCATTAATAACAGCAATATCTGAGAAAGAGAAATAACATACGTGTGTTCAATACTAGAAGGATTTCAATTCCTAGGTATATAGGAAAAACCTCACTAACTTCAGTTTAGCATTAGCATGTTGGGCTTCATGCAAAAGTTTTAGTAACACTAATTTAGAAAACATCTAGCGATGGTGCTATCAAAACAGCAGCAGTATCAAAATAGTGGCAGTTGGTACCTGAAAAACAAAAGACAAACAACAATGCACAGATATTTCATATTACCTATCCCTAGGGAATGAGCTAAACAGCTTCATCAGGGGGACATCAGCATCAAGACAGGAACAAGGAAAGGGGGACAGTTTAGAATTTGGACTATAAGATCACTAAACCATCAGAGCATTAGTTCAGCATTGAACAGGCATAGTAAACTCAGGAAATAATAAAGTACTAGAACGTCAGTAAACTGACTGGCAAGGCACGAAGTGCCACAGTAACAGGTCACCATGAGAATCAGAATGACAAGAGCCCCAAAACTCCCAGTGCACAGTTGTTGAATCAAATCCAACACACGTTTGCTATTGGTCAGAAACATCAGGCAAAGACAGAACATCCAATTACAAAAACATTAGATATTGGCAATGCACTAGGAAAGATACAGCACAACATTGGCAGTGTGATGATTGGTTTTCACCATTTGCGTAACTCCAAACTATATTAAATGTATCATCCCGCTCTTCCTTCCGTCTGCGATCAGTAGGCCCTTTTGTTCGGAACATTCTAAATACGCTGCTAGACAGTGGTTACAGAGACTGCAGAACCCTGATGCTCAATACATTATTACTACATTAGTTTGTGAAAAGACCATATACACGGGGTCTTACATATCATGGTGGCCAATCAAATAGGCACATTATATGTCACACGTTATTAATTTCAATGTTAATCCATCTTATATATTCAAACAAATGCAAAATAATTCTTAGAGTTAATTTTAGCGCTTATAGTCGCCTAAGAACATTAGAAACAAACGTTCTAAAGCCTAACAAACAATGCTGAAGCGAGGGGGACCAGAGAAACTAGATGCGGTGAATAAACCATTGCAAGATAAATATTAATAAAGACAACTATGACACATTTCCTTGTCTCGTCAAAATATTATCAAAAATATTCCAATGTCTTGCGCGATGAAACTCCAAGTCTAGGATAATGTTTAACTGTTTCTGCAACTGAGTACCTACCGCCCTGTGAACTATCCTCACTAGGGGTATCCAGTGGGTCGGATGAACCATCAGATTGGAGATCTCAATATTGGAGATAGAACAAGGATGCTTGTGAAAATTGCCTGGCTAGTTCTTCTCCAAATATGAAATGACCATCATGAACATCATGATACAGTTTAGAATTAATGAGAACTTTGTGACATTTACATACTCTTTTTAAGCTCCAGCATTTCCATTCTGAGTTATGACACTTTTGTTGTGGACTTTGAAAACTTGAGTAGGTCTTGAGGACGTGCTCTACATAACTGCCAAGGTTTCACATTGCTATATGTGGCCTTTTAAAAATGTCAGTGTAATTATGAGTGACATTTCAATGACTATGAGTGACACTTTCTTGCAAGCAAAATCAGGCAATGAAGACGAGGGAACCATATAAATTTTGTAATATATCGAGAATCCTATACCTCCAGTTGTACACCAGTGCCACCTTGTGGTCTTTGATAAACACTGTTCGGAGCTTACCTATTAAAGTGAGAAACTGGAACAAGAAGGTTTTACCACACTTCAGGACTTGCATGACAATCTCAGGCATTGTGGTAATGTTGGAAAATGACCGGAAATGCATTATTCTAACACAAGATGTGTGACACTTGGCATGGCTGGCTCTACCCTTCTCAACCCGCCTAGAACTGCAAACCCTGACCACATTACCAGCTTTCATATCAGATCTTGCCACTTTATCTAATATATAGCAAGCTTTAGACCACGCCTGATGCTGTTGGACTCAGATACGACTTTCATCAGAGAGATCAGCACTGTTTTTGTGCTGGAGGAAGGCAATCAGGACTTCATCCACCATCAACAGGTGGAGGAAGAGGGTTCTCTACCTTTTAATAACAAGGAAGGTTAGTGTGACCAGACGTCTCGGATTTGCCTGTACAGTCCTGGTTTTTGAAGGAGTGTCCCAACACTTTCTTCTGAAACCAAAAAATCGCCCGGTTTTTAAGGGAGGGTCGGGTGAACCTGCACATTAGTCACGGTTTTGTGCAGGCTCACATTTCATCTGTCCCTCTCAGAAACTGGGTACAGAAGTTCACTGGTTGAAAATCTCTTGCTTTTCTGCCTCGACTCATTCATGCAGCACAGCAGGATTTAATGAGGTGTAAATCAGAGCCAGCGTAGGTGCACGTCCCAGTTTTTGTTGCTGAAAATCTGGTCACCCTATGGAAGGTGACCCTTAAGAGACTGTGTTGGATCTGATTCTTTAGGTCCACCATCTATTCCTAATGGTTAAAGCGGGGTTAAGTCTACCCATTAGCGCAAGATGGACACTGTCCTTGTGCTACTTTTTAAATCTCTGTACCTGACCATTACATTGGGAATCATGTAGTGCGGTTCTGTTGTGTTTGATCTAATGGGTTTTAAGGAAGTCTATCATCTCAGTAGAGGTAAATTGTATCCCATTGGCAGTTATGATGGTCTCAAGAAACCCTTCACAGCTGAAGGCTTCCATAAGAAATTCTAAGCACCACTGTGATGGCCTTTTCAGTGAATAACACTTCAGGCAATTTAGAATGATAACCAACAGTGACTACAACGCATTGCATGTCATAAGGCAAACTCTTAAATGGTCCTGAAATATCAAGACCTGTACTTTGCCAAGCAAAGGGCCTGATTTCTATCTTGGTGGTATGTGTATTCCATCACAACAGAGTGCACATAACGTCAAGATAATGGTCCACCCGCCAAATTTATATGCGAGCGGACCATAGGTTTAATCACAACGGAGACTACCCTATCTCTACCCTGATTAAAACCCTCCTACCGCCATATGGAGTGAGGGTCATCAGATGCAGACCTGTAATTCTGCCCACCTAATTTACATAGGTTGAATTAGAGGTCAGTTTTCATTGCCCGCCACCACCCTGGCTGTAACCATCAGTGAAAATTGCCGAATGCTTCCCTCGCCATGACAGAGGACTCCCATGGCAAGGGGAGCATTACCTTGTTTACTTTCTTTTTGAAAATAAAAATCAAAACTGTTTGATACAGGGCTCTGTCATGATGAAAGAACACTGTACATTTCCTTAAATGTCACTGAACATGTGAAGTATAACTCCCTGAAAAATAGAAGCTGTAAAAGACAGTACAGATGATACCTGCCTATATACTCTAAATGGTGTAATAAACGTAGTGAGGTGTCTGGAAGTTTCCAATAGCTTGAGTTGACAGTTAGCACTGTGTACGTTTAATGTAGAAAAAGACTGATGCAGCATCTAGCATTGTCGCGTGGGCTCTCATTATTCTAATGAGACTACTGGATTTTGAGCGGCAGAATCCCTGCGGTGTGGGAGACTAAGGCCCATATTTATACTTTTTTAGCACCACATTTGCGTCATTTTTTGATGCAAAAACAGTGCAAACTTGCAAAATACAATTGTATTTTGTGAGTTTGCGCCATTTTTGCATCAAAAAGCGGCGCAAATGCGGTGCTAAAAAAGTATAAATATGGGCCTAAGTCTTACCCACTGCGGGTGACACCGGTCGCTCCAATCCTTGGTTTTGCTCTGGCTAACTAGCAGTTCCTCATCCCCACCAAAGGATAGTGATAATTGGGCAGAAAAACGCATGACATACTTGGCTCCTCAGGGAAGTCGTGGTCCCTCAGGTCTCATCCGGTTCTCTCACTTACAATTCAGTCTCATATATAAACAACAAACAGAAGCAGTATATGTTTCAATAATGAGTGTAATAAAACAACTGCATCTTAGATAGCAAAGCGTGAGCTGCAATAACCAGGACTACACAACATGACAGTATTAAAATTGTAACGAGAAGAGTGAAGCATAAAAATAACGCTATCAGATTGTCACTATTTTCGATGGGCTAATAAGTTTCCTGCTAGGTCAGTGGGCGGAAACCTCCATTTCTACCTGCTGGCCTAGTGGGAAACAGCCAACAGCACTGCCTCCGGTTCATAATCGAGCCGGCGGCAATGCTGTAGGATGCAGGGTGCACAAGCACCTTCGCATTGTTCACTGCAAAGCAGACAGTGAACATTGCGCTGGTGCTGGCCGGGGGGCCCCTCCACTGCCCATGCAGATAGCATGGGCAGTGCAGGGCCCCCCTAGGGCCTACTGCACCTTTTCTCTGCCAGCCTTTTCTTGACAGTGCTACTGCCATGAAAAGGCTGGCAGAGAACAAGGTCGTAATCCCCAGGCTGCTTGCAGCGCTGCCCTGGTGGATTAGGACCGCTGCAACCGCCAGACTGTCAGGATCTCTGATCCTGGATGTGCTGTTGGTCCCACCGCAGCACGACCACTGTGGTCAAAATATGGCAGTCGGACTGGCGCGTTGGAATGCCGTGGTTAAGTTACCATAAACCTGTAATAGACTGGCAAGAAATAACAATCATGTTTTCTTCATTCTTATGTAAAGAAAAATGCCTCCAGGCAGGGAGTGTCACAGTTCCTCAAAAATCTCACATAGCCACAGCCGCAGAAAAAGATGTACCCCTGCCCTGGCAGTACTTATCATTCTCAGATGTATTTGACGAAAAAGAAGCAGAAACCTTGCCTCCTCACAGACTCTATGACTGTCAAATTGATCTGACTCCTGGTGCTATACTCCCTAGTTGTCGTGTGTATGCCCTATCAGAACATGAAAACCAACACCTGCGAAAATACTTAGACCAATTTCTAGCTAATGGTTTTATTCACCCCTCCAAGTCTCCTGCAGCATCTCCTCTTTTTTTTGTCCCCAAGGCTAATGGGGATCTTCAAACCTGTATAGACTATAGAGGTTTGAATAAGATCACAGTAAAAAACAAATACCCATTGCCCTTGATTCCTGTCTTGTTGGATCAAGTTAAAAAGGCCAAAATCTACACCAAGTTAGACTTAAGAGGTGATTACCACTTAGTCAGAATGAGAGAGGGTGACAAATGGAAAATTGCCTTTAAAACTCGATATGGTCTATTTGAATACACAGTCATGCCCTTTGGACTTTGTAACGCACCAGCAGCGTTTCAGTTCTTTTTGAATGATGTTCTCAGAGAATTTCTAGACATATTTGCAATAGTCTATATCGATGACATTCTAATCTATTCTGATAACGAAGTTAACATGTGCAACATGTCAAGAAGATTCTCACAGCTCTTCAAAACATCATCTTTATTGCAAATTAACCAAATGTGAATTTCATGTTACCACAGTTGAATTCTTAGGGGTCATCCTTACCCCTAAAGGCATGGTCATGGCAGAAAGAAAAGTACAAGCAGTATCTGATTGGCCCATTCCAAAGACTGTTCGAGATGTTCAATGCTTCCTCGGTTTTGCAAACTTCTATTGCAGGTTCATAGATCATTTCTCACAGACAGTGGCACCAATCACCAAGCTACTACGAAAGAAAGAACCATTTGTATGGTCTCCTTAAGCTGACAAGGCTTTTTGAACCTTAAAAGAAGCTTTTTCCACGACCCCAGTCTTGACTCACCCAGATACTGACCGCCCGTTCATAGTAGAAGCAGATGCTTTTAGATGTGGCAATTGGTGCAGTGTTATCACAACGCAGTAAAGACACTGGTCAGCTTCACCCTGTAGCCTACATGTCTCGAAAACTGAACGAGGCTGAATGAAATTATGTCTTTGCTGAGAAAGAGCTTTTAGCAATCTGTGATGCCTTCAAAGAGTGGAGACACTATTTGCTAGGCGCCAAGTACACTATCACAATATACACAGATCATCGCAATCTCCAGTTCATGGGTTCAGCTGGACTTTTGACTCCTCGACAATTGCGATGGATGCTGTTTTTTGCCGAGTTTGATTTTGTGGTAACTTTCCGTCCAGGTAAAGACAATCGCAAAGCGGATGCCTTGTCCAGACAAGATTCTACCATGTTACCTGCAATCCAGCCCCCGCGAGCTATCATTGCTCCAGACAAAATCCTTTGTATCATCAAGACAGAAGATTTTTTGGAAGAGATTCGTAATTCCTTCACAATTGAAAAATGGCAGAAATGGGCTCAGGCAGGTCCCAAAAGATCAATCAAACAGGACCTGCCTTTTCATGATGCATGCTTATTTGATCCAACTAACAAGTTGCGCAAACTAGTGTTTCATTGGTTACACGTTATACCTACGGCAGGTCATCCAGGTACTCCTAAGACCCTTGAACTAATACAACAATACTTTTGGTGGTCTACTTTGATAAAAGACCTCAAGCAAATGATTGATAACTGTGAAGTTTGTGCTTGCATCAAGACAAGTCATTCAAAACCAAAAGGGCTGTTACAACCTCTCCCAACTCCACTTCAACCTTGGGAACATATATCATTAGACTTTATTACAGGACTGACAATTGTTCAATCTCACTCAGTAATCCTTGTGGTGGTAGATAGTCTTACTAAATACGCACATTTCATTGCTTGCAAGAAATTACCTACTTCCAGTGAATTGCCAACAATACTTTTAAATCGAGTGGTCCGCTATCACGGATTACCAAAAGTGATTCTCTCCGATCGAGGATCACAATTTGCCTCTAACTTCTGGAAAACGTGGTGCAAAACGTTACAAGTTACATCTACACTATCTACCAGTCATCATCCTCAAACGGATGGCCAAACTGAGGGACTCGCTCAAACATTGAAACAATATCTGCGTGCTTACGCTGAGAAAGCACTTAATTCTTGGAAATCAATGATTTGGTTAGCTGAATTGGCCTACAATAACTCGTATCATACTTCCACTGGAGCAACGCCCTTTTTTGGTCTATTTGGCTACCATCCTGATACCTTGCCAATCACAATTCCACAAGAAAGTTCACTTACACCAATGGTGTCAGAAACCATACGACAACTCCATCAAACTCAGAAACAAATCCAGCAACATCTAGATAAAGCAAAACAAACATATAAAAAACATTATGACAAAAAACATTGTGAAGAACCACCATATAAGCCAGGAGACAGAGTGTGGCTTTCCACTCGCCATATTGATTTCAAGAAGAAACACATGGTTAATCCCAAATTTATAGGTCCTTACACAGTCCTTCAAAAGATCAATCCAGTAACCTTAGTTCCAGTACAGGGAGAGTTGGAATACGAAGTAAAACAAGTTCTAGATTTAAAACTTAGCGGTCGTAACCTCTGGTATCTAACTTCTTGGAAAGGTTACGGTCCAGAGAACAACTCATGGGTCTCTGCATCTGACATTCATGCTCCACGATTAGTGCAGCGTTTCCATCGCCTAAACCCAGATAAGCCAGGCCCTAGAGCGCGTTCGGGAGGGGGAGTACTGTCAACATCAGGACAGTGCACGCTCTACGGGCGACATAATGCAAAAAGTCAATCCTTATGTAATGTAATAATTCATGCATTGAGGGTTGATGCAATATGTTAACCTTTTGCATTGCAGAGATTTATCCTGAAATGTCTTTAATACTGTTTGCAATGTATTGCTCATTTTCAAGGCTTTGCTGTAGGACTGCAGGGTGTGGTCCTTATTCTGAGCCCTTCTAGAATCCCTTCCTGTGGTCAGACTGGGTGTAGCACGTGGGCGGGGCTTGGGTCTATTTAAGGGACCCAGCTCAGCTCCATGTGCTCACTATTTAAAGGTCCTGGTGCAGACCAGCAGCATTTTCCTGAGCTCCTCTGCCAAAGGCCTATCTAGGCTTTTCCAGGTCCTGCCTTCATTATCTTGATGATCCTCCAGCAGGGTGGTAAGACGGAGGTCGGGTTAGGCCCCCGACTCCGTTATCAGGCATATTTGAATTGTGGGCCTTTTGGGTTGATTGCGTGCGTGACCGTAATCTTGGCACTTAAACTTTGATGTTCGAATCGGCAGCAGTGTGCATGATTCATTCCTGGCATTTAACTCTTGCAGTTCAGAGCGGCAGAATGCGTGATCGTAATTTTGGTATTTAAACTTTGATATTCGAATCGGCAACAGTGTGCTTGATTCATTCCTGGCATTTAACTCTTGCAGTTCAGATCAGCAGAACGCGCGATCATAATTTTAGCATTTAAACTCTGATGTTGGAATCAGCAGCAGTGTGCGCGATTCATTCCTTGCATTTAACTCTTGCAGTTCAGATCGGCAGAACGCGCAATCGTAATTTTGGCATTTAAACTCTGATGTTCGAATCGGCAGCAGTGTGCGCGATTCATTCCTGGCATTTAACTCTTGCAGTTCAAATCAGCAGAACACACGATTGTAATCTTGGCATTTAAACTTTGATGTTCGAATCGGCAGCAGTGTGCGTGATTCATTCCTGGCATTTAACTCTTACAGTTCAGATCGGCAGAACATGCAATCGTAATCTTGGCATTTAAACTTTGATGAGCAAATCGGCAGCAATGTGCGCAATTCATTCCTGGCATTTGACTCTTGCAGTTCGGATCGGCAGTGTGGGCGATCCTTCCCTGGCATTAAATATTGATGGTTGAATCAGCAACAATGTACGCGATTCATTCTTGGTCACTAACCCTTGTACATTAGATTGGCTGAGTGTGCAAACATTTCTAGGCATTGAAATCTTGATGCACAGTTTTTGTATTAAAGTGATTAATAATTTCTAGTCAACTGAATCCTGAAAGTCAAGACAGAGTGTGACCTTGCAGTCTCATTCATGAGTCCATCGCAGTTCATTTATGAAAACTAATGTGATCATTGATTCTTGTTGTAATGTAGTCTCTACTCCAAGAACTAACTTGAGACAGTTTAATGTTCAAAGCATAATATATTATTCTAAAAACGCTCATATGAAAGTTTGCATAATCCTTCTTTATTTCCCAGGTATCCAGAACTATTAATGTCATGTTATAGAAAAGCTCTTGGTCATTCATGTTATCAGTATATAAATATTTGGAACAGAATTTATGAAAGTCAATGTGCATACTCTTGCTATTGTGTTCTTAACTCTTGCTTCCACAGGTCTCCTTCCCCGCTGTTCCCAACCTAAAACCCCATCCCCCACTTAGCCATTCTTTAACTCTGTGCTATAATAGCTACTAGAATTTGGAGCTGCCAAGAGGTGGACATATTGGGAACAGGCGCAAACCCAGAGGATCCGGTCTCCCTGACAAGTAGAGCCTTTTGTTTGACCCATCCGAAATACGCTGCTGCCGGACGATAGCTACAAAGATGTGGAAACATTCTTGTATTACCTCATTTCCTCGAGAGAAATACATTTCATTAATACCTGCACAGAACAAACTCATGACTTGATCAAAAGAAGTTTGTTATACAACGGACGTGATAACATCTAAATGTTTCTTTCGTGGGTACATTTGTTAGATAAGCAACATCCCACTGTAACCTCATCTGCTTGAGGTCCAGCGGAAAACAAGAAATGCTCATATTATTTTGTCCGTTTAATTCATCATTTAAAGAGACAGTCAGCTTAACACAGCATTAGTCCATTATTTTCAAAGCATTAATGCACGTTTTCATACTTGATTGTGGCCAATCGGTAAATCACAATTTAGGTTATTAATCATTTCCACGTTAAAACATCTTATATGATCAAAGCAAATGCTAAATAATTATTAGTACTACATTTCTGCGCTCACAGCAGAAGTAACACTAGAGCACTGAGGTCACCCTTTACCTACCATATCTCTTGACCAGCAAATATAACTATGTAGTGTAGAGTTAGAGGTTAGTAACTGCAACTGCTGCTGCAAAGTAAGCATTTCAGTAAAATGTCCTGATTTCAGTGTGTTGTTGATGATTATGTCCTGCTCAGGAAGGAGGCATTTACCTCAACCCCAACAACCCGCCTGATGAGCATAATCATTGAAACTTTAGGTTTTTAGTGACTGTCCGTCTGAAACACTGTTTCACCATAGCTTCCTCGAATATGTTATCCTCATCGTGATCTTCAGGAGTCTAAGGCCCGTATTTATACTCCGTTTGCGCCGAATTTGCGTCGTTTTTTTCGACGCAAATTCGACGCTAAACTAACGCCAACTAACGCCATATTTATACTATGGCGTTAGAGGCGTCTAGCGCCAAAGTTCCCGGAATGTGCGTCATTTTTTAGCGTGAACCCCTTCCTTGCGTTAATGATATGCAAGGGAGGCGTTCCCGTCTTAAAAAATGACTCCCAGGCCTTTACGTGGTATTTATACTCCCGGGCAAAAGAGACGCCCGGGAGTGGGCGTGGCTAAAAACGGCGCATTTGCGCCGCTTTTTAACGCCTGGGTCAGGCATGGCGTTAAGGGACAAGTGGGCTCAAAATGAGCCCAGAGTGCCCTCCCCTGCCCCCAGGGACCCCCCCTGCCACCCTTGCCCACCCCAGGAGGACACCCAAGGCTGGAGGGACCCACCCCAGGGACATTCAGGTAAGTTCAGGTAAGTATTTTTTTTTTTTTTTTAATAATTTTTTTTGGCATAGGGGGGCCTGATTTGTGCCCCCCTACATGCCACTATGCCCAATGACCATGCCCAGGGGACGGAAGTCCCCTGGGCATGGCCATTGGGCAAGGGGGCATGACTCCTATCTTTACAATGATAGGAGTCATGTTGATGGGGGATGGGCGTCGTTAAAAAATGGCGCAAGTCGGGTTAAGACGATTTTTTTGCCTCAACCTGACTTGCCCCATTTTAAGACGCCCTAACGTCATTTGCCCAACGCCGGCGCTGCCTGGTCTACGTGGTTTTTTTCCATGCACACCAGGCAGCGCCGGTCTGCTTGCGCCGGCTAACGCCATTCCATAAATACGGCGCCCGCATGGCGCTTCAGAATGGCGTTAGACGGCGCAAAATTTTTTGACGCTAAACTGCGTTAGCGCAGTTTAGCGTCAAAAACTATAAATATGGGCCTAAACCTTTAGTGGAGACCAAATTACCCTTCTGACCATAGTAAATGCAGCAGAACTATTTTTCTTCTCTCCACTGGCATTCTTTCAGCATCAATGGCTGACACAGGAGAGACCCCTTTATTTTGTAAGAACTTCTGTGGTTGATCAAATTGCATTTTATTAGGAAAGCAAGGATACGAGCATTGAAAAACCAGGAAGGGTTTTGTTATTTACAGAGCTAGTATTGTAGCTACTGGTTTTATCTCCAAACTCTATTCTGAAAGTTAAAGCACTTCTTTATGGCAGGCCGTCTTGCGTACTCTATGAGTGATATGAATCAATATACCATTGAAAAAGCATCATGGAAATTTTATGTATGTGTTATGTGTAAGGTGTATTAAAATTCTCACTGTATACATGTGGTCATGGATATTCGGTCCTGCATAAGGCAAGATGCATTCTGGAACTCATAGGTGAGTTCTTAGAAAAGATTCAGCCCGGTTCTCCATGTTGCACAATACCCTGCACATTGCCTTCTGAATTAAGCCTGACTGCTCAGTGCCAAGCTACCAGAGGGTGAACATGTTTAATTTAGATTGTGCGTGACTTACCCTGACTAGAGTGAAGGTCCTTGTTTGGACAGGGGGTAACATGACTACCAACCAAAGACCCCATTTCTAACATTGGTGATCAGTGGCGAGGATAGTGACATACAATAGCTATGTGTACACTACCTACCCACAGTTGAAAGTCAACTTGATTTTTTATCTTTTTCTGCAATTTCGTTTTTCTAACTGACAATTTAACTTAATCCTCATTCAACATGTCTCTGGCTGGGTCTCAAGCAGGAGCTGAAGGGTTTGACTTAGCCAAGCTGGAGACATACACTGTTAACCAGCTGAAGGGGTTCTGCAAGGGGATGGGAGTACCTACCCGGGGTGCCTCCAGTAAGGAGGAATACCAAAAGGCGCTGAGGGCTTGGGCAGAAGCCCGTTCACAAGAGAATGTTGAGGAGGAGGAGCCAGAGAGTGGCCCCTCAGAGGATTTGCCACCAGCAGGGTGGGATGTTACCCCTGGAATTTTGCATCCTGGTAAACCAGGGAGCAGTGTCTGTAATCATGGCCTGACCGCAGAGGAAAGGAGGGAGGAGAGAGAATTTCAATTGCAAATGGCAAAGCGAAAAGGAAAGCTCAAAGAGAGGCTGAGAGAGCTGAGGCTGCAGCTGAGAGAGCCTTGGCTGAAAACAAACTTTTGTTGGCTCATGAACTGAGTCTCAAAGAGCTGGGTATCAAGGCAAGGCAGTCTGAGTCCAGCAGTGATGGTGGCAGCATACATGCAAGACCTGCTGGTGACAAGAAGGTTTGTATACCCAAGAATGTGGTGCCAAGTTATGTGGTGGGAGATGACATTGATAAGCAGTTGACTGCTTATGAAATTGCACTAATGGCTCAGGGAGTACCAGTTGTGGGGATCTAAGGGATCAAAACACATCTGCACCCATGAAAACTGCTTTACTTGTCAAGTTTGGGCTGACCCCCTGATAAGTACCGTCAGAGGTTCAGGGACAGCACCAAACTCTCCACACAGAACTGGGTAGACTTTTTTGATTTCTCCAGTAAGGCACTGAATGAATGGGTGCGGGGCAGTAAAGTAGATGACTATTTGGGGTATATAATTTAGCCAGCACCTAGTTTACCTACCTAGACTACATCGCCGTATATAGTTCCAGCTGGGAGGAACACCTGCTCCACCTCAAGGAGGTGCTCCAGGCCCTGCAACAGGCAGGCCTGACCATCAAGGCCAGTAAGTACCAGATTGGGCAGGGTTCTGTGGTGTACTTGGGACACCTAGTAGCTGGTGGCAAGGTGCAGCCCCTCCATGCCAAGATTGAAACCATCAAGGCCTGGCAACAACCTAGAACCCAAACAGAGGTGAGAGCCTTCCTAGGTCTCACCGGATACTACAGAAGATTTGTTAAGGGTTATGGCACCATAGTGGCCCCCTTAACAGAGCTCACACCCAAGAAACAACCTAGGTTGGTGAATTGGACACAGGCTTGTCAGAAAGCCTTTGACTGAAGGAAGCCATGGCCATGGCCCCCGTGCTCAAGGCACCTGACTACTCCAGAGAATTCATCGTGCAGACTGACACTTCACAGCATGGCATAGGGGCGATCCTAGCACAGCTGAATGAGGAGGGCCTAGACCAACCAGTAGTCTTTATTAGCAGAAGACTATTACCACGGGAACTGAGGTGGAGTGCTACTGAGAGAGAAGCATTTGCTGTGGTCTTGGCACTGAAGAAGCTGAGACCATACCTGTTTGGGACTCACTTCTGGGTTCAGACAGACCACAGGCCCCTCAGATGGCTCATGCAAATGAGGGGCGAAAATCCTAAAGTCTTGAGGTGGTCCATTTCCCTACAGGGGATGGACTTTACGGTGGAGCATCGCCCGGTGATTGACCACGCCAATGCTGTTGGTCTCTCCAGATACTTCTGCCTTAGCGATGACAGCTCCCAAGGGGTTGGGGAGCTCTCCCCAATTTCAGCTGGGGAGGACACATGTTAGACCTGAGAGCCTTAGGGTGGTCACCTCTAACTTTTTGCCTGCCGCCCTCCACTTTTTTGACACTGGTTTTAGGACTCTTCCTCCTCCTCCTCATCTCCCTCTGTGTGCCCTTCAGTGCTCTTGGCTGTCACCCAGGCCCTCAGCGCCTTTTGCAACTCCTCCTTCTTGGATGAGCTCTTAATGGGACAGTCAAAACTTTTACAGAACTGCTTCAACTGAGCCTTGGTATAACTCTCCAATTTCTCAAGGTCAAAATCAGCTCCAACTGATGCATCTCCAGCTTGGGACATGATGAAGATTCAAAAACAAGTGCAAAGTTCCAAAAGCAAAAAAACAAGTTCCCAAATTAAGATTAAAAAAAGTCAGTCAAGGTATCAGCGAGAAATAGAACAAAAAGAAGTTCCAAAGAGAAAAACAAAAATCACAAGACAAGTAGTATGTGGTCACGTAGTGGACTGAACTCAAAAGAGTAGTGTACACTTAATTACTGTATGTCAAGCACAAATACAAGTCCAATCCCAACCGCTGATCACCAATGTTAGAAATGGGGTCGTTGGTTGACAGTCAAGTTACCCCCTCTTCAAGCAAGGACCCTCACTCTAGTCAGGGTAAAAGAGAATCACCCTCAGCTAACCCCTGCCTACCCCCTTGGTAGCTTGGCACGAGCAGTAGACTTAACTTCAGAGTGCTAGGTGTAAAGTATTTGTACCAACACACAGTAACTCAATGAAAACACTACAAAATGACACAACACCAGTTTAGGAAAATAGGAAATATTTTTCTAAACAAAACAAGACCAAAACGACAAAAATTCACCATACACAAGTCAAGTTATCAATTTAAAATCAAAAAGAGTCTTTAAGTAGTTATAAACGCACACTAAGGGGGTCATTACAACATTGGCAGTAAAAGCCGCATACCGCTGTGCAGAAGACCGCCAACACACCGCCGCGGAATTCCGCCACAGCTATTATGACCCACATCTCGGAATCTGCCAAAAGTCAGAGACCCACACAAGTCCGCCACACCAAAGGTCAGTGATAAACTGGCGAAAACAAAACCTCCACCGTCACGCCAACAGAAATACACCCACACTATCACGACACATGAATCCACGCGGCGGTCTTTCAACCGCGGTATTCCATTGGCGGTACACACCGCCGCGCTCAAAATACACACACCCTTACAAAACACAGCCACATTGGACAATTCAAAATACACACACCTGATCCACATACACACACCACTCCCACACATCCAATACAATATAAAACACAGACCCACATCACCCACAAACCCCTACTACCAAAAATTCCAAAAGAAGCCCAGAGAGAGACACCACCAACAAGAACAACAGCATCCACAGGCGCACAACACCATCACCCACACAACTTCCACGCACCTCACACAACACACCCCTACATATCACCACACTTATCACCACACACTCCACCCCACACATCACCTACACCACCCCATGGCACGGCAAAGACACCCCAGGTTCTCGGAGGAGGAGCTCAGGGTCATGGTGGAGGAAATCGTCCGGGTAGAACCACAGCTATTCGGATCACAGGTGCAGCAGACATCCATTGCAAGGATGATGGAGCTATGGCGGAGGATCGTGGACAGGGTCAACGCAGTGGGACAACACCCAAGAAATCGGGAGGACATCAGGAAGGTGCGTTCCGTGGTCTCAAGACACCACCTGGCGGTTCAGCGGACTGGCGGCGGACCCCCACCTCCTCACCCACAACTAACAACATGGGAGGAGCAGGTCTTGGTGATTCTGCATCCTGAGGGCCTTGCAGGAGTAGCTGGAGGAATGGACTCTGATAAGTCAAATCTTTCACTACTTCATCCCCCACCCTACCTGCATGCTATCACATACCCCCACCCTCACCCCCAGCACCCCAACTCCTCACATATGTCCCAACATCACTAACCACATGTCCCAACACCAAGCCCTGCATGCAACAACAAAGCATGGACACCCATCACCAAAGCATGCCCACTGCACATACCCATACACCCCCCTAAACCATCATCACACAAGCTCCCACACAGGAATGCTAGCACTGGGGTACACGGTCACCCACCCATTGCACACCATTACACACACAGATTTAATAACCATCCTTTTATACCCCTGCAGGACCCCTACCCAACATCACCGGACAGGAGGGTCCACACATGTCCACACCACCAATAGAAGAGGCCCACAGTGATGACAGTAACTCTGTCCAACTGGATCTGGATGACCAGCCCGGACCATCGGGGACCTCTGGACAGTCGGTTCCCCTCACACAGGCACAGGCCACCACAGACCTTCCCCCCTCTGGAAACACCAGCACAGCACCCACCCAGCGGGCCCATACCTCAGTTCCCAGGACACGTCAATCAGCTGTGTGTCCACCACTACAGGGAACCCAGGATAACCCACCACCCCAACAACAACAGGGACCTGGAGTCAGTGGTAGTGGGCACACGGTCCAGGGGATGGAGGCCCAGGAACACAGGGGAACTGGGAGGGCTGCTGTGCGACAGGGGGCGGACAGGCCAAGGGAACCCACTCTCCACGAGGCCCTCTCCTCCATCATGGGAGCCTACCACCACTCCCAGGAGACGATGGCAACGGTACTGGCCAAGTTTCAGGAGACCCAGCGCATGCAGGAGGAACAGTACATGGGCTTCAGGGAGGAACTCAGAACCATCAGCTCCACCCTGGGCACCATTGTAGGGGTGCTGAAGGAAGTACTCAACACCAGGAAGGACACTGTGGCACAACAAGGGGCCCCTGACACTAGCATGGACGATGAACTGCCCACCACCTCCGCCGGCGCTAGTGGACAGGAGGCACCTCCACAGGACCACCACACCAGCACCCCACCCCCTGCAGAGGGAGAACCACCCCGCAAACGGTCCCTGAGATCCAGGACAAAGACAGAGCACGATGCCAAGACCCCCGCCAAGAAATGAGACCACCCTGATTGTCATCCTACTGTCCCACTTTGTTACCCTGTCCATGATTAAACTCTACCCCAGCTCCACTTCCTATGCCCATATTGGCAATGCACCTGTGAGACTAATAGACTGGACTCTGCCATGGACACTCCTCCGCCATCACCCCTCACCATTTCACTACCCCCTCCAATATTGAGCATTTAAATAAACAAACCTAAAGCACAAAATGATCTGAAGTCTGTCTGTGATTTCGAAATAGTGTATTAGCAATTACATTGACAAAATGTTTTTTAAATAGTAATGTCAACATACCTATGTCACACAGCTCTAGTCCATGAGGAATCTAAGCAGATGTCACACAGTGGGACCCACTTCTGTGAAATCGTAAGGGAAACTGACAACTCAGTGACCATACATTGGGTGAAAACGACAGACAGGAGAGAGGTACTAGTGTCAAAGTACATGTAGTAGGCAGGTTTGTATTCCTACCAGTGTCTCACTGGAAATATTGCAGGATCACTGAGTCCCTGTTGTGCACGTCTTCTTCCTGTGCTTCCTCCTCATCACTGTCCACAGGCTCCACAGCTGCAACAACACCGCCATCTGGACCATCCTCCTGCAGAAAAGGCACCTGTCGTCGCAAAGCCAAGTTGTGAAGCATACAGCAGGCCACGATGATCTGGCACACCTTCTTTGGTGAGTAGAATAGGGATCCACCTGTCATATGGAGGCACCGGAACCTGGCCTTCAGGAGACCGAAGGTCCGCTCGATCACCCTCCTAGTTCGCCCATGGGCCTCATTGTGGCGTTCCTCTGCCCTTGTCCTGGGATTCCTCACTGGGGTCAGTAGCCATGACAAGTTGGGGTAACCAGAGTCACCTGCAAATGGCGAGGGACAACTGTTAGACACACACTAACCTGTAGGGATATCCCCAGACCCAGACAACCATTCCCACTGTCTTGCTTCCAGGTGCTCACCTAATAGCCACACACGATGCCTCTGGAGTTGACCCATCACATAAGGGATTCTGCTATTCCGCAAGATGTAGGCGTCATGCACTGAGCCAGGGAACTTGGCATGCACATGGGAGATGTACTGGTCTGCCAAACATACCATCTGTACATTCATAGAATGATGACTCTTCCGGTTTCTGTACACCTGTTCACTCCTATGGGGGGGGACCAAAGCCACATGGGTCCCATCAATGGCACCTATGATGTTGGGGATATGTCCCTGGGCATAGAAATCACCTTTCACTGTAGGCAAATCCTCCACCTGAGGGAAAACGATGTAGTTCCGCATGTGTTTCAGAAGGGCAGACAACACTCTGGACAATACGTTGGAAAACATAGGCTGGGACATCCCTGATGCCATGGCCACAGTTGTTTGGAATGACCCACTTGCAAGGAAATGGAGCACTGACAGCACCTGCACTTGAGGGGTGATTCCTGTGGGATGGCGGATTGCTGACTTCAGGTCTGGCTCCAACTGGGTACACAGTTCCTGGATTGTGGCACGGTCAAGCCTGTAGGTGATTATCAAATGTCGCTCCTTTATTGTCGACAGGTCCACCAACGGTCGGTACACCGGAGGATGCCGCCATCTCCTCACATGTCCCAGCGGACGGTGCCTATGAAGGACAACAGCGAGCACAAAGTCAAACAACTCAGAGGTACGTACCCACAGTTTACACAGAACACCAATCATACACAAAAGGTGGCCTGTATGTGTGTTGAATCTAGGCCTAGGTATGTGTGACGCAGTTGAAAATGAAGCCATGTGGGCCCCTGAAATGGCGGCTGCCTGACTTCTAAAGTGGGACAATGGGATGTGAGGTAACTGCGCTGGCGTTGTACACCGTTGCGGTAGGCGGTCGAAGACCGCAGCGCAATGCTGCATTGGTTAACATAGGACCCTATGGGTCCCAGGAGCCAATGACGATGTACGCCGGAGGTGACGGTACACACCGCCGCGGACGTGACCGCCATTTTCTATCTCTTCAATCACTCGATACCTGATCTTTGACAGGAGAGGACTGTAAGGAAATGCCTCCTTGGCATGGTTGCCCCCTGACTTTTTGCCTTTGCTGATGCTATGTTTACAATTGAAAGTGTGCTGAGGCCTGCTAACCAGGCCCCAGCACCAGTGTTCTTTCCCTAACCTGTACTTTTGTATCCACAATTGGCAGACCCTGGCATCCAGATAAGTCCCTTGTAACTGGTACTTCTAGTACCAAGGGCCCTGATGCCAAGGAAGGTCTCTAAGGGCTGCAGCATGTCTTATGCCACCCTGGAGACCTCTCACTCAGCACAGACACACTGCTTGCCAGCTTGTGTGTGCTAGTGAGGACAAAACGAGTAAGTCGACATGGCACTCCCCTCAGGGTGCCATGCCAGCCTCTCACTGCCTATGCAGTATAGGTAAGACACCCCTCTAGCAGGCCTTACAGCCCTAAGGCAGGGTGCACTATACCATAGGTGAGGGTACCAGTGCATGAGCATGGTACCCCTACAGTGTCTAAACAAAACCTTAGACATTGTAAGTCCAGGGTAGCCATAAGAGTATATGGTCTGGGAGTTTGTCAAACACGAACTCCACAGCACCATAATGGCTACACTGAAAACTGGGAAGTTTGGTATCAAACTTCTCAGCACAATAAATGCACACTGATGCCAGTGTACATTTTATTGTAAAATACACCACAGAGGGCACCTTAGAGGTGCCCCCTGAAACTTAACCGACTATCTGTGTAGGCTGACTAGTTTTAGCAGCCTGCCACAAACCGAGACATGTTGCTGGCCCCATGGGGAGAGTGCCGTTGTCACTCTGAGGCCAGTAACAAAGCCTGCACTGGGTGGAGATGCTAACACCTCTCCCAGGCAGGAATTGTCACACCTGGCGGTGAGCCTCAAAGGCTCACCTCCTTTGTGCCAACCCAGCAGGACACTCCAGCTAGTGGAGTTGCCCGCCCCCTCCGGCCAGGCCCCACTTTTGGCGGCAAGGCCGGAGAAAATAATGAGAAAAACAAGGAGGAGTCACTGGCCAGTCAGGACAGCCCCTAAGGTGTCCTGAGCTGAAGTGACTCTAACTTTTAGAAATCCTCCATCTTGCAGATAGAGGATTCCCCCAATAGGGTTAGGATTGTGACCCCCTCCCCTTGGGAGGAGGCACAAAGAGGGTGTACCCACCCTCAGGGCTAGTAGCCATTGGCTACTAACCCCCCAGACCTAAACACGCCCTTAAATTTAGTATTTAAGGGCTACCCTGAACCCTAGAAAATTAGATTCCTGCAACTACAAGAAGAAGGACTGCCTAGCTGAAAAACCCCTGCAGAGGAAGACCAGAAGACGACAACTGCCTTGGCTCCAGAAACTCACCGGCCTGTCTCCTGCCTTCCAAAGATCCTGCTCCAGCGACGCCTTCCAAAGGGACCAGCGACCTCGACATCCTCGGAGGACTGCCCCTGCTTCGAAAAGACAAGAAACTCCCGAGGACAGCGGACCTGCTCCAAGAAAAGCTGCAACTTTGTTTCCAGCAGCTTTAAAGAACCCTGCAAGCTCCCCGCAAGAAGCGTGAGACTTGCAACACTGCACCCGGCGACCCCGACTCGGCTGGTGGCGATCCAACACCTCAGGAGGGACCCCAGGACTACTCTGATACTGTGAGTACCAAAACCTGTCCCCCCTGAGCCCCCACAGCGCCGCCTGCAGAGGGAATCCCGAGGCTTCCCCTGACCGCGACTCTTTGAACCTAAAGTCCCGACGCCTGGGAGAGACCCTGCACCCGCAGCCCCCAGGACCTGAAGGACCGGACTTTCACTGGAGAAGTGACCCCCAGGAGTCCCTCTCCCTTGCCCAAGTGGAGGTTTCCCCGAGGAATCCCCCCCTTGCCTGCCTGCAGCGCTGAAGAGATCCCGAGATCTCTCATAGACTAACATTGCGAACCCGACGCTTGTTTCTACACTGCACCCGGCCGCCCCCGCGCTGCTGAGGGTGAAATTTCTGTGTGGGCTTGTGTCCCCCCCGGTGCCCCACAAAACCCCCCTGGTCTGCCCTCCGAAGACGCGGGTACTTACCTGCAAGCAGACCGGAACCGGGGCACCCCCTTCTCTCCATTCTAGCCTATGTGTTTTGGGCACCACTTTGAACTCTGCACCTGACCGGCCCTGAGCTGCTGGTGTGGTGACTTTGGGGTTGCTCTGAACCCCCAACGGTGGGCTACCTTGGACCAAGAACTGAGCCCTGTAAGTGTCTTACTTACCTGGTTAACCTAACAAATACTTACCTCCCCTAGGAACTGTGAAAATTGCACTGTGTCCACTTTTAAAACAGCTATTTGTGAATAACTTGAAAAGTATACATGCAATTTTGATGATTTGAAGTTCCTAAAGTACTTACCTGCAATACCTTTCGAATGAGATATTACATGTAGAATTTGAACCTGTGGTTCTTAAAATAAACTAAGAAAAGATATTTTTCTATAACAAAACCTATTGGCTGGATTTGTCTCTGAGTGTGTGTACCTCATTTATTGTCTCTGTGTATGTACAACAAATGCTTAACACTACTCCTTGGATAAGCCTACTGCTCGACCACACTACCACAAAATAGAGCATTAGTATTATCTCTTTTTGCCACTATCTTACCTCTAAGGGGAACCCTTGGACTCTGTGCATACTATTCCTTACTTTGAAATAGTGCATACAGAGCCAACTTCCTACATTGGTGGATCAGCGGTGGGGTACAAGACTTTGCATTTGCTGGACTACTCAGCCAATACCTGATCACACGACAAATTCCAAAATTGTCATTAGAAATTCATTTTTGCAATTTGAAATTTTTCTAAATTCTTAAAAGTCCTGCTAGGGCCTTGTGTGTTAAGTCCCTGTTTAGCATTGTCTTTTTAGAGTTTAAAAGTTTGTTAAAAGTTTGAAATTAGATTCTAGAAACAGTTTTAGATTCTTTGAAAAGTATTCCAACTCTTAGCAGAATAATGTCTGATACAGAGATGCAGGTGGTGGAACTCGACACCACCCCTTACCTCCATCTTAAGATGAGGGAGCTAAGGTCTCTCTGTAATATCAAAAAAATAACCATTGGCTCCAGACCTACCAAAATTCAGCTCCAGGAGCTGTTGGCAGAGTTTGAAAAAGCCAACCCCTCTGATGATGACCTCACAGAGGAAGAAATTAGTGACTTGGAGGCCAATGTCCCTCCTCCAGTCCTAAATAGGGAGAACAGGACCCCTCAAGTCCTGTCTCCAACTGTGTTAGTCAGAAATAGTGAGTCCCTCACAGGAGGGTCCCACATTTCTGAAATCACTGAGGATGCTCTCAGTGAAGATGACCTCCTGTTAGCCAGGATGGCCAAAAGATTGGCTTTAGAGAGACAGCTCCTAGCCATAGAAAGGGAAAGACAAGAGATGGGCCTAGGACCCATCAATGGTGGCAGCAATATAAATAGGGTCAGAGATTCTCCTGACATGTTAAAAATCCCCAAAGGGATTGTGACAAAATTTGAAGATGGTGATGACATCACCAAATGGTTCACAGCTTTTGAGAGGGCTTGTGTAACCAGAAAAGTGAACAGATCTCACTGGGGTGCTCTCCTTTGGGAAATGTTCACTGGAAAGTGTAGGGATAGACTCCTCACACTCTCTGGAAAAGATGCAGAATCTTATGACCTCATGAAGGGTACCCTGATTGAGGGCTTTGGATTCTCCACTGAGGAGTACAGGATTAGGTTCAGGGGGGCTCAAAA
Organism: Pleurodeles waltl; assembly: GCF_031143425.1. NCBI lineage: Eukaryota > Metazoa > Chordata > Amphibia > Caudata > Salamandridae > Pleurodeles > Pleurodeles waltl. The sequence continues at coordinate 1,047,687,981 of NC_090446.1, read as the reverse complement.
ATCCTCGAGCCAGACCTGGGTTGACTTTGTTGACTACTCAGTGAAAACACTAGATGGTTGGATTCAAGGCAGTGGTGTAAGTAATTATGATGGGCTGTACAATTTATTTGTGAAAGAACACCTGTTAAGTAATTGTTTCAATGATAAACTGCATCAGCATCTGGTAGACCTAGGACCAATTTCTCCCCAAGAATTGGGAAAGAAGGCGGACCATTGGGTCAAGACAAGGGTGTCCAAGACTTCAACAGGGGGTGACCAAAAGAAAGGGGTCACAAAGACTCCCCAGGGGAAGGGTGATGAGACAACCAAAACTAAAAATAGTAAAGAGTCTTCTACAGGCCCCCAAAAACCTGCACAGGAGGGTGGGCCCAGAGCCTCTTCACAAAACAATGGGTACAAGGGTAAAAACTTTGATCCCAAAAAGGCCTGGTGTCATAGCTGTAAACAGCATGGACACCAAACTGGAGACAAGGCCTGTCCCAAGAAAGGTTCCACTCCAAACTCCCATCCAGGTAACACTGGTATGGCTAGTCTCCAAGTGGGATCAACAGTGTGCCCAGAGAAAATCAGGGTCCACACTGAAGCTATTCTAGTTTCTGAGGGTGGGGTGGATTTAGCCACACTAGCTGTCTGGCCGCCTAACATGCAAAAATACAGACAGCAACTCTTAATTAATGGGACTAGAATAGAGGGCCTGAGGGATACAGGTGCCAGTGTCACCATGGTGACAGAGAAACTGGTTTCCCCTGGCCAATACCTGACTGGAAAAACTTACACAGTCACCAATGCTGACAATCAGAGAAAAGTACATCCCATGGCAATGGTTACTTTAGAATGGGGAGGGGTCAATGGCCTGAAACAGGTGGTGGTCTCCTCAAATATCCCAGTGGACTGTCTGCTTGGAAATGACCTGGAGTCCTCAGCATGGGCTGAGGTAGAACTAAAAACCCATGCAGCAATGCTGGGTATCCCTGAACTGGTGTGTGTGAAAACAAGAGCACAATGCAAGGCACAGGGTGAACAAGTAGAGCTGGAGTCTGGAAAAATGGCCCAGCCTACCAAGAGAACAGGAAAGTCAGTTGGGAAACCAACTGCAACACAGCAAAAGAAAGGGAACCTCTCTTCTCAGGAAGAAGTTCTGCCCTCTGAGGGAACTGAGCCTTTGGAGCTCGAACCTTATCAGGTTGAGCTCTTAGGCCCAGGGGGACCCTCAAGGGAGGAGCTGTGTAAGGGACAAGAAACCTGTCCCTCTCTTGAAGGCCTTAGGCAGCAAGCTGCTGAAGAGTCCAAAGGCAAGAAAAATGGAACGCATAGGGTCTATTGGGAAGATGGACTCCTGTACACTGAGGCCAGAGACCCCAAACCTGGTGCCACTAGGAGAGTGGTAGTGCCTCAGCTGTTCAGGAAGTTCATCCTAACATTGGCCCATGACATTCCCCTTGCTGGACATTTGGGACAAACCAAGACGTGGGAGAGGTTAGTCAACCACTTCTATTGGCCCAATATGTCCAACATGGTTAAGGAGTTTTGCCTCTCCTGCCCCACCTGTCAAGCCAGTGGTAAGACAGGTGGACATCCAAAGGCCCCCCTCATTCCACTTCCAGTGGTGGGGGTTCCCTTTGAAAGAGTGGGTGTGGACATAGTTGGTCCACTAGAACCTCCCACAGCCTCAGGAAATATGTATATCCTGGTAGTAGTGGATCATGCTACCAGGTATCCTGAAGCTATTCCCCTTAGGTCGACTACTGCCCCTGCAGTAGCCAAGGCCCTCATTGGTATCTTTACCAGAGTGGGTTTCCCTAAGGAGGTGGTGTCTGACAGAGGTACCAACTTCATGTCAGCATACCTAAAGCACATGTGGAATGAGTGTGGGGTGACTTATAAATTCACTACACCATACCATCCACAAACTAATGGCTTAGTTGAGAGATTCAACAAGACATTAAAGGGCATGATCATGGGGCTCCCAGAAAAACTCAAAAGGAGATGGGATGTCCTCTTGCCATGCCTGCTTTTCGCTTACAGAGAGGTGCCACAGAAGGGAGTAGGATTCTCACCCTTTGAACTTCTGTTTGGTCATCCTGTAAGGGGACCACTTGCCCTTGTTAAAGAAGGCTGGGAGAGACCTCTCCATGAGCCTAAACAGGACATAGTGGACTATGTACTTGGCCTTCGCTCTAGAATGGCAGAGTACATGGAAAAGGCAACCAAAAACCTTGAGGCCAGCCAACAGCTCCAGAAGTTTTGGTATGACCAAAAGGCTGCACTGGTTGAGTTCCAACCAGGGCAGCAAGTCTGGGTTCTGGAGCCTGTGGCTCCCAGGGCACTCCAGGACAAATGGAGTGGCCCTTAACCAGTACTAGAGAGGAAGAGTCAGGTCACCTACTTGGTGGACCTGGGCACAAGCAGGAGCCCCAAGAGGGTGATCCATGTAAACCGCCTTAAGCTCTTCCACGACAGGGCTGATGTCAATCTGTTGATGGTGACAGATGAGGATCAGGAGGCAGAGAGTGAACCTCTCCCTGATCTTCTGTCATCAGACCCAAAAGATGGTACAGTAGATGGAGTGATCTACTCAGACACCCTCTCTGGCCAACAGCAAGCTGATTGTAGGAGAGTCCTACAACAGTTTCCTGAACTCTTCTCCTTAACCCCTGGTCAGACACACCTGTGTACCCATGATGTGGACACAGGAGACAGCATGCCTGTCAAGAACAAAATCTTTAGACAATCTGACCATGTTAAGGAAAGCATCAAGGTGGAAGTCCACAAGATGCTGGAATTGGGAGTAATTGAGCGCTCTGACAGCCCCTGGGCTAGCCCAGTGGTCTTAGTCCCCAAACCTCACACCAAAGATGGAAAGAAAGAGATGAGGTTTTGTGTGGACTACAGAGGGCTCAATTCTGTCACCAAGACAGATGCCCACCCAATTCCAAGAGCTGATGAGCTCATAGACAAATTAGGTGCTGCCAAATTCTTAAGTACCTTTGACTTGACAGCAGGGTACTGGCAAATAAAAATGGCACCTGGAGCAAAAGAAAAGACAGCATTCTCCACACCTGATGGGCATTATCAGTTTACTGTTATGCCCTTTGGTTTAAAGAATGCCCCTGCCACCTTCCAAAGGTTGGTGAATCAAGTCCTTGCTGGCTTGGAGTCCTTTAGCACAGCTTATCTTGATGATATTGCTGTCTTTAGCTCCACCTGGCAGGATCACCTGGTCCACCTGAGGAAGGTTTTGAAGGCTCTGCAATCTGCAGGCCTCTCTATCAAGGCATCCAAATGCCAGATAGGGCAGGGAACTGTGGTTTACTTGGGACACCTTGTAGGTGGAGGCCAAGTTCAGCCACTCCAACCCAAGATCCAGACTATTCTGGACTGGGTAGCTCCAAAAACCCAGACTCAAGTCAGGGCATTCCTTGGCTTGACTGGGTATTACAGGAGGTTTGTGAAGGGATATGGATCCATTGTGACAGCCCTCACTGAACTCACCTCCAAGAAAATGCCCAAGAAAGTAAACTGGACTGTGGAATGCCAACAGGCCTTTGACACCCTGAAACAGGCAATGTGCTCAGCACCAGTTCTCAAAGCTCCAGATTATTCTAAGCAGTTCATTGTGCAGACTGATGCCTCTGAACATGGGATAGGGGCAGTTTTGTCCCAAACAAATGATGATGGCCTTGACCAGCCTGTTGCTTTCATTAGCAGGAGGTTACTCCCCAGGGAGCAGCGTTGGAGTGCCATTGAGAGGGAGGCCTTTGCTGTGGTTTGGTCCCTGAAGAAGCTGAGACCATACCTCTTTGGGACTCACTTCCTAGTTCAAACTGACCACAGACCTCTCAAATGGCTGATGCAAATGAAAGGTGAAAATCCTAAACTGTTGAGGTGGTCCATCTCCCTACAGGGAATGGACTTTATAGTGGAACACAGACCTGGGACTGCCCATGCCAATGCAGATGGCCTTTCCAGGTTCTTCCACTTAGAAAATGAAGACTCTCTTGGGAAAGGTTAGTCTCATCCTCTTTCGTTTGGGGGGGGGTTGTGTAAGGAAATGCCTCCTTGGCATGGTTGCCCCCTGACTTTTTGCCTTTGCTGATGCTATGTTTACAATTGAAAGTGTGCTGAGGCCTGCTAACCAGGCCCCAGCACCAGTGTTCTTTCCCTAACCTGTACTTTTGTATCCACAATTGGCAGACCCTGGCATCCAGATAAGTCCCTTGTAACTGGTACTTCTAGCACCAAGGGCCCTGATGCCAAGGAAGGTCTCTAAGGGCTGCAGCATGTCTTATGCCACCCTGGAGACCTCTCACTCAGCACAGACACACTGCTTGCCAGCTTGTGTGTGCTAGTGAGGACAAAACGAGTAAGTCGACATGGCACTCCCCTCAGGGTGCCATGCCAGCCTCTCACTGCCTATGCAGTATAGGTAAGACACCCCTCTAGCAGGCCTTACAGCCCTAAGGCAGGGTGCACTATACCATAGGTGAGGGTACCAGTGCATGAGCATGGTACCCCTACAGTGTCTAAACAAAACCTTAGACATTGTAAGTCCAGGGTAGCCATAAGAGTATATGGTCTGGGAGTTTGTCAAACACGAACTCCACAGCACCATAATGGCTACACTGAAAACTGGGAAGTTTGGTATCAAACTTCTCAGCACAATAAATGCACACTGATGCCAGTGTACATTTTATTGTAAAATACACCACAGAGGGCACCTTAGAGGTGCCCCCTGAAACTTAACCGACTATCTGTGTAGGCTGACTAGTTTTAGCAGCCTGCCACAAACCGAGACATGTTGCTGGCCCCATGGGGAGAGTGCCGTTGTCACTCTGAGGCCAGTAACAAAGCCTGCACTGGGTGGAGATGCTAACACCTCTCCCAGGCAGGAATTGTCACACCTGGCGGTGAGCCTCAAAGGCTCACCTCCTTTGTGCCAACCCAGCAGGACACTCCAGCTAGTGGAGTTGCCCGCCCCCTCCGGCCAGGCCCCACTTTTGGCGGCAAGGCCGGAGAAAATAATGAGAAAAACAAGGAGGAGTCACTGGCCAGTCAGGACAGCCCCTAAGGTGTCCTGAGCTGAAGTGACTCTAACTTTTAGAAATCCTCCATCTTGCAGATAGAGGATTCCCCCAATAGGGTTAGGATTGTGACCCCCTCCCCTTGGGAGGAGGCACAAAGAGGGTGTACCCACCCTCAGGGCTAGTAGCCATTGGCTACTAACCCCCCAGACCTAAACACGCCCTTAAATTTAGTATTTAAGGGCTACCCTGAACCCTAGAAAATTAGATTCCTGCAACTACAAGAAGAAGGACTGCCTAGCTGAAAAACCCCTGCAGAGGAAGACCAGAAGACGACAACTGCCTTGGCTCCAGAAACTCACCGGCCTGTCTCCTGCCTTCCAAAGATCCTGCTCCAGCGACGCCTTCCAAAGGGACCAGCGACCTCGACATCCTCGGAGGACTGCCCCTGCTTCGAAAAGACAAGAAACTCCCGAGGACAGCGGACCTGCTCCAAGATAAGCTGCAACTTTGTTTCCAGCAGCTTTAAAGAACCCTGCAAGCTCCCCGCAAGAAGCGTGAGACTTGCAACACTGCACCCGGCGACCCCGACTCGGCTGGTGGCGATCCAACACCTCAGGAGGGACCCCAGGACTACTCTGATACTGTGAGTACCAAAACCTGTCCCCCCTGAGCCCCCACAGCGCCGCCTGCAGAGGGAATCCCGAGGCTTCCCCTGACCGCGACTCTTTGAACCTAAAGTCCCGACGCCTGGGAGAGACCCTGCACCCGCAGCCCCCAGGACCTGAAGGACCGGACTTTCACTGGAGAAGTGACCCCCAGGAGTCCCTCTCCCTTGCCCAAGTGGAGGTTTCCCCGAGGAATCCCCCCCTTGCCTGCCTGCAGCGCTGAAGAGATCCCGAGATCTCTCATAGACTAACATTGCGAACCCGACGCTTGTTTCTACACTGCACCCGGCCGCCCCCGCGCTGCTGAGGGTGAAATTTCTGTGTGGGCTTGTGTCCCCCCCGGTGCCCCACAAAACCCCCCTGGTCTGCCCTCCGAAGACGCGGGTACTTACCTGCAAGCAGACCGGAACCGGGGCACCCCCTTCTCTCCATTCTAGCCTATGTGTTTTGGGCACCACTTTGAACTCTGCACCTGACCGGCCCTGAGCTGCTGGTGTGGTGACTTTGGGGTTGCTCTGAACCCCCAACGGTGGGCTACCTTGGACCAAGAACTGAGCCCTGTAAGTGTCTTACTTACCTGGTTAACCTAACAAATACTTACCTCCCCTAGGAACTGTGAAAATTGCACTGTGTCCACTTTTAAAACAGCTATTTGTGAATAACTTGAAAAGTATACATGCAATTTTGATGATTTGAAGTTCCTAAAGTACTTACCTGCAATACCTTTCGAATGAGATATTACATGTAGAATTTGAACCTGTGGTTCTTAAAATAAACTAAGAAAAGATATTTTTCTATAACAAAACCTATTGGCTGGATTTGTCTCTGAGTGTGTGTACCTCATTTATTGTCTCTGTGTATGTACAACAAATGCTTAACACTACTCCTTGGATAAGCCTACTGCTCGACCACACTACCACAAAATAGAGCATTAGTATTATCTCTTTTTGCCACTATCTTACCTCTAAGGGGAACCCTTGGACTCTGTGCATACTATTCCTTACTTTGAAATAGTGCATACAGAGCCAACTTCCTACAAGGACCTACACTGCAAGTGCTGCTGTGACCTCGGTCTGGAAGAGACAATGGCTCGTGCGTCTGGGGAAAGGGCCCCTGCCTTCACATCGGAGGAGTTGGAGAAGCTCGTGGATGGGGTCCTCCCCCAGTACACGCTACTCTACGGTCCTCCAGACAAACAGGTAAGTAGACAGGGAGCATGTTGTATGGGCTATGCCTGTGTGGAGAGGGCTGGATATAAGAAGGAAAGGAGCAGAGTGCTGCATGCATGAAAGACGGTGAATGCATGTGCCACATGGCAAGGGTAGGGATGGGGGCCAATCACTTTGACGGTGCAGTTGGTAATGACTTCTCTTCTTCCCCTGTACATTTCATGTAGGTCAGCGCCCACCAGAAGAAAGATATTTGGTGTGCCATCGCCAAGGACGTCCGGTTCCTGGGGGTCTACCACAGACAGAGCACCCACTGCCGGAAAAGATGGGAGGACATTCGCCGCTGGAGCAAGAAGACGGCGGAGGCTCAGCTGGGGATGGCCTCCCAATTTGGGAGGGGTGCCCGTCACACCATGACCCCCCTGATGTTCAGGATCCTGGCGGTGGCCTACCCGGAGTTGGATGGCCCTTCAGGGCATCACAGCAGACACAAGGGGGTAAGTACACTCTCATTCTGCTGACTTTGCGCGCAGTGGAGGTGTCTGGCTGGGGGAGGAGGGCTGTGGGTTTCCCTAGGCCAGGGCGAGTTCCATAGGCAAGGCCCCTCCATAAGGCAGGCCATGTGGCACCCACCCCACCTCTGTAGAGTGCCAAGTACAGCTAGTCATGCCCCTGTGTCATCTATGTGTGCAGATGTCGTCCATAGCCTTGTAGGCCATTTCCCAGGAATTGAACAGTGGAGCCCAAGAGCGCGGCGTAGTGCAGGGGGCTTCTGTGTCTGTCGTGTACGCCAACGGTAGCGGTAATGCATGCACTCAACATGTCTTTCTTCTGTCGTCCCCCCCCTTTTTGTGGTCTCCCTGTTCTTGAGTGCATTAGCATCATCAGGCGGAGGAGCAGTGGCACCGGAGCACAAGGGAGCTGCATCCCACATGGCCCTGGAGGGCGAGACTACGGACTCGGAATTCACCAGTGGGACGGAGGGCGAGGGGAGCGCCACGCCAGGGACAGGAGCTGACACTAGCGACACGGACTCGTCCTCTGATGGGAGCTCCCTTGTGGTGGTGGCAACATCTGTGCCCCCAGCATCTACAGGTACAGCCGCCACCCCCCCTACTGGCACCGCCCTCCCAGCAGCCCCTCAGCCTTCGCACCGTGGCCGCTCACCCAGGAGGGTGGGCATCACCTTCGCCCCAGGCACCTCAGGCCCTGCCCCAGTCACCCCTGCTGCCCTCAGTGAGGAGGCCATTGACCTCCTCAGGTCCCTCACTGTTGGGCAGTCTACCATTTTGAATGCCATCCAGGGTGTAGAAAGGCAGTTGCAACAAACTAATGCATTCCTGGAGGGCATTCATTCTGGTCAGGCGGCCCTTCACCGAGCTTTTCAAACTCTGGCCTCAGCACTGATGGCAGCCATTGTCCCTGTGTCTAGCCTCCCCCCTCCAACTTCCTCCACCCAGACCCAATCCCCTGTACCTCTGCCTATCCCAAGCACACCATCAGACCAGCCTCCACACACCTCAACACACAAGGGAAGCTCAGGCAAACATAAGCACCACACATCCCACAGGCACTCACGCAAGCAACACACACATGCAGACACACCAACATCCACTACCTCCACTGTGTCCCCCTCATCGTCATCTCCCTCCTCCCTCCCAGTCTCGTCTACACTCACACCTGCATGCACTACCTCTACAGCCACTACGACCCTCCCCAGCACACACACCACCACACCCCGCTCACGTGCAGTCACCACCCCCACTACAATTCACACGTGCCCTGTGTCTGTGACGCCCCCTCCCACGATACACAAACGCAGGCACACACCCACCCAACAGCCATCCACCTCACGACAGCCTCCAGCACATGCACCTTCACCTTCACCCAAAGTCACCAAACGAACACCTCCTACAACCACCACCTCTTCCTCCACTCCCAAACCCCCTCCAGCTACCCGTCCCAGTGTGTCCCAAAAACTTTTCCTGTCCACCCTTGTCCTTTTTCCCACACCTCCCCACCCCGTCCATCTCATAGGTCCCGAAGTAGCACCTCAGCCAAAACATCTCCGGGACCAGTGGTGCCTGTAGTCACCGGTATGTGGAGTGCACCGGCCACCAGGACAGCCAGTGTGGCACGGAGCCACAGCACAGACAGTCCCCCACCTGTGAAGCATCAGAAGTTGGCCAGTGCCCGGCGGGAGAGGGGGAAGACTCCAGCCACCAAAGCCGCTCCCAGTTGTCCCTGTGGGAGTGTGGAGTCAGCTGTGACCCCTTCCAAGGTAGGGAAGGGGCAAGTCTGGGAAGAGCTGTACGGCGGAGAAGACCGCCATCATCCCCGCTGGCCAGGAGGCTACCGCCAGCCCCAGCCCAGCTGCCCAGGAGGCCACCGCCAGCCCCAGCCCAGCTGCCCAGGAGGCCACCGCCAGCCCTAGCACAGCTGCCCAGGAGGCCACCGCCAGCCCCAGCCCAGCTGCCCAGGAGGCCACCGCCAGCACCAGCTCTGCTGGGCCATGAAGGACCGCCAGCACCAGCCCCGCTGGGCCATGAAGGACCGCCAGCACCAGCCCCGCTGGGCCATGAAGGACCGCCAGCAAAAGCCCCGCTGGGCCATGAAGGACCGCCAGCAAAAGCCCCGCTGGGCCATGAAGGACCGCCGTCTCAAGCACCGCTGAACAGGGCACTGCCAACTCAAGCACCGCTGAACAGGGCACCGCCAACTCAAGCACCGCTGAACAGGGCACCGTCAACTCAAGCACCGCTGAACAGGGCACAGCCAACTCAAGCACCGCTGAACAGGGCACCGCCAACTCAAGCACCGCTAGCTCATGAGCGGCAGGGGCACTGACGCAACTGGGTCCGTCACAGGGTGAGTGATGCACTCTGGGCACCAGTCCCCCTCCAGAACCAGTGGAGACATCCATCCACTACCTCTGTCCTTCACAGGATGAAGCACTCTGGGCACCAGTCCCCCTCCAGAACCAGTGGAGAGATCCATCCACTACCTCTGTGCTTCACAGGATCAAGCACTCTGGGCACCAGTCCCCCTCCAGAACCAGTGGAGACTGTTATCCACTTGAGAGACTGTGGCTTTGCACTCCCCAGGATTGAACAGTGGGCAACCCACCCACGGTAGAGACTTGAGAGACTGTGGCTTTGCACTCCCCAGGATTGAACAGTTTGAAACCCACCCACTGCAGAGACTTGAGAGACTGTGGCTTTGCACTCCCCAGGATTGAACAGTGGGCAACCCACCCACTGTATAGACTTGTGAGACTGTGGCTTTGCACTCCCCAGGATTGAACAGTGGGCAACCCACCCACTGTATAGACTTGAGAGACTGTGGCTTTGCACTCCCCAGGATTGAACAGTGGGCAACCCACCCACTGTAGAGACTTGAGAGACTGTGGCTTTGCACTCCCCAGGATTGAACAGTGGGCAAACCACCCACTGGAGAGACTTGTGAGACTGTGGCTTTGCACTCCCCAGGATTGAACAGTGGGCACGCCACCCACTGTGGAGACTTGAGAGACTGTGGCTTTGCACTCCCCAGGATTGAACAGTGGGCATGTGGCCCCCTCGTGGATTTGGCGTCGTGCACTCAAGCGGCTGAGGTGCCCCCCCTTTCCCTCCCCCTGAGGTGCCTGTTTAGTTGCTGTCTGATGCCCCTGCAGTGTTCTCTCCGTCATGGTCGGGGATCTTTTGTGGGCCTCACCCATACCGTGTGGTCCCAGTGTTCCACAGACTTTCTTTGTGCAGTACCTGGACTACTATGCCTGGTATATATTTTGTACATGGTGTATATATATATATATATATATATATATATATATATATATATATATTTCTGCCTATTTGTTTGTAATATATTCCGATGGTTACACTCATTTTCTTTGGTCTTTGCATTCTTCCGGAGGGGTTTGGGGGGGGTGTAACTGTGATGTATTGATATGCATTAGTGTGTTTGTTGTAGTGGGTGAGGGTGGGGGTGTTGCGTGTGTGTGTCCCTGTTTTTTCCCTCCCCCTCCCCTGTGTCGTAGGTGCAGTACTTACCGTGGTCTTCGCCGCCGACGTTCGTGCTCCTGGTAGATGTAGCAGGAGCAGGAAGACTATCGCAGGTAGGATTTGGAGTTCCGGTTCCATGGTGTCCTCGTTCCCCGTGGAGTGTGTAGAGGTGAGCGTTTTTCCTTCGGAATCCTGTTTCTGCCGTGTTTTTATCCGCGGTGAATCCGCCCTGGAAAAGGTGGCGGACTGGCCTGTCATAATAGTGTGGACGGTACTTTGTCTCCCGCCTGTCTGTTGGCGGTGTCCGCTGCGCTGTTTGTTTGTACCGCCGTGGCGGTCTGAATGTTAAAGTGGCTGTCTTTGTTGCCGGTTTCCACCACGGTCGTAATTGCTAAATTTTTATCGCCGCTTTAACACCGTCCACCAGGGTTGTAATGACCACCTAACACTCTTAGCGTGAAAATGTACCTTGGGTGCGTCCAAAATAACCATGCACGGGGGAGTGTGCGTCAAAAAGGGCTCGAGATGTGTCGATTTCACTCATGAGCAAGACCTTGTGTCGTTTCTCCTTTCGTCGGGTCGGGGCGCGTTGTTTCTCCTGTCTGCAGGAAAGCGATGCGTTGATCCGGTCAGCACTCTTGGGTCTGGGCAGGCCTTGCGTCGTTTTTACATGCCCAGCTGTTTGCTTCGGAAATCCAGCCGCACGATGATCCGAAAACCACACAGCGCGGGTTGCGATCTCCCATCCTCCGTCAGCGGTGCTGCATGTCATTTCTCTAGCTCCGTGCATCGATTCTTCGGTCGCGGTGCAGGCGAGCGTCAATTTTCAGCCGCAAAGCCGCTGGCGCGTCGTTTCTTTAGCTGCAGATCGGAGTCGCGTTGATCTCTTCCCCGCACAGCGTTCTGTGTGTGGATTTCTTCCTCTTAGGCTGCCAGCGTCTCCTCTCAGGGTCCCAGGAACTGGATGGGCACCACAGGGCAGAGTAGGAGTCTCTCCAGAGACTCCAGGTGCTGGCAGAGAGAAGTCTTTGCTGTCCCTGAGACTTCAAACAGCCGGAGGCAAGCTCTAAATCAAGCCCTTGGAGATCTTCACAAGATGAAAGGCACACAAAGTCCAGTCTTTGCCCTCTTACTCTGGCAGAAGCAGCAACTGCAGGATAGCTCCACAAAGCACAGTCACAGACAGGGCAGCTCTTCTTCCTCAGCTCTTCAGCTCTTCTCCAGGCAGAGGTTCCGCTTGGTTTCCAGAAGTGTTCTAAAGTCTGTGGTTTTGGGTGCCCTTCTTCTACCCAATTTCTCCTTTGAAGTAGGCCTACTTCAAAGCAAAGTCTCTCTTGAATGTGAAATCCTGCCTTGCCCAGGCCAGGCCCCAGACACTCACCATGGGGTTGGAGACTGCATTGTGTGAGGGAGGCACAGCCCTTTCAGGTGTGAGTGACCGCTCCTCCCCTCCCTCCTAACATGGCTCATCAGAAACTGCAGACTATACCCCAGCTCTCTGTGTGTCACTGTCTAGTGTGAGGTGCAACCAGCCCAACAGTCAAACCGACCCAGACAGGGAATCCACAAACAGGCAGAGTCACAGAAATGGCATAAGCAAGAAAATGCTCACTTTCTAAAAGTAGCATTTTCAAACACACAATCTTAAAATCAACTTTACTAAAAGATGTATTTTTAAATTGTGAGCTCAGAGACCCCAAACTTCACATGTCCATCCGCTCCCAAAGGGAATCCACACTTTAATCAGATTTCAAGGTAGCCCCCATGTTAACCTATGAGAGGGACAGGCCTTGCAACGGTGAAAAATGAATTTAGCATTATTTCACTGTCAGGACATATTACACACATTAGTATATGTCATACCTTAACCATACACTGTACCCTGCCCTTGGGGCTACCTAAGACCTACCTTAGGGGTGCCTGACATGTAAGAAAAGGGAAGGTTTAGGCCTGGCAAGTGGGTACACTTTCCAAGTCGAATTTACAGCTAAAACTGCACACATAGACACTGCAGTGGCAGGTCTGAGACATGATTACAGAGCTACTTATGTGGGTGGCACAAACAGTGCTGCAGGCCCACTAGTAGCATTTGATTTACAGGCCCTGGCACCTCTAATGCACCTTACTAAGGACTTACTAGTAAATCAAATATGAAAATCATGGATAAGACAATTACATACACATTTTGTAAAGGAGCACTTGCACTTTAGCACTGGTTAGCAGTGGTAAAGTGCCCAGAGTATCAAAAACAGCAAAATCAGAGTCCAGGACACATCAACAACCTGGGAAACAGAGGCAAAATGTTAAGGGAGACCACGCCAAGGATGAAAAGTCTAACATGGAGCAACAGGAAGAGCGGTGATAAAACAGGGGGTGGTGGACAAGGATGGTACTGGGAAGGTCCCCGATGGGTCCGCAACCACTAGGGAGTGCCACTGGAGAGGAATCTGATGATGAGGATGTAGATCCCATCTCCCCCTTGCCCTCAAGGCCACTGGCTCTCTCTCTGTGTTGGTGATATCTTGACCCGAGGTCCCGTGGCCAGATGCTTCTCCACTCAACTGTGCCACGTCTCCTTTGCCTGCCTCTGCTGATGCTGCAAAAATAATGAGAAATAGGGTCATAACATATACATGATAACACTTCAATCAAACCTCTGATTAACAAACAATACCATCATGTCAAGTAGGCACCATCAAAACCTTTCACCAAAGTAGCACATTCATGTGCCATAACATGCATGCATGCCATCTGGACTTACCAAAGTTACCCACAGGCTAATCAGAATCCCAGACAACTACAATTGCAAGCCTGAAGACTTGCAACCTCAATAACCATACAACAACTAGGTGACCACTCCATCCTCACAGCTGTGCCACATACAGCAGAGATCTGTTAACTTGTAGCCAGCAATACTATCCCTTTGTAAAGTATCTTCCCATATTTCACACACAAGTTTATGCACACATCTATTTTGCACTTACATGATGTTCCAACAATTTGAGATGATGCCAATGAAATTCAGCTATCTCACATACAAATGTGAACTATCCCGGAGCAGTTGACATGGAAATACCCATGTCACAATGGACACATTTTAATAATGTACAGCTCAAAAAGTGACTCCTGTCCCAAAAGAGTCAAGGAGGCAGTATCAATGTCAATCAGATAGGCCTCACATGTGTCATTAAAAGGAACAACATTGACGTAATATCCAGTATATCAGGAAGAGATGTTTCCAGAATACACAGTGAATCAGTCAGCCCTAGGATAGTCACCACTAATGTCTGACACCCATCACAATGACATCATCTGAGTATGTCTGTGGTGCACATCTGTACCTTGCATGTTAGAGAGATACAGAACTTGCAAGAAATAATAGAAGGACCCCAACATGTTGTCCAATGAGAAGCAACATCACTATTCACATCTTAGACATGCCAAACTTGGTATCTGTCTGTAGATAAATGCCTGAACCCAAACACATGTGATGTCAACATCACTGCAAGTCACTCCTCGATGCATGATAACAGTCAGGGAAGAATCCTCAATCATTAAATGTACAGTGCACTTTTCCACAAGATGTCACATCAAGGGCATTGATAAACACAGAGTGATTCCACTACTGTGCCTACCTTGTCATGTCTCTTGTTGCTACTGCAGTCTTACATGCCAAATGACCTACTATAACACATGAAGGTATCTACCAGACAATAAACTATGCTGTCAATGTCTGTGACACAATATGAAATGGACCAGCATCGTAAATGTATTATTCCACTAACAGTTTTCCATGCATATATATGTGAGGGAATACAGACATCATCCCATCAACATGGGTAGATCATGCATGATATTGCAGAATAAGGATGTTTCCTAAAGAGAAAAGGACACATGCTGACATGTAGGCACAAAGAGTGTTGGCTACAGTCATGGGACATAATTCTACTCAATGGACATTCCCCACTTACCAAGGGAAAGTAGTTTGCTACATCTGCAAACCATTAACCATGTAAGCCATGTCACATCTATGCTGGGCACAAGCATATCACAGACTGCAGTGAGGCACTAGCACACACCATACACTGAAGATAACTTGCTTCTGGGTGGCTGGCAGATGTCTACATACACATATGCCCAGGCACGTGGCAGAGGACAGTGATCCATTACCTACTTACCAACAAAAAGTACATGAAAGATCACTGTACACAGCCATTTGTGGTCCTTGTATAGAAAGTTTTTTGAGCATTCCCACCAGGTTTGTACCAGATCCCAGGCTCAGAAGGCAAGGTACTCTGGTTTGACACACATGACATGCCAACACAAACAATCTCCCATCTACTGTGTGACACATGGCTCATCCCTAATCGTCCGGGGTAGCAGTCAGTACCCCACTCAATCACCTGACAATGGGACAGACAAGAAATTGCTGTCTACTCACCCCTTATGGATGCGTGCAGCCCTCAAACGCCCATTTAGCTCCGGGTAGGCACTGCCAGAATGCAGGCCGTTAGGGGGGTCATGGTCCAACAGGCACCCTGCCCACTTTGGGAGGACAGCCCCAGCTGGGCCTCCATGATCTTCTGGGCCCAAAATCTCAGGTCCTCCCACCTCTTTCTGCAGTGGGCGATCTGCCGGCTGTGGACCCCCAGGGTCCACACCTTCTTGGCAACAGCTTTCCAAATCCATTTCTTCTGTTGGATGTTGACCTGCCTGGATGTACAAGACAAGACAATACATTGTGTCCACAAGTCCCATCCAAAATGGGTGAGTCACATACATGTGATTACTGTGACTTAATAGGGAACCTAGGGGTCAGGATGTGTTGAGTAGGGTATTTTTTCCAATAGACAGGGGATCTCATGCTATGCAATATTGTATTGTATTGTAATAGTATTTATATAGCGCTTACTACCCCTGACGAGGCGTCAAAACGCTTTTCGGCGAGTAGCACGCTACTCCGGAACCCAACAAGAATTAGTGGTGGATTAGTATAGGGAAATATGAGTACAGTTTTAGTATTATTATGAGTGCATTTGAGCCATGGATATGAGAGTTTGTTAGTTAGATTGACTGGAGTAATGGAGGGGTGGAGGAGGAAAGAATCCAGAAGTGTTAATTGGGAGTTTATGGTAATAGGATTTAGGCTTGGGATGAGTAAAGGGATGATGGAGGAGGGAAGAGTCTGTGGAAGGGGTTAAGGAGATCAAAGTAGCAGGGTGAGAATAATGAGGGAGAATATAGTAGGGTTGTTTGGGAGATCATGGTAGTAAAGTGAGGTATGGTGAGTTAGATGTGGAAGCGGAGGGAATAGCTTAGGCAGAGTTATTTAGGAGATGAAAGTAGTAGAATGGATTTGGGATGAGTCAGAGTGGGAATGGAGGATAGATTGATAGAGACATGACATATGGTGATGGGTAGATAAGTGTGATATAAGATGAGAGCAGGTGATTGAAATTTTTAAGCTTTTCAGTGATCAAGGATTTTGGAAGCCCACAGATCTCAGTACTGGCTTTTAATAGAAATTAGGTCATTTTCACCCGTTGCTAAATGCTCCTTTAGTAACTATCACTATGTGGGTTCTTATAAGATTTTTTTTTAGAACTAAGTTAGAGAACTAGGGGATCAGATGCACAAAACCATTTTGAGGTTGCAAACGCTGCAATTTACAAAAACACAGGGGTTAATACCATAGAATGGTGTATGACCATGTACAAAAGTTCTTTTATGACTTGGAAAACACTTTCTGTATCATAAAAGGGCTGTTGAAAGTGTAGGTAGCACTGCCTGACCTACATTAGCGTGTTGGTGTGCTAGAACACCCATACAGTAATGTTTTGTGAAAGTAAGTTGTGTAGACCATGTAGCCACTTTGTATATGTCAGCTATTGGAATGTTTCCTAGGGAAGCCAAGGACGCTCATTTCTTTCTAGTACAGTGTGCTCTAGGAGCTGCAGGTAAGAGTTAATTTGGCTTCAGAGAAGCATGTTTGAATGCACTTATCTATCCATCTGGCAACACCTGATTTGGTGGTGAAAAAGCAACACTAGTTGTTTAGGGACTCCCCCAAAAAACTTTTTGTAGAACATAAGGGCTTTTTTGACATCTAATGTGTGGAGAGCACTCTCCACAATCAATTCTGGTTGAGAGAAAAAACTGTAACTCGACTGATTGAGGTGAAAGTCAGAAACAACTTTTGGTAGAAATTTAGGGCCCATATTTATACTTTTTTAGCGCCGCATTTGCGCCGCTTTTTGACGTAAAAGCGGCGCAAACTTACAAAATACAATTGTATTTTGTAAGTTTGTGCCGCTTTTGCATAAAATAATGACGCAAATGTGGCACAAAAAAAGTATAAATATGGGCCTAGGTTTGGTGCATTGGACCACCCTGTCTCCTTGGAGATGGAAGAAAGTTTGTTCCAAGGTATATGCCTAAAGCCTGCTAACGCGTTTAAGTGAGGTAATGACAATTAAAAATGACACTTTCCAAAAAAGATATTGAAGGAGACAGGTATGTAGGGGCTCGAATGGAGAGCCCATGAGTCGTGTAAGAACAATGTTAAGATTCCATGAAGGTGAAGCTGGAACCCGTGGTGGAATTACTCGCAGGCCCCTCCATGAAGGCATTAATGACTGGTATTTTGAATAGAGACATGTGTTGCTTATTTTGTAGATAGACAGCTAATGCAGTGAGATGTACCCAGATGGAGGGGAATGCTAGCCCAGAGAGTTGTAAATGAAGCAGGTAAAAGACAGTGTTTTGTACAGTGGCATTAAAAGGATCAATTTCTTTTGAATGACAATAACAAACAAACCTCTTCCATTTAGCTGTGTGGCATGACTACAAGCTTCCCTGAGAATAGCCATAAATTCAGGTGGTAGATTTAGGTAACCAAATTCTATGACCTCAGGAGTCAAATCGCCAGGTTGAGAGCCTTGGGATCTGGGTGCCTCATTTCTCCATGCTTCTGAGTGCGAAGGTCCGGCCTGTTGGGAATCTCCTTGTGGGGGACTACAGAAAGATCCAGTAATATTGGGCCCGTCAGCCCTGGTTCACATGTCGGAGCCACTAGTACTAGAGTGAGCAATGTCTGCCTGAGCTTTCGAGCTAGAAATGGAAGGAGAGTGGGAAAAGCATAGGCAAATATCCCTGACAAATTAATCTACAGTGTGTTGCCCTTAGATAGTGGGTGTGGAAACCTGGATGCGAAATTTGGGCATTTGGTGTTATCTGAGGTTGCGAAGAGATCTACTCGAGGGAACCCCCCATCTGAGAAATTATAGAAGGAGGACTTAAGGGTGGAGTTCTCACTTGTGGACATGTTGCTGCATCCTGCTGAGGACGTCTGCAAAGTCGTCTGTTACTGGAAGGTACTGCCCTAACAGGTGAATGATGTGATGCAAAGCACATCTCCAAATTATCTGAGATAGGTGAGATAATTGTAGAGAATGTGTCCACCCTATTTTTGTAGATAATGCATGGTTGTCATTGTTTGTCCGGACTAGGACAACCTTGCCAATTAGGTGAGGTAGGAATGCTTTCAATGCTAGGTGAATAGCTTGAAGCTCTAGATAGCTGATGTGGGGACCCTGGTGTTTGGTGTCCTTGAGACCCTGTAATGTGAGATCCTGCAAGTGTGCACCCCATCCCATGAGTGATGCTTCCTTTGTGACAGTGAGGTGGGGAACAGGGCTGAGGAAAAGCTGCCCTCGTAATAAGTTGTTGGTATTCCACCACTGCAGGGAGTTATGTGTGGCAGTCTATCATCACTAGATCTTCTAACTGACCCTGTAACTGAGACCACTGTCCTACTAGGCTTTGGAGTAACAGATGCAAGGGGTACTATGGCAACACAGGAGGCCATCATCCCTGGGAGATGCACGAGTCTCCTCACTGCGAGTTGTTGATTTGTCTGAAACAACGTTTGTAAACTCTTGATTCTTATTTGTGAGGGCTGGCACTTATTTTTCTGCCTCAAGCATTTACTGCGAGCAAAAGACACATATGGGAAAGAAGGAGGAAGGGAAAAACAAAAAAGCGTCACAAAGGGAGAAAGCTGCAAGAGTAAGCTGTAAGGGCAGGGAGTGGCCGTAAATGGATTAAAGAGGCCTGAGATGGCTTCAGGGTTATGGCGCCTCAATATTCCGTGTTCAGACATTTAATTGCAGCAGCTGCGAGTTTCAGAGGAAAGCTTTGAGCACTGGCACCTTTTTATTTACAAATTAAGTCCTGCTGACAAATGCATACTCATGCCACCTCAGGGGGTGGGGTTCTGTATCATGTGCCTGTGCCACAGAACATGCTTCTGCACATATGTGTCCAGCTTACAGAGATGGCATCCAACAAATAAAGGCATGCATTGTCCATTCTCTGCTATGTGACCGAACAAATGAAACACATATCATGGGTTTTCAGGATTCATCACACTGCACTGTGGGACTATCATTTATGCAATAAGACTGCACAGGACAATTGTGACCTATGTGATGATGTCCACAGGACCGTGAGAGTAAAGGACCTGTCAGGGGGTCAGAGCACACATTGACAGTGATGCCAAGTGCACATTATTCACAGATCATTGGCTTCCTACTAAAACCATTTACATACTCATTAGGGAAAGAACCTCAATAAGCTGCATTTTATCACAGAGCCTAGATTGGTTCATATAACAGGATATACTGGAATACAGGGAGTGAGCACAGTGTCACAATTGCATAGTCAAAATGACTCAACACCAGCCTAGACTTGGACCCATACTGGGATATGCATTTGACAGGCCCTGGTCTCTGCAGGCTGAGCAGTCAGAACCAACATGGAATTCCATTCTCATCACTTCCATGCATGACAGTACATCATGTAGCCAACAACAATTTGGCATGTGGTGTGCACGTGGCAACCTGAAGGGCAGAATGAGTCAGGATATGCCTTCAGTTTAGTAAGGCCAGATGTGGTTTGAAATCTAAGTGGCAACATACACATAGCTCACTTGACACACACCAGACACATACAACATGCATACATAGCTCATGCAGCCATGCAAATTCATGTGGTCTCACATTGACAAAATCCATGTGTGAAGAGATGTATGAGGATGGCTGTGATGTCACCTCACCTGGTTTTGTGCATCCAACGTAAGGTACAACAGGGTACACTCAGAACAGACACACACCAAAGTCTAAGGACTCACCATCTGGCACGCAACACAGTTACATGCACAATGAATTTCCCATTGATGTCACACCGACTCCACCTCTATGTCCTTGACTTTACATTCTGGCACATGGGCACAATCTAGCCTCTGAGGAGGAAAAATATGGTGAAGTACAGTGAAAAAAGTGGACATGAGGTACTTACCTGCTCCTCTGGTGCACCATAAAACTGTCCTTTCCGGGTGGGACCTCCTCCACTAGCCTCTCCAGCCCCTCCGGGGAGAAGGCAGGGGCCCTATCACCTGTTGGTCGTGGCACAATTGCTTCCAGAGGCGGTACACAGCAGTTCAGGTCATGGCGGTCTTGCTGGCAGCAGCGTCAGGAGTCAAGTGAGGGATTTTTCAGAACTTGGCGGTCACGTGCTCCACATACGTGGCCATCGCCACAGCCATTAGCCTGCGACCGCCTCTGGCTACAACGTTAGCCTATGGCTGTGTCCACTGCTGTAGCAACTGTCTAACACCAAGACGGTTTCTGCTGGCAGTCACAGGCGGTTACTAATGTCCAGTGGAGTAGGTCAGGCAGTCACCATTTTCGAGGCATAAAATGTGGTATATGTCTAGGAAAAACGCGTCACAACTCTGAAAATGTTGTTGTTATCAATGATAAGTGCTTGTCTTGTCCTGTCATGTGGGTAATTCGAATTTGACACCATTTTTGTACATTGCTTGGCACATCTGGCAACTTGCTTTGTGGCTCAGCCCCTCCATCCCGAGGTAACTGAAGTCTTGGGACATCAAGTCACGGTCCAAGTGACAAGTAGGATGCAGAAATTTGTGCTGTCCAGATAGATGATGTTTACACATTTGTGGCAAAGCAAGGGGGAAACAGGTTGATTCTGTGTCATTGACAGTGGTGCTGTGTACTGTGTATAATGTCTTCAACTCATGACATGCCTTATCACAGTTTGTCTTTGACATGCATAATGTATGTTGCAAGGCACAGATTGAGTAATGGCTAAACTCATTACTTGTCCTACATAGGTCCACAGGGAGGAGAAGGATCAGATATCCTCCTGTCTGCCGTCCACTGCCAGACCTTCAGGCCATGGAAGAAAGACACATTATCCAGATCTACCGTCTAAATAGGCACACAATTGTGAATCCCTGTTGTCAGCTGGAGCCAGATCTGATGCCTGCCATTCGTCATCCAAATAGCATACCACCCATTACACAAGTCATGGCAGTGTTGCACTTCCTTTCCACAGGGTCCTTCCAAAATACTGTGGCCCTATCTGCTGGGATGCCCCAGCCTAAACTCAGCTACATCCAGTTTCCTCAACATGAGGATTTCACCCATGTGAAGGCTGACTTCAATGGTTTGGCATACATTGCACATGTTGTAGGAGCCATTGATAGTACACGTTGCCTTGGTTCCACTGCATAGCAATGAACAAGTCCATCGTGACAGGAAGAATTTCCATTCCATCAATGTCCAAGTTGTTTGTCTGGCGGACCTTTACATTTCACAGGTCTGTGCCCCTTATCCGTTTCAGTCTATGATGCCTTCATCATGCACAACAGTGCAATTCCACAGCTGATGTCTCAACTGTACCCAGAGAGGGCCTGGCTGGTTGGTAAGTCACATTTGTCATGTTTGTTTGTATGCAATGTCTGCTGCAAGAATTCGGATGAGAGGGACTCATAGTGGCACTTATGTCCAATTCCATTACAGGGGACTCTGCATATCCAAACTGTCCATGGTTGTTGACACCTGTGAGGAACCCAAACACGTCAGAGGCAGTCCGTTTCAACGATGCCCATGGAAGAACACAGCGTGTCGTGGAGTGGCTTTTGGGCTCCTGAAAGCCAGATTTTGGAGTCTGGGCAAGACAGGTGGGGTTCTCCTCTACTCACCCGAAAAAGTATGTGAGATCATTGTGGCCTGCTCCATGCTCCACAACATTGCCCTAAGGAGAGATATCCCATATATATTACACGAGGGGAGCTAGCAGTACCACCAGATGAGAATCCTAAAATGCCAAGTAAGGATGACAATGATGAAGAAGAACGTTAAGACTTCTGGGGAGATCTCATTAATCATTACTTCACTTGAGTTTACATGTGTAATGTGTAATGTGTGATTACTGTGACTGAATGGGGAACTCTAGGGGTCAGGATGTGTTGCATAGGGTATTTTTCCAATAGACATGGGATCTCATGCTATGCAGTATACAGCCACGGTTTGCTTGCTGAGTCAGATTTGGAAATGTTAATACCTTGATAATCTGCTTTGTTTGTGTCAGTCTTATTGCAATGTGAGTGGATCTACTGAAGTTTGATATGAGGGTTGGGTCATATGTATAATATTTTCTGCCTAAACTCCTTGTATTGTGTTTTATCCAGGTCTCTTCACCATGCCATCCTCATGTGGGCATTTCAGAGTTGTGGTATTGGCAGGTAGCTGTTGCTGTTCTGAGATATGAAGTGGACATGGATTGATCCAGATAATGTTGGTCACAGATATGGGGTGTATGAGTCCTGTGCCAAAGCAGCTTGGACAGTGGGTGGATGGAATTCTGAAGTGCACAATACAGTTGTTTGATGTGGTGAGTTGGTCCAATTGTGTCATGTTTGTAATCATGTGACCTTGAAACATGTCATTCAGTGTAATCCATGCATTCTCCCTTCACATTGTGTTGACAATGATCCTGTATGAACTTTGTGCAGTTGTTGATGTGTTTCCGTAATGCAAGCAGCAGTGCCTGTGCCACAACACTGACATAGGTTTGTGTCATGCCACCAGATGCTTGCTCATTGTAATAGGATGAACCTATGATCAGGGACGGTTGTACTGCCCTCTGTCTGTGCCATGGTGTATGTTAAGTTGGCAGATATGGTTTTGATATGTGATAAGGCTCTAGCCAGTGACAAGATATACTAATCTGTTGGCCTATTCTACAGGACAAGGTCTGACAAAGCCCTTTCTTCTGTGGTCTGGGGGACAGTACCTTTGTGATATCTTGCCTGACTCAAGATGGTTCTGCCATTCTTGGCTTTGACAGTCCAGATATTTTAACAGCCTATGTGCTCTACTGTGCAATAAAATGTTTGGTGTGACCGGACACTTGTGTCATTGTGTTGCTGTAGGAGGCTGGACTGGCTTGTAGTGAGTACCAAGGGGTACTTGCACCTTGCACCAGGCCCAGTTATCCCTTATTAGTGTATAGGGTGTCTAGCAGCTTAGGCTGATAGATAATGGTAGCTTAGCAGAGCAGCTTAGGCTGAACTAGGAGACGTGTGAAGCTACTACAGTACCACTTAGTGTCATATGCACAATATCATAAGAAAACACAATACACAGTTATACTAAAAATAAAGGTACTTTATTTTTATGACAATATGCCAAAGTATCTTAGAGTGTACCCTCAGTGAGAGGATAGGAAATATACACAAGATATATATACACAATAGCAAAAATATGCAGTATAGTCTTAGAAAACAGTGCAAACAATGTATAGTTACAATAGGATGCAATGGGGAAACATAGGGATAGGGGCAACACAAACCATATACTCCAGAAGAGGAATGCGAACCACGAATGGACCCCAAACCTATGTGACCTTGTAGAGGGTCGCTGGGACTATTAGAAAATAGTGAGAGTTAGCAAAATAACCCACCCCAAGACCCTGAAAAGTGAGTGCAAAGTGCACCAAAGTTCCCCTAAGGACAAAATAGTCGTGTTAGAGGGAGAATGCAAGGAAAACACAAATCAGCAATGCAACAACGATGGATTCCTGTCTGAGGGTACCTGTGGAACAAGGGGACCAAGTCCAAAAGTCACAAGCAGCTCGGAGATGGGCAGATGCCCAAGAAATGCCAGCGGTTGGTGCAAAGAAGCTCTTACTAGGCTGAAGAACTGTGAATACTGCAGGAACGACAAGGGCTAGAGACTTCCCCTTTGGAGGATGGATCCCCCACGCCTTGGAGAGTCGTGCAGAAGTGTTTTCCCGCCGGATGGACGCCAACAAGCCTTGCTACACGCAAATCGTGCGTTTGGCGTTTTTGGACGCTGCTGGGGCCCAGGAGGGACCAGGAGGTCGCAAATTGGACCTGAAGAGAGAGGGGACGTCGAGCAAGACAAAGAGCCCTCACTGAAGCAGGTAGCACCCGGAGAAGTGCCAGAAACAGGCACTACGAGGATGCGTGAAACGGTGCTCGCCGAAGTTGCACAAAGGAGTCCCACGTCGCCGGAGACCAACTTAGAAAGTCGTGCAATGCAGGTTAGAGTGCCGTGGACCCAGGCTTGGCTGTGCACACAGGATTTCCGCCGGAAGTGCACAGGGGCCGGAGAAGCTTGCAAAGTCGCGGTTCCCAGCAATACAGCCCAGCGAGGTGAGGCAAGGACTTACCTCCACCAAACTTGGGCTGAAGAGTCACTGGACTGTGGGGGTCACTTGGACGGTGTCGCTGGATTCGAGGGACCTCGCTCGTCGTGCTGAGAGGAGACCCAAGGGACCGGAGATGCAGCTTTTTGGTGCCTGCGGTTGCAGGGGGAAGATTCCGTCGACCCACGGGAGATTTCTTCGGAGCTTCTGGTGCAGAGAGGAGGCAGACTACCCCCACAGCATGCACAAGCAGGAAAACAGTCGAGAAGGCGGCAGGATCAGCGTTACAGAGTTGCAGTAGTCGTCTTTGCTACTATGTTGCAGGTTTGCAGGCTTCCAGCGCGGTCAGCGGTCGATTCCTTATCAGAAGGTGAAGAGGGAGATGCAGAGGAACTCGGCTGAGCTCATGCATTCGTTATCTAAAGTTTCCCCAGAGACAGAGACCCTAAATAGCCAGAAAAGAGGGTTTGGCTACCTAGGAGAGAGGAAAGGCTACTAACACCTGAAGGAGCCTATCAGCAGGAGTCTCTGACGTCACCTGGTGGCACTGGCCACTCAGAGCAGTCCAGTGTGCCAGCAGCACCTCTGTTTCCAAGATGGCAGAGGTCTGGAGCACACTGGAGGAGCTCTGGACACCTCCCAGGGGAGGTGCAGGTCAGGGGAGTGGTCACTCCCCTTTCCTTTGTCCAGTTTCGCGCCAGAGCAGGGGCTAAGGGGTCCCTGAACCGGTGTAGACTGGCTTATGCAGAATTGGGCACATCTGTGCCCAACAAAGCATTTCCAGAGGCTGGGGGAGGCTACTCCTCCCCTGCCTTCACACCATTTTCCAAAGGGAGAGGGTGTCACACCCTCTCTCAGAGGAAGTTCTTTGTTCTGCCATCCTGGGCCAGGCCTGGCTGGACCCCAGGAGGGCAGCTGCCTGTCTGAGGGGTTGGCAGCAGCAGCAGCTGAGAAACCCCAGGAAGGGCAGTCTGGCAGTACCAGGGTCTGTGCTACAGACCACTGGGATCATGGAATTGTACCAACAATGCCAGGATGGCATAGAGGGGGCAATTCCATGATCATAGACATGTTACATGGCCATATTCGGAGTTACCATGGTGAAGCTACATATAGGTAGTGACCTATATGTAGTGCACGCGTGTAATGGTGTCCCCGCACTCACAAAGTTCAGTGAATTGGCTCTGAACAATGTGGGGGCACCTTGGCTAGTGCCAGGGTGCCCTCACACTAAGTAACTTTGCACCTAACCTTTACCAGGTAAAGGTTAGACATATAGGTGACTTATAAGTTACTTAAGTGCAGTGTAAAATGGCTGTGAAATAACGTGGACGTTATTTCACCCAGGCTGCAGTGGCAGGCCTGTGTAAGAATTGTCAGAGCTCCCTATGGGTGGCAAAAGAAATGCTGCAGCCCATAGGGATCTCCTGGAACCCCAATACCCTGGGTACCTCAGTACCATATACTAGGGAATTATAAGGGTGTTCCAGTAAGCCAATGTAAATTGGTAAAATTGGTCACTAGCCTGTTAGTGACAATTTGAAAGTAATGAGAGAGCATAACCACTGAGGTTCTGGTTAGCAGAGCCTCAGTGAGACAGTTAGGCACCACACAGGGAACATATACATGCACACCTATGAGCACTGGGGCCCTGTGTGACAGGGTCCCAGTGACACATACATATAGGCCACAAACCTATGAGCACTGGGGTCCTGACCAGCAGGATCCCAGTGACACATAACAACCATACTGAAAATATAGTGTTTTCACTATGAGCACTGAGGCCTGGCTATCAGGATCCCAGTGAGACAGTGAAAACAGTGACAAACACTCTGACATACACTCACAAACAGGCCAAAAGTGGGGGTAACAAGGCTAGAAAGAGGCTACCTTCTCACACAACCCCCCCCCAAACGAAGGACAATAAGGCTAACCTTGGCCAGTTGAGACTTTATTGTCTAAGTGGTGATAAGTAGAGAGTAGCTCTGCAATAGACTGGTTACTCCCTTTATCATCCACTATATGGTTACTTCCCTGTGGGGATGTAAACCACCCTGTTTGAAGTTTTTTAGCTAACCAACAATGTGAAGTTGTATTTTCAGAGTTTCTATCAGTAAGTTTTAGTTTAGAGCAGTGGGAATTATCCACTGAACCTATTTGTAATGACGGAAATGCCAGACAGGGATGCTGTCTCAGAAAAGCCATAGCTGGGCAAAAACTTTGTCCATCTGGCTGGAAGAGAGAACAGGGATGCTGTTTCTCTTGAGTTGGAGCAGGGCAGGGATGCTGTCCTATGAGCTCCACACTAGGGCAGGGATGCTGTCCTAAGTGTTGTGAGGTAGTGCAGGGTTTCTGCACTAAAGTTTCTCTGGGAGGGTTGGAGGGATGCTCCATGTTAACTAAAATGGTGCTCTTTTTCTCACCAATGTTAGTTATCCCACAGAGAGGTACTTCCACCTCAGGGAGTCCAGCTTTGCCAGCTGATGATTCCCTTGGAACAGGTGCCACCCCAGGAGAGGTTTCTCCCACCACAGGAATAGTATCCTGAATGGTAGGGTGGTTAGGGGATACAGTGATACCCTTTTTACCTGTTGATGGAGAGGGATCCTGAGTTTTCAGGCCTTCTCTCCTTTGCTTTTTCATTTCACTTGAAATGAGAGGGAACAATTCCTCAGGGATGCCTAGCATGGCTGCATGGGCATAAAACTCTACATCAGCCCAACCTGAGGCCTCTAGGTCATTACCTAAGAGACAGTCTACAGGTAAGCTAGGTGATACCACCACCTGCTTAGGGCCAGTAACTCCACCCCAACTAAACTGAATTATAGCTAAGGGCAGAAACTTAGTGGAGTTATGGACATCAATAATCTTATACTGTTGTCCAATGATGTGTTGTTCAGGAGGCACTAGGTTTTCAGTCACCAAAGTGAAACTGGCACCTGTGTCCCTGTAGGCCAAGGCCTCAACACCATTTATTAAAACTGTCTGCCTGTACTTATCCATTGTAAGGGGACAAGCAGCCAGTGTGGCAAGGCCAGTGCCACTAGGTGTGACAGAAACTGTCTTGGGACTGATTACATCAGTTTCCACTATGGACCCATAAGTGAACCCAACTACACCCTTTGCTTGACTGTTGCCAGCAGTCCCACCACTAGTACCACTACTGCTAGGGGCACTAGAGCTTGATGTATTAGTGGTGGTAGGCTCAGGGGGTTTACCTGGACAGGACTTATCCCCTGGCCTATGGCCTCTATTTTTACACACAAAGCACCAAGGCTTTTTAATGTGTGCAGGTTGGGAAGAAGAGGAAGAATTTGTTTTATCCCCACCCTCTGAAGAGTGTTTAAGATTTGAAGTGGGATCTTTGGTTTTACCCTTATCCCCATGCTTATCTTGAGATTTGTCACCATCTTTCTTCTTATTGCCATCTTTGTCACCCCCTGTATGAACTTTTCTGTTCACCCTTGTTCTGACCCATTTGTCTGCCTTCTTTCCCAATTCTTGGGGAGAGGTCAGATCAGAGTCTACCAGGTACTGGTGCAACAAATCAGACACACAATTATTAAGTATATGCTCTCTCAGGATTGTGTTATACAGGCTTTCATAATCAGTAACTTTACTGCCATGTAACCACCCCTCCAAGGCCTTCACTGAATGGTCAATGAAATCAACCCAGTCTTGTGAAGACTCCTTTTTGGTCTCTCTGAACTTTATCCTGTATTGTTCAGTGGTTAAGCCATAACCATCCAGGAGTGCATTCTTAAGAACTGTAAAATTATTGGCATCATTTTCTTTCACAGTAAGGAGTCTATCCCTACCCTTTCCACTAAATGATAGCCATAGGATAGCAGCCCACTGCTTTTGAGGGACATCCTGTACAACACAGGCCCTCTCAAGTGCAGCAAACCACTTGTTAATGTCATCCCCCTCCTTATAAGGGGGAACTATCTTGTGCAGATTCCTGGAATCATGCTCTTTTGCAGGATGACTATGGGGAATACTGCTGCTGCCACCATGGGTATCTAAACCCAACTTCTGTCTTTCCTTCTCTAATTCTAAAGACTGTCTATCCAAATCCAGCTGTTGCTTCTTGAGCTTCAGTCTGGTTTGTTCCACTCTCAATCTATTGAGCTCCCTTTCTAACAATCTGTCATCAGGGTGGGTGGGAGGGACATTTCTAGATACAGAGGTATGATGGGAATGAACAGAAGGAGACCTGTCTCTTACAGAGGGCACCCTAACAGCTTGGCTAACAGTATAATGTGAGAGCACACCATCAGTATGGTGTGATTCAACCTCTGTACCAACTATGCTAGACTGTCTAGTAATGGGCAGGCTGATAAGTTTCTTTCCTGAACCTTTTCCTGGGGGAGTCCCTGGATCAGATTGAGAACCATTAGCTACTTTTTCTACAGATTGGGCACTTATGGCCTTATCCTGTACTCTAAGCATATTAATTAACAGTTCTAAGGAAGGATTCTTCCCTACACTCAAACCTCTCTCTATGCAGAGACTCCTTGCTCCTTTCCAGCTAAGGTGATCATATGCAAGTTTGGACAGTTCAACTTTTTGGCCTGTGCCAGACATTTTTAGAGAGAGTTAAAGTGATAGACAAAGAGAAAAAAGTTTTCAGAACTTTTTGGAAAGACAGAAAAAACTTTTAAAACTTTTAAGAACTTTTTGAAAGTTTAGAAGTACTTTTCAGCACTTAGAAAAGAGTGAAAAGAGGAAATGCAAAACTTTTTGGCTATGTGTATATACACTGACCTTGTTTTGTATATTTTTCTCTTATGAAAAGTACAATGACAAGAGTGGTAAGTAGTCTCAAAGCACTTATCCCACCACTGCACAACCAATGTAGGAGGCTGGACTGGCTTGTAGTGAGTACCAAGGGGTACTTGCACCTTGCACCAGGCCCAGTTATCCCTTATTAGTGTATAGGGTGTCTAGCAGCTTAGGCTGATAGATAATGGTAGCTTAGCAGAGCAGCTTAGGCTGAACTAGGAGACGTGTGAAGCTACTACAGTACCACTTAGTGTCATATGCACAATATCATAAGAAAACACAATACACAGTTATACTAAAAATAAAGGTACTTTATTTTTATGACAATATGCCAAAGTATCTTAGAGTGTACCCTCAGTGAGAGGATAGGAAATATACACAAGATATATATACACAATAGCAAAAATATGCAGTATAGTCTTAGAAAACAGTGCAAACAATGTATAGTTACAATAGGATGCAATGGGGAAACATAGGGATAGGGGCAACACAAACCATATACTCCAGAAGTGGAATGCGAACCACGAATGGACCCCAAACCTATGTGACCTTGTAGAGGGTCGCTGGGACTATTAGAAAATAGTGAGAGTTAGCAAAATAATCCACCCCAAGACCCTGAAAAGTGAGTGCAAAGTGCACCAAAGTTCCCCTAAGGACAAAATAGTCGTGTTAGAGGGAGAATGCAAGGAAAACACAAATCAGCAATGCAACAACGATGGATTCCTGTCTGAGGGTACCTGTGGAACAAGGGGACCAAGTCCAAAAGTCACAAGCAGCTCGGAGATGGGCAGATGCCCAAGAAATGCCAGCGGTTGGTGCAAAGAAGCTCTTACTAGGCTGAAGAACTGTGAATACTGCAGGAACGACAAGGGCTAGAGACTTCCCCTTTGGAGGATGGATCCCCCACGCCTTGGAGAGTCGTGCAGAAGTGTTTTCCCGCCGGATGGACGCCAACAAGCCTTGCTACACGCAAATCGTGCGTTTGGCGTTTTTGGACGCTGCTGGGGCCCAGGAGGGACCAGGAGGTCGCAAATTGGACCTGAAGAGAGAGGGGACGTCGAGCAAGACAAAGAGCCCTCACTGAAGCAGGTAGCACCTGGAGAAGTGCCAGAAACAGGCACTACGAGGATGCGTGAAACGGTGCTCGCCGAAGTTGCACAAAGGAGTCCCACGTCGCCGGAGACCAACTTAGAAAGTCGTGCAATGCAGGTTAGAGTGCCGTGGACCCAGGCTTGGCTGTGCACACAGGATTTCCGCCAGAAGTGCACAGGGGCCGGAGAAGCTTGCAAAGTCGCGGTTCCCAGCAATACAGCCCAGCGAGGTGAGGCAAGGACTTACCTCCACCAAACTTGGGCTGAAGAGTCACTGGACTGTGGGGGTCACTTGGACGGTGTCGCTGGATTCGAGGGACCTCGCTCGTCGTGCTGAGAGGAGACCCAAGGGACCGGAGATGCAGCTTTTTGGTGCCTGCGGTTGCAGGGGGAAGATTCCGTCGACCCACGGGAGATTTTTTCGGAGCTTCTGGTGCAGAGAGGAGGCAGACTACCCCCACAGCATGCACAAGCAGGAAAACAGTCGAGAAGGCGGCAGGATCAGCGTTACAGAGTTGCAGTAGTCGTCTTTGCTACTATGTTGCAGGTTTGCAGGCTTCCAGCGCGGTCAGCGGTCGATTCCTTATCAGAAGGTGAAGAGGGAGATGCAGAGGAACTCGGCTGAGCTCATGCATTCGTTATCTAAAGTTTCCCCAGAGACAGAGACCCTAAATAGCCAGAAAAGAGGGTTTGGCTACCTAGGAGAGAGGAAAGGCTACTAACACCTGAAGGAGCCTATCAGCAGGAGTCTCTGACGTCACCTGGTGGCACTGGCCACTCAGAGCAGTCCAGTGTGCCAGCAGCACCTCTGTTTCCAAGATGGCAGAGGTCTGGAGCACACTGGAGGAGCTCTGGACACCTCCCAGGGGAGGTGCAGGTCAGGGGAGTGGTCACTCCCCTTTCCTTTGTCCAGTTTCGCGCCAGAGCAGGGGCTAAGGGGTCCCTGAACCGGTGTAGACTGGCTTATGCAGAATTGGGCACATCTGTGCCCAACAAAGCATTTCCAGAGGCTGGGGGAGGCTACTCCTCCCCTGCCTTCACACCATTTTCCAAAGGGAGAGGGTGTCACACCCTCTCTCAGAGGAAGTTCTTTGTTCTGCCATCCTGGGCCAGGCCTGGCTGGACCCCAGGAGGGCAGCTGCCTGTCTGAGGGGTTGGCAGCAGCAGCAGCTGAGAAACCCCAGGAAGGGCAGTCTGGCAGTACCAGGGTCTGTGCTACAGACCACTGGGATCATGGAATTGTACCAACAATGCCAGGATGGCATAGAGGGGGCAATTCCATGATCATAGACATGTTACATGGCCATATTCGGAGTTACCATGGTGAAGCTACATATAGGTAGTGACCTATATGTAGTGCACGCGTGTAATGGTGTCCCCGCACTCACAAAGTTCAGTGAATTGGCTCTGAACAATGTGGGGGCACCTTGGCTAGTGCCAGGGTGCCCTCACACTAAGTAACTTTGCACCTAACCTTTACCAGGTAAAGGTTAGACATATAGGTGACTTATAAGTTACTTAAGTGCAGTGTAAAATGGCTGTGAAATAACGTGGACGTTATTTCACCCAGGCTGCAGTGGCAGGCCTGTGTAAGAATTGTCAGAGCTCCCTATGGGTGGCAAAAGAAATGCTGCAGCCCATAGGGATCTCCTGGAACCCCAATACCCTGGGTACCTCAGTACCATATACTAGGGAATTATAAGGGTGTTCCAGTAAGCCAATGTAAATTGGTAAAATTGGTCACTAGCCTGTTAGTGACAATTTGAAAGTAATGAGAGAGCATAACCACTGAGGTTCTGGTTAGCAGAGCCTCAGTGAGACAGTTAGGCACCACACAGGGAACATATACATGCACACCTATGAGCACTGGGGCCCTGTGTGACAGGGTCCCAGTGACACATACATATAGGCCACAAACCTATGAGCACTGGGGTCCTGACCAGCAGGATCCCAGTGACACATAACAACCATACTGAAAATATAGTGTTTTCACTATGAGCACTGAGGCCTGGCTATCAGGATCCCAGTGAGACAGTGAAAACAGTGACAAACACTCTGACATACACTCACAAACAGGCCAAAAGTGGGGGTAACAAGGCTAGAAAGAGGCTACCTTCTCACAGTTGCTAATTCTCCTCAGCATGACACTACCTGAGACATATCCCTCCTTTCACTACCATCTTATGTCTTCCTCATGTACATCACATGGGTTTACAATTCAACCTTTCAAATTGTTGAAACAATGGTAGTAGGCAGTGTTTTTGTGATAGGTGTGTTTATTTACATATGTACAGGACATAATTGTGAGTCTCAACAAAAAGTAAAGTGAAGGGATCAGCCATGGTGGATGGAATTAAATTAGTGGAAGCCACAACAGTTTAAGTCCAAAGCTAAGTGACCTGTACCATGCAAAATGGAAAGTGGTTAAAGAACAGTCAACGGAGTGAATCCGTGGCACACAAAGGAGTTCCTTCAGGAAGAGGTCCCTTGCTGGTAGTGGTTGATGTCTTGCCATTCGCACCTCTGGGAGTATTGGGTGGATGTCCCAGTTTGTGGGGGGATCTGCTGCTACAGAGGCAGGGGTGTCTAAGGTGGGTCCTTCCCCTGACAGGGCCTACCTTCCAGTGGCTGCCACAGATGTTGAAGGGGTTGGTGTTGCTTAGCCAAAGGAAGGATTGTGATGTTGCTCATGTCACTGATCAGGGTACTACTGATCTCCCTGGACACCCCTGCTAGGGAGGCCAGGATGGTGTTGGTGGCCTCCCACTTTAACAGAGACTCACAATGGAAGTCCCTCTGCGGCAGCTTCATCTCCTGGAGTTCAGCAAGTACCTGGCCCATCATGCCTTGGGATTGTTGGTAGGCTCCCAAGACTTGGCTGATGGTGACCTGGCCAGGACTATCGCTAGCACCCTTATGCCACACCATCTCTCCCACGCACCCTACCCTCATGTGCCAGCTCCCTTAGCACAGCTTACCCCCTACCACTGGTTCCAGGACCATCGTGGTCGGAGGTATTTTGCTGCGACTCAGGATCCTTGACTGGGGGCAGAGATGGTTGTCACAGTACTCGGGACACAGGTTTGGTGTGACTTACTGCCTAAGATATTGAAGGAACGGGGCTGGGAGGAGTCGATGTGGTCACTGAGAGGCTCACTGGTGTCATCTGACCAGGTTGCCGGGATGGGCCAGGACCATCCTCAACATCCAGCTGTCCAGGAGTGGTTTCCTCACAGAGGGCTTCATCAATGGGGGTAGTGGCAATCAGCTAGACTTCATTGATGTGAGAGATAAATTGTTAAAGGTTGAATTGTGACATCTACCTCCCATAGTAAACAGTGATATCTGGTTAAGGCTATGTACACATTGTATTTGCAGATTTCCCTTACATGACAGGTACACATGCTATCAGTTGTATTGACTTGACATTTGGGCAACACACCAATTCCATTTCAGTCAACTGGCTTCAGAATGTCTGTGTTTATTAGCACTTGGAAGGATGGTCATGGACTCATTTATTGCCAGCAGTGCAGGCTAAACAGTGGCTGGGCAGGATGTGCTATAGGTCATTTTAAGACCTAGTTGACTGCTATGCAGGCAGACCCAGAACCTTGTTGTATATGTCATGGTTGTCATTGTGTGGTCAGTGCATTGTGAATGTGTCTGCTGCCAGTACACTTCATTGGTGAGTTCATGATCAGATGCACAATGTCATATAAACAGTGCCCTGGTTATTGTAGTTACAGGGGCTGGCCCTTCTGGAATCTTCAGTCACGTTACTCCAAGTACCACTCACAGTATACAGATGTCATCCTCTCAGTTGAGTACAGTTCAAAGACTGAGTAAAGGGAGAAGGGTCATTAGAGCAGAGGACACTGTTATGGCTGAATGGAGTGACAGTAGCAGTACCACCTGACCTTAGCATTCCTGTCAGTGCCTGTCCTACCCACACACTATACAGATGTCATCCTCCCAGGTGTGCACATTTCAATGGGGAGTTGACAAACAAGGCAATTTTGAGTAGGATACACTGTTCTGGTTTTTGTAATGGCGGAACAGTGCCTGCTGGGAATTCTATTGCTGTCAATCCCTCTACTACACACACACTATACAGAAATGTTGTTCCCCAAGGTGATTCTAGTTCACATGTTGAAGGCCAGACAGGGCTCTGTGGACATGTAGACACTGGGCTGTTGAGCTGGTTGACAGTGCCCGTGGCAAAAGGTGATCAATGAGCATTCATGACAATCGATATTGTTGAAATTTAATTGTTGTGACCTAACCAACTCCGCCCCCTCCACCCCCAGGGGTGTCAAGCCCTCAGGATGCAGTATGGACAGGACCTTCCCCTCCCAGGATGTGAGTTGTAAGGGAGGAGGTGGGGGCTTACTGCCAGTCTTCTGGACATGCAGCTGGTGCCTGGATGCCATGGACCGGACCTTCCCCCTGAGGTTGTTCCACCTCTTCTTGATGTCGTCCCTTGTGCACGGGTTGGGGCCTACAGCATTCACTCTGTCGACTATCCTTTGACACATTTCCATTTTCCTGGTGATAGTAGTGTGCTGGAATCTGGCTCCAAAGAGATGTGGCTCCACTTTAATGATTTCATCCACCATGACTCTTAACTCATCTTTAGTGAAACTGGGATTTTTCTTGGATGACATGGTGGTGATAATAATGAATTGATAGGTGGTGGGAATGAAACAGGTGCCAGGGAGATGCAAACGGATGTGATAGGAGTCTGTTAAGGGTGTAGGATATGTGATTAGTGCAAGTTGGAGGGGTGCCTCTTCTATGATTTATCTTTTTTGATTATGCTCTCTGGCTATAGTGTTTGGCGTTGTGGATGCAAAGGATTGTAGTGTGTGAAGGGGGTTGTTTTATGGTGTGCTTTGCAGGTGTGTCAGGTGTGGCAATGTGTGTCAGCTGGGTTGTTTTCAAATCCATTCAATGTGGTGTTGTGTTTTACTTTAATGACACAAACTGCTGTGGTTCAGACCGCCATTGGCGGTCAGACATGGCTGTCCGCCACAGCGACTTTGCACATGTAATAGGGTCAGTGGTTGGTTAACGGGCTGTCAGTGCTGGGGGTTGGACCACCTAGTTCCTGCCCTCCAAAGTACTAGTGGTGCTGTTTTTTTGTCAGTCCTGTCTGTGTAACTCGTAATATGGCAGTCTGTATGACCGCCATCATGGCGGTCTTTTGGCATCTGCCACTATGGCAGTCTGGCGGTCCGACTGCAAAACTCGTAATCAGGACCCAAATAACAGTATGGAAACTGTTGGACTTCAGAAGGGTTAGATGTACTATTCCCACTCCAGTCTAAACAACAGTGGGGTTAGTGATGAACTTTGTCAGGGTTACATGTACTATTTCAACCCTTATCTTCTAGAAAACATTGAAATACCTAATAACAATCATATTTTATATACAAATGCATACACTATAAATGTAAAAACATACAAAACAATTAGAAAATTAATTAATTAAAATTAAATTCCCTACAACCCGAAAAACACAAACACCCCTCACAAAATAAATCAAAAGTATTTAAATGAAAATATTACTATTTTACAAATATTAATAATAAAAACAGATAGCAATATAATATTATATGCACAAATAAAACAAATAATTTAAATAATAAATAAACAATTAAAAATATACATAATTACCAATAAAAATGATTTAAGATTAACAATGAATTAAAAACAATATATAATTTCACTGGCTTTACCATATTCCCCTAAAAACGCAACAACCCACTACTAACATATAAATGACTAACAAAAGTATACAAAATTAAAACATGCATTACAATTTACAAAATTAAATTAAATTAAATAACAATAAAATAAATAAACAATGAAAAATACTAATTGAGTAAATATTTAATTTATAATATAAATTAATTTAATTATAATTGAATTAACTTCCCACCCTTATCACTTGCAAATTCAACAACCCACTACTAAAATATAAATTGCTAACAAGTTAAATTAGTTATGATTTACCTTCCCACCCTATTCTCCTACAAGCCCAACAACCCACTACTACATTCTATAGTACTAAATAAATACAAAAAGTACCCATTTAAAAGTATACTTTAAAACAATGAATAATTCTACTAACAATACTAGCACATAAAGAAATGTGAATTCATATATAATATGGTATTAAACATTATGTTGACTATAACAATATTTAAGTAATTCAATATTAAATACAACAATATTCTTAAAACAATATTACATACTAAAAAAAGTATGCTTATCTCAGATATTCTGTTCCACTATATTTTGGCTGTCAATATATTTTTAACACAATATGTCACACAATATTTTGAACAATCAGCCACTTACTGCAGTGTTACTTTAACTCAGTGGGTTCGAATCTGCATACTTTGGCAAAATGATTAGTCTTGTCACAAGCAGAAAATCTACCTCCCTGGGCAGGATATGGAGCATCATGAAAGGCAATCCCTCTGCAGTACTCTCACAGGTGAAATATTTGTTTTGGTTTTCTTTGCTCTGTTAGCCGTTCTATTTTCATTGTTGGGAATGAGGCTTCCATACGAATAGGTATTCCTTTGACATTTCAGTGGACCACCCCTTTTCATATATTTTCAGACGTGCTATTCCAGGTTCTCATGTATGGAGTCTCTTAGTGTAACCAAGTGGTGGGCCTTGAAAATCTCTGCTAGAATTTCTATCTCGGGTCAGACAACATTTCCTTTGGTACAATCCCTTTTCCTGGTGTTTCTTCTCCCCTGAAAATATTCACACACCCCACTTCTATCTCTTCCTGTTCTTCGTCATTACCAGTGCACAAGATGAAAAGTATGTACACACTTTACAAAGAATCATAAAAACTACTAGATTTAGGCAACTATGGTCAGCTACGGACCGTAAACTCCTTACCTTTCCATCAGTGCATTGCTCATGGGCTCAAAATGATGACACAGAGGTAATCACAAATTACATCTGCAGTATCATTGCTAACATCACATCATCTCGAACATCATCCGTCAGTGAAGCTGCAGTGGAGGCTGGGTGATGAATACAGGACCAGAATATTGTCCACGCCATGCACCCACAAAGCTCTGTACCTCACCAATAGACAGTCCTAATAGTTTCAACGGG
Organism: Pleurodeles waltl; assembly: GCF_031143425.1. NCBI lineage: Eukaryota > Metazoa > Chordata > Amphibia > Caudata > Salamandridae > Pleurodeles > Pleurodeles waltl. Next base: position 1,047,650,561 of record NC_090446.1, on the reverse strand, counting down.
AAGGGGTGCTGAGTCAGGCGCCTAGGTGCATAATTTGCACCTAAAGATAACTGAGCACAGTGTACAATGGGCTCTGGAAGGAAGGAGTCAGGATTGGATAAGGTGTATTGATTTCCAAAATGTTCTACTGTAGACAGTATTCCAAATATCCCCCTGAACCAGCCAGAGTGTAATGGAAAAATACTTTGATTAGGAACAAGGGGGAAAATGGGAGAAAGGGACACAACCTTAGACACTGAACTACTGTTAACTAATCTTGACAAACAATTAGGCCCAGATTTATACTCTGTTTGCGATGAATTAGCATCATTTTTTAATGCTAATTCAGCCCAAACCTAACTCCAAATTTATACTTTGGTGTTAGATTCATCTAGTACCAAAGTTTGGGAGTTAAAGTCATTTTTTGCTAGCAGGAAACTACCTTGCGTCAATGAGATGCAAGATAGGCATTCCAGGGCAAAAAATGACTCTAAGGCCCAGGCGACCTATTTATCCTCCCGTGCAAAAAATGGTGTACAGAATGGAGGCAGGCCTAAACAATGGCACTAAGCTTGCTTAACGTCATTATTTAACCATGGGTCAGGGCAGGTGTGAGGGGACCTGTGGGCCTATTTCCATGGTGGAACACCATGGAATATGTCCACAGGTGCCCTCTCCAGGACCCGGGCACACCCCCACCAACACCATAGGGACAGCAGTGGGTGGGGGACCCCATCCCAGGTAAATACAGGTAAGTAGAGGTGAGTATTTTATTATTTTTTTAAATGTGCCATTGGGGGCCCTGAAATGGGCCCTCCTACATGGCACTGGGCGCAATGGCCATGCCCAGGGGACCTTTGTCCCCTGTGCTGGCCATTGGGGTGGTGGGCATGACTCCTTTCTTTTATGAGGCAGGAGTCATGTGGTATGGTAGGTTTAGCATCAAGAAATGATGCTAGGCTGGTTAGAGTCATCTTTTTTTACGCTAATGTCATTTTTTGGTGTAAAACCCCCTTCACCCATACTGCCACCCCCATCCGGCTACCGTCATTTTCCATTATACTGCTCAACGGAAGTCAACGGAAATTGCTTTGGCGTTTGCAGAGTACTATTGGGTGCTTTACACTAACCAACACTGGCCCCAAGTGGAACAAGGCCATATGATACTTAATGACACTCCTCTGCCTAGACGCCCATTAGCCTTCTGTTCACACTTACCGGAGCCCATCACACTCAAGGGGATCGTTAAAGACATCACTGATAAGGAAGCAGGGAAAATGCTAGGACCTGACAGGCTTCCCCTAGAGTTTTACCAAAACTTTTGGGACCTGCTTGGTCCCGTTCTCTTGGCCCTTTATGAGGAGGTGGTGGGCAGTGGTAGGTTTCCTTCTGAATTTGACGGTGCCACAAAAAGTTGTCCTCCCTAAAGCAGGACAATCACCCACCCATTGCTCCTCCTACTGTTCAATTTCCCTGATTGACGTACAGGTCAAATGTATGCCAAGATACTGGCTCCAGCAACCTGTGTTAATCAACCCAGACCATTGCAGCTTCATGTCTACCCAAAGTGTTAGGCACTGCATACGCTGTGTGCTAGCAGCCCTAGCCAATGCCCCGATTCTGCATGACTCTTGTACCCTCCTTTTAAAAGACTTCAAAAATGCTTGACTGGTCTTTCCTGTTTGAGGTCCTGGAGAAGATGAGGTATGGCCCCCATTTTAGAACTTATGTGCAACTGAATGGGGTAATGTTGAATGTCTTCCCAATCTGCACAGACACCAAAGTAAGGATGTCCCCTGTCCCGTTCCTCTTGGCCATAGCCATTGAGCCCTGACTCTGCTCTTCTGTTGTGATGCACAAGTTCAGGGTTGACAATGGAGCAAACACACAGAGGACAAGATATTCCTCTATGCAGATGATGTTACCCTCTTTCTAGCTAAAACCCACGTCTTGGGACCTCGTTCACATACTTTATACAGAGTATCTTCCGAGTGAATTGGCACAAATCACTCCTAGTCCCATATTTATACTTTTTTCGGGCCGCAGTTGTGTAATTTTTTGACGCAAAAGCAGCGCAAACTTACAAAATACAATTATATTTTGTAAGTTTGTGCTGCTTTTGCATCAAAAAATGACACAAATGCCGTGGAAAAAAAGTATAAATATGGGCCTTAGTCCTCTTCCATGGTGACCAGATGTCAAGCAGTAACCTGGTGTTCCTGCAGGAGTGGACGGAAGTCCGAGCTGCTAGATCTCTTTCATGACCTGACCTGTCATGAAACCCATAAAAGATACTGTAGAACACTGTTTTGTAGACAGCGATACCATTGATGTGTCCCCAGCAACTTTATGGGATACTGCAAAAGAGGGTTCTCAGGGGGGGACTGATATTGCACACAGCGACGTTCAAGAGGGCAGCCAGGCTCCCTAGATAGGAGCTCGAAACCCAATTTTCAAAAGCAGAATCCCATCACGAAGAAAGGTGCACACAGTAGTCCCTGAAAGACATATGCCACATAGGGGGGGGAACTAGAACATCTCTTGTTGAAAGAGGCAACCAAGAAAATCCTCTATGTAGGTCAAACATAGTACGAACTGTGGCATAAGGCTTACAGATTATTGGCTCATAAATTACATCTGCATTCCACGCGCTATCATATCCATAAACTCAATGATGACGAGGGATAAACTTTTATCACAACCCCATATATAACATTGGTCTTTCTTGGCTATTATTATTATATAGAGCCCAAGCCTTAGACAAACAACTCCAAGATTAATATCTGGAAGGCTACGCTCCCCCAGACTGGGGAGAAGGGTTGACCCAGCTCAAGACTGACATTACCCCAGACGAGGTTAGAACAATCATTAGCGATCTCCCTGCATGTAAAGCACCAGGACCGGATGTGTTTCCTTCTATCTTTTATAAAGGTTTCACCCATTTATTATCTGTACCCCTAGCATGGGTATTTAACTACTTTCTAACAACAGGTCTGCTACCGACACAATATTAGAATCTCACATAACGCTACTCCTTAAACCCCAGAACCCCCGACTAATTGTTCATGCGTCCTATAGCACTCCTAAATTGTTATGCTAAAATCTTCATGTCTATCCTCATGACGTCTCTACAGCATGTTTTGCCAGCAATCATAGTGCCTCAACAATCAGGCTTTCTCCTTAACAGGCAGGCTAACGATAACACCCGCTTAGCAGTAGTCCTCATGGAAGTAGCGGAACACAACCCTAACCGTAGCCCTCCTCTCCCTAGACGATGAAAAAGCATTTGATGAGGTAGATTGGAAATACCTATCCAAGATCATGGCCAAAATTCACATGGGCCCTAAGATGAAGACTTACATATAAGCTAACATTCAGAAGCGTGAAGCAAAGCTGAAGATCAACTGTACTCTTTCCCCTACTAACACCCTTTTGAGGAGGACTCGACCGGGGGTGTCCCCAACCCTCTTCAATTTTTACATTATCGATGGAGCCTTTGGTCGCCAAAATTCATAGCAACACTGAAATCCAGGGAATACACGTTGGAGGGAGGGAGCATAAACTAGCTCTCTTCGTGGGCGAAATACTGTGTTTCCTCTCTAACCCAGATTCTTCCACACAGCCCTGATGAGAGAACTAGATTTATTCTCCAGAATATCAGGCTTCAGAGTGGGTTCCAATAGTATATCTCAAAGTTCACTTATTTGGGTATTCACCTCACATGACGCACCAAAGATTTATAACAAGGCAACATTCCCCTGCTGCTTACCGCTCTATTCAAAGCCCTCTACCGTTGGAGCAAGCTAGAAATCTCTTGGCTAGGCCGACTTAATTGCCTCAAGATGCATTTCATGCCACGCCTGCTATGCGCCCTCCATATTCTCTCACTATTGATACCTAAATTGATGCAGACACACATTCACACTAAAATGCTGAATTTTGTTTGGGGGGGGAAATCCCCATGAGTAGCTAGGGTAATTATGTATCATGCTAAGGATGAAGGAGGCCTTGGATTTCCTGATGTATGCACCTATATCTTAGCGCCACAACTCCGGCCCTCCCTAAGTTGAAACTATAACCCAGACAACAAACCATGGGTGCAGGTAGAGCAGGCTTTCTCCTCAGCCCCCTTAGATGACCTTTAGTGGCTTCCTCTTTTTTAAGGGACCCCTTCGGTCCCCCACTCCTGCTGACATCCATTTTGCTAACTTATTGGTGTGAGGTACAAGCTAGAAGACTATTCCCCTCTTACCCTTTCCCTCTCACTCCTTTAACTCCCAATAACGATTCCCCACCATGAGCGCCCCATCAAGACTCCTTCCGCTGGGATCAGGGTAAAGCCCCCAGATTGCAAGCCTTCTATGATGAATGCGAATTGAATACTGATGAGTCCATGAGGGAGAGATTTGCCTTGCCCTGACATACTGCATACCGAATATGGCAAGCTTTACAATGGGCTGGGCTCCCGAAGGCCTGCTTGGCCAGGGAAAAGGAGTTAACACGCATCAAATCACTATACCACTCAAATGTTAGACACAAGAGTATCTCATGGCTCTACCATTACATACTCAACCTCACCCCCTCAAAGAAACATGTGTATCATATAGTTGTTGCACCCACTCAGTAAAAGCATCCACTATTTCACATCAGCAATCGTTATACATTTGAAAACAGTAGTGGAGCCCAAATTAGTATCAATGATTTATACCCTCTATTACTATTCATATGTCAAAATATGCATAATTGCAATGCGTTATTCATATATACAAGTGTACACAATCACAATATAACTATCAAAATATCAAGGTTAGTTAGCACATTAGTCTTTGGTTTTGTGCATAATGCATAACATTTGACACTCTTAGTACATCAAGCCCTCATCACAAGTTTGGCGGTCTTTAGGTACGACTGCTGCACTGGCGGATGCCAAAAGACCGCCAGTGATGGCGGTACAGTGACCACCGTATTACGAGTCACAAACTGAAGACTGCCCAACTACAGCCACAAATCCCAAACGCCTGGCCAACTGAGGGCAGGGGAGAGACAATCCCACCACCAGCACCGCCACGAGGACTACATCCAGCCCCCCATATTACGACCCACAAATCAATCAGCACTCGCGGTCATTGCATGGCGGAAAACCGTTGGCGGTGCAAAACCGCTGTGGTCAAAAAATCACCTCCACCAGAACCTGACACCACGTTGGAAAGTCTGAATACCCCACACCTGACACAAACCACACACACCTGCACACACTCCCACAATCCTTTCCAACCACAACTACCAACAGAGACATCGAGGAGCACACCAATGGCGGACACTGTACGTCGATACTATAGGCACCCACACACTTCCCAAACAACACACAACTGCACCAGCAACACAATGCACACATACACCAGATACCACCAGCAGACACAACCAAACACCCTCGCCCCACCAACCACCCTACACTGCACCCTACACACACAACACACATCCCCACTCACAACATAACCACCATGTCACGTCAGAAGCACCCACGTTTCAAAGATTTACCAGTTGAGGGCCATGGTAAATGAAATTGTTAGGATAGAGCCACAACTGTTCGGAGCTCAGGTCCAACAAACCTAGATAGCCAGGAAAATTGACTTATCGCGGAGGATTGTTGACAGGGTCAACTCACCCATCCACGCACAAGGGAGGACATCAGGAAAAGGTGGAATGACCTATAGGGGAAGGCGCGTTCCATGGCATCCAAGCACCAGATTGCCATCAACAAGACTGGCGGTTGGCCCCCTCCTCCTCGCCCTGAGTTCACATCATGGATGGAGAAAGTCTTGGACATCATGCATCCTGAGGGCCTGACTGGAATCATCGGAGGACTCGACTCTGGTAAGCCAACAACACTCCCCAGGCATTGACTACTCCAGCATGCGTCCTCACCACCCATCACACCCTAATCTACTCCATCTCACACTTCTGCATTCCCCTTTTGCCCCATGCCCCTCCCCTGCATGCCACCCCACCCCACTGCCACTATCCCCACACAGTCCCTCCCTCATGCACGAATACCAATCACAATGCCAAGCACCACAACTCCAACAATGCATCACTCCCTGCACATCAGAAAATCACAGTCCTACTTCACAGTGGAACACCTGCATGGAAAAACATAGCACATGCCACACCAACTGGATGCATACACTGCGTACCAACACATGGCAATGACAGCAATGATATCCACAACCCACAATGGAAAATGGATACAATCCCACAATATGTCACACGCAAGCAATGTCTGCAGTGCTGCAGCTGTCATTGCCATCACTGGGAAGCAAGTCAAGCTACCCCATGCATCAGACGATTATGGGGACAATTACATCTCCACAATGAAACACCCTCCCTTTCTATCGACAGGTTCTGCTGCCATTGCCAACCAGCAGCTGATTCCAGAGACAGACATCCCTCCTTAGAATGAAGGCCCCAGTGGATGTTTGGAAATTGTCAACTTGCCAGGCCCCTCTGGGACAAATCAGTCCACCACTACAAGCCCCACCCTGGACACATCTGAGTCCCCCACCCATGTGGCTATCACAGCACAGCCAACCCTTCAACCTCAAACCTGTGTCCCAAGGACAGGTCAAGCAGCAGTATGCCCCACATTACAGGGACCAGAGTCAAGCCCACACACCCAAGACGATGAAGTTCCTGGTGCAACTGGGAGTGGGCACACTCTGCTAGGGGCACAGGCACATGGGGCAAGGAGCAGTGGGAGAGCACCTGTGGGCCAAAGGATGGAGCACCCGCAACAAATGGCTGGCCAGTAGGCCATCACCCAAGTCCTGGGAGCATCCCACCAGTCACAGGACACAATGGGCAAGATACTTGCAACCATCCAAGAGAACCAGAAACTGCAGAGGGAATACCACCAGGAGGCCATGCAGCAGTGGCAGACTCTCAGTGCCACCATGGCCTCCATTGCAGGGGTAATGAAGGAACTGATCACTATCCTGCGTGTGTCCTCCACCCACCAGCAGGCCCCTTCCACTAGCCAGATTCCAGCAGAGCTTCTACAGCAGCTAGTAGAATGGAGGCCCTGCCAGAGGACCCGCAAACCACCAGCACCCCTCCCCTGTAGCTGAGGAACCCACACACAAGCGAGGACATCCATCCAGACATCCTGCAGGCCCTGATGCCAAGACCAGGACCACTGCCAGGAAGTAACCCTCTCCTAAACATTCTCCCTTGTCTGCCACTGACACACCCTGTTGAATGTCCACTGTCATATCTCCATTTTCCCATAGCCCCTTGGATACCGGACCTGGACTACCTACAGCTGGGATAACTACTCTGATGATTACACCCACCATGACTCCACTCATCACCCATTGCACTTGTGAATAACATTAAACGCCTTTGAGCACAGCTACTTCCTATGTGTCTTTATTGTAACAAGTAATATGTTCTGGTGTATAACATGTCATTACAATCAAATCATTGTCCTGCAAATGTTTGTGAGGGTGAGCAATATGCAGCAAGGTTGATGGTAGAGCAGACATATTCTGGATACATGTGTCAAGGGAGCCACCAGCCAAGGCAGGTACCAGATTTGCACCACACAAATGCCCTGCAAATAGACCGAGACAGGGACAACTATCACGACAGGAGTCAGTGTAGGCCACTAATCACACATGCTGGGCAATTTTACAATCCCTAGTGTGATTTGGCAGGTGAAATCACTAACCATATGCCCATGTCAGATCTACATTTCCAAGACATCCATACCCAAAGTATTTCACCTCACAGCTGACAAACCTCAACTAAAGGCATGTTCCACAGTCAGTAGCAGTTGGGTCACACATTCTCCCATTGTGGACTGTGAAGATTAATAGCAATAATGGTGACACCACTATCTTGGGCACTACAATTGCAGGTGAGAAAGCAGTACAGGGAAGATAGCACAACCAATTGCATTATTGATGTTGCACAACAGTACAGTAATAATAGTACTGACATTTGAACAGTAATACCTCCTCTGATGGGCAAAATGCCCCCCTCCCCCAACAAACCCACCCAGAGGGAGAGCTGCACGCAACACCTCCACTGATGACAGACAACAGAAGGAGCTATCTCACAAGGCAGACAGGAGTACAGGTCACATACAGAAAACTTGACACATACCTGTTTCTCATGGGAAGTATTGTTTAATTAACTGTGCTCTAGAGTCAGCTGCATCCTCATCATCTTCCTCCTCATCACTCACTATGTCCCCTTCATCGGCCACTGGTCCAGCTGCCATCTCATCTACATTCAGCAATGGGATGTGACACCTCAGTGCCAGATTGTGCAGCATGCAGCAGGCAACAACGATCTGGCAGACTCTAAGGGGGTTATTCCAACTTTGGAGGAAGTGGTAATCCGTCCCAAAAGTGCCGGTAAAGTGATGGATATACCACCAGCCGTATTACGAGTCCATTATATCCTAAGGAACTCGTAATACGGCTGGTGGTAAATCCGTCACATTTGGGACGGATTACCACCTCCTCCAAAGTTGGAATAACCCCCTAAGTGGTTTGTCGAGTTGGGCACCTCTTGAGACATAATGAAAACAGAAAATACCAGGGCACTCCAAATAATAAGTCCACAGTGAACAGAAATCCAGAACTTTTAATTCCCTATGTTGAAAAACATAGACACATCAATGTTCAGAGTGTCTATGTTTTTCAACATAAGGAATTAAAATTTCTAGATTTCTGTTTACTGTGGACTTATTATTTGGAGTGCCCTGGTATTTTCTGTTTTAATTTTGTCTATACAGCACGGCACAGAGGAGGCATCTTCGTATTCTTCCTTGTTCTGTGCATTGTAATACCCGTGGTGGTTGGCACCCTTCTCATGACCTTGTTATATCTACCTGGACATCGTTGTTTCTGTTTCAGATGTGCGATTTGTAAGCATCAACCACTTTTTCAGTAACCTCTTGAGACATGTAGGCAGAGGAATCTGGCCTTCAGTAGGCCAAAGGTCCTCTTGATGACACGCCTCATCCTGCCGTGGGCCTCATTGAAACGGTACTCACCATCTGTCGTCGGATATCTCACAGGTGTCAGCAGCCAGGGAAGGTTAGGGTACCCAGAGTCATCTGTGTGCACAAAAGTAGGACAGGTCTCAATACCGGTGGGGACACAGGGCACATTGTGAAGAGAGGTGAGATTACAGGGGCACACAAACATTTGGACGCATACCAATGAGCCAGGCCCGGTCTCTCTGTAGTTGTGCCATCATTCGTGGGAGGTTGCTGTTCTGCAGAATTTATGAATCATGTACAGAACCAGGGAACTTGGCCGTAACCTGCGAGATATATTGGTCAGCGAGACACACCACCTGTACCTGTACATTTATGGAATAAAAGTTTTTCTGGTTCCTGAACACTTGCTCATTTATCCTGAGTGGAACCAAGGCAATGTGGGTGCCTTCTATGGCCTCTATCACATGAGGGACATGTGCCAAATCATGGAAGCCAGCCTTAACAGCAGCCAAACCTGCATGTTGCGGGAACCTGATGTAGCAGGGCAGATGTTTGAGCAAGGCACACAGTACATCCATCAAGTGCGGACCCTGGGGGGTCCATGCCCGACGGAACACCCATTGCAGAAAGCGGTGGGAGGACCTGAGACGCTGGGCCCGGAAGACTGCAAAGGCCCAGCTCCCAATTAAGGAGTGGTGCCCATCGGACCCTGACCCCTCTAATGGCCTCCATTTTGGTGGTGGCCTACACTGAGGTGAATGGGCGCTTTAGGGCAGCACATCAGCCCCAAGGGGGTGAGTACACACTCACATCTCTATAATGTTATGCCAGTATTGCTTTGAGTCAACCACTAGTGTAAAGATGTAGCGTAGGTCATTGGCAGTTTCACGCCCTCTATGATTGTCAGCCACCCTGACAGGATTGGTCAAAGATGTGTTCCCATACCATGCAGACAGTGACATATGAGGGCATTTCATTCAAATTTTGAATCTGTGTTGTCACCCGCAGCAAGGTGTAATGGCCCAGCTCCTACCATCAGCATCAGTGCAAGTGAGGTGTCAGGGCATTGCTATCAGCATCAGCCTACCACTGTGACAGAGATAATTAGTGAGTCCTCATTCAGCTGCCATGTACTGTATGTGTAGATAGGCACAGTGGGCCAATATGTCACTGTGCAATTTGTCATTGGATTAGTGGGTATGCTACCTATCCATGCAGTATTCTGTAGAATAATGAGTACAGGAAATGTCTCCATACAAAACCATGACGATGTGCCAGGCACTGGCCATGTGTGACTGGGATGACCCTCATCAGGTACATGAGTGCTACTGTACCACCATTAGCAGTTTACTTCAGCATTCCTATGGTTTCCCCATGGTGTCCTACTGCTGTAGCATGTATAGGTGGGGGCCCTGCCATGGCATAGCAGCAGATGATGATGCTGTTTGTATGTAGGGTTGATATTGACCCATTGCACCCTGTCTTTTTCTGCCACCCTCTCCACCTCTGACTTTGTGTGCATCAGCATCATCAGGTGAAGGAGAAGGGGCCCCGGCGAGTGGGGATGCTGCAGCCCATGGACCCATGAGGCTGATACCAGTGGAGCCGAGGGAACCAGTGGGACAGAGGGCAAGGGGAGTGCCATGGGGGAGATAGGATCGACAACAATATCTTTGGATTCCACCTCCAATGGATGCTCCCTGGCGGTGGCGGACCCATCTAGGACCATGCCAGCACCATCCTTGTCTGCCACCCCCCCTTACCAGCACCTCCCTCCCTGTAGCTCCCCACCCAGTTGCCTGTGCCCGTTCACCTAGAAGCGTGGGCATCCCCTTCACCGCAGGCACCTCTGCCCCTGCCCCAGTCAGCCCTGCTGCCCTCAATGAGGAGGCTATTGACCTCCTGATGTCCATCTCCGTGGGGCAGTCAACCATTGTGAATGCCATCCAGGGACAGGCATCACAGATGCAGCACGTCCAACGCCTACCTGGTAGGCATTCACGGTGCCCTGCCTGCCCTGCGAAGATCGTTTCAGGCTCTAGCCTCCTCATTGACGGCAGCCAGTGCCCCTTCTTCTTCTGTCCCCCCTCCAACTACCTGGTCCCAATCCCGCACCCCAATTCCCTCACACATCCAAGCACGCCTTCTCACCAACATGCATCCACATCGACAGAAACGGACCGCAAGGACAAACACAAGCACCACAAAAGACACAACCACCATGCATACACAAAAAAGACACATGCAGACACTACAACATCCACTCCCTACACGGACTCCCAAAAACCTCCCGCTCACAGACACCACACCACTCATCCCTGCAGTCACCACATCATCACTTCCAGATCCTGCCACAAGTGCCCTCATTCCCACCATCACCACAATAGCAGACCCCATACCTGCACCACACATACCACATGCACAATCAGCACAATTGTTAACAGCCCCACATGCAGCACATCCACCCTACCTGCAGACACCACCACAACATACATTCACACATCCACCCTGCCATCTCTCTTCATGTCCTCCCCCTCCTCCCACTACACCTAAACACCCACACTCACACACCCAACAGTCACACAGCACACACATGACATCCACGCTTGCATCTGCACCCAAGGCACCTCACCGCACACACCTCACAACCACTCCCTCTCCCTCCACTCCTAAACGTTTCTCCCATGTCCAAACTTGTGCTCCTAAAAAATGTTTCCTGCATGAGTTTTCCCTGTTCCCTCCCACGGACCCAGCCCCTGTTCCCACCAAGCACCCTTTTCCCATCCCTAAACCCTTGCCATCCACCTGCCTGTCCTCAAATGGTCCACCTGGTACTAGCCATGCCTCTCCCCCACCTAAGACTTCTACCTCCACAAAGCCCAAGGTCACCCCTCCCAAAGAAAAACCCAAGCCCCCTCTCTGGTATGTCTTATACAGCATATAGAAATGAAAGAACGCAGGCAATCCTTGAGATAATCGGTTGTATTTATTTAGAAGTTTCTTCCAACAAAGAAACTCCAACCACTTGCAGCCTCCCCACTGTCTTCTTCTACTTTCTCTCCCTTTACATTCTACAATGTCTCTGTGGCACAGTACAATATTTCACAGGGAAGGCGATAGAGGAGCATACCAACTATAGCATAACAACTTAACATAACATAAAGAAGGAAACATATACTGTTCTAGAGAACAATACTACACTACCCCCCTTAAAACAGAAGAAATGTATTATTTAAAAAAACAATAATATCTAGGATCAAGAACCTCAATTTAGTTTCACAATCTTGTTCATATTCCAAATACGACCATCATCTACTTTGATAGCCCCTTAAATACTTTATTCACTTTGAATATTTTACTAAAATAAGAATGTTAATTAGTTGTCTTTCCTGGTAATTTTATTTTTACCGAATCCCCCACCCTCACTTGAACTCTCATTGCTGATTTACATATGTCTTATGTATGCGTTCTCTTTCCTTGAATATGTTTTTCTTTTCTCAAAGCAATTTTCTTCCGTTCCTCACAATCATTTGATTCTTTAATGTACAACTTAACCCACAGTGGAATTACTTTTGTATGCTGTACCCGTTTTCCAAATAGCACAAAAGGTGATTGACCGGTGCTAGTGTGAAAAGTATATCTGTATTCCTCTATTTTCAATTTAACCAGTTCTATCCAACCCATCTGTTTAGCCAATTGAATGGTTTCCTTTAGAGTCCTGTTAAACCATTCAACCATTCCATTGGTTTCGGGATGATATAAAGCACATTTTGTATGTGCAATTCCCTTTGATTCAAGGAAATTACCCATTAACTTTGACGTGAGCTGAACTCCATTGTCTGTTAATATAATCTTTGGGTTCCCTTCCCTTGCAAACACTTCAGTTAAGAACTTCACATATGTCATAGATGTCACATCAGAGGTTACCAAAATATCTGGCCAATGAGACAAAGAATCCATCAAGAATACCACATACTTCAAAGCTGATCCACAACTTAAAGGACTCATAATGTCCAAAGATACTTCTTCCCATACTTCTTTTGAAATCTCCCTTATGACCATAGGATGGGTCCTTGTCTTCAAAGTTTTGTCAGCCACTCTACATTCTACACAATCTCTGACTTTTCTTTCCACAACTAAATCCATACCAGGCCACCAATATGTGCTTTTGAATCTTTCTTTAGTTTTACTTATACCCTGATGACCTGAATGTGCCAGAAAAATTAGACGTTCTCGTAGATTAGTGGAAGGAATTAACCAACTTTCTCTCAATAGTAAACCATTCTCGACTGTAAGCTCATTCCAAATCTTCTTAAATAATAACATACCCCTATCCTGACCCATTGTCATGTTACCAGACACAACCATGTTCCTGATTTTCATCAATGCCTCATCTTTCTCCTCAACCCACTCTTTTTCAGAAATGCATCCACCTGTGATACCACATACTTTGATCACGTCTTCAATCCACCATGATGTCTGTTCATCTTCAACATCCCAACATTCACTCCGCATCCTAGATAAGCAATCTGCAGTTTTATTTTCACACCCAGGAATATATTTCACCACAAATCGAAAATCTTGTAGTCCTACTATCCACTTACATATTTGTGAAGAAATACAATCCAAACCATTTCTCTCAAAACCTTTTTGCAACGGTTTATAGTCAGACTGCACCAAAAAGCGTACCCCCACAAAAACTTTTGAACTTCTTGATGGCCCAATAAACAGCTAACGCTTCCTTCTCATTAGTAAAATACCTGATTTCCGCTCCTCTAAGTGTCCTTGAAGCCAAGGCAATGGTCATCTCCTCCCCATTATTTATCTGTTTGACAACACAACCCATACCCTTGTCGCAAGCATCGGTTATGATACAACAAGGGAGTCCTAGTTGGAAACTCTTGAGAGCTTGTGCTGAGGATAGAGCATGTTTTATATCATCAAACTCCTCCTGACAAACTTCTGACCAATGAAATTCCACTCCTTTTTTTCAGTAACTCCCTGATGGAACAAGACCTCTTAGCAAAGCTTGGCACATACCTCACATAAAACTCTGCCGTCCCTAAAAAGGCTTGAACTTCCTCTTTTTTCTCAGGATTAGTAAGGTTAACTATGGATTTTACTAAGTCGTCCTTAGGTTTCAGACCCTCAGCTGATATGATGTGACCTAAATAGGTTATTTCTGATCTTGTGAATTTGCACTTTCCCCGTTTAGGGTAATGCCCCTCAACCAAAAGATTTTCAGCACTTCTCCAACTTTTAAAACATGACTTTCCAACGAATCCATGAAGATGAGAACATCATCCTGAGAAAACATGACCCCCTCAATTTCTCCAAGCATCTCATTCATCAGCCATTGAAAAACTGAAGCAGTAGAATAAAGACCAACCAGCATCCTGTTAAATTTGGAAACACCACATTGAGTTACAAAAGAAGGCAACAGTTTAGATGCATCACATAACTGTACTTGATGATATGAGGAACGTAGATCCAACGTGGTAAAATATTTTGCATTGCCCAATGAGCTGACCATATTGGGCAACGGGAATTTATCCTCAACTACTGTTTTATTAAGATGCCTGAGATTGACACAAAGTCTGATGTCCCCAGAACTTTTCATAGCTACTACAATCGGAGCAATCCATTGGGCTGCTTCTACCTCTTCTCTGATGCCTTCCAATTGTAATCTTTTGAACGCCAATTTAACTTTCTCTTGTAAACTAAAAGGAATACTTCTGACTTTGCAAGCAATTGGTTGCACCCTCTGTTTCAAACAAATACGATGCTTGTAACCCTTAATGCATCCTACTTTAGAGTTAAAAGCATCAGAAATTCATTTATCAGATCATCACCTATGTTGTTAATTTTTTGAACCTGCACTTGTGGTACCGAATTAGGATTCAATAGAATTCCCCAACAATTTTTGATGAGGTCAACTCAAAATAGTAACACCAACTACAGGTACATATACTTTTCCTAACGTCTTGTTTCCCCTAACTACAATGGCAGCATTAAAATCCCCCTTCAATTCAATTGGTTTCCCACCATAGCTGTAAGGAGTAACATCAGGGTCATGAAGTACTACATTTCCTTGAAAATGTTTAAGATAATCAGACTCAGAAATGAGTGACAATTTTGGTCATCATCGAAATGTTAACACCATTCACTTCCACAAAGTCAGATGGATACTCACAATGAACGCTGGACACACAGTTGATATCATTCACAACTTGAAGAATGAAATCACGCTCCCCCTCAAACTCAATTTAATTTATTTTCATTTTAGATTTCACAGAAGACGTATAGCATTTAGCAAAATGTCCTTTCTTCCCATATCTGTTACAGATAATATTCAGAGCAGGATAATCTTTGTTATTGGACAGATGAGAGAAAGATCATATCTAAAGCACGACAAGTTTGCTTTAGTGGTTAATTGACTCTTATTTTTTGATTTTGCATCAAGTACCTGCACATTAAGTGAATTATCATTTAATTTTTTTCAGTTTGTCAATACATGTCATGGAGTGCTCCACTTGTTTAGCCATTATTAATACCTCATCTAAGCAGGACCACTTTTAGACCAAAGTGCTTTTCTGACTTTGTCACTCTTGCACTCAAGCATGAACTGATCCCAAATCCGCCCATCTACATTCTCACCAAAATTGCCCAACGAATCTAGTTTATGTAATGCTGTTACAAAATCTTCAATTGATTCATCTTCATTTTGTTTAGGTTTCCCAAAGTACTATTTTTGGAGTATAATGGAGATTTTAGGCAGAAAATGCTTGTCTAATTTGAATAAAGTAATTTCAAATTCATTCAAATCACCTTCTCCACCCTCAGAGGAAATAATATATGGTAATGTTTCTAAAACTTCCTGCCCTTCAGCCCCAAGACAATGTTATAAAACAGAAATTTTTCTTTCAGAGGACAAGTTACTATCACAAACGCATACATAAGTTAAGAAAACTTTTTTCCATTGAGGCCATGAAATGGGTGGATCTCCAGCGACAGATAGAAAAAATGGGGGTGGAATGATATTTTGCATTTTGTATGTAGTAGCAAAGGTAGGGCAATTCCTGAAAAAAATTGAAAGTTAGTAAAATAATAACCTAAAATAAAATTAAAGTGAGTAAAACGAACAACATTTAGACATAAAACACAGAAATCTCATGAAATTGAGTAAAAGTCAGGTTTCTGATAAGATTTCATGTAAATGATGATGAAAAGATGAAGTCCTCATTTTTTCAAAACCTTCCCACGAGTAGAGCTGTATAATCCTTCTTTCTAATGTTCACTCAGCATAAATAGTTCAGGTGTGCAGAGGAGCGAGCATAGATAAAAATATGGGAGTGTTAAAGTCATGGAATTCCACAAACAATTACCGATCATGATCAGTGCATCCGGCAATGTGTTCTTGGCAATGCGTTGTAAAATCAGGGATAACTGGCATCTGTTCACAGCAGCATGAAAGATCCAAAATTAAGCTCAACAGAAGATATTTATGACGCGCTGAGAAGCACAAGCAACTTTGCGATGGCAACAAGAATGCAGCTCGAGTAATCCTGCATTCGGCTCAGCGCGCGTAGTGTTTATCTTTTGGTGCTTGTGATGTGCTGGGAAGCACACTTAACGTTGCTACGGCAACAAGTCAAAGTTGAGAACAGCGCAAGAAGACTTTAACGATCGAGGAAATAAAATCCTTACAGGGGCAGATGAAAAGGGGAATATTTGAAGAAGTGGAGATATAGGCGGTCATTACAACATTGGCGGTAAAAGCTGCTTACCGCCATGCTGAAGACCGCCAACACACCGCCGCGGAAATCCGCCACAGCAAATATGACCCACAGCTCGGAATCCGCCAAAATTCAGACACCCACACAAGTCCGCCACACCAAAGGTCAGTGATAAACTGGCGAAAACAAAACCTCCACCGTCACGCCAACAGAAATACGCCCACACTATCACGACACACGAATCCACGCGGCGGTCTTTCAACCGCAGTATTCCGTTGGCGGTACACACCGCCACGCTCAAAATACACACACCTTTACAAAACACCGCCACATTGGACTATTCGAAATACACACACCTGATACACATACACATACCACTCCCACACACCCATTACAATATAAAACACACACCCACAAACCCCTACGACCACAATTACAGAGAGAAGGCTAACTACCAAGCATCCACAGGCACACAATACCATCACCCACATAACTTCCACGCACCTCACACAACACACAACTAAATATCACCCCACTTATCACTACACACATCACCCACACATCACCCACACCACCCCATGGCACGGCAAAGACACCCCAGGTTCTCTGAGGAGGAGCTAAGGGTCATGGTGGAGGAAATCGTCCGGGTAGAGCCACAGCTATTCGGATCACAGGTGCAGCACACCTCCATAGCTAGGAAGATGGAGCTATGGCGCAGAATAGTGGACAGGGTTAAAGCAGTGGGACAGCACCCAAGAAATAGGGATGACGTAAGGAAGAGGTGGAACGACCTACGGGGGAAGGTGCATTCCGTGGTCTCAAGACACCATCTTGCGGCTCAGCGGACTGGCGGCGGACCCCCACCTCCTCCCCCACAACTAACAACATGGGAGGAGCAGGTCTTGGCGATTCTGCATCCTGAGGGCCTCGCAGGAGTAGATGGAGGAATGGACTCTGGTAAGTCAAATCTTAACTATTACATGCCTCACCCTACCTGCCCGCCATCACATACCCCCACCCTCACCCCCATCACTCCAGCTCCTCTCAAATGTCCCAATATCACAAACCACACATCCTAACACAAAGCCCTGCATGCAACAACAAACCATGGACACCCATCACCAAAGCATGGCCACTGCACATAGCCATACACCCCCCTAAACCACCATCACACAAAGTCCCACACAGGAATGCAAGCACTGGGGTACACGGTCACCCACCTATTGCACACCATGGCACACACCAATGTAATAAACATCCTTTTATACCCCTGCAGGACCCCTACCCAATGTCACCGGACAGGAGGGTCCACACATGTCCGCCCCACCAACAGAAGAGGCCCACAGTGATGACAGCAGCTCTGTCCAACTGGATCTAGATGACCAGCCCGGCCCATCGGGGACCTCTGGACAGTCGGTTCCCCTCACACAGTCACAGGCCACCACAGAGCTTCCCCCCTCTGGAAACACCAGCACAGCACCCACCCAGCGGGCCCATACCTCTGTCCCCAGGACACCTCAATCAGCAGTGTGTCCACCACTACAGGGAACCCAGGCTAACCAACCACCCCAATAACAACAGGAACCTGGGGGCAGTGGTAGTGGGCACACGGTCCAGGGTACGGAGGCCCAGGAACACAGGGGAACTGGAAGGGCTGCTGTGCGACAGGGGGAGGACAGGCCAAGGGAACCCACTCTCCACGAGGCCCTCCCCTCCATCATGGAAGCCTACCACCACTCCCAGGAGACGATGGCAACGGTACTGGCCAAGTTTCAGGAGACCCAGCGCCTGCAGGAGGAACAGTATTTGGGCTTCAGGGAGAAACTCAGATCCATCAATTTCACCCTGGGCATCATCGTAGGGGTGCTGAAGGAAGTACTCAACACCAGGAGGGACACTGTGGCACAACAAGGGGCCCCTGACACTAGCTCTGTCCTTGGCAGGATGAAGCACTCTGGGCACAAAGCCCCCTCCAGAACCAGTGGAGAAAGGCATCCACTACCTCGGTCCTTGGCAGGCTGAAGCACTCTGGGCACAAAGCCCCCTCCAGAACCAGTGGAGTATCACATCCACTACCTCTGTACTTGGCAGGATGAAGCACTCTGGGCACAAAGCCCCCTCCAGAACCAGTGGAGAAAGGTATCCACTACCTCTGTCCTTGGCAGGATGAGGCACTCTGGGCACAAAGCCCCCTCCAGAACCAGTGGAGTATCACATCCACTACCTCTGTCCTTGGCAGCATGAATCAGTCTGGGCACAACGCCCCCTCCAGAACCAGTGGAGTATCACATCCACTACCTCTGTCCTTGGCAGGATGAAGCACTCTGGGTACAAAGCCCCCTCCAGAACCAGTGGAGAAAGGCATCCACTACCTGAGTCCTTGGCAGGATGAAGCACTCTGGGCACAAAGCCCCTCCAGAACCAGTGGAGAAAGGCATCCACTTGAGAGACTGTGGCTTTGCACTCCCCAGGATGGAACAGTGGGCAACCCACACACTGTAGAGACTTGAGAGACTGTAGCTTTGCACTCCCCAGGATGGAACAGTGGGCAACCCACCCACTGTAGAGACTTGAGAGACTGTGGCTTTGCACTCCCCAGGATTGAACAATGGGCATTTGTCCCCCTCGTGGATTTGGCGTCGTGAACTCAACCGGATGAGGTGCCCCCCCTTTCCCTTCCCCCTGAGGTGCCTGTTTTACTGCTATCTGATGCCCCTGCAGTGTTCTCTCCGTCATGTTCGGGGAATGAGTGTGGGCCTCGCCCATACTGTGTGGGCCCAGTGTTTCACGGACTTCAATGGAGCACTACCTGGACTACTATTCTTGGTGTATATTTTATTTATAGTGTATATATATATTTTTGCATACTGTTTTTGAATATATTACAATCATTCGTCTCATTTCCTTTTGTCCTTGCATTATTCCAGGGGGGGTTGGGGTATATAACTGTAATGCATCATGATGTATTAGTGTGTGTGTTGTCGTGGGTGAGGGTGGGGGTGTTGCATGTTGCATGTGTGTGTCACTGTTTTTTCCTTCCCCCCTCCCCTGTGTCGTAGGTGCAGTACTCACTGTGGTCTTCGCCGCCGGCGTTCGTGCTCCTGGTAGAGGAGCAAGAAGATAAGGGCTGTCAGGATCTGGAGCTCGGGTTCCATGGCATCCGGATTCCTCGTGGGGTGTGTAGAGGTGAGCGTTATCCCTTCCAAGTCCTGTTTCCGCCGTGTTTTTGTCCGCGGCGAATCCGCCCCGGAAAAGGTGGCGGATTGGACTGTTGTGATACTGTGGGCGGTACATTGTCCTCCGCCTGTATTTTGGCGGTGACCGCCAAGCTGTTTGTTTGTACCGCCGTGGCAGTTGGAGTGTTAAAGTGGCTGTCTTTGTTGGCGGTTTCCTCCACGGTCGTGATTCCATTTTTTTTCCGCCGGCCTGTTTGCAGTTTTACCGCCACTTTAACACCGACCAACAGGGTTGTAATGACCCCCATAATCATTAAAGTAAATCCACAGTTCCTTTGATATTATTTTTTCCCAGTTATGAGTGTTGAAGTTTCTTTCTGAACTAAATGTTGATGCGTGAGTTCAACTGGATCGTCACCAAATTGTGGTATGCCTTACACAGCATGTAGAAATGAAAGAACGCAGGCAATCCTTGAGATAATTGGTCGTATTTATTCAGAAATGTCTTCCAACAAAGAAACTCCAACCACTTCCAGCATCCAGCATCCCCACAATCTTCTTCTCCTTTCTTTCCCTTTACATTCTAGAATTCTCTGTGGCACAGTACAAAAGCCCACCGGGGAGGGGAAAGAGGAGCAAACCAACTATAAAATAACAACTTAACATAACATAAAGAAGGGAACATACACAGTTCTAGAGAACTCAAATCAAATCAAACCTCAGATCAAAGTCTAAACCTAACCCCCCCAACCCAAGCCAAAGGACTTGCCCTCCAAACCCAAGCCCCCACCTTGGCCCCCCATCACCCCTGAGGTGCCTGCATGCCCCATTGATGCCCCTGCTATGTGGAGTTCACTTTGCAGTGAGGTGTCAAGTTGGGGCCATGGACATTGTCCTGTGTGCTTGGGGCACACGTCCCAGTTGGACTGGCCAGTAGGCCTCTGTTGTTCATAGTTCCCATATTGCACTTATATATCTGCACCAGGGATCCCCTGGTGTCGAGGGTTACACACTTGTCCTGGCTTTCCTTCCACATGTATGTGTTGGATATGTACAATTTGTTGTGTGTGGTTTGCGTGTGAGTGTGTGTATGTGTATGTGTGTGTTGGTACGGGTGTTTGTTTGCATGTGTGCGTGGCGGCCGCAAGTTGTGCCGGGTGTGTGTGTTGTCTATGGGGGTGTACTAATGGCCTTCCCTCCAGTGTGTGCTAGGCGGGTGTACTTACGGTTTGTGTCTTCATCGCCGTAGCTGGTTTTGGAGGTGTTTGTCCAACAGGACTATTGGGAAGACTTCCAGTTTGGGTTCCATGGCGGCTGAGGACGTGCTTGTGTTCCTGAAAGTAGGTGTCCTCTTTTATGTTGTTTGTTTTCGCCAGGCTTTTCGTAGCAGGGCAACCGCAGCGGATATCCTGGCAGTGTGCGAGCTCATAATATGGTTGGCGTTAACATGCTTCCCGCCAGCCTGGAGGGGCCTACCGTAGGCTGTAGTGGCCTGCCCGCACTGGCGGTGACTTGGCTGTGTTCTGGTTGGAACACCTCCATGGTCATGATATGGCGGTCTGCCTCCACCGTGCAGTCCTCGGGGCACCGAACTCATGATGAGGGCCCAAGTCTTTAGTACACACTGCAGGAAACTGGCTCTGTATATGCGTTCTCAAAGTGAGAGATAGTGTGCACAGATTCCAGGGGTTCCCCTAGAGGCTTGACAGAGGCAATAATAGATAATACTAATGCTCTATTTGTGGTAGTGTGGTCGAGCAGTTAGGCTTATCAGAGGGTAGTGTTAAGCATTTGTTGTACACACACAGGCAATGAATGAGAACACACACTCAATTACTTAACTCCAGGCCAATAGGTTTTTATATAGAAAAATATTATTTTCTTAATTTATTTTAGAACCGCAAGTCGGAGTTGCAGGTAAGTACATTAAATGTAAGGTACTTTGCATAGGTTTAGATAGAACTTTGAATCAATACAGTAATGTACACAGTTTGGCATAACATGGCAATAAGCTATTTTGAAAGTGGACACTGCAAAATTCAACAGTTCCTGGGGGAGGTAAGTACAGGTTAGTTTTTGAGGTAAGTAAAGCACTTACAAGTTAAGTATCCAGGGCATAGGCAGCCCACTGTTGTGGGTTCAAGTCAACCCCAAACAGCCAGCACCAGCAACACAAGGCCGGTCAGGTGCAGAGGTCAAAGAGGGGCCCAAATAACATAGGCGCCTATGGAGAATAGGTGTGCTTCGGTTCCAGTCTGCTAGCAGGTGTCCTCGGGGAGCAGACCAGGGGGGTTTTGTAGAGCACTGGGGGGGTCCCAAGTAGGTGCACAAAATTCACCCTTAGCGGCACAGGGGTGGCCGGGTGAAGTGTGCAAACAAGGCGTTGGGTTGTGTATAGAAATCAAAGGAGGGACCAGGGAGTCACTCAGACAATGCAGGTAGGGCACAGGGGGGCTTCTCGGCCCAGCCACCGACTAGGCAAGGGTGAGGGCCGCCTGCTGGTCACTGTTGCACCGGTGGTTGGTTCTTCACAGGCCTGGGGGCTGCGGCTGCAGGGCTTCTTCCAGGCATCAGGTTTCTTTGTTACTGGGTAGTCACGGTAGGGGGGTCCACTGGATTCCCTCTGCAGGGTTCGTCGTGGGGGTGCAGAGAGGTTGGCTTAGGGTAGACACGTTGTTGGAGTCGTCTGGGGGTCCTCTCTGCGGCGCTGGTTTCTCTGGACACGGGGCGTCGGGTGCAGAGTGGCAGGGACTCACTTTCTGGAGTGAGGTGAGAGTCCCTTCAAAGATGGTTTCTTCTTGTTGCTTTAGACAGGGTTGCTGTCCACGGGAGTTTCTCGGTCCTTTGGAGTTGCAGGGCAGTCGTCTGAGTCAGCAGAGGTCATTGCATCTGCGGGATGCGTCGCTGTTGCAGGTTCTTTGAATCAGGAGACAGGCCTGCTGGGCTGGGCCCAAAGCAGTTGTTGTCTTCCTTCTTCTCTGTGGGGTTTTCAGGTCAGCAGTCCTTCTGCTTGTTGGGTCGTCAGGAATCTGAAATCCTGGGTTCAGGGTCGCCACTAAATACTGTCTTTAGGGGTGTGTTAAGGCTGGAGGGCAGTAGCTGTCCCTGAGGGTGGCAACACCCTCCTTGTGCCTCCTCCCTTTGGGGAGAGGGGCACATCCCTATTCCTATTGGGCTAAATCCTCCAAAACAAGATGGAGGATTTTCCAAATAGGAGGTCACTTCAGCTCTGGTCACCTTAGGGGTGGACTTGGCTGAGGGGGTGACTCCTCCTTGTTTTTCTCATTATTTCCCCGGACTTGCTGCCAAAAGTGGGGGCTGTGTCTGAGGGGTGGGCATCTCCACTAGCTGTAGTGCCTTGGGGCATTGTAACACGAAGCCTGAGCCTTTGAGGCTCACTGCTAGGTGTTACAGTTCATGCAGGGGGGAGGTGTGAAGCACCTCCACCAAGTGCAGGCTTTGTTTCTGGCCTCAGAGAGCACAAAGGCTCTCACCCCAGGGGGTCAGAAACTCATCTCTCAGGCAGGCTGGCACAGACCAGTCAGTACTGCACTGAAGTATTGTGTAAAATACAGAGGGCATCACTAAGCTGCCCTCTGTGTGCATTTTTTAATAAATCCAACACTGGCATCAGTGTGGGTTTATTATTCGGAGAACTTTGAAACCAAACTTCCCAATATTCAGTGTAGCCATTATGGAACTGTGGAGTTCATTTTGACAAACTCCCAGACCATATATGTAATATGGCCACACTGTACTTACAATGTCTAAGAATGGACTTCTACACTGTAGGGTCATATTGCTCATGTAGCTATGCCCTCACCGGTGGTATGGTGCACCCTGCCTTAGGGCTTTAAGGCCTGCTAGAGGGGTGACTTATCTATGCCACAGGCAGTGCTTTGTGGGCATGGCACCCTGAGGGGGATGCCATATCGACTTTGCCCTTTTCTCCCCACCAGCACAAACAATCTGCAATGACAGTGTGCATGTGTTCGGTGAGGGGTCCCTTAGGGTGGCACAAGACATGCTGTAGCCCTTAGGGACCTTCCCTGGTCACAGGGCCCTTGGTACCACTGGAACCGTTTACAAGGGACTTATCTGAGTGCCAGGGGTGAGCCAATTGTGGAAACAATGGTACATGTTTAGTGAAAGAACACTGGTGATGGGGCCTGGTTAGGAGGGTCCCAGCACACTTCTCATTCAAGTCAGCATCAATATCAGGCAAAAAGTGTGGGGGGAGTAACTGCAACAAGGAGCCATTTTCCTACACACACTCTCTCCTCTTCTTGTTAGCATGTCTAAGGAGTTGCGACCAGAACATAAAAAGACAGTTGTCCAGAGTTTTGAGTTACACGCACTGACTCAAGATTAGTTTAAAATGCAAGCTCATGCGTGGGGTGTTACTGTCTTAACTCTATTCTTAACTGTCTTGTTTGCTTTGTCTCTTTCCTCTAGGTCGACAGATGCACAAGAAACAGGAAATCTCTGATGCACTGGAGACTGCAGCTGTTGTGTCTAAAGCCGGAAAATGGGAGTACCGACTACAAGGAGATCATTTCAAGTAAGCGGGTAGAATGACAAACACGTTCATGTGGTTGGGTGTGGTTTAAGTAACTGGCCACACCCAGCAGCACACAATATGGCTGTCGGATCGCGTGAGATCTCATATCTTGTGGGAGTACCTTTTGTGCAGGTTATGGTTGCCTCTGACAAGTCTTTGGGTGCCTTTGAAGGCAAATGTCTATGCGCTTGGGTGCAGCGAAGTGTCTCTTCGGTCCTTGCGCAATGCGCAGCAACATCTTTGAGCAGTACTCCTCTTTTACCTCGGAGGAGCAAGATGTTGCCTCTGATGAGGCATACCCGGTGTACTGCTGGGGAGCTCTCGCACTTCGGATTAGATGCCAATATGGCTCTGCTCTATGGTACCCCATTTCCTGGCCGGCTCCTGGAGATGATTGTGACAGTCATTAAGATATGGGGAGCAGCCTCCTGCTTTACGGGATGGGACAAAAGGCTTACGCAGTTGACCGTTCTATGGGAGAATCAATGGCAACATCACACTGCCCACCTTCATTGGTACTAACACAGGATTGGGATTACTACTTTGGGTGACATCTGGAAGGGGAGGGTCACTTACAATCCTTCCATGATCCTCAACAATTTTCAATTTCTTGCACACAGTTTTGTAAATACTTACAACTCTGTCATACCCTATCTTACCACATACTGGTCCCCATCTAATTGCCCAACTACAGTCCTCTGAAAGCTCAATCCTTAGGGGTCTCCTCATTAAAGGTGCAGTGTCCCACACATTTATCGTACCTTGGTGAACAATGCACCAGAGGTGTTCCAGCAACTCAAACAGAAATGGGAGGGGTGGGTAGGCCCCCTGGATGATGTAGACTGGTGGGAAGACTGGATGGCACCCAGCAAAATAGCCACCTTCTCCAGAATGCAACTTATCCAACTGCATTGGATCCAGCTATGGAAAAATGGGAAACTCCCCTTGATCAACATACTTCCGCTTTATCTAAACCAAAGCTGATTTCTTTCATATGGTATAGGCCTGTCCCCAGAGAGGGAAGGCATTGAGCAAACGTTGTCGTGAATTTTAGACAGAACGTCGTCCTAACCCCAAGAGTGCTCCTGCTAGGTATATTAGAAGACCTCAGCGGGCCCGATGTGAACGGATAATGGTGGGGGTGGCTGCGTTGGTTGCTAAGCGGGACATTGCTCACAGATGGAGGACCCCTCAACTCCCTACCTTTGCGGAGTGGGTGGATTGGTGTGCCAAGACTGAACAACCGATATATCACGTCAGGGATTGCCCACAGAAGTACACTGAAACTTGTGGCAAACAGTGGTCCTATTATGGACTGGAGAATAATGAATAATAAACATGTGGCCGGGGAAGTGACAAATTGGTGTATAAATGCTTTCACTGTGTTGCACTTGAAGCAGACTCGGTTCATTTTTGTACAGAAACAATAAAAATTGATTTATCAAAAACAATATTAATGTTAAATCATTGAGTTATGGGGGGGGCAATTGGTGATTAATACAGTGGGAGACGATTTTTAGCTGGGGAACAGTTTCTTGTAAAGGGAATCCCATGAGGGAGTAATTGTTATGGTAACTGAGCATGACCGATGTTCTTTGTTTGTAAAATGTAATATTAAAAAAAAACAAATGTTGAATTAATGTTTTAAATGTAAAAAATGTTAAACTATTTTAACATAAAATAATTATGTTTTATATATAGACAATTTAGAACATTAAATAGCGTTATGTTTTATTTTTGAATATTTAAAATATTGGCCCTCATTAAAACCCTGGCAGTCGGTGTTAAAGCGGCGGTAATACCGCCAACAGGCCGGCGGTAAAAAAAATGGACTCATGACCATGGTGGAAGCTGCCAACATGGACAGCCACTTTAACACTCCGACCGCCACAGCGGTAGAAACAAACACCGCTGCGGTAACCGCCAACAGACAGGCGGAACACAATGTACCGCCCACTGTATTACAACAGGCCTATCTGCCACCTTTTCTGGGGCGGTACCAATGCCATCAAAAGCACGGCGCAGACAGGACTTTGAATGGAAACCACTCACCTCTCGACACCCTACGAGGAACCAGGACACCATGGAGCCCGAGTTACAGGTCCTGCCCATGTTGGTTTACCTCCTCTTCTACCAGGAGCAGCAAAGACGCTGGCGACGACCACGGTGAGTACTGCACCTAGCACACAGGGGAGGAGGGGAGGAAAGAGAGAGTGACACACACACACGCAACACTCAACACCCCCACCCTCACCCAAAACAACATACACACAAATACATGCAGCAACATGACATTTACACCCCGTCACCCCCTGGAAGAATGCAAGGACAAAATGAAATGATTGTAACAAGTGTAATCATCGAAAAAACAGAG
The DNA here is from genome assembly GCF_031143425.1 of Pleurodeles waltl. NCBI lineage: Eukaryota > Metazoa > Chordata > Amphibia > Caudata > Salamandridae > Pleurodeles > Pleurodeles waltl. The sequence goes on along the minus strand of NC_090446.1, from coordinate 1,047,623,725 downwards.
AGGCCAAGATAACTTTAAATCGTCAGTATATACAAATATGTACAGCAACTACACAAGTCCGGATAGTGTTGCAATCATTGTCCGTGGGCCGGTGGTCCCAAAATGCATGGGCGAAGCCCACACATGGTACCTGACTCGAAACTGAGAGGACACTGCTGAGGCATCAGATCGAACATAAACATGCACCTCAGGGGGAGGGGAAGGGGGAGCACCTCAGCCGGATGAACGAACGACGCCACTGCTCCACGAGGGGGCCTCCATGCCCACTGATTGGTCCTGGGGAGTGCACAGCCACAGTCTCTCAAGTGGGTAGTTTGCCCACTGATTGCTCCTGGGGAGTGCAAAGCCACAGTCTCTCAAGTCTCTCAAGTGGGTGGGTTGCCCACTGATTGGTCCTGGGGATTGCAAAGCCACAGTCGGTCAAGTCTCTCAAGTGGGTGGGTTGCCTACTGTTTGGTCCTGGGGAGTGCGAGGCCACAGTCTCTCAAGTCTCTCAAGTGGGTGGGTTGCCCACTGATTCGTCCTGGGGAGTGCAAAGCCACAGTCTCTCAAGTGGATGCTGTTCTCCACTGGTTCTGGAGGGGGCTTTGTGCCCAGAGAGCTTCATCCTGCCAAGGACTTGGGTAGTGGATGCTTCTCTCCACTGGTTCTGTAGGGGGCTTTGTGCAAAGAGAGCTTCATCCTGCCAAGGACTGGGGTAGTGGATGCTTTTCTCCACTGGTTCTGGAGGGGGCTTTGTGACCAGAGTGCTTCATCCTGCTAAGGACTGGGGTAGTGGATGCTTTTCTCCACTGGTTCTGGAGGCGGCGTTGTGCCCAGAGTGCTTCATCCTGCCAAGGACTGGGGTAGTGGATGCTTCTCTCCACTGGTTCTGTAGGGGGCTTGGTGCCCAGAGTGCTTCATCCTGCCAAGGACTGGGGTAGTGGATTCTTTTCTCCACTGGTTCTGGAGGGGGCTTGGTTCCCAGAGTGCTGCACATGCAGTGTGGCAGGTCCCATTCCCTCACCTGGGTGTATGTGCCACAAGATTGCCTGTGAACAGGTAGCATGATACTCCATGGAGTCAGAGACACACTCCACCCTGCTGCAACTTTGCCTGCCACCTGCTGGTACTAACAGTGCTGGGTGTCGTGCCTCATGTACGCTGTGCAGGGTCCAGGCCATCTCCTGCAGCCTCGGACGGCTGTCCACTGGGAATGTTTGCCATGTCGCCTGTGGTGGCACTGTCTGAGCACTTCGTGGGGCTGGTGGCAGTGGTTGCGGCGATGTCTGTGGCGGAGATGCTGCCGGTGGTGAATGTGTCAGCACCTGTGGAGGGAGACAGCAGGACGTCTCCTGCAGCCTCGGACGGCTGCCCACTGGGGATGATGCTGGGGACTGTAGCTGAGGAAGCAGATGTGCAGGTGGCGGTGCAGGTGGCGGTGTCCACCGCCGTACAGGTTGCTGTTCTGGTTGCCAGAAGGGGTGACTCTAGTCCCTCAGCCGGAGGGTCCGTGCCCTGTGCTTACTTCCCCTTAGCCTTGTGTCCCTTCCCCACCTTGGATGTCGCTGCAGGTCCCTTGGCACTGTCCCCTTTTGGCTTGGAGGAGGCCTTGTTGGGTGGTTGGTGCGGCTTTTCTCTACGGCATGTTGGCATCTTCTTCACCTTGGCAGAATGGGCTGATCCTTGGCCTCGCTAGGTGGCACACTGGCAGCCCTGATGGGTTCCGCCCGTGATGTGACAGGACTTGCTGAGACCACAGTGCTGGAGGATTTGGTGGCTCTGGTGTTGAGCTGGAACCTGGACATCCTGGCCCTAGGGGAAGGACGGGGGGTGGGAGGTGTAGGGAAGAGGTCAATGTTAGCCAGGAAAAGTTTTTTAGACACACTGGGACGGGAAGAGGGAGGGGGTTTGGGAGTGGAGGAAGAGGAGGTGTACGTCTGCTGAATTTGGGTGAAGGTGCATGGGCCAGAGGCTGTTGTGAGGTGGATGGCTGTTTGGTGGGTGTGTGCCTGTGTTTGTGTAGTTTGGGAGGAGGGCTCACAGAGACACTGGGAGAGGACACAGGGGACATGTGCATGGTAGTGGGGCTGGTGAGTGCACGTGAGTGGTGTGTGGTGATGGGCGTGCTGGTGATGGAGGTAGTGGCTGAGGATGTAGTGCATGTAGGTGTGAGTGGAGACGAGACAGGGGGGGAGGAGGAGCACGTGGAGGAGGGGGACACAATGGAGGCAGTGGATGTTGGTGTGTCTGCATTGGGGTTGGTGCTTGTGTGAGTGCCTGTGGGATGTGTGGTGCTTATGTTTGCCATGTCCACTCTTGTGTGCTGATGAGTGTGCATGCTGGTCTGATGGTGTGCTTGGGATAGGCTGAGGTACAGGGGATTGGGTCAGGGGAGTGGAGGTTGGAGGGGGGAGGCTGGACACAGAGACAATGGCTGCCATCAGTGCTGAGGCTAGAGCCTGAAATGCTCTCTGTTGGGCTGCCACACCAGAATGAATGTCCTCCAGGTATGCATTTGTTTGCTGCAAATGCCTCTCAACACCCTGGATGGCATTCAAAATGGTTGATTGCCCAACAGTGAGGGATCTCAGGAGGTCAATAGCCTCCTCACTGAAGGCAGCAGTACTGACTGGGGCAGGGCCTGAGGTGCCTGGGGCGAAGGAGATGCCCACCCTCCTGGGTGAGTGGGCACAGGAAACTCGATGAGGGGCTGCTGGGAAGGCCGTGCTGGTAGGGGGGTGGCGGCTGTACCTGTTGTTGCGGTGGGCACAGACGTGCCCACTACCGCAAGGGAGCTCCCATCAGAGGAGGAGTCACTGTCGCTGGTGTCAGCTCCTGTCCCCGTCGTGGAGCTCCCCTAGCCCTCCGTCCCACTGGTGCCTTCACACTCCATAAATTCACCCTCCAGGGCCAGGTGGGTTTCAGCTCCCTCCTGCTCCAGTGCCAATGCTCCTCCGCCAGATGATGCTAATGCACACAGGGACAGGGTGACAAAACTAAAAGGGGGGAAAGACAGAAGAGACACATGGTCAGTGCCTGCAACACCACTACCGTTGGCGGACACAACACACAGAGAGCAGCTGTAAGGAAATGCCTCCTTGGCATGGTTACCCCCTGACTTTTTTGCCTTTGCTGATGCTATGTTTTGAATTGAAAGTGTGCTGAGGCCTGCTAACCAGGCCCCAGCACCAGTGTTCTTTCCCTAACCTGTACTTTTGATTCCACAATTGGCACACCCTGGCATCCAGATAAGTCCCTTGTAAGTGGTACCCCTGGTACCAAGGGCCCTGATGCCAAGGAAGATCTCTAAGGGCTGCAGCATGTCTTATGCCACCCTGGAGACCCCTCACTCAGCACAGACACACTGCTTGCCAGCTTGTGTGTGCTGGTGAGAACAAAATGAGTAAGTCGACATGGCACTCCCCTCAGGGTGCCATGCCAGCCTCTCACTGCCTATGCAGGTATAGATAAGTCACCCCTCTAGTAGGCCTTACAGCCCTAAGGCAGGGTGCACTATACCATAGGTGAGGGCACCAGTGCATGAGCACTGTGCCCCTACAGTGTCTAAGCAATACCTTAGACATTGTAAGTGCAGGGTAGCCATAAGAGTATATGGTCTGGGAGTCTGTTTTACACGAACTCCACAGCACCATAATGGCTACACTGAAAACTGGGAAGTTTGGTATCAAACTCCTCAGCACAATAAATGCACACTGATGCCAGTGTACATTTTATTGTAAAATACACCACAGAGGGCACCTTAGAGGTGCCCCCTGAAACCTTAACCGACTATCTGTGTAGGCTGACTGGTTCCAGCAGCCTGCCACAACCGAGACATGTTGCTGGCCCCATGGGGAGAGTGCCTTTGTCACTCTGAGGCCAGTAACAAAGCCTGCACTGGGTGGAGATACTAACACCTCCCCCAGGCAGGAGCTGTAACACCTGGCGGTGAGCCTCAAAGGCTCACCCCTTTGTCACAGCACCGCAGGACACTCCAGCTAGTGGAGTTGCCCGCCCCCTCTGGCCACGGCCCCCACTTTTGGCGGCAAGGCCGGAGGAAACAAAGAAAACAACAAGGAGGAGTCACTGGCCAGTCAGGACAGCCCCTAAGGTGTCCTGAGCTGAGGTGACTCTAACTTTTAGAAATCCTCCATCTTGCAGATGGAGGATTCCCCCAATAGGATTAGGGATGTGACCCCCTCCCCTTGGGAGGAGGCCCAAAGAGGTTGTACTCACCCTCAGGGCTAGTAGCCATTGGCTACTAACCCCCCAGACCTAAAACACGCCCTTAAATTTAGTATTTAAGGGCTCCCCTGAACCTAAGAATTTAGATTCCTGAAACTACAAGAAGAAGAGCACTGCTGAGCTGAAAAACCCCTGCAGAGGAAGAACAGAAGACACCAACTGCTTTGGCCCCAGACTTACCGGCCTGTCTCCTGCCTTCCAAAAGAAACTTGCTCCAGCGACGCTTTCCAAGGGACCAGTGACCTCTGAATCCTCTGAGGACTGCCCTGCTTCGAGAAAGACAAGAAACTCCAGAGGACAGCGGCCCTGCTCCAAAAGAACTGCAACTTTGTTTCAAGTAGAAGATTTAAAGACCCCTGCAACTCCCCGCAAGAAGCGTGAGACTTGCAACACTGCACCCGGCGACCCCGACTCGACTGGTGGAGAAACAACGCTTCAGGGAGGACCCTCCGGCGACTCTACGACTGTGAGTAGCCAAAGTTGTCCCCCCTGAGCCCCCACAGCGAATCCCGCAGAGGGAATCCCCAGGCTCCCCCTGACCGCGACTGTCTGAACTCCATTTCCCGACGGCTGGAAAAGACCCTGCACCCGCAGCCCCCAGCACCTGAAGGACCGGAACTTCTGTGCAGGAGTGACCCCCAGGAGGCCCTCTCCTTTGCCCAGGTGGTGGCTACCCCGAGGAGCCCCCCCCCTTGCCTGCCTGCGACGCTGAAGAGATCCCTTGATCTCTCATTGAAAACCATTGAAAACCCGACGCATGTTTGCACACTGCACCCGGCCGCCCCCGCGCTGCTGAGGGTGTACTTTTTGTGCTGACTTGTGTCCCCCCCGGTGCACTACAAAACCCCCCTGGTCTGCCCTCCGAAGACGCGGGTACTTACCTGCTGGCAGACTGGAACCGGGGCACCCCCTTCTCTCCTTTGAAGCCTATGTGTTTTGGGCACCTCTTTGACCTTTGCACCTGACCGGCCCTGAGCTGCTGGTGTGATAACTTTGGGGTTGCTCTGAACCCCCAACGGTGGGCTACCTTGGACCAAAAACTGAAACCTGTAAGTGACTTACTTACCTGTTAAAACTAACATTACTTTACCTCCCCCAGGAACTGTGAAAATTGCACTGTGTCCACTTTTAAAACAGCTTATTGTGTTTTATGTAAAAAGTATACATGCTAATGAAATGATTCAAAGTTCCTAAAGTACTTACCTGCAATACCTTTCAAATGAGATATTACATGTAGAATTTGAACCTGTGGTTCTTAAAATAAACTAAGAAAAGATATTTTTCTATAACAAAACCTATTGGCTGGATTTGTCTCTGAGTGTGTGTTCCTCATTTATTGCCTGTGTGTATGTACAACAAATGCTTAACACTACTCCTTTGATAAGCCTACTGCTCGACCACACTACCACAAAATAGAGCATTAGTATTATCTCTTTTTGCCACTATCTTACCTCTAAGGGGAACCCTTGGACTCTGTGCATACTATTCCTTACTTTGAAATAGTGCATACAGAGCCAACTTCCTACATTCAGCCCTATGCACTAGCACATGGGTACTCACAAACATTTTCCCAGGGTCCAAAAGATGTGGTCTGTTATGTGTCCGAGGGCCGCATTGATGTCAGCGGGGTGAGGTTTGGGTGGGGGTTTTGGGGGTTTTGTTGCTGAATTGCACAATGTGAAACCAGAAAAACTTGGATTAATTCCGGCTTCCCCAGTTTACCAAATTGTGTGATCCTAGGCAATAGTTTTATTTCTCTTCCCTTCATTATCACAAAAACAGGACCTAAAAAATACATGACTTCATGATGTCCGCTGTACAAAACCTTCTCCTATGTTTGATTTAAAAAAACTATAATGTTTTACTTGTATAATAGGAACCCAGGTCACCCAAAGGGTGCACATAACAACCTACTTGGCACATTTCACTGTTGGCAGTGTCAGGGTAGGGGGAAGAATTGATGTTTCTAACTTCATGTTTGAAAACTATAACTTTTACGGTAATACTTCTCAATCCGCTGATATAATCTGATGTACTGAAGTGAAAAGGTTCTGCATGTTAATTAAATACACTGTTTCAGTTTTGAGACTTTATCATATGTTTGCACTTCGCTCTAAGATTACTTTAAAATGAAGGTGCTCCTAAAGTTAAATGATGCAGGACTTAAGAGTTACCTTCTTTTTTTTAACACTAATAATGCTTTAAATAAATGCTTGCATGTTTCTTTAACATCTTTTTTTATTGTTAGCATCTATTAGTGTAAACAGCAGCAGAGTGCTGCTGTGTACCAGGGGGCCACATGTCAAGGTCGAGAGGGCCGCATGCGGCCCCCGGGCCGTACTTTGAGTATCACTGCACTAGTGCATGCACTAACAGTGCAGGGGAAAAGCACATGCCCATGGGGGACTCTGCCTCGACCCATTTGACGCTGCAACCCACAGGACCATGACTAAGTGTAGAGGGCAACTACCACATTTGGGGTTGGAGTGGCACTGAGCCTGCAACACAATGGATGTACCTTGGCACATCTGCCCTGGCCTAGGGGAACCCACAGCCCACTTCCCCCACCCAGACAAAGCGTGCAGCGTCAGCTGAATGAGACTGTACTCACCCCCTTGTGGCTGTTGTGAAGCCCTCAAGCGCCCATCCAACTCAGGATATGCCACCGCTAGGATCCGGTACATCAGAGGGGTCATGGTGTGACGGGCACCCCCTCCACGTTGGGAGGCCATCCCCAGCTGGGCCTCTGCCGTCTTCTTGGTCCAGCGGCGCAGGTCCTCCCATCTTTTCCGCCAGTGAGTGCTCTGTCTATGGTCCAAGGTCCGCACTTCCTTAGCGATGGCACGACAAAACCCTTCTTCTGGTGGGCGCTGACCTAGAGGAATAGTGAAGTAAAAATGGATGTTACTCCCCAGTCTGGTTCTTCTCACTCATTGCCCACAAACCTCCCACCCTGGCCCAGAAAAACATACACTCCCCATCCTCACATGCTGGCCTGTGCCCCCCTGTCTCTTCCATCCACGACACTCCAAACAATCATGTGCCATCCACTATGCACACAGTTTACTCATCTGTTTGTCTGGAGGACCGTAGAGTAGCGTGTACTGGGGGAGGACCCCATCCACCAGTTTATGCAACTCCTCCGCAGTGAAGGCAGGGGCCCTTTCCCCAGACACTGTAGCCATTGTCGCTTTCAGACACAGGTCACAGCAGCACTTGCCGTGTAGGTCCTCTCCTGTTGAAGGTCAGGTATCAAGTGAGTGAAGAGATAGAAAATGGCGGTCATGTCTGCGGCGGTGCGTACCGTCACCGTCGGCGTACATCGTCATTGGCTCCTGGAACCCATAGGGCCCAATGATAACCAATGCTGAATTGCGCTGCGGTCTTCGACTGCCTACCGCGTCACTGCAGAACACCAGGGCAGTTACCTAATTTCCCCTTGTCCCTCCTTACAGGTCAGGCACTGCCATTTCAGCTGGCCACATGGCAGGCCAACTAACTGCATCACAGCACTTTTGGCCAGGAATACGGACAGACAAAGGCACACAACAATTACATCACGATTGTGCTAAACAGCCTTGTGAAACCTATGTGGTGTATGACCCTCTGTTCACCTTTCTCCTCCATAGGGCATGTCCACTGGGGCAGGTGATGAGATGGCGGCATCCTCCGGTGTACAGACCCTGATGGACCTGTCGACAATGGAAGACAGACACATCATTATCACCTACACACTTGACCGTGCCACAATCCAGGAACTGTGTGCCCAGTTGAAGCCAGACCTGATGTCAGCTATCCGCCATCCTACAGGAATCCCCCCTCTAGTGCAGGTCCTGTCAGTGCTCCATTTCCTGGCCAGTGGTTCCCTTCAAACAACAGTGGCCATGGCATCAGGGATGTCACAGCCAATGTTCTCTAACGTGTTGTCCAGAGTGTTATCTGCCCTGCTGAAACACATGCGCAGCTACATCGTGTTTCCTCAGGTGGAGGATTTGCCCACAGTGAAAGGTGACTTCTATGCCCTGGGACATATCCCCAACATTATTGGTGCCATTGATGGTACACATGTGACATTTGTTCCCCCCCCTGCAGGAATGAACAGGTGTACAGAAACCGCAAAAGCTACCATTCTATGAATGTGCAGATGGTGTGTTTGGCAGACCAGTACATTTCCCATGTGAATGCCAAGTATCCTGGCTTAGTGCATGACGCTTACATTTTGAGAAATAGCAGCATCCCTCGTGTGATGGGCCAACTCCAGAGGCACTGTGTGTGGCTAATAGGTGAGCCCAAGGTCCCAACACAGTTGACATAGGTGTCTGGGTATGGGAGAGTCCCTAAGGGTTGGAGGATGTCTAATAGTTGTCCCTCGATATTTGCAGGTGACTCTGGTTACCCCAACCTGTCATGGCTACTGACCCCAGTGAGGAATCCCAGGACAAGGGCAGAGGAACGCTACAATGAGGCACATGGGTGAACTAGGATGATAATAGAGCGCACATTCGTCCTCCTGAAGGCCAGATTCCGGTGCCTCCATCTGACAGGTGGCTCCCTATACTACTCACCGAAGAAGGTGTGCCAGATCATCGTGGCATGCTGTATGTTGCACAACCTGGCTTTGCAACGCCAGGTGCCTTTTCTGCTGGAGGATGGGCCTGATGCTGGTCTTGTGGCAGCTGTGGAGCCTGTGGACAGTGAAGAAGAGGAGGCAGAAGAAGAAGATATAGACAACCGAAACAACATCATCATGCAATACTTCCAGTGAGACACAGGTGAGAGGATGGCACTGCATCTCATACTACTGCAGGACGTAGCATTACTCTGCCTTTTTACCTCTGTGTATGGACCCTGACATGTCACTTTGCATTTCCATTTAACAGTTCTGGGTTCCACTTTGTGCCCTCTGCTATGTTTACTGCTGCCCAACAACTGTGTAACATTGGTATGTGAACTTGAACATTGCCATCGCTATATGTCTGAGAGGTTGCAATAACACATTTGTGAAAGTACAGACTGACCCCAGATTGATTTGTGATTCAAGGGTGTTTATTTCTGTGCTAATAAGTGGAGGGGCTGTGCAAGGGGCTGGGTTGATGGTGGAGGAATGTCCATAGTAGAGTTCAGTCTCTTGGTCTCCCAGGTGCATTGTCCAAGGGGGCATAGGAAGTGAAGTGATGGCAGGTCAAAGTTGTCAGGGTGACAAAGTGGGACAAAAGGGTGACAATCAGGAGAGTCTTATTTCCTGGCGGGGGTCTTGGCAATGTTCTCTGTCTTGTTCCTGGATCACAGGGACCGTTTGCGGGGTGGTTCTCCTTCTGCAGGGGGTGGGGTGCTGGTGGCCTGTTGGTCCTGTGGCAGGGCCTCCTGTCCACTAGCGCCGGCGGAGGTGGAGGGCTGTTCATCGTCAGGCGAGTGTCAGGGACCTGTTTGTGTGCCATTGTGTCCCTCATGGTGTTGGCCAGGTCTGCCAGCACCCCTGCAATGGTGACCAGGGTGGTGTTGATGGACTTCAAGTCCTCCCTGATCCCCAGGTAGTGTTCCTCCTGCAGCCGCTGGGTCTCCTGAAACTTGGCCAGTACCGTGCCCATGGTCTCCTGTTAATGATGGTATGCTCCCATGATATTGGAGAGTGCCTTGTGGAGAGTGAGTTCCCTGGGCCTGTCCTACCCCTGTCGCACAGCAGTCCTCCCAGCTTCCCTGTTATCCTGTGCCTCTGTCCCCTGAACCCTGTGCCCACTGCCACTGACCCCAGGTCCCTGATTGTCTTGGGTTGGTGGGTTTGACTGGGGTCTCTGTAGTGGTGGCCACACTGCTGATTGACGTGTCCTGGGGACAGAGGGATGGGCCCGCTGGGTGGGTGCTGTGGTGGTGTCTCCTGAGGGGGAAGGCTTTGTGGTAGTTTGTGACAGTGGCAGGGGAACCGACTGTCCAGAGGTCCCTGATGGGCCGGGCTGGTCATCCAGATCCAGGCGTGCAGAGCTGCTGTCGTCACTGTGGGCCTCTTCTGGGGGGGAGACTGGATATGTCTGGCACCTCCTGTCTTGTGACGTTGGGAATGGGTCCTGTTGGGGTGTAAATGTATAGTTATTATATCTGTGTGTGTCATCTTGTGCATTGGGTGAGTTACCCTCTACTCCTGTGCTTGCATAGTTGTGTTTGCCATTGTGTGAATAGTGTTTTGGGGTCTGTGTGGGTATCTGTACTGGACATGCTTTGGTGATGGGTGTCCATGCTTTGGTGTTGCATGCAGGGCTCGGTATTGGGATGGCTGGGTTCTGATAGTGGGGCATATGTGAGGTGTTGGAGTGATGGGGGTGGGGGTGAGGGTGGGGGTATGTGATGGCATGCAGGTAGTGGGGGATAAAGTAGTAAAGATTTGACTTACCAGAGTCCAGTTCTCCTGCTACTCCTGCGAGGCCCTCAGGATGCAGTATTGCCAAGACTTGCTCCTCCCATGTTGTTAGTTGTCAGGGAGGAGGTGGGGGTCCACCGCCAGTCCTCTGTACAGCAATCTGGTATCTGGATACCACGGAACGCACCTTTCCCTGTAGGTTGTTCCACCTCTTCCTGATGTCATCCCGTGTTCTGGAATGCTCTGCCACTGCGTTGACCCTGTCAACAATTCTCCACTATAGCTCCATCTTCCTTGCAATGGAGGTGTGCTGCACCTGTGACCTGATTAGCTGTGGCTCTACCCGGATGATTTCCTCCACCATGACCCTGATCTCCTCCTCTGAAAACCTAGGGTGTCTTTGAGGTGCCATGATGTGGTGTGGGTGATGTGTGAGGTGATGTTTGTTGTGCTGTGTGAAATGTTGTGTTGGGGTGTGTTGTTTGAGGTGCGCGGATGTTGTATGAGTGATGGTGTGGTGTGCTTGTGGATGCTGGTGTAGTGTTTACTATTCTCTCTCTCTGCTTCTTCTCAAAAATTTCCTTTTAAGGGTTTGTGGGTAATGTGGGTGTGTGTTCTATAGTGTTGTGGGTGTGTGGGTGTGGTGTGTGTATGTGTGCCTGGTGTGTGTATTTCGATTTGTCCAATGTGGTTGTGTTTTGTAAATGTGTGTGTATTTTGAGTGCGGCCATGTATACCGCCAATGGATCACCGCGGTTGAAAGACCACTGCGTTGATTTGTGGGTCATGATATTGTGGGCGTACTCTTGTTAGCGTGACGGTGTGGGTTTTCCTATCGGCAGTTTATCACTGACCTTTGGTGTGGCGGACTTGTGTGGGTGTCTGTATTGTGGTGGATTACGAGATGTGGGTCGTAATACCTGTAGCGGATTTCCGCCATGGCCACTGTATGTTGGCGGCCTTCAGCACGGCGGTAAACAGGATTTACTGCCAGGGTTGTAATGAGGGCCATTGTAATCTATTTTGACATTAGTGTCTATGGAATTTTCTTTTAAATCCCTACCTCTATTTTATTCTATGGAGGAGTGTTACAGTACCTGTGAGTGGCTTGGGCCGTGAAGTACATACTCCAGCTATGAGCTGGAGTGCATTTACGACTGTTTTAGGTCGTAGAAGGGCAGGCTGTAGAAGTGCAGTTTGTAGGAAGGCACTTTGGGCCAGGTATGCTATCTGCTGGTTACAAAATACTGGTTGCAATTTGAAGTATTTTTGCATATACATATAATATATATATATATATATATATATATATATATATGTATATATATATATATATATATATATATATATATATATATATATTATTTTTCTCAGATTGCATCACTTCATTCCCCCGTTCCTATGGGCTGGGTGCGGTGTTGTCAGTTCTATCTGTATCAGACTTGTCTTTATGTTTGCTATGGATGATTTGGAACAATATATTTGTAATTGCAGATACTATGATTGAATGTTTACTTTTGACACGCACAGTCATTTCACTATGGCCTTTGCTAATTGGCACTAGCATATCCTCTGTGCCAAGCACTGTTCTAGTTGAAGTGGGGTAATGTGAGACATTCACTGAGTGTTAGGGTATTCATTCTGAGTAGTGGGAGAGAGGGGATTGATTTGTTCTTGCATATCATACACTACCTGTCCCAATCTCAATTTCTTCATTGGCTTGACTGAGTTGACATAGCTTTAGCTAGGAGAATTCTAAATTGCATTCACGTGCTAACTAATTATCCTTCATTTTGACCTAACACTATATGCCACATATACTTAAGTTATTAGGTTTGTGACCTCAAATGTTAGAGGCCATGGTAATCCTAAAACTGTTGTTTAATCCTCGCCTTCTTGGAGAGAGAAGGAGTGGAGGTGGCTTTTCTTTAAGAGACACAAATTACCCCTGGGGAGACACATTTACTTGTGGACAGATGGGGGCGTACTAACTATTTTGCCTCCCGCAGCTCATACACAGGTGGGGAAGATATTATGCTTTCTAGCTAACTATGCTTATATAAACCCATAGGATGGTATAGTTATTTGTCTGGGCTAATGCATTATTGTTCCCTCAAGCTCAATAACTCCTCTGACCCACACAATGACTCCCAGAAGTTTTTGTTCAGAATATTGCAGCGCACTATCATATACATGATGATTGTAATGTTATCTATGATTACAACCTGGTAATCAATCCGACATTTGACTGTTCTAGCACTTGCAAAGTTAGTAACCCTAATGCAGTGCACACACTTATCTAGTTGATGGACTCTGATGGTTTAATGGGCAGCTGGTGTTAGATAAAGAAAGATAACACAGCATACTAATTTTATTTATCCACACACAATACACATTCAAAGGTCAACTTTTGGATACAGTCTGACAAGGCTATACCATAGGTGCAATCTATTGAGTACCTACCTAGAACACTATCAGACCATTATTATATGTGTAGGTTACCAGATCCCTTACATAGTTACAGACTGTGGTGCTTCCTCTTCGCTGCTCTATCCAACGGGGCCTTCGGAGCAGATATTTGCAATGGCTGTAGAGGAATACTCTGATGTTAAGTTGGAATCATCCCCTGATTTCTAACAATCTGCGAGGCTTTCAAAGTATAAATAAGGGGTATATCAATTTTAAAGGAAGACACAATCCTTCAATCACTCCGGGCTCAGTTATGTGCACTTGAGATGAAGCCAGCCACTGCAGAACCTAACTACGAAATAACCCAATATATGGCTGTTCTGGATGTGACTAATGTCATTTTGGCTCAATTTAAGAAGATTGCAGACCAAGAGGTCGCTTATCTGGGTTGGTGTTTACAGGTGCACGCATATGGAGACTTTGATCAACCACATAAAACCCTTTCTCAGTTGCTAAAAGGGGCACAACCCAGGACTATAGTACAATCTTTACGTCTGAGTGTGGGGGAGTCTAAAACAAACTGATCCTTAAACGTTGTTATGTCCACTATAAAGACATGTACTCTTCCAAATTACAGCTCATGCAAGATGAGATGGAAGATTTTTTAGACAACATTACTTTAGCGTGGGTATGAGGGGAATACATAACTATATTCTAGCCCCCATTTTGCTAAACGAAATAATGTTGGCCATAGATAGCTCTGCCAATTGCAAGGCTCATGGTTCGATGGATAATGTGAGAAATTGGGTGTTGCTTGAGTGGGTTGGTAACCCTGCTCACGCAATAGCCACAATCCCTGTCAAGGTGAACCACAAAAGTTACTAAATTAACCTGTGCTTAATTCTCTGGTTGCTTGGCACGAAAGCAGCCCGTCTTATCTTAGAGGCAATGTGTAAAATATTTATGCAGCACACAAACAGTAATAAAGTGAAAACACAACACAAAAAAAAATACCACACAAATGTTAGTAAATTATTTAACACCAAAATGACACACGTCCAATCAAGTAGAACCAGAGTTTTTAATTTTTAAAGTTTAAGGTAAAAAACTAGTGCATAGAAGATCAAAGTGCCAACAGCAGACATCTAGTCTCAAGAGACCAGGTCAAAGTCAAAAATATGCTGACCACAATGGAGCGTAAGTCGAATACAAGAAGTGGATTAGTGGATTGGATCTGGTTGGCACTTACCTTCGGACTCAGCAGAAAATTGTCTCAGAAGGTAAAGTTCAACAGAGCAAGGCTGCAGGCGGTGTCTGAGGAGGAGGCATCATCAAGGAGCCACTGGACAAACTCACAGAGAAGATTTCCACGTTCAGACTCAGGGCCTAATTATGAGTTCGGCAGTCCGATGAGCCAACCGGCAAACTCGCGGGAAGGACACCACTGCCATGGGGGTGGCATCTTTCCAACCGTATTACAATGTTCCTGCCGGGCTGATTGGCGGGAACATTGTATTACGCCATTCCCGCTGGGCTGACCGGCTGGAACAGTGCTACAGTATTTAGTCTTGGCTCCCGTAAAGGAGCTGAGGCTAATACCATAGCCCATCAGCACCATCGGAATGTGCACTCTCTGCAAAGCAGAGAGTGCATATTTCCAATGGTGCTGGGCAGGGGGCCGCCTGCACTGCCTATGCCCTTGGCATAGGCAGAGCAAGGGCCCTCTTGTGGCCCCTGGCACTGGCTTTCTGTCAGCATTTCTATGGCGGGGTGACCGCCATGGAAAGGCTGGCGGAGAGCTGAGATTACCATCAGCCCATCGGAAACAATGTACCTGGCAGGGATGGCGTCTTTAGACAGTCCCGCCAATGTTGTAATGTGGAGGTAGGACTGCCAGGAGTGCGGGGGTCCCACCGTCACTGTGAGTGTGGAGGTCTGAGGACCTGCACACTCGTAATGAGGCCCTTAGTCTCTTTTTTGTAAGTTGAAAATCTCCAGCGGAACAAACTGTTGGCCTTAGCCGACGAGGACTCAATGAGGCTTGATACTCCTTCTGCGAAAGACTGCTTAAAAGAATTTGCTGCGAAGAAGCAGAAAGTAGTGGGAGCTGCTGTGAAATCAGGCCGACCAGCAATGCATTTTAGGCTGATAGATGAGCAGGTTGGTCCTGGTCTCCTTTTGGTTTTCAGAATAGTTTTTAGGCAAAATATTTTTAAGTCCTAAGTTTTGGATTTTGTACACCTTTAACACCACTACCAAGGGTTCATCAGTAGAGAGACACCATTTCGGGGTTAGGACTCACTCAGGTTGTGTACATGTGTGGGTTCAAGAGGGTTGAAGCCTTTTTTTGTCCCGGAGGCTCTGATAAGGAGGCCAGCCAACTAACCCTTGGAGTCACTCTAGTAGGCCTGGGTTCAAGAAGTGGAATGGGGTCACATAGCAGGGAAAGCCTATCAGGGTTCAAGGCAGGTTTCAGGCAGCAAAGCAGTCCTTCCAGGTGCAACACAACAGTCTTCTGAAATACACAGCAGGCCACAGCAGCAGGCATTATTTTGAGAGTCCTTCCACAGGTCCAGAGAGTGAACTGAAGATTGGGTCTGAGAGTCCTACATTTATAGTTGGTGTCTTCTTTGCAGTAGAAGTTAAAAGAGAATTATTTTTGAAGTTCTTAGTGTATTTCCCGCCTTCCCTGCCCTGGCTCCAGCCTGGCGGTCTGAACAATGAGGTGGTGTGAAGTCCTTTGTGTGAAGGCAGGGCCTAGCCTATTGATTTGCAAGTGGGGCTGTTCCCAGCTCTGCCCCTCCATTGTGTCACTGATGCCTAAAAGGTCCTTCAACTCTCTGTTCTTTATTGTTTACTGTCCCACATCGAATGGGCCTTGGGCATTACTTTACAAGGCTGGTAGAGTTACTATATGTTAACTCATTAGCCCGGGCTTAAGGGAGTGGCAATCTATCACCCACCCTTACTGTGGGTAGAGGCATGCAACAGGGATGAATACTGCAGCTGTCGGCTGTGTACCATAGCTACTGAACCTCTTACATCCTTATTGCATGAGACGCAAGGTCAGTGGGATACTGGGTTTTCCACCCAAAGATATCCACTCTCATTATATGCGGACCACATATTTTGTTTATTAAATTTCCTGTGGAAAACATCAAATTCCATCACAAAAGAGATTATCCGCTTTGGCAATTTTTCAGGTTTGCAAGTATTTGGGAAAAATTAGACATGTTCCCCTTTACAGGCAACACTTGGAGATCCCCCTAGACATCCCACTGATGTAGAGAGAGAGCTGTGAGTGATGTCTAGGTATCTGAGTTAATAGAAACAGAGAGTGCATACCTACATTTCATTACAATTCTGTGCTCAGTAAACTCTTGGTGCAGATGGAGCACAGGATCTCTCTCCCTGTTTCCACAGCTGATAGAGTAGCTCTGGAGCTCTGATGAAGATGCTAGTCCTCCCCAAACTCTTATGCTTGTTCGCCAACATATCCACTCCCCACTGCAAACGCCTATTATCTAAACTTTGCATTCCCCTTACCAGGCTAGAGTAGGGTGACAAGACCTTGTGGGTCAGCTGGGAGAGGCCCATGCTATCATAAAAGCATAGTGGATTTGTTGTGCCTGTTCCTGAAAGATATTTTTTGAAGCACAGGCACATTATGACAACTATGGAATCAATCCATACTGCTCCGTACCACGTATTGAGAGACTTTAGCTTCCTGAATAAATACTTGGAAAACTATTATTCCTGTTGACTTCATTAGAAGATTTTGGTGACGACGGTCCAGCAAGTTTCCACAGGGCTCTCTACATTCGTGGACGCAGATAACTCATATGAATACATTGAACAACACCATGACAGACGTTTAGACAGCCACCGGCAAGTCAGCATTCTGTATTTGTTCCTTGAAAAGCTTTCGTGAATGTTCTGATACAGCGCAGAGCTGATAATGTTTAATCATCTACAATTTATGCTTAGTGGCTAGTGCACAGCTCATTCCAGGCGGTTACAAGTGTTGGAGTAGATATGCTAATATGAGAATATTCTAATGATTTGTGTATACATACTAATGAGAAATAATGACAATGGAAACTAATAATTGAAAATAACGTGTAATGTGCAAAATGTGCCCACGCGAGTGGTCACCATCTGTGTTAACAGTACTAAAATAATGTGAAATTATAAGAATTATGTATTAATATGTCATAACTGATGATATATTCTATGTTTTATGATGCTTCGTATCCTTAACTTAGCCGAACTAGAGGCCTGGTCGGCGTTGGTCCTTGCTTGCCTAAGCGTGGAGACGCGATGAGCTGCCGAGGACTGGAACTGAAGAAAAGGACCTTGAACTGTACAGAGTTCAAATGAGCTCTGCTAGAATTTTCTGCAATGTACCAGCGGACAGAAGACGATCAGAACAAATTGATACAATTATGTGTAGAGTAGGCTAAATGTACTTCCCCAGGACTCGAACAATAGAACCACTGACTAAGAGACTGTGGGCAACAATTTTGTTAACTGAAGGGCCGGATGATGATCTGATCGACAGAAGGACCAATCATATTAATGGAACTTGATGCTTGAACCGACGCAAACAAGTGGTAAACCAAAACTATAGGTTAGAATCATGACCCCAGATAAGGATGACCAATTAGCAAATTGTGGGACGGACTGAGAGACCCTAATAAAAAGTCATGACACGAGAAGGGAAATCAGAGCGGAGAGGCGAAAGTTGATGACGTCGGGAGACGCTGTCCGAAGTGCTGATAATTGGGCTTACTGTTTGTGGGCCTGATCTTGCTGATGACTGATGACCTGGAGACGAAGACTGACTCGTTGCTGATCTATCTTGGATAGGTAGCTATAAAATGTACACATCCATAAAACATAGTGATGGCTTAGAAGCTGTAAGAAAATGTCTTTCTACCAAATCTGTGAAATACATGGTACGTAAGTCTATGATATTGGAAATGTTGAAATTTTGCCTAGAAAACAATTACTTTCTCTTTGACGGTCAGTGCTATCTGCAACTTCAAGGGACAGCGATGGGGGCAAAATTTATAATGGCGACGGACGCGAACACTTGAAATTTATGATTGCTTCGACCTAAAACAGATTACCTAATGAAATAGTATTTATACAAATGATTGTTTTGCGAGCCGAATATTGTCTACATAGTATGCCTTGAGAAAGCCCTGGCGTACATGCCTGTGGGGCAACAAAGGTTTTCATTGCAGTCCCATTCATGAAATTCACTGAATTTTGGCAATCTGACATTACACAATTTCGCTTATCAAGTGGGACCTTACCTTCGTCTTATTAGTGTATCCCTCTTGGAGGACTTGGGTCCATGTCCTCCGGTTAAGCTCCCACGTTTACAAAAAAGGCATTCTTTACAGGAAGTTTGTGGTTTGGACCCTCTCCTTCTTGGAGTACTTCTTTGTTCATTTGCAACAATATTCTTCCTGTTCTAAGCCTCAGATATTAAACAAGCTTTACGGGATGTCTTTTCACACGAATAGACGAGAACAACGAAACTCCAAATTAGACCAAGTCTTTAATTCATCTGGTGCTGGTATTACCAAACTAACAACCACCAACCTATCATCAGCTAAAAGTACTTTTTTAGCTTTGGAGAAATCCCTCAAGAAAGAAACTTCCAAATGGTGGGAAATAGCTTCTCTTAAAAAATATTTGGAAAATGACCGTATCCCTCGTGGACTCAGGATTTTGATCTTCCCACCAATGGATACTACCACACAAGAGCACTTACAAAAATGGGAAGCTAATTTAAAACTGGCGTCAATTAATATGATCAAGCAACTGATTTAAATATCTGAAGAAGAATACGAAAAACAACTAAAAGAGGTTGACAGCCTCACCCAACGCACAGAGGAAGCCAATTGGGGAGAAATCACGACAAAAAACTTTGGCCATTCTTAATAGCATAATTGATCGCTATGAGGAAGACATAATTCAAAGAAAGAATCATAAGTTCAGAAGGGATCTCCATGACTATCAACATGGGAGAGTTTACACTTTCAGCAAAAAGTATGATAACATTAAAGACTCCAATCTTTCTTTTGATACACAAAATTGTCCAGACACCTTACCGTCTTCAGAAATTGAATCTTCTGATGATTCTGATAGATGTCCATCAAGTAGACCTCAAGTAACTTTTTCCGAAGAGGCAAGGCGCTATCGCCTGGGAACTTTAAAAGACATACAAGCAAATCCACCAGATACCTTGGTGGGAGCGCCAAGTACATCAGGCATACAAACGAGAGCTCGCAGCAAAACTACAAGACCATGAAACCTTACGAACAATTGATAGTTAATCTCTCTGATCACGAACTTTCCTCAAAAGACCAACACATTCTGAATAGAGGCCTCTCCTTTTGTCCCACCAATCACTGGAATATTACCCAAACCGAAAATGACTTTTTAAAATTTATACGTCATCTCAAACTCAAATCTTTCTTTTCTACTATTTCCCCTCTTCCCACTCTACCATCTCCTTCACAAAGTCCGAGTGACTTTTCTGTCCAAGATCCATAAGATATTGGTCTCTTACGCAATCTATCTAACACTGATGAACCAGACCTCCCACTTTCCTCAATAGCTCAAGAACTTGATCTTGACATCAACAAATATCACCCCTCTGATCTACGACCCAAATCTACTTTCACCCCTATCCTCCCGGCAGGTAATTCTATTGACTTATTTTCGACAGCTGTTTTGAGGGACCTTGACCGTGAATATAAACGCTACTGTGACAAACGGAAATACTTACCATCTAACACCAACAGAGATCAAGCACTGGCAATAACACAACTGAGAAAAAATTGTCAAATAATTATCAAAGAGGCTGACAAAGGCGGGAATATAGTCATTCTTAATACCCATGACTACCTGCAGGAAGCTTATCGACACCTTCAGGACAAGATATGCTATAAAAAACTTTCCCATAACCCAACAGCCGAAATCCAACAAAGGTTGTCTGACCTTCTGGAGTAGTGGCATTCTTGCCAAACCCTTTCAAGTAAGGAAAAAAATGCTCTCTATCTGCAGTTTCCTACTATCCCTACCTTATATCTCTTACCAAAAATACATAAAAAAGGCCACCCACCAAAGGGCAGACTGATTATATCAGGCATTAACTCAGTTTGTTCTAATCTGGGTACTTTAATTGATAAGGAGCTACAGCCTTTTATGATCAACTTACCCTCCTTTGTCAGAGATACCAAAAACATTCTACAAAAATTACAAAATATTGATTGGCAACCTGATTACTTTCTTGTTACCATTGATGTAGTCAGCCTCTACACATCCATAAAACATAGTGATGGCTTAGAAGCTGTAAGAAAATGTCTTTCTACCAAATCTGTGAAATACATGGTATGTAACTCTATGATATTGGAAATGTTTAAATTTTGCCTAAAAAACAATTACTTTCCCTTTGACGGTCAGTTCTATCTGCAACTTCAAGGGACAGCGATGGGGGCAAAATTTATAATGGCAACGGACGCGAACGCTTGAAATTTATGATTGTTTCAACCTAAAACAGATTACCTAATGAAATAGTATTCATACAAATGATTTGTTTTGCGAGCCGAATATTGTCTACTTAGTATGCCTTGAGAAAGCCCTGGCGTACATGCCTGTGGGGCGAAACACGTGTTGGCTGAGCTCCTGCTTTTCTGTGGGACCCATTCTGTTGTATTTCAACTGGGAGTTACTTGTCTTCTGAAATAAAACTCGAATTGGAGCAACAAAGGTTTTCATTGCAGTCCCATTCATGAAATTCACTGAATTTTGGCAATCTGACATTACACAATTTTGCTTATCAAGTGGGACCTTACCTTCGTCTTATTAGTGTATCCCTCTTGGAGGACATGGGTCCATGTCCTCCGGTTAAGCTCCCACGCTTACAAAAAAGGCATTCTTTACAGGAAGTTTGTGGTTTGGACCCTCTCCTTCTTGGAGTACTTCTATGTTCAGCTAGAAAATGTTGACTGACTAATGGGTACTATTTCTTCTAGGTACCAACTGCGCTGTTTTAAAGTATTTTCCTCTCTTAGATAGATTTTTCCAAATTAAATGATTTTTACTAAATTGTTTTTCGCATGAAGACCCACATGCTGATGCTAATCTGAGATAGGTATGCTGACAAGGGCGACTTAATGGTGACTTTGACTGACTGACTTGCATTGCTGAATTATCCAATGTTTAAGAATTTGCCAAACTTAGCTTGATGTTGTTTGCTTGATGATTTTTTGCTCATGATGCTAATAAAGTTTGATTAATCATTAATTCTTGAAATAAAGGTTTTGACTAGAATTGTAACTAATAGGGAAGAAAACGAATTAACCTTTTTGAGAGTGATGGTATTTTCTTATTAGATTAGGTTTATGGTATCATATGTTTGGTTGAAATTGTTGTTGATGTTTCTCTGGTCACCACTTAACTAGGATACTCTATGCGATCCAAAAGATTCATCAACCTACACGCGTCCCCTTGTAAGTTTATTTACTGAGGACAAGGTGCGCTAACAGTTTTTGGTAGCAGCTTGATGGTTAATTTCCTTAGGGAACTAGTTGGGTGGTGAGTAGGGGTTATGGTAGTAGTTTAAAAGTTGAGTACAGTTGTTCGAATTTTTATGAGGTTTGAATTTCGTTTTTCTAAAATGGCAATGGTAGCAAAGATGATGTCCCCTTAAACCCAGAAATGAGTTTCCCAGATCCTGGATCCCGTTGGTAAGATTGAGTATGTTCCCGGCGTTTTGAAATAGTATGTGAGTAGTAGATTGCGCTTGCACAGGCTTAAGCAGATCGCAGGTGAATTGTGATGTATGTGAGTTAAAGTAGGGAGTCTACGTACTCCAGTTAAGGGTTAGTAGGAGTGTGTGTACACCAAAGCCTGAGAGTAGGGAAGTCATTGAACTTCATACGTGTGTGGCGCTTTGTGCTAAAAAATTGTCCACATGGTTGTTGGTGATGTATGGACCCTGCGTGGTCTAAGACTCCGGAGTATATTGCCAAGTTTAGGAGACACTTGGGTATATTTAGTAATCTGTCTGGTTTAGAAGGTTGATTGGGCGTGGTCAACAAGTCAGAGCGAATGTTAGACGAATAAAAGAAGCTTTAACTGAGATTTGGCGTGTCCTATGTGCACCAGGACAGGCCCAGAGATCAGTTGAGAGTAAAGTTTTGGGGTCGAATTTTACTTGCGAATGTGGGGGACTGAGAAAGAGGAATAGCTAAAGAACTAGAAAGTGCCACTAGTGAAAAGCCGTAAGGTCCCTGAAGCGATTGTGTCCCTTCCTGTAGTAAACCAGCAGGTTTGTTTTAGTTATTATTTGGTGAAGACGCTCGCAATAAATCGCATTAGTTGAGTGGAATTGAGTCAAGGAGGACAAGCTGCAAGACTTGGCAGCCGCTGTGAGTCAGTGTGACGTCAGTGTGTGCCGCGTTGGGATAGGTTGGTTAGTGAGAAGAGCCGCGACCGGATTGGCAGCCGTCCGCGAGAGGCAATTGGTTGAGTAAACGGGTGAAAGGAATCTCGGGAGTAAAAGTTATTTCATTTATTGAATTTGTAGTACATACAACAGGCAAAATGAAGTTTTTCAAGGCATTTAAGAGTGCGATAAAAGGAGAGTCATATATCAAAGCATCAATGGGGGAACCGACCTCCCCGGAGGATAGTCCGGCGTATCTCGTAATGACAGAAAAGGGCATAGCTTTGTGTCTTTGGTTAAAGCAATGGAGTGCATTGACTAAGAATCAAGGGACATTAGCTTTTCCAGAGCATGGAACGTTCAATTTGAGAATTTTGGACCAGTTGCGATTATCATTGTATGACATGAGACCGTTACCGAGACCAGCACAATTTGAAGCTTTAGCAGTTTGGGAGTTAGTGGCCTCACAACAGCAAGGGCTGAAGTTCAATAGAAGGGTGAAGAAGATAGAAAAGTCACTAGCTGAGGCTAGGCGGGATTGGCAGCAAAAGAGATGGAGGATGGCATCTATGAAAGAGATTAAGATGTTCCCAGCGATCACAAAAAGTGACGATTCAGATAAGGGGGATGATACCAAGGAAGAAGAGAGTGAGGAGAAGAAGAAAAGAAAGAAGTCTTATGTGGATGATGATGATTCTGATGTTGAGGATCTCATTACGCAGTTGCTAAGAGATAGATCTCCACCTATGACGACCTATGCAGGGGGTCCAGGGACTAGTGCTACAGCCCCTCCTGCTACTCCTGGTGCAGCCCAGGGAGCTGTGGGAGCTGTACAAGTAGAAGGAGGACAGTTACCAGGGGCAGCACAGAGTACACCAGTTGCAGGAATGAGTGCGGTAGCTCAGGCGCGGGTAGAAACACCTTCGGTAGCAAGGGTTTATACAGATGTGCCAGTTCTTGAGACTGTTTCAAATATCGTAGTGCCGAGGGAGCAGGTGCTCCCACAGCCAATGTTGGTCCAGACTGACCCGACTCCAATGTTATTGCCACCACCACAGACACAGGGTGTGTCGAAGTTTAACCAGTTGACAGGGACTGCGGTAGATCTTGCACCAGCCATGAATCAGGCCATGGGAATACCATCACACAGGGTACGGGTGCTAGAGCTGCCCCAGATGCCATATCGCTACTGATTACTGTTGGTCCAGCGGTACCTTTGTATGCCCAGAAGAAAATAGAGGCAGGGGGACAGGCAGAGATGTCACAGAGTTTGGTGAGAAGGGGAGTGGGAGACTCAGTACATTCGACATCATCCTCAGGAACTTGTCCAGGTTAGCGCAAGTCTCCTACCGGATTTAGTCCTCTTGTGACATTGCCAGATGTATCGAATGTCTCTAATGCAAATCAGAGTTTGAGACTTTTGACACCACAAGCCTTGGGAACGGGGCAAAGCAGCTGCCAGTGACTAATGCGAGTAATATCTCATTACAAGGGTTAACAGCTCAGCAGTTAACTAGTTGGCTGGACAGTTTAAATTCTTCACAAGATGCATCCAAGGGGAAAAATCAGTTGAACTGAGTGGGACTGAATATTGAAGCAAACAAGTTATTTGAGGGGACAATGGGATTGCATAGGTTAGAATCCTACACTGAAGAAGAGTTGAGGTATTTGTGCCCAAGGATTACAAAAGAAGTAGGGAAAATACACCAGAAATTAGCGGAAGTAGCAGAGAAGCACAACATTGATCTTAAGACTATGAAACATTTGAGACGAAGTTACCGATTAGACTTTGAGGCAAAAGATTTTGAACACATGAGATCAGCAGGAATGAAAGCACATTTGAGGGACTTGCTGCAGAGTGCACACATTTGGGGAGCATTAGAAAAGTGGGAAGACAGATGGGCAAGAAAAAAAGAGAAACGAAAAAGAGATTCTCAAGGTGAAACAGAGGGAGCAGAGAAAGGGGAAGCAGTTAAAATGCTACCAATGAGAGATATTCCAGGACGTCAGTTTGTTCATGTCTTATGGCACCAGAGTGATATATTGTCTTTTACAAATGATTATCCCAAATTGAGAGAGAAGCCAGTTGAATGGTATCAGCAGACTGAGAGGTTCGTGAAACTCTCTAAGTGTTTGTGGGAGGACTTGAATATCTTATTCGAGATAGTTGTGCCAGCCGACTTATGGGTCGAATGTAAGAGGGCAGTAGACTGGCCAATGAGTGAACCTGAAAGGAACAAGGTTACAGGCGAACCGTCACCTGAGGTAATGAAAAATTATTATAAGGTGATTGAGTTTCTGAAAACTAGAATTTCTCTGAAAAACATTGATTGGCAGAGAATTGACAGGACAGTTCAGGAAACTAAAGAGTCAATACACACTTATTACGAAAGATTGTTAAAGGCTAGAGTGGAAAGAAAGCAGTCGAACCAAAAGACATGCTGCATTTTGTGTTCAGATTAGTTGAAGGATTGAGACCTGAAGTAGGGCAGATGATTAGGAATCCCTTGATTTGTTGGCAGGCAAAGCCGATTGATGAGGTGTTGCAGTATGCTAAATATTGCAGTGATGAGATTGAATTGAAGCAAAAGAAGTTGAAGGAAAAGGCAATGGTGATGCAGATTAAGGCAGCCCAACCAGGAGTACAAGGATCTTTAGTGCCGCTGATGTCGCCGCAACAGAGAGCCATCGCGTTTCAACCTCAAGTGAGGGGTAGGGGACGTAGGATGGATATGATGCGTGGTCCGGATCTAAGCACTGTGGTTGTTCAGAATGACATGCAGGGTATGAAAAAGATGTTGCCAGGTCATTTGTACAGAAACGTGGGACACTGGAAGCGGGAGTGCCCATTGATGGTGCAGGAAGGAATGGTTCGGCAAGACGATGTTGGTTCAGTTCAAACTGTAAGAGTCCCTAGAATGAGGGGCATAGTCCAGAATGCTCAAACTCGAGGTCAGAATTCCTTGCCTGTACAAAAGTTGCAGGTGCCTCGAGCACAATTTACTCCAGTACAGCAGCAGATTCCTAGGTGCCTAGACAGCAATTGCACATACCGCAAACCCCGATGGAGCAGCAACAAGTTATGCTTACTCAACAGGTTAGAGGTCAGAGACCAGATAACAGTAACAATACAGTACACCAGTTCCCATTTCACAGTGAGGATGAAATAAACGATGAATGGATGAGTGACAGTTCAGATGAAGGAGCTTGTATTCTTGCCTCATCCCTAGCGGTAGATCAGAGAGGGCCTTTTGTTAAGGGAAAGGTAATGGGACATAAGGTCTCGTTCTTGGTTGACACTGGAGCTACGCGCTCCACAGTGAGGAGTGTGGAAGTACCAGATTTACCCCTTTCCGGTGGGGCAGTTCAGGTTGTGGGAGTGGAGAATTGGCAATTAACGAACCCAATCACAGAACCAGTGCAAATTGAAAAAAAATTATTTGGGACTTCATAGATTTGTGGTATGCGATTCAAGTCCCGTGTCTTTGTTGGGCAGAGACTTATTGTGCAAGACTAAATGTTCCATAAATTGCACAGATGCAGGATAGAGGTCCAGGCAAATAGTGACAATGAAGAAGAACAGGCGTCAGCCATGGTACTTAATAATGCTTTTGAAGAATACCCAATGATTGAGATTTTTCCGATGTTCACACTGAAGGAGTTGCACGCAGACATGCAGGGAACTGTAAAGGAGAACGTCTGGGATTTGACAGGGAAAGAAGTGGGATTGATCAAAGGAGTGGAACCAATTAAAATCACTTTGAAGCCGAATGTTGAGTTCCCGAAACTTCCACAGTATAACATGGCGCAGGATGTGATGATGAAAGGGGCGCAGATAATTGGAGATTTCCTGAAGCAGGGAATCCTAAGGGAAGTGTTGAGTAGCCCATGCAATTCACCGATAATGGGATTGAAAAAGCCTTGTGGGAAGGTACGGGTTGTGAAGGACTTGCGAAAAGTGAATGACATGGTGGCTAAGTGTTGTCCGATTGTGCCCAATCCAGCAGTGATACTGTTTCAGATTCCTTGTGAGGCAGAGTGGTTCACAGTAGTCGATCTGTCACAAGCTTTCTTTTCAGTGCCACTTCATGAGGATAGTCAGTTTATTTTCAGTTTCAAATTCCTAGATAAAGTCTATAGCTGGTGCAGGCTTCCACAAGGGTATATGGAGTCACCATCCCTGTTCAATCAGATTTTGAAGAAGAATTTCGAGTCATTGGAATTGCCCTGCCAATCGACTCTTGTGCAGTACATTGATAACTTATTGATTGCCTCCAGAACAAGGGACGAGTGTAAGCACGACTTGATTGCCCTGTTGAATCATCTGGGAGACTTTGGACACAAGGTCTCACCAGCGAAGGTGCAGTATTGTCAGAAGTCTGTCAAATACTTGGGTCATCAAATTGAGAAAGGGCTGAGAAGAATCTCCCGAGAAAGGATTACAATGATTGTGCAGAGAAATCCTCTGACTTCCCAGAAGGATGTGCGCATGTTTTTGGAAAAAATAGGGTATTGTAGACAATGGATTCCGAATTTTGCTGGGATAGCAAAACCTCTACAGCAGTTGACACACAAAGGAGTTACAGATCCCATTAGTTTAGATGATGATCAAATGAGGGCTTTCACTGAATTGAGAGAGAGTTTGTGTAAAGTTCCAGCATTGGGAATGCCTGATTACACAAAGCCTTTCACATTGTTTTGTCATGAACGTGATGCTTGTTCTTTGTCTGTTTTGACACAGGTCCATGGAGGAGCTTATTGCCCAGTAGCTTATTTTTCAGCTACCTTGGACCCGGTTGCAGCAGCTTTAACAGGTTGTCTGCGAGCAGTAGCCGCAGATGGTCAAAGTCTTTCCCCAATGTGAAGGGGTGGTTATCGGATACCCAGTGACGGTAATGGTACCACATTCTGTTGAAATCTTACTGACAAGAACGAAAACAACATTTGACAGGGCCAGACTGACAAGGTATGAGACGAGCATATTAGGAGCTCCAAATGTAAGTTTGAAAAGATGTACAGTGTTGAATCCAGCAACGTTATTGCCAAGTGATACTGTCAAAATTGAAAAAGAGGAGGACATAGAACATGATTGTTTTGAAGTGACGGAATTGTGTACAAAGCCTAGACCTGCTATCAGAGATACTCGATTAGAAGAAAATGATCAAATTGTCTTTGTTGATGGTTCATGCCTTAGAGATGGAACAGGCACCTTGAGAGCAGGATATGCCGTATGTACTATCACAGGAACCCTAGAAGCATCTTGGCTTCCTGGTGTATATTCAGCACAAGTGGCAGAACTGGTGGCTCTTACTAGAGCATGTTATGTTTCTACCAGGCTACGAGCGACAATATACACTGATAGTCAATATGGATTTGAAATTGTTCATGATTTTGTTCAACTGTGGTAGCAGAGAGGGTTCATAACCTCAAGTGGAACTCAAGTATGAAATGGTGACAGAATAAAATAATTACTGTATGCAATACAATTACCTGAAGAGATGCTGTAGTGAAATGCAGTGCACACCAGAAAACACCAGACTACATTTCCCTGGGAAATGGGTATGCAGATCAGGTAGCAAGGTTTTGCACCCTGAACTGTATATCGTTTAAGGATATGTGGGAACTAATCCCAGAAGAAGAGACCAGTTGTGCAAATTTTGCAATGAAAGTAATTGACACTCTAGAAGAATTGAAAACATTGCAAGAAAATGCAGACAAGGAAAAGAAAAAGCTGTGGGCAAAGCTGAAATGTGTACAAAGACTAGATGAGATCTGGGTATCTGAGGAAGGTCAGATGGTACTGCTGAATTGTCTGTTGCCTCAGATGGCTCGGTATTACCATGGTCAGGCACACATTGGAAGGGATGCCATGATTAGGTTGTTCAAGGTTGATTGGTTCAATCCGAAACTTAGGCAAGCAGCTGAAGCAGTATGTCACAGATGTGTAATTTGTCAGCAACTAAACGTGGGAAAAGGGACAGTGGTAAATCTGAGCCACATTGGAAGATCAGGAGGACCATTCAGCAGAATGCAATTGGATTTCATTGAGATGCATGCATGTGGTGGACTGAAGTACGTGTTGGTGATTGTGTGTGTGTTTAGTCATTGGATTGAAGCATACCCCACCCGCAGAAATGTCTCACAGTTGCAAAGCTACTCCTTAGAGAAGTGATGCCAAGGTTCAGATTTCCGATCTCTATAGAATCAGATAGGGGAACACACTTCAATAACAAGGTGATTAAGCTCTTATGTGCAGCACTGAACATTGAACAGAAGCTCCACTGCAGCTATCGTCCAGAGGCGTCAGGACTTGTAGAGCAAATGAATGGTACCCTGAAATCGAGAATTGCCAAAACATACGCTGCCACAAATCTGAAATGGCCGGATGCATTGCCACTAGTGTTGATGTCAATGAGAAATATACCTGACAGGAAGACAGGATTATCCCCACATGAGATTCTTATGGGGAGAGCAATGAGATTGCCAGCAATACCAGCCAATGCTCTTGTCAATATTGAAGATGATATGGTGTTGGACTACTGCAAGGGATTAGCTGATGTGGTTCGATCTTTTTCTCAGCAGGTACAAGCCGTTACTCTGCCACCCATCCATGACCCAGGCCACAATCTAAGAGCGGAAGATTGGGTTGTGATCAAAAAGCATGTGCGAAAGACTTGCCTAGAGCCACATTGGAGATGTCCATACCAAGTGGTACTGACAATTACAACAGCTGTGAAGTGTGCAGGATTGCCTAACTGGATACATGCAAGCCATACAAGGAAAGTGGTGAGTCCTCAGGATCATGAAGAAGTGTTGCTGAGAATGCCAGCAGCTGCAAAACGCATAGTTCTATCTTAAGGAGAATCGGAGCAGGTTGAGCCGGAAGTTGTCCCAGAATTGGCAGAAGAAGGATCAATCACCCCAGTGAGAGACGAGGGTGTGGAAAATCAAGAGGCAGAACAAGAGATTAATGCAGCAGAAGTGACAAGAGATCCATGCACAGGAGAGGTTCTCACAAAAACTAAAGGTGCTGAAAAGCAAGGAGATCAAGTGCCAGAGCCTGAGGGGGAAAGAGTTGAGACAGGTCAAAGCCAAAAGGATCTGACTCCTCCTGAACCCATTGCAGGTCCATCAAGAGAAGGCACTTCAGACAAAGTGAAAGAGAAAAGTCCGATCTTGAAGAGATTGTTGACAGAAGGAGTGAGAAAAGGAGATCATTGGCATGAGTCTCAAATAGGCAAAAAAAAAGGACTTGGTAATAAATGAGACAGTAGAGGAAGAATGAGACACCACAAAGAAGGATGAATTGAGTGACGGAGAACTAACAGGAGAAAGGAGGTTAAAAAGAAAGAGAGTGGCAAGTCGAAAATACACAGGACCAGAGTGGGCATATGCCGCAACAAGTGATTGGCAAAACGGGTTTATGTCCTTTTGTTTTGATAGAGAAGTTCCGAATCAGTATTTTGATGCAACCTGAAGGAGAAAACCAATAGACTGAATCGTTGAGTTAAAGAAAAGAAATTTAAATTATTGATTTTACCGGAAAAGACACTGATAGCCTGATATGACACTTAAAATCGCGGAGATGACCAGCTGCTAACCGATTTTGACAAAGGAAGTAAAGGGGTCTTGTTGTGTGAAGTCGAAGCGTGAAGAAAGAAGTATATTTTTGATTTTTGATTTTTGTGTTGCATATTATTAAGAGTTAAAGTCTGCTTTCTGATTCTTTACAGATCATGGCTAGATTAGATAACGTTAGGCATCAGGTATTGTAGATATTTGAGTGTAAGAATAGCAATTGTGTGTGGAATATTGTTTATAATAATGACTGTGGGAATGTCAATTCATGAGGTGAGAGAAGCAAAGGTTACATCTGTTCATGAGACTACCACACTAACAGCTATAGAGAAGTTTAAATTAGATGAGCAATATTTGCATGATTATACTAACACGAGGGGGGAGTTATCTTCTAACGTCTTTTATCGTTTATTGAGTGAGTATGTGGAAACAATGGATGCAAGGGATTGTCTTGTGTGTATGCAAATACCTTCCTCTGTAGAAGAAGGGGTCACTTACCATAGTTTACCTCTGACTTACGGAATAGCTTGTAGTTTGCTACTAACTCGATTCTATAACCAAGAATATATTCAGTATTTTCACTCTAATTATGATATGGTGTTTTTTTTTGTTCCTATAATTATATATTTGAGTAGGATAGCTAAAGATCATGATACAATATTAGTTAGCGGATTCTGTGAGCCTACACTGACCTTTGACACAGCTTATGCGTATCGTAACATTTTGACTTGCTTATTAACACCTATGGAAAAGAGCTTTATTGGGCATACAGACGACAGAAGAAAAGCACTAAAAGAAAAACTAGAGAAAGGGTTAGAGAAGAGAACTTACAAGAATGATTCTGCTTACACTGCTATTAAAACACAAGGGAAATTAGCTTTAGCTGCATTACATGTAGGGAAGCTTTGTATATATAGGCCAAAATCACGCACTGACACTTTATTTGTGGGAACGAGTGAATGTAGGCATGTTTTTTTGTTTCAGAGTAAGTGGACATTCATGTTGAATGGTGCAGACCCTGTGATTCCTGGAATTGATTATATTTGTGGACTTAATGCTTATTACCGTCTTCCAAAGGGATGGAATGGGACATGTTACTTGGAAATAGTTTTCCCTAAGATTTATCAAATAGATGATCTGGGTAAGATCCTGAAAATGACTGAGTTACACCATATGAGACAAAAGAGAGAGACAGCCTCTGCAATTGTAGGGGATATTTTTGGAGCAGTAATTACTTCTGTAGGAGTTATATTGAATGCAAACAAGATTCGAAAGCTGTCAACTATAGTAGATAATATGTTAGCCAATTTTACAGGAGCTATACTTTTACTAAACACTGAATTAGCTGCGGATCGAGCTATGACGCTTCAAAATAGGCTTGCTTTAGACATAATATTGGCAAAAGACGGAGGAGTCTGCAAAATGATTAATGAGAGACACTGTTGCTCATATATACCTGAAAGTGAGAAAGAAGTAAAGGATTTGCTTACTAATTTAACTAATGCAAGTAGGGATTTGAAGGAGCTGAAGGAACCAGGAGTTTGGGAAAAGGTTGGAAATGGATTTGTTTCTGTAGGCAATTGGTTTAGCCAAATTTGGGGTGGGATACTGTGGAAAATTGTTCAGGGAATATTAAAGTGATCATTGCTATATTAGGATTGTTTGGGGCATGTAAATTATGGTACAAAGTTCAACTAAAAAGGGCAAAACATAATCAGAGGAGGGAAGAACAACCCAGAAGAAGAATCTATAGGGAAAATATAAACAGAAGAGATCAAAATGTAGCTGAAAGTAATTTGTAATTGATTGACAAGGGAAAGGTGTGATGACATATTTAGTCATCAGAGGAGGGACTGTTGGAGCAGATATGATAATATGAGAATATTCTAATGATTTGCGTATACATACTAATGAGAAATAATGACAATTGAAACTAATAATTGAAAATAACGTGTAATGAGCAAAGTGTGCCCACGGGGAGTGGTCACCATCTGTATTAACAGTACTAAAATAATGTGAAATTATAAGAATTATGTATTAATATGTCATAAATGATGATATATTCTATGTTTTATGATGTTTTGTATCCTTAACTTAGCCGAACTAGAGGCCTGGTCGGCACTGGGCCTTGCTTGCCTAAACGTGGAGACACGATAAGCTGCCGATGACTGGAACTGAAGAAAAGTACCTTGAACTGTACAGAGTTCAAATGAGCTCTGCTAGAATTTTCTGCAATTTACCAGCGGACAGGAGACGATCAGAACAAACTGATACAATTAAGTGTAGAGTAGGCTAAATGTACTTTCCCAGGACTCGAACAATGGAACCACTAAGAGACTGTGGGCAACAATTTTGTTACTTGAAGGGCCGGATGGGCATCGACAGAAGGACCAATCATATTAATGGAACTTGATGCTTGAACCGACGCAAACAAGTGGTAAACAAAAACTATAGGTTAGAATCACGACCCCAGATAAGGATGACCAATTAGCAAATTGTGGCACAGACTGAGAGACCCTAAAAAAAAGTCATGACACCAGAAGGGAAATCATAGCGGAGAGGCAAAAGTTGATGAAGTCGGGAGACGCTGTCCGAAGTGCTGATAATTGGGCTTACTCTTTGTGGGCCTGATACTTGCTGATGACTGATGACCTGGAGATAAAGACTGACTCATTGCTGATCTATCTTGGATAGGTAGCTATAAAATGTTGACTGACTAATGTGTACTTTTTCTTCTAGGTACCAACTGCGCTGTTTTAAAGTATTTTCCTCTCTTAGATAGATTTTTCCAAATTAAATGATTTTTACTAAATTGTTTTTCGCATGAAGACCCACATGCTGATGCTAATCTGAGATAGGTAGGCTGACAAGGGTGACTTAATGGTGACTTTGACTGACTGACTTGCATTGCTGAATGATCCAATGTTTAAGAATTTGCCAAACTTAGATTTATGTTATTTGCTTGATGAATTTTTGCTCATGATGCTAATAAAGTTTGATTAATCATGGATTCTCAAAATAAAGGTTGTGACTAGAATTGTAACTAACAGGGAATAAAATGAATTAACCTTTTTGAGAGTGATGGTATTTTCTTATTAGATTAGGTTTATGGTATCATATGTTTGGTTGAAATTGTTGTTGATGTTTCTGTGGTCACCACTTAACTAGGATACTCTATGCGATCCAAAAGATTAATCGAGTTATATGCATCCCCTTGTAAGTTTACTTACTAAGGACAAGGCATGCTAGCACAAGCTACAGTCTCGAGACATTGCTGAGATCAGTCATGCACGCAGACTGTTATCATGGAGGCATGAGCAGTCTAGAATGAGCATTTGAGAGGTATGCATGATTACCTGATGTGAGTGGCTTTCAAGGCATCGTCACTAGTGATTGTTCAGCCAAAGACCATGTTCACAGGGGAGCGCGAGCAGTTCAGCACGAACATTCGCGCTTGTGAAGTATTCAAGGCAATCCCAGCTGCGAGTGAATTATCATAAGTCACACGCCCCAGGCAATCCAGTTTCCACAGCAAGGACCACAAGTCTCCTGACAGCCGCTTTAACTTTGTTTTACTCTACAATGGTGCAGCACAACAATTTCCCGTGGTGTAGGCGTTTTATAGGATGCTTTGCGGTGATGGAAGAGAAGAGTTTTATAATTTCAGAAGAACAATTTTTTGGAGAAAACGGTGTGTAAACTCACCATTTCTACAAAAGTATTACGAGAGTACCAACTGCTATTTATCCCGGCACTGTGCCCTTGAAATAAAGGTGAAACATTAAAGGATTGCACGCCTGGAAAGGACAGTAGCGTCACAGCATTTCCTGGCAAGTCCAGGAATGACAAGTGTTTGTGCACATTATTTACAGTTTGGTTATACATAGAGCTGACATATAAGCATTCACTGATGTGTGTGACATTGTAAGTGGTTTACAGTTCAGTGCTAAATGTATTTGGTTTATATCTCGAGTAAGTGTCATGGAAGTATCATCGATAATACCGCCACCATTTTTCTAGCACAACCACCCATAGAGTGGGAAGAGTCAGTAGATATTTTTTACAATTATTTGAGGTCTTAGATGGACAGGAATTTCACTCAAGTAGGCAAAAGGCTATACTCTTGAGTACACTGGGGAAGGAAGGACAGCATGTGTTCAAATACTTGGCAGTAGCAGTAAATAATCAAGGACGTCCTATACAAGATGTACACAGTGAAGCAAGAAAAAGTCTAGAATTGAGATTCGCAAAAAGTTTGAATGTGGTTACGAGGAGATACAAGTTTTATACTCAATCACAAAGGTCAGGAGAATACGTGGATACGTTTATAACAAGGCTGAGGGAGTTATTCATCAAGTGCAAATTTGGGGCTGTGAAGGATGAAGTGATTTGAGACCAACTCATTGTGAAGTGTAGGAGTAGGGGGATGCAGGAGAGGTTATGGGCAGCAAAAGATCCCTCTTTGAAGGATGCCATAGAAATAACAAACATAGTAAAATAATTGGAATACTGCATGCATGAGATGGAACAGAAGGATGTCGGGGGATGTGTCGTCAGTAGGAGGAGAAGTTGCTTCAACTTTTAAGTGGGCAACTAAAACTGCAAAAAGCAATAATATGAGTAAGACACCTAACAACATTTGAAGTAAATGTTGCAGTAGCTATCATTCGTTTGACACCAAGAATTGCTATGCCATAGGAAAGAAGTGCAGAAATTGTGGGTGAAAGGGACACTTCACCAGATGTGCTAGGACAATGGGAAGGTAAAAGTAGCACCATTAATGGATAAAACAACAAGTGTAAATGGGTGTACAACTTCAGACAGAGTCTTGAGTGTACATGATTTGCACGAAAGGACAGCTAGGATGGACAGACCCAACACAAAGTTTACTTTCAGAGATAAGACAATAGAATTGATGGTTGACTCTGGTTTGGTATACACTATTATACCTAAGAGTATGTTCATGAGTGAATGGGCCCAAGTAAGATTGTTGCCCAAATATGTAAACCCAGGAGTGTACCAAGGAGAACAAATAGATGTCGTAAGATACTTGGACACTGATATTACATTTATGGACAGGCATGTAAAAGGCAAAGTGTATGTGGCTGACTCAGGACCTCACATTTTGTGATGGTTCCGCCAATATGAACTCCACATCTTTATCAATCCACAAACACCCACTCAAGTGATGGTAGTTGTGGATACTACAATAGAGGATATATTGCAGGGGGTCAAAAATCATTTCAGGGAGGGGATGGGAGAATTGAACGGATATGCACATGAAATTTAAATTGAAACACAGAGAAATTCCCATGCACCACAAGGTCCAGGAGAGTAACCATTTTGTGAAGGGAGGAGGTTAAAAAACTGCTGGGTGATATGCTTGAGTGTGGGGGCGATCGAAACCATTGAGGCATCAAATTGGGTTTCCCCTGTTGTCATTACAGAAAAGAAATGGAAACATACGATTCTGTGTGGGCCTGAGAAGTCTAAATCAAAGTATTGTGACTGATCGTTTTCCATTGCTTAATATCAATGAGCTTGTTTTGTAACTCAAGGAAGGAAAATTATTTTCAAAGTTAGATCTCAAACAAACATAACACCAAATATGTCTGCACAGTAGTTCCAAGCGCTTAAAAACATTTATTACCATAGAAGGCACTCACTTACCAATTTACTAGAATGCTGTTTGGGTTCGCATCTGTGGCCAGTGTCTTCCAGAAGACAATGAATGAGGTGTTTAGAGACTTGGACAGTGTCATCTACTTTCAGGATGATATCCTGGTATTCGGAGATAGTGTGGAGAGTCACAATGTTGCTTTAAAATTAGCCTTGGACAGGTTATCTGAATCAGAGTTAACGTTAAGGAGAGAGAAATGTGAGTTCTTGGTAGATGAAAGTGAATACTTAGGGCACACATTTTCTGCCGATGGTATCAAACCTAAGAAGGATTTGCTGTCCACCATTCAGCACCTATGCTCAAAGACAAAGACCAGTTGCGCTGGATTCTCAGAGTATCATACTGAATTTGTCAGAAACTTTGCTAGCAAGATGGAATGTTTAAAAATGTTGCTGCGAAAAGATATACATTTTGTGTGGGTCAAAGAGCAAGAAAAATGTTTTCAAGATATCAAGGAATTGATATGCATGGCGGGTATAATAGTCCTGTATGATATGAAAAAAAAATGTTTTTATTGAGTTTTAGAAACTGTAAACAAACAGTACAGTGCAGGCCATGCCAGAAAAAATAGTCATACTGTATTACAATACAATAGTGGTATTGAGCATGTACCAACCAGAGGCCAATCGCATCCAATATACAGGTGAAGCCCAAACACCACCCACCCCCAATAAATCCACATTAAACCAAACACGATATGTAACCTATGAGAAAAAAGAATAAATGGCAAAACCATAGCTGATCATCACCAACTCAATAGACTCATTGTGTAAGGTCCCCACCCTCATCCTCCGTATTGTCAGCAGAGCTCCCACCCTCCACACCGGAGAACCGGTCCAGTAATGTACCCCATACCTCCAAGTCAGTGAGCACCTTGTCATCCCTACGTGTGAAGTGCATATGTTGCTTCTCTGCCGCACCCCACCCCACCCCATTAGGTCCTGTATCCAGTCAGGGAGCAATAGACTCCGGGTGTCAATCCATCCAATTGCTACCTAGCCAGTTCCAATGCCAGCTGAGCTAACATATGGCATAGTCCGACCCTGCGGCTTCTGGACCACTCCTAATAGACAAGCCATTGGTGTCGCCTCTATCCCCAGACCTGTCACATCCTCAACTTTCACCACCACATCATGCCAAAAATTGCTCACCAGTCTGCAAGTCCAAGCCAGATGCAAGAAGGAAGCACCCAGCATATCTCCCCTAGGACACCCTGCTCTGCGCCCCGGGTCAATCTTATTTAAACAACTGGGCGTGAGGCATGTCCTGTGTACAAAGGTAAAGTGCAGTAACTTAAATCTGTTATTATGTGACACCTTACGCACCATGGACAGTGCTAAATCCCAATCAGAATCCAACATGGGTGCCCCCAGGTCCCTTTCCCAGGCCCTACGACTCACTCCGATTACTGTTGACTGGTCCTCCCGGAGTGCTTTATAAAACCGGGGGATCAGGTGCGACCCCTCACCCCAGTTAAGCAGGCCATATAGTACCAAGGAAACCCCAGGATCCACCGGGAAACCACTCCAGATCTCACGTGCCAGACTTTCAAGCTTAGCATATTGAAGGAATTGACCAGATCCCACACCGAACAAGTCCCTGGCCTCAGCAACGGAAATGAACTCCCCATTAGGCTTCCACAGACATTAACTATTCCATTCCCGGAAAGGGTGGAAGATCCCATATTCTCAATTCCCGGTCGAAGGGAGCCCGTCAAAGCACGTGTTTAACTGCCTGCTCCCAGATCCCAGCAGTGAACCTCACCAGATGGGAAACAACAGTGGTAGACCTGCCCCCCGCCATCAAAAGATACATCAGTGCCTGCATATCCAGTACTCCAGTAAACAGTCTCTTCTCCCAATTGTCGGTATCCGTCAACCATTTAGCAGCGAATTGTAGATGCGCTGCATAATAGTAATGCCTGAGATTGGGAATCGCTAGCCCTCCTCCCTCAAGTTCACCCTGCAGAACCATCAGAGCCACTCTACTACGTCGCTTAGCCCACACTAAAGAAATTAAGAGGCTGTCCAGCCTACGGAAGAACCGAGCAGTCAATGGATACATGGAATTCTGAACCAAATAAAGGCACTGCGGCAGGAAGACCATCTTTGCTATAGCAGCCCTGCCCATAACAGATAAAAGTAATTTATTCCAAAAAGAGACCGAGCGCTCCAAACCAGCAACCACCCGCTCAACATTATGTGTATTGTGTGCAGCCACAGTGTGCGTGACCCAAATGCCCAAATAACGGAAACTCTCAATTTCCCATCGGAGGCCATCCTCTGGCAAGTCAGCCCGGGGAACAGTGCAGAGGGACCCAAGGGGCAACAGGAGTGATTTTTTCTGATTGACCCTGAGGCCAGACACAACTTCAAACGTCGCCATCCTCTGTAAAAACATCGGAACCAAGACATTAGGTTCCCGAAGATACATTAGGGCATCATCTGCATATAAAGAAACCACATGAGTGACCTGCCCCACCCTGATACCCCCTAGAGCCATGCCCCCCGAAGCCATATCGCCAGCGGCTCCACAGCAAGAGCACAGAGGAGAGGCGAAAGAGGACAATCCTGCCTTGGACCCCTACCAATCTCCCAGGCATTAGAGAGTCCCCCCCCCACCCAAACCTGTGCACTGGGAGCAGTGTATAATAGCTGCAACCAGGCACAAAAACCAGGACCAAACCCCATACCAAGCAACACCTCCAGTAAATACCCCCACTCAACCGTATCGAAAGCCTTCTCAACATCCAAAGAAACCAGCACCAATTGAGCTTTCTCACCCTCTGCCCCATGCAGGACATGTGCCAGATGACACAGATTATAAGACGTGCTGCGACCAGGGATAAACCCACACTGATCCTCGTGCACCAGTCCCTGAATCACCCCACAAAGTTGAGAGGCCAGGATTTTGCAGAGGATCTTAACATCACTATTTAACATTGTGAGCGGGCGATACGATGAAGGATCACTGGGGTCCCCCCGGTTTAAGCAACAAACAGACTATGTCCTGTCGCATTGATTCTGGCAACGTGCCACACTCACAGGCTTCCTCAAACACTTCCAGAAGCTTCTCCCGCAAAGCCAAAGAGAACATCTGATACAACTCAATAGGAAACCCGTCCCTACCCGGAGACTTAGATTTAGACATCGCAGCCATTGCTTCACTCACCTCCTCAACAGTAATCGCTGCATCCAGAGCCTCTATACTCTTCGCGTCCAACCGTGGGAGACATAGCTGCTTAAAAAAAAAAAAACTCCCTCTCCCGGGGGTACCGGACCAGCCCTCGAGACCTTCCGCAGGTGTTCTACCAGGACCCTCAAAATATCTGCACGCTTTGTAACTATCTCACCCTTCACATTTCGAATATGTAGTATAGGAGGGGACTCTACCTCCTTCCTCAGAATCCACACCAGTAGTTTGCCAGCCTTATCCCCTTCCTGATGTAGGCGCTGCCTATAGACTTTGAGGGTGACCCGACTCAAGGTATCCCAACAATCATTAACTTCCTTGTATAATCTAAGTTCCTCCCTTTCAGCTGCTCTTGTTGTTGGAAGCTTCCGCTGCAGAGCCCCTAATCTCTTCTTCAGCCCTGTGAGTTCACACTCCATGCACCTGCACATTCCACATGCCGTACCAATGCATACCCCCACACCACATCCTTCATGGCCTCCCACTCCAGTCCCCTAGAAGCCGTTGTATTCCAATTCAAGTCCATGTAACCAGTAATGGCCTCACCCACCCCCTCCCTGAACCCCACATCCACAAGAAATTCTGCCGGTAAACACCAGATATGTGCCGCACTAACACCAACCGCCCCCCATTGGAACTGCATCAAGACAGGAGCATGATCAGACAGAATTCGCCCCAAATGTGATACCTCCAATATCTGAGAGCCATGAAGACCAGCTAAAGAAACCTATCCAATTGGGGGTGAGTATGATGGGTTCTAGAATGACAGGTAAACTCCTTACCCTCCGGATGTAACTCCCTCCAACTATCCCATAACCCCAACTGCCTCATAACATCCATAAGTGATCTCACTATCTGGGGCTTGGTCCCTAGCTTCGGTGGGAGGCGATCCAATTCCCCATTCAATGTACAGTTGTAATCCCCTGTCCAAATAATAGGCTTATCCACACTCTCCTCCAGGATCTCTGCAATTTTGGTGTAAAAGGAGGGATCCCCAATATTGGGTGCATAAGTGTTAAGAATAATGATGGGTCAGCCATCCAGCATGCCCTCAATAAGAACATACCTCCCCTCAACATCAGCCTCACTATACGTATGAGTAAAAGTAACACCTGGAGCCACCAACACTGTCACACCCCTCGCATAAGAGGAGAAGGAGGAAGAAAACATTTGACCCCGCCATTTCTTAGATAGCTTTTACGCCTCCTCCTCCGTCATATGCGTCTCTTGGAGACAGGCGATTTTCACCTTCTGCCTCTTTAAAAAGGAGTGTACCCTGTATCTTTTGGTGAAGCTGTTCAGCCCCCTGACATTCCACGTCAACATATTAATCTGGCAACCCATATCGGTACTGGATTACCAACTCCCCCACTTTCACACCTCCCCCTACTATTCATCCACCCAAGAAGAGGTGAGAAAGGTATCTCATGCCTGTCACGCCACAATACCTGCACTGTAAAACCAACAACAAACATTGACAACATGTGCCAATTAAACCCCACAAACAGTCAACCCCAACCCAGGACATACAGTATAATAACTGAAACAAACCACCATACTGAAGATACAGTCCGTAAATGCTGCCAGGACTACAGCCTAATCCCCGGTCCCCCATTCAAAGACCTACCACATGTGTGGAGGGATCACCCCCCACCCCAGCATCCATATAGCATTGCCCGCTTATGAACCAACATTCCAACATTTTATTAACATTACCCCCTGCATAAATCCAGCCACGCCCATATGACAATAGCGCTACCCCAGGGCCCGGTACCATCACACAGCATCCCCATCTAGAAGCAGACCACTTCCAAACGGGGCCAGGTCCCCCGGAAGAGGGCATGACAGACAGAAAGTCAGTCCTGCGCAGAGGCCAACAAGGAGTCCAATTCCAGCCTTTGGCCAGAGCAATTCACCAACCCGGTAGGTACCACAGCCATTGTCCCATCCTGTTGTATCTTGATCCGGAGGGCAGGGTCCTCCACTGACCCTCGAGCCACAGTATGCTCCGTCAGTCCACCCTCACGGATCCGCCAGTCAGGGCCGTCAGTTCTAGAAGCCCGCTGAGCCACTCCGCTAGACCCAGCTGTCCTGCCCAGTGCTGCCTTATCCCACATTTCCAGCCATCTCCAAACCTCTTCTGGTTGCTTGAAGAAATGGGACCTGCTTCCAGAGAGCACCTTCAAGCGCTGGGTATAAAAGCATGTATCTGACATTCATGGCCTGGAGCTTCGCCTTCACTTCAAAGAAACTCTTCTGTGAGTTCTGTACCTTGTTGGTGTAATCAGGATAGATGGAAATCTTCCCATTCTCAAACACAGCCTTGTCCGAATCATGAGCTGCCCTCAGAACACAGTCCCTATCCCTGTAATTTAAGAGATGGGCGATGATAGCCCTCGGGGTGCACCAGGCAGCGGGGCGCCACGATGGCCCTATGGGCCTTCTCAACCACAAACATTCTGGAGAGGCCCACAGGCTGCAGCACATCCTTGATCCAATTTTCTACAAAAGTCTCGGCCGCTGCCCCCTCCGCACGTTACGGGAATCCCAACAGTCTGATA
Source organism: Pleurodeles waltl (assembly GCF_031143425.1). Taxonomy (NCBI): domain Eukaryota; kingdom Metazoa; phylum Chordata; class Amphibia; order Caudata; family Salamandridae; genus Pleurodeles; species Pleurodeles waltl. Next base: position 1,047,582,257 of record NC_090446.1, on the reverse strand, counting down.
TTATTCCGCCGAGAGCAGCCTTCAGCATCCTCCAGTTGTGCCACCAGTCTGCCGACCGTGGAGCTAGCCTGCGCCATCTGCTTACGCAGAGTCCCTACCTCCATCTGTAGCTCCATTGTAGAGCCCTCCCCCACCTTGACCTTGTCAGACACCTTTCTGAGGTCCGCCCTGAGGAGGTTCACCTCCACCGCCACTGTTTCTATCTTGCCTTCAAGTGCCACTCTCGAGCTCTCAGCTCGCTACGGTTCCTCTGCAGGCGTCATCTCACTCTGGCCTTCGTCAGTCCCTCCCAGCCGGGCAGCACGCTGTGGTATGGGCACCCCAGGGCAGTCGCCGTGCAATCCGTATCTCCTGCGTTGAAGCCCCGTATGGCAAAAAGACATCTGCAGCTCACAGTATCCAAGGCCCGATTTTCACCTCCATGGCCTCACAGCACCAAAACACCCCAGCACCAATTAGGCAGTCCAGAGCATGTAAGTTAAGCACCAAAGAGGCACCTCCATAGGCCTATCACCCTCCGGTCCAGCAGACCCAGGCAGGAGACCTAAAAAACCTCTGTATTCTTAACCAATCCAGGGGAGAGCCCCCCCTTCAAGTAGAGCTTCCCTCAGGTCTACCAAGTCCAGGTGCACCACCAGAGGTCACAGGCATCAACAAAGAGCTTCCAAGCACGCACTGCTCCAAACCTGCAGCCACCGTCTCCTCAGCTTCACCCTGCCGTCTTCCAGGTGTACTCATGGGCCCAGGGCCCACCTCATCTGGCGCACAGGCCACGCCACCTTCAGGCCTCCAGGCCCGCACAGGCCTGACCGGGCCGACCCGCACCAGGTCTCCGCTCATCCCCCAAACAGAGGCCCGAAAAATTGACCACGAACCACCAGCCAGCAGTCGGTGATCTAAAAAATTAGTACAGGGGGAGGGAATCCCCTTACCGGGCCCAACAGCCGGGCGAGGCCGCAGCCGCGGCCAAACGCCGTCAGCCCGCACCATCTCGCGCGCGGCTACAAGAACCTCCGCGGCCCGATTTGGCGGTCTCAACGGGCGGCGAAAGCCCGTGACCCCCAAGGGTCCAGTAGATGCTGCTGGGGGGGGTGTAAAAGTCAAGGGCACCCCAGTATTATTAAAATATTTTGCCGGGATGACGGGAGCTCACTAGGAGCACATCCCGCTGGCCATCTTGCCTGGCCATGCCCCCCCACAAAAAAAGAAATCAATAGTTACAGTTGATGCAAGTGCATCGGCATCAGTGCAGTATTGTCACAATGCATTGGTCCACAGAGAAAATTAATGATGACAGAACTACATTACGCTGTCATTAAGAGAGAAGCATACCTGCATCTTGGGGTGTGGAGTATTTAAGAACGTATGTGTGGGAATGTCAAATTGTTTTGCATATGGATCACAAATCCCTCATGAAAATACTGTCACCTGGAGGAGCTGGCAAAGGTTCAGCAAGAATACAAGAATATATTTACAGCATTGACTACATACAGGGGTGAATGAATGTTCAGGCTGATTGCTTATCATGTTTGCCTTTGGGATTTACTTTTGTGGATGAAAAAGGTGTGTCTCGCAGTGAAAAGGAGGGTGCAGTGGCTAGTGTGGAGGATGTGATTCATTGAAGTCATGGGGCAGTAAGTTTTAAAAATATGTTAGAGATGATCAGAAAGGGTGGAAGAAGAGAAAGTACCCTGCCCATTGTGATATGGCCATTTGGTAAAATTCTTGATGATTTACCGGAAGTAGATGGTAAGATAATCAAGCTTGGTGGTAGGGTCATACCACCTAGTGAGGTGCAAAAGAGGCTATTTGAAACAGCAAATGAAGGATATTTAGAACAAACTGTCACAAAAAAAGATTGAGAATGGAGTTTTGGTGGCCAGCAGTGGACAGTGATATTGTAGGTTAGATGGAAAGATGTGATGTGTCTAAAGAGAGAAAAGATTGAAAATGAAAGTGTGGGCAGCCATAGGCAGTATTCATGACCTTGGAGTAACATGGACCAGTGTTTGTATGAACTTCATATGTCCAGTGTCAAAACTGGATCGAAGGAGGAGATATGCCATTGGAATGGTGGATGTGCATTCAGGGTGGTTAGCATGGACACCTATTTATGCCTTGTGGAAATTTTTTCAAGATGGGGGTTTCCCAGTTGTTCTTATTACTATTTGTGGTACCCAATTCACATCGGCGGACATGAAAGATTTTTTACTTACTTGTGGGATAAAACACTCATGCACTGCTTTACATAAGCCACAAGCTAACGGAATTATAGAGAGAGCAAACTGCATGGTTAAAGGGATGTTATAGTTGGCTGCAGCTAACAGTTTGGGCGTCAAGGAAGCAATATCTGATTTGGTTTGAGTCTATCGTACCACAGATGAGAGGAAGGAAACCTATTTCTAATCTTAGTCCTTTTTGGATGAGAGATTTGATTGATGGAAGGAGTTGTTTTATCAATAACAAACAAGGAGAAACTAATCACAGAACTAGAATTGCCCCTGATGTTCGGTCAAGAGAAGATATGGGCATGCTAAGAAGGGGTTGAGTAAATTTTGTAGACTTTTTGAGGTGAAGGAAGTAAATAAGTGTCATGTATTTTTAACCAATGGTGATTATTGGAACTTGAGGAGGATTACTAAATATGGTATACTAGGATGTGTTAAGAATGAAGTTGAAGATGAAGGATGCAGTGGATTTATGTGAATGAAAGATGAGGACGTTGTTCACTTATTCTTGTCAACTCGAGTTATGCTTGAACCAACAGAGGTCCCAGTCTTGACTATAGCAATAGAAGTCTTGTCAGAAGAATTCCCAGGCTGAGAAGACTTCCTAATTATTACAAAATTTTGTTAGATAAAGTACATGTTCATAACCATGAAAATTAAAAACAATTGTTTATCTGTTGTTCTTACTCAATATTCTTTATTTGTCTAATTGCATATTATTTCTTTAACATTATTGTTTTGAACTTGCATTGATAAAGGAGGGGGATGTGTTGTAATTTACTTGTATCGAAATTGCCTATATCTTTAAGATTATAATGCCTTTAATCAATCAATCAATTAATCAAAATGTGTAAAGCGCAGCCACTAACCTGTGAGGGTCTCAAGGCGCTGGAGGGGAGGGGCCTAATCTTAGGCCTTGATCTCAGGAGGGGACCGGCCTAATTTTAGGCCGTGATCTTAGGCATTCTATTTGTACTGGTATTTTTATAGTGTTCCATTTACTGGCAGGTGCTTGCTGACAAGTGAAGGAAGCATCACGTATTAGAAGTCTCTATCTTTCCGAATTAATACTTGTGAAACTATTACTCCTGTTGACTTCATTACAAGAGTCAGCTATTTCCTGACAGCAGTTTCCTCACAGTAGAACAGTTTGAATCAGTCAGCAGAGTTGGTACACTTGATCTGTTTACATACTTTAGGTTACGCCGTGCAGCCTAGGCATGATGGAACATTTTTCCTCAGGGCCCTCAGCACTTCACCCTACTGACACAAATGTATCTTTATACCAGTCCCAGAGGCTGGGGGCCTAGGTGTTGAAGGTGTATAAGTTGACAATTGGGATGCTACTAGGGAACAGTAGGAAGTAGACTTGGAAATTACTCTCTCCAGTAGAATGTGGGGATATTGCTGAAAGCAAACAAAACAAGTCAACCAAACCAAAGGAATGGACTAATACATTTCAATTTTCTGACCAGAGTGTATTGAACTCAATCAATTACATCAGATACACACAATGCATTCATTTGAATGCACTAGGTGTTCCACTGATCCTTCAGATTTTATGCACCTTGCCTAGCACTGTTCCCCTGTCTATGACTTTTGGTATGAGGTTGTCCTCACCATCAGTAAAATAGCTACTTCTCAGCATGCCTGTGCACCTCTTCTCTTGCTCTCTTAGAGCACACACTCATTCTAGAAGGCAGTTAGTCACATTGCCATTAGCGCAAGTCTGGTGCTGAGTGGCCAGGGCATGGCTGAAAGGCTCTATCCCTAAAATGCTATTTTTTGCAACAAGGGAGCTGATACGTATACATCCTTGCAAACCCCGTGAGACAGAGAGACATATGGGGTCTGGTCTGAGCACATAGGCGCTGAAAGTGGGGAAGCGGGGGTGGTACAGCACCCTAATAACCATGCTTGTGTTCAGATGCGAAATGGACAATAAAGCCACTTATCTTGTCACGTTTGCTGCAGGTTCAAAGACAAAGGTCAGATGTCAGACTATGGCCCTCATTACAACTTCCAAGCTGCGGGCGCCACTATACCGCCAGTGCTGGTGGTATATCTGGCTCCCTATTATGACTTTTCACTGGGCCAGCAGACGGGTCAACATTGTAGCCGGCTCATAATAGATTTGGCGGCAATGTTGATGTGCAGTGGGCACAGCTGCACCCGTTTTGCATTTCACTGCCCGAAATCCGGGAAGTGAAATGCGTGATGGGGCTGTGCCTGGGGGCCCCTGCACTGCCCATGCCAAGTGCATGGGCAGTGCCTGGGGGCCATCAGGTGCACCCCGAGTCCCCCTTACTGCCAGCCTTTCCATGGCGGTGTTTACTGCCGTGGACAGGCTGGCGGTTGGGGACTCATAATCCCCAGGGCAGAGGTGCTTGCACCGCTGCCCTGGGGATTATGACCGCCAGGCGGAAGCCTGGCAGTATGTTGGAGGGGCCAGTGGTATGGTCGTGGCTAATGCGCCACGGTCATAATAGCTGGCGGTACACCGCCAGCCTGTTGGCGATGTTACCGCCAGCTTACCGCTGGCCGCCAGGGTCGTAATGAGGCCCTATGTCTTTTGACAAATTGATGCTTATTCTGAAACTGGTGTTTTATTTCTCCAACTGCAGAGTGAGAGGATATTTTAAAAGCACCCTTAGTGACAATCTTGCTGGGGTATGGAAAGTGAATGGAAAGGCAGTATAATGTCATTTTATTCTAACACACAAGATTTAAATACCTGTATATGAACAATACACATTTCGAAATATATCAGCAATTAGGAAAGCTGAGATGAATCACATTAGGTGTAATTCTGAAATGTGATGGAAGCAAAGATTTTGATAGAATCAAAATAAAACAAGACACTTTACATGGAGATGCCCAAATGATAAATGTTGGACCTGGCCCTTTTTGCAGGGTTATCCCCAATGTTTTTAGCTTCTTCCTCCTACTTTTTCTGACCTGTTTTGTTGGCTTTCGGACTTTGGGCACTTTACCACAATTAACCAATGCTAAAGTGCATATGCTCTCTGTCTAAAATGTATTGGCGATTGGTTTATCCATGATTGGCATATCTCATTTACTGGTAAGTCCATAGTAAAGTGCACTATGTGTGCCCAGGGTCTATGAATCAAATACTATGAGTGGGACTGCAGCACTGATTGTGCAACCCACATGAGTAGCCTGGTAAACATTGCTCAGACCTGCCACTGCAGTGTCTGTGTGCAGTTTTAAACTGCCATTTTGAACTGACAAGTGCACCCACTTGCCAGGCCCAAACCTTTCCTATTGCCTACATGCAAGTCACCCCTAAAGTAGACCCAAGGCAGCCACAGGGGCAGGGTGCAGTGTATTTAAAAGGTAGGATTTGCACTGGTGTGTTTTACCTGTAATGATAGTGAAATACTGGTAAATTGATTTTTCACTATTTCAAGGACTGGGGTTTGCCTTTAAATTTCTTTTAACTGTAATTTCCCATTGAAAGCAGGTAGAGATTTGGGGTTTGGAGACTTTGAACTTACAATTTAAAAATACAACTTTTGGTGAAGTTGGTTTTTGAATTGTAAGTGTGAAATGCCACTTTAAGAAAGTGTATTACAATATACACAGGGTAACCCAATTGTAACCCAAAGAACCTGGGCAGATCATAATACAAGACTACATTGGTCCATCCGGAGAACATTTCTTATCAATAATGTTCAATTCATGATCCATTCAAAGTTACGTATATGTTCTAACCATGCAGCATAACATAAAAAAAATCAAATAATCGAAAAAACATGAATTACTCCATATAAGAAAATATACACTTTTTAATTATTCCTTACACAATTATAAAACAATCTACATTTTCTACCACATTAGAACAAAAAAAGAGGACAGAAAAAAGTGCAAAAGTAAAGTGCTTGTGATTAGAAACATGGAAATCAGCAACAAATCTACAATATATCTACAAACATTCCAGATGAAAAAGCCTGTTGGTTGACCATTACACAATTAAGTCAAACTAATTTCATCTGGGTTACGTTCCCCTAGTCAATATTGTCCTCAACTTGACTTCATGAACCAATCCAGGCTAAACACAAAACAGTCTCCAACCCCCTGGAGTGTGGCTGGGGCCATGGCAGGGAAAGGCAGGATCTTGCGTACTAAAAATACTTCTCTTTTAAGTTTGCCTACTTCAAAGACAGAAATGGATACAAGTACTGAACCTCTGACACCACATTGTTAGAATCCTTCTGGACTGAGGACATCCTGCCCGGTAGAAGAGCTGGATGCTGTAGGAGGGACTGCCACTCTTGTTACTTTGCTTTGCTGGCCTGCTGCTTGCTGCTTCTGTCCTGAGAGTGAAAGGACTGGACTGTGCTTTCTACATCCTGCTTCCAAAGGTTCTCCAAGGGCTTGGACTGAGCTTGCCTCCTGTTCAGAAGTCTCAGGGATGTCAAACACTTCATCTACCAGCACATGGGCTTTCTTGCTGAGAGTCCTGACTTGCCTCCAAATCTAATTCCTGGGCCCTTGGAAGCGCGTTCTGGTGCAACCAAGAGGAAACCAGGCACAACAACTCCAATTACCCACTCTGCGCCACTGCCTGCACTGGAGTTGTGGTCCCTTCCGAGTGCAGCGACTGTGACTGACACCGCAGGCCCGACGCCACTGCAGTGCTCCAAAGTCCTGCCACAGCGCAAGTCCAGAGCGTGTGTCACCGTTGTCCGTAACACCTGACTCTGCCACAGCACGTTTGGCCCTGTGGTGTGATTGTGACACTGCGAAGTCGACGCCTCGCATCTTGACCTGCCGTATTCATCCACCCCGCCTTGTCGTAAGGAACCGACACCACACAACCGACACCGCATCACCTCTCCTTCAAACGTAAGGAACCAACGCCTCACCTCCCCTGCCTAGCAGTAAGGAACCAACGCCTCACCTCCCCGGTGGCAGTAAGGAACCAACGTCGCACCGGCTCCAGCGACACCTCACCTCCCCGGCTCCACGCAATGTCTTTGTTTCCTCATCGGTGACCAAAGGTACTGTACCCTGGGTCTGTGTGACTCCATGACCTGCCTGCACTCCATCGCGAGTGGCGTCAGACTGTTTGGAATGATTCCATCAAGATATTGTGATAGAGTCAGTTGGAGCTATTGTGTTTCTAAGTGCTATACTGGGATTTAGGTGGTCATTATGAACATGGCGGTAAACACCGTCGGCCGCCGTGGTGACGGTGAACAGAAGACCGCCATTGGCGGCAAACAGAAGCCTGCCATATAAAGATGCCAAAACCAGAAACCGCCAAAAATTCTGCAACCACCAGCCACTGCCAGGGCCTTGTTGGCAGAATGGCTTTACATCCCACCCTGCCACCGCCAAGCACACAAATCCCCGCCCACCAAATAATGATGCACAAATCACTGTGCCGTTTAGTGGAAGCCGAATGACCATTCGCGGTACAGGCCGCCACGGCCAGCAATGGGACCCAACAGCAAGAAATGCACACAGTGGCAAGTTTGAAACCCACACACCTGACACACATCCACCACACCTCAGCATACTGTACAGGCACCTGCGTCCACGCCACTCACACCTACACCTGTTACAACCTCTCCCTCTACCTCCACTCCCACACCTTCCTCCAAGTCCACCCCGACTGCCCGTAAAAAACTTTTCCTGTCCTGTGTTGACCTTTTTGAACCTACTGGCCCACCCCGTCTCGTCCCTGAACATGCCCACCTCCTTGCCCTATCTACTCCTTCCACGTCCATGTCCACCCCTGTCTGTCCTTCCCATTCCCATGCCCCTTCCCCAGTGAGCAAGAATCCCCGTGCTGGCCCTCGTCCATCTGCCACCCCCGGTCCAAGCTCACTCCTGCACCTTCCAAGGCTAAACCCAAACCCCTTCCACCTCCCAAACGGAAGCCCAAGCCCCCCCTCCCAGATGTAAGTCCCCACCCGTGCCCCTGTTCCCTGATGTGCATGGCTGCCCCATTGATGTCCCTTTATGGTGGAGTACCATGTGCACATGTGGGACTCAAGTTCGGGCCATTTGGGCCCATCAGCCTTTTTGAGTTGGACTGGCCAATGGCCTCATTTGGACAATCTGATGTTACTTCAAATGTAATAAAGTTTGTGTGCCTAGTGTTGGTGTTGGCACACTATGGATACGCGGTTCATTGTGGGGGGGGGTGTTGTGCACATGTGTGTACTTTGGGCAGGTTGTCTTGGCCTTGTGTCGGGTAAGTACCTCTTGCTCAGGTGTGTATGGCTTCTGATGTTGTGAGGGGTTGTGGGTGTGTTGCAGGGTGGGTGGAGTGGGTGGGTATGTAACTGTGCCCTTTCTTCCCATGTTTGGTAGGTTGCAGTACTTATCGTCGTCGTCTTCATCGGCTATCAGGGTTGTGAAGGTATATGGCAAGGAGCAGCACTGGCATGATTTCCAATTCTCTCTCCATGTCTGCTTCGGCGTGTTGTGTGTGCCTACGGTGAGTGTTTCCTTTTATTTGGTTCATTTCCGCCAGGCTTTGAGTGGCGATGGTTCCCGCCTCGGAACTGATGGCGGTCTTGTGCTTCATTATTTGTTGGGCGGTGGGGCCTTTCTGTCAGCCTGTGGGCGGCACTCCTCTACTGGCGGTAGGTGTTTTTCAGGCTGCCTGTTTTTCATGTGCTTCATTATTTGGCAGTCCAGACCGCCAGCCTGTTGGCGGTAGTTACCGCCACCGCCAGCGGTGTGGTCTTTCCCGCCGTGTTCAGAATGACCCCCTAAATCTTTGACAATTTGTTTCTTTACTTATGTATGTTGGATTTTTGTTGTTTTGGTCTTGTTTTACTCAGATAAATATTGGCTATTTTTCTAAACTGGCATGGAGCACTTTTGTGATGTTTTCACTGTGTTACTGTGTGTGTTTGTGTACAAATACTTTACACATTTCCTCTGAGATAATCATAACTTCTTGAGTCAACCTCCCAAGGGTGTGAGCAGTGGTTATCTTAGCTGTGTGACTCCCTTACCCTGACAAGAGTGAGGATCCCTACTTGGACAGGTTGCAAACCACTGCCAAATAGAGACCTCATTTCTAACAATAACTACTTGCTGATACCCAATTTCCACAGTTTTTCTGCAGTTTACTACAGTGCAATCTCGGCCAGGAGGTATTGGAGAGCTTTACATATGCACCAGTTACATTACACACCAATACTTTCATATTTGTGTTCTTTTAGGCATAGGGAGATTAAGGATCTTCTCAGAATTACAGGATGTGGAGCCAGCGCTTAGATTCCAAACTGGCTCCCCAGTCCCAAAGTCGGCAGCTCTGACATTTACACCACATCCGCTCCTCTAGTACTTTATCATTTGTGCACCAAATAGTTTTCCCAATTAAACTGCAAACACAAATTAGTGGTCATTTCAAAGGAAACTACGCTGTCTGTAAATGACAGTGAGTTATCTCAGGTCCTGAGCTCGCCCCCCACGACCGCAGCACCAACCTGCTGCCTCCTGCCTCTGTCCCCCGACCACGCTGCTGTTTGCGTGTTCGAGGCCCTCCTCCACCCGCAGGCATCCTCCTGCGCCTCATCCCTGGGGTCTAGTGGGCTCTGACTAGCTTCACTTGACCCGTGTGCCGCTTTCCGCCGTCCTGTAAGTTGTTTTTCTCATTTTTCTGCGCCTCGCCTCCGGCGCTTCTGCCCCCGTTGTGCCCCTCTGATTGCTGTTTCCCCGATCGTGTACTGTGCCATTACTGTATTTCATACTGTGTGTTTTCATATTGTGACTGCCTTTAATTTCGCTCGTTTTTTTGTGCCTTTTGCCCCTTGTGCGCTCCCCCTGCTCTCCGATCCCTGCTGCTGCCTCCCTGCGGCCCCGCCCCCCTCGCGCCCCCATTCGCCGCTCCCTCCCGCCTCCCAGCTGCTACTCCCTCCCCCCTCCCTTCTTAATGGCTGGCGCTGCGCGTCACGAGTGAGCGACCTCTGACCTGTTTCAGGTCCTGAGCTCGCCCCCCACGACCGCAGCACCAACCTGCTGCCTCCTGCCTCTGTCCCCCGACCACGCTGCTGTTTGCGTGTTCGAGGCCCTCCTCCACCCGCAGGCATCCTCCTGCGCCTCATCCCTGGGGTCTAGTGGGCTCTGACTAGCTTCACTTGACCCGTGTGCCGCTTTCCGCCGTCCTGTAAGTTGTTTTTCTCATTTTTCTGCGCCTCGTCTCCGGCGCTTCTGCCCCCGTTGTGCCCCTCTGATTGCTGTTTCCCCGGTCGTGTACTGTGCCATTACTGTATTTCATACTGTGTGTTTTCATATTGTGACTGCCTTTAATTTCGCTCGTTTTTTTGTGCCTTTTGCCCCTTGTGCGCTCCCCCTGCTCTCCGATCCCTGCCGCTGCCTCCCTGCAGCCCCGCCCCCCTCGCGCCCCCATTCGCCGCTCCCTCCCGCCTCCCGCCTCCCAGCTGCTCCTCCCTCCCCCTCCCTTCTTAATGGCTGGCGCTGCGCGTCGCGAGTGAGCGACCTCTGAACTGTTTCAGGTCCTGAGCTCGCCCCCCACGACCGCAGCACCAACTTGCTGCCTCCTGCCTCTGTCCCCCGACCACGCTGCTGTTTGCGTGTTCGAGGCCCTCCTCCACCCGCAGGCATCCTCCTGCGCCTCATCCCTGGGGTCTAGTGGGCTCTGACTAGCTTCACTTGACCCGTGTGCCACTTTCCGCCGTCCTGTAAGTTGTTTTTCTCATTTTTCTGCGCCTCGCCTCCGGCGCTTCTGCCCCCGTTGTGCCCCTCTGATTGCTGTTTCCCCGATCGTGTACTGTGCCATTACTGTATTTCATACTGTGTGTTTTCATATTGTGACTGCCTTTAATTTCGCTCGGTTTTTTGTGCCTTTTGCCCCTTGTGCGCTCCCCCTGCTCTCCGATCCCTGCCGCTGCCTCCCTGCGGCCCGCCCCCCTCGCGCCCCCATTCGCCGCTCCCTCCCGCCTCCCGCCTCCCAGCTGCTCCTCCCTCCCCCCTCCCTTCTTAATGGCTGGTGCTGCGCGTCGCGAGTGAGCGACCTCTGACCTGTTTCAGGTCCTGAGCTCGCCCCCCACGACCGCAGCACCAACCTGCTGCCTCCTGCCTCTGTCCCCCGACCACGCTGCTGTTTGCGTGTTGGAGGCCCTCCTCCACCTGCAGGCATCCTCCTGCGCCTCATCCCTGGGGTCTAGTGGGCTCTGACTAGCTTCACTTGACCCGTGTGCCGCTTTCCGCCGTCCTGTAAGTTGTTTTTCTCATTTTTCTGTGCCTCGCCTCCGGCGCTTCTGCCCCCGTTGTGCCCCTCTGATTGCTGTTTCCCCGATTGTGTACTGTGCCATTACTGTATTTCATACTGTGTGTTTTTATATTGTGACTGCCTTTAATTTCGCTCGGTTTTTTGTGCCTTTTGCCCCTTGTGCGCTCCCCCTGCTCTCCGATCCCTGCCGCTGCCTCTCTGCGGCCCCGCCCCCCTCGCGCCCCCATTCGCCGCTCCCTCCCGCCTCCCGCCTCCCAGCTGCTCCTCCCTCCCCCTCCCTTCTTAATGGCTGGCGCTGCGCGTCGCGAGTGAGCGACCTCTGACCTGTTTCAGGTCCTGAGCTCGCCCCCCACGACCGCAGCACCAACCTGCTGCCTCCTGCCTCTGTCCCCCGACCACGCTGCTGTTTGCGTGTTCGAGGCCCTCCTCCACCCGCAGGCATCCTCCTGCGCCTCATCCCTGGGGTCTAGTGGGCTCTGACTAGCTTCACTTGACCCGTGTGCCACTTTCCGCCGTCCTGTAAGTTGTTTTTCTCATTTTTCTGCGCCTCGCCTCCGGCGCTTCTGCCCCCGTTGTGCCCCTCTGATTGCTGTTTCCCCGATCGTGTACTGTGCCATTACTGTATTTCATACTGTGTGTTTTCATATTGTGACTGCCTTTAATTTCGCTCGGTTTTTTGTGCCTTTTGCCCCTTGTGCGCTCCCCCTGCTCTCCGATCCCTGCCGCTGCCTCCCTGCGGCCCGCCCCCCTCGTGCCCCCATTCGCCGCTCCCTCCCGCCTCCCGCCTCCCAGCTGCTCCTCCCTCCCCCCTCCCTTCTTAATGGCTGGCGCTGCGCGTCGCGAGTGAGCGACCTCTGACCTGTTTCAAGTCCTGAGCTCGCCCCCCACGACCGCAGCACCAACCTGCTGCCTCCTGCCTCTGTCCCCCGACCACGCTGCTGTTTGCGTGTTGGAGGCCCTCCTCCACCTGCAGGCATCCTCCTGCGCCTCATCCCTGGGGTCTAGTGGGCTCTGACTAGCTTCACTTGACCCGTGTGCCGCTTTCCGCCGTCCTGTAAGTTGTTTTTCTCATTTTTCTGTGCCTCGCCTCCGGCGCTTCTGCCCCCGTTGTGCCCCTCTGATTGCTGTTTCCCCGATTGTGTACTGTGCCATTACTGTATTTCATACTGTGTGTTTTCATATTGTGACTGCCTTTAATTTCGCTCGTTTTTTTGTGCCCTTTGCCCCTTGTGCGCTCCCCCTGCTCTCCGATCCCTGCCGCTGCCTCCCTGCGGCCCCGCCCCCCTCGCGCCCCCCTCGCGCCCCCATTCGCCGCTCCCTCCCGCCTCCCGCCTCCCAGCTGCTCCTCCCTCCCCCCCTCCCTTCTTAATGGCTGGCGCTGCGCGTCCGCGCCACTGGCACGCCAGAGGCAAGCCCGTCTGCGCCCATCCGTGCCTGGACCGCGCCCAGCTCCACCCCCCCTGGTCCTCGCGCCCCCCGCATCCCCTGCGTCCGCTACTCAACCAATGAACTCCGCGCACTCAACCCCGGCCCCTCCGCAGAGTGCTTCCTTGCAACCCCGAAGCACACAAAAGGACCTTTCTCCTGCCGCACCTGCAACTTCTCCTGCGACAGAACAGCGAAGCCAACAACAAGAACTTCCAACACCAACCACCTGAACTGCATCCTCATCAACACACGCTCCGCACGAAAATACGCCATCGAACTCTGGGACTTACTCGACACCACCGCCCCTGACGTGGCCTTCCTGACCGAAACCTGGTGGAACGACTCCTCGGCCCCAGACATCGCAATCGCCATACCGGAGGGATACAAAATCACCAGAAGAGATCGAACCAACGGAATCGGCGGCGGAATAGCCATCGCCCACAAATCTACCCTCAAAATCCACACCCACACGGACGACACCCTCAAGACAGCCGAACACCTCCACTTCCAGATCCACACGGACCCCAACACGACCCTCAGAGGAACCCTCATATACCGCCCTCCAGGACCAAGAGCCCCCTTCAGCGACACGGTCGCCGACCTCGCGAGCACCCACGCCCTCGCTTCCCCAGACTACATCCTCCTGGGAGATCTAAACTACCATCTGGAAAATAACAACGACGTCAACACCGCATCACTGACCTCCAACCTCCTCAACCTCGGACTCCGTCAACTGGTCAACACTCCCACCCACATCGCCGGACACACTCTTGACCCCCTCTTCACCTCAAGCAACCACATCTCTTTCAGCCACACCTCCGAACTCCTCTGGACCGACCATCACTGCGTCCACTTTTCTTATACGAAAATCACCGAACACCACCGCATCCCTCTACCTCCTCACCGCCGCTGGGGAAAAATCACCCAAGACCAACTAACCAGCACCCTCGTCAAAAACCCACCACCCGACTCAACCGACCCGAGCACTGCCGCCATCAACCTCCATCAATGGATCCTCGACTGCGCCAACACCTTAGCCCCACTCAAGAAACCCACCGCCAACCAAGGAAAGAAAAAACCAGCCTGGTTCACAGACGAACTGACCGCCTCCAAAAGCCTCTGCCAGAAGCTCAAGAAGAAGTGGATCTTAGAGTGCACACCCGACAACCTCGCCTCCCTCAAAGACGCCAACGTGAACACCACCAATGGATCCGAGTCGCCAAGCGCGCCCACTTCACTGAACGCATCAACAACAACGCCCACGACTGCAAAGAACTCTTCGGCATCGTGAAGGAACTCTCAAACCCCAACGCCAACTCCAACGACATCCCGCCCTCCCAGAAACTCTGCGACGACCTCTCCACCTTCTTCCACCAGAAAATCACAACCATCCACGACAGCTTCAACGCCACTCCGCCGCCAGACCCCACCCCTGACATCTCCACAGACGCCTGCCGCCTCACTGCCTGGACCCATGTGGACGACACCGAAACAATAACAACCATGAACACCATCCACTCAGGCTCCCCCACGGACCCATGCCCACATCACGTGTTCAACAAAGCCAACGCCATCATCGCCCCCAAACTCCGCAAGATCATCAACCTCTCCTTCGACTCCGCCACCTTCCCAGACAGCTGGAAACACGCAGAAATCCAACCCCTCCTCAAGAAACCCAAGGCTGACCCCAACGACCTCAAAAACTTCCGACCGATCTCTCTCCTCCCTTTTCCAGCAAAAGTCATCGAGAAGATCGTCAACACACAGCTCGCCCACTTCCTCGAAGACAACTCCATCCTAGACCCCTCTCAATCCGGTTTCAGACGAAACCACAGCACCGAGACTGCACTCCTCGCCGCCACAGATGACATCAGAACTCAAATGGACAACGGCGAAACCTCGGCCCTCATCCTCCTCGACCTATCAGCCGCTTTTGACACAGTCTGCCACCGCACCCTACTGACCCGCCTCCATGAAGCCGGCATCCAAGATAAAGCCCTCAACTGGATCTCATCCTTCCTCTCCGACAGAACCCAGAGAGTCCGACTCTCCCCTTTCCGCTCCAAAGCCACCAACCTCATCTGCGGCGTCCCCCAAGGCTCCTCCCTCAGCCCTACGTTGTTCAACGTCTACATGGCCCCCCTCGCTAAACTGGCCCGCCAACATCACCTCAGCATCATCTCCTACGCCGACGACACCCAGCTCGTCCTCTCCCTGACCAAAGACCCACTCACCGCCAAAACCAACCTCCACGAGGGACTAAAAGCCATCGCTGAGTGGATGAACGACAGCCGCCTGAAGCTCAACTCCGACAAGACGGAAGTCCTCATCCTCGGGCGCACCCCTTCGGCCTGGAACGACTCCTGGTGGCCCACCGACTTCGGACCCCCACCCACCCCAGCCAGCCACGCAAGAAACCTCGGCTTCATCCTGGACTCTGCCCTCACCATGTCCAAACAGGTCAGCGCCGTCTCCTCTTCCTGCTTCAACACCCTTCGAATGCTCCGCAGAATTTTCAAGTGGATCCCAACAGGAACCAGAAAGACGGTGACCCAAGCCCTCGTCAGTAGCAGACTTGACTACGGCAACGCACTCTACACAGGCATCCCAACAATAGACATCAAACGACTCCAGCGTATCCAAAATGCATCCGCCCGCCTGATCCTCGACATACCCCGCCGATGTCACATCTCCCCTCACCTGAAGGACCTCCACTGGCTCCCCGTGGACAAGAGGATCACCTTTAAACTCCTCACCCACGCTCACAAGGCTCTACACAACACCGGACCTACCTACCTCAACTCCAGACTCAACTTTTACGCCCCCACTCGTCAACTCCGCTCTGCCAATCTCGCCCTCGTCCCCAGGATCCAGCGCAAGACCTCCGGCTGCAGATCCTTCTCCTTCCTCGCCGCCAAGACCTGGAACTCTCTCCCCACCTCACTACGCCAGACCCAGGACCTCCTCACCCTCAGGAGACTCCTCAAGACCTGGCTTTTCGACTGCTAACAGCTCACCCCCCCCCCCCCGCGCCTCGAAACCCTGACGGGTACATAGTGCGCTTTACAAATGAAATGATTGATTGATCTCAACGGTGCTCCAATATGCACCACTAGCTACATAGCAAAGCAGCTACCACTCTGCTGCTGAATGGGCGTGGCACATGCATAACACTTGTTTTTGTGTGATACTTGGATTTTTAACAGTCACTCTTACTTCAGTGATATAACATTAATGGCAGCATCTCTACTCTGAACATTATTCTAACATCACAGTCCAAGAGTTTAGGATACAGATAACGGAGGCTAACGATGACCCCGCTCCGATACGCTACCAAGAGTGATGGGTGAGTGGTAACTTGCTGATACTTCGGTAGATATTTCCTTGGCGATGCTGACGACTTACAGCAACTGTCATTGTGGCGAGGAGGTATTTCTATTGTCGTATAATGAACAACTGTTATGATCACCAATGTGTTCAACGCTTATGTGATAACATTTCCGAGAGGCTTGTTAATCTCTATTTGTTTATTGTTTATTTACTTTTTTTTTTTTGTTATGCATAAAACTCAATAAAAAATGTAAAAAAGCATCTTGTAAAATATGTTGAGGGAGATCTGGGATCAGACCAGCCATTGTATCATAGATTAACTAAAAAATCATTCCTACTCTTCTTATTGAACCCTATAAAAATATAGATGATAGTGACAGAGCATCTCTCACCTCATCTCTCATCTCTGATATTTATATGACCTGCAGTCGCAAGTCCTAATTCCAGCAGATAGGCTGAGCCAAAATGTTTGAGGTCGATAAATTGAGCACAACTAAAGTTGTTATATAAATTTAATATTTTGCTATCAAACATTATGCCTAGAGGCTCAGTTTTAACAACCGCGGAGTTCTGGCCTATAGTTAGTGTGTGGCTTTCCTTTCTGTTGATGTTGTTAGGGGTTGAGCTGCTGACAATATGTGGGATGTGTCATTGTATTGACAGCAGATTTCGTGTCCGGTGCTGTTATTTGGGTCCCTGTATTGTACCTGCCTGCTAGCAGACTCAACCACTCTCAATTTAATTAAAGTGGTGTTCTTGCCAGCTAATAAACTGATGGTTTATTTCTCACCTAGAGGATAATTTGTTTGTGGCATTCAGTGGATGGTATGTTGCCTGAAGAGGAGGAGCATTGGGAAAAGCTGTCAGGCACAATGAGTCCACCACATTTTTTGTGCCACAATCACCCAAAAATTCTGACTACCTGATATTAGTTGGCAGTGTCAATGGAAAGTGCAGACCTGCAGCAACTTATCCATATGCTCTGGCATGGTCAGCGTTCCTCTTACCTGGATAGTCCCAATGATGACTGGTCGCTTGAGGGAGACAGAACAATGCAGCTAGTGTTAATGATATATATGGGTTTGTATTTTTGTGTATCATTAACAATATGCAGAATATCTTAAAAGAAACAATTTCATATGGTAATGTGATTGTTTTATAAAACTATCTTGTCCAAGATGGAAGTCCTCTCTGTCACTCATCTTGTGATTCTGGCACACATCCTCTCCCACAAGCTCCACAGATTACATTCAACCTGGAATGTATTAGGTTATTTTCCACTTTTATTGTTGTTTTGGTCACAAATAACCTTCCCCAGTTCAGATGTAACTGGCAACATGTTGTCTAGTCTTTCGCACGTTCATGGAGACCTATTAATTCACATAACGTGCTATTGTTGATGTATCTTTTTGTATTCATGCATCTCCAGCAGATATCAGCACATAGAGGATGTTTAATTATTATTCAGGTAGTGAGTTAGTGCTTAGATGGTAGCAGTAATGATGTTTAGTTTTCATGTGATCTGATTTGCTGAAGAAATTATACATTTGCTCACGCCATGATAAATGTGCAGAAATATTCAATTCATGTGAAAGATTTGTGTATAAAAACTCTCGATTTTGGGAATGAGCCACAAGACTTTTCTATTCTACTAGGAATGTTGTCCAAATCTTTCCTGTTTTTGGTCCTCGTTGAGACATAACATTTTCAGATTTTTTAATTCTCTGTATAACCCAGCATTTGAGAGCTTTTTTGCATTGACTGTACCAATCATTTTTTAATTTTGCAATAAAACACTTTTCATGGATCTAGAACTCAATTATTGAGTGGGTCCAAATTATTGGATGAATTTGTATGCTACCTGTTTTTAATGTTTGTGAGGTGCTGTAACGTGAGGACACTAGTCACACATGTTCTGCCTTGCAAGACAGCAGAGAGGGTGGCATTATAGTCTGGTGCATAGTATTTTTATCGGACAGGTTTAGCCTGCAACTGTGATACCCAGAACAGTCCTGTGGTGCAGTGATGTGCTCAACATCAAGAGGAGCAGAAGCAGTGTCTAACTAAGCCCTACTGAAGGGAACTATCCAGCTCCTCATATTCTAGTTTCTAAACCACCACCAGCATGCCCTCACTTAAATGCACATTAGTGGCCCACAACCTCAGCGAGACACAGCAGCGAGCAGGGCCAGCAACAAGAATTACATAATCGGTGTATGCACTGTGTATGATATTCAAGAAATGATATTGAGGGGAAAAGCTAAAGGGACAGAAAAGGGACCTTCAGGGTTTGTTATTATATCGCATGAGTCCAAGGTGTGCTCTGGTCAAGTGACTAAAGCTGCTCCTCAGTGGAAGCCCACTACAATCTCTATATTAGGGCGACAATTATTAGTTCCAACAATGCAGGTAGTTTAGATGATATGTTTATCTTATACACTGTATTGTGCCAGGTGATAATATATAATATGCCTCCTTACATTTCTGGTCTGATCACATGGTCCAATTTCACCAGCATGCCCTGGTCCTTTTCACGTGCTCTCTCTAATCAGAACAGTGATCCTCAGACTAATAACCAACTTTAAATTCCGAATATCATACCATATTTTAGTCACACAATGTTGGCAATTCTCACAGAATTGGCTTCCATCAGTAGTGCATTTTCAGTGGTAGAAGACATACTTTCAAACTAGAGGTATGTATGACTGCATTTTCCATTTTGACCATGCCACTGAAAACCTTGCAGGTTTGGGATTTAGAGGCATGTTGGATTGGGTCCGTACTAGTCGCAGGCAGCGGGTATCAGCTTCCTGTGCTCTTTATTCAGCTTGCCAGATACAGATATTAAACACAGGTTCAAATTTTATTAGAAAAGACTGTGAGCCAAATATATGAAATTACTTTGTGGTCACAAATCCTGTGACTCCTAAAATCACAAGGTTTGCAACAACAAAATGACATTTCTCAATGTGCTACTAAACCCTTTCTACCATTCAGGAAGCCCTTTCGAAATTCTAAAAGGGGTTTACTCACTAATTAGGAAGGGGAATGGTTTGTGGCCGAAAATGGAGTTGCATTTCAAAACATTAATCAAACAAAGCAGTAACCCATTCACAAAGAAGAAGCTATTCTGGTTGATCAACTTCCCCTCTGGAAATTGGGTTGGATGGCCAGCTTTCCCCGATGTGTTCTGAAACAGGAAACACTGTTTTTTTTAAAGCAGCGCCAGTTCATTTTAAGAAACATGACCTGTTATAAAAGTTTCTCATTTCAGAATACAAAAGGAGAGATGGTGGTCTGCTGTTCCTTGAAGGCCATCATCGCTCTGTTTGCAGCAGTCACTTGATTGCGAATAGTGACCCCCCAAAAATAATATTCCCTAGGCAGGATGTCCTAAGCCCCTGACAATGAAGATTGCTTGTCCCACTGTATAAGTACACAGGAAGCATCTCAAAATTATAGACTGGTTGCAAAACGCTGGTGCACAATTTGCGATTTGTCTATATGTACATCAGGGCCCATTGTTATTTTTTTATTAGCTTTGCCTTTCCCCTGTTCATGAACGATTGACTAGTTCTTGCCTTACTTTCATTGAAACGATTTTAGATGATTAGTAACTTTGGATCCACTCTAGATCATTTTAGCTTAATTCATATTACATCATTCTATTTTTATCAAATCTTGTTTTGGAGCTTTGAGATCTTTGTTTGTTTTTAATTTACCCTTTTTAGGTCTCACCTAGAAAGTGCATGCACTGTGTCTTTCAAACATTTTATTTTCTGTTGGTAGATTTAGAGACCGTCCATTGCTTACCATTATTTGGCTTCCTTGTCACTCTCATTTGCTTGCTTCTTATTGGTCAGCTGCTGTATGTTTCATTCCTCTTCTTTTGATTTCCCCTCCCATGGAGCATGGACACATTATTTGTGTCCCTGCATTGCTCATTTTTGTAGGCACTACTTTTTACTTTGTGTTCAAGCACTCTACCAGAGTATGGGGGTCATTACGACCTTGGCAGGCGGCATCAGCCGCCCGCCAAGATCTGACCGCCGTGCGGCCGCCGATGCGGCCGCACCCCGCCACGGCCATTTGGAGATCCCCGCTGGGATGGCCCAGCGGGGATCACGGCCGCAACATAGGAGACATAGCAGACAGTGAAAAGCTGCATTGGGCCCTGTCAGGGGGCCCCACGACTCCCCATTCCGCCAGCCTTTTCCTGGCGGTGCAAACCGTCAGAAAAAGGCTGGCGGTCGGGGACTCGTAATCCCCTGGGCAGCGCTGCAAGCAGCGCTGCCCTGGCGGATTATCACTGCCGGGGCAAAAGTGTCGGAATACCGCCGGCCCCGGCGGTGCGACCGCGGCGCTTCCGCCGCGGTCGTAATCTGCCTGGAAGCACCGCCAGCCTGTTGGCGGTGCTTCTGTCATTTTAGCCCTGGCGGTCTCGGACCGCCAGGGTCAAAATGACCCCCTATGTCTTTATTAGTTGGTCTCTCGTGTACTTCTCCCCCTTCACAGCCCTAACAAGTGTCATATAAAACAGATTGACTACAAAATACTCATTTTTATCATTATCACTGCAACATTGCAGAAACTGAGATTGTTGCCATATTAACATGAGCAGCATGTCCGTCTCTGTGCTTGCGCCACACAACCCTTTACCGTGATCTTTATCTCCTTGCTGTTTTTTTGGTTGAGCCTAGACAGTGCTTACTCTGTTGTTTAGAGACCTGTTGTATATACTTTTTGGGCTTCAAGTCTATCCATTGCTTTTCATTTGTCTAGATCAGTGTCCTTTAAAAATCCTTGCTTGCTAATGGTCAATCCTTACTCTGTCTCTCCCTTTTGTCCTTTGTTTCCACCCACAGAGCACCAACCAAGCACTGTATCCTTATGCCTTGCTTGTTTATCTGTTCGTTTGGGGAGCTATTTTATTACTTATTTCCTGCTCTTGTTTTGCTGTAAGTGATTGGGCACCTTGGTAACCCAACTAAACATGGCTGTAATCATTGAGGTAGCATGTGTGATTTTGTAGGCTTTTATATTTTTAGCACGTGCCTGCTTGATTACTGCTGTGCTTCATGCTTTAGCTGCGCACCTAACTTTTATCAATATGGCATTTTCATTTTTTTCGGCAAGCCTGACCTTACTGTACTGCGCATGATCAATGTCCTCCTCGCGCATCACTTGCAACCTAATCAGTCCACCACCTTCCTCCTGCTAAAGTCTTGACTGCAGCTGTGTGCTTGCTACTTTCAGTTTCTTTGATGCTCGCTCATCTCATGGACAGTGGTTCCCAACCGTTTGACTTCTGTGGACTCCTACTTTATCTATGCTGGAACCCGTGGACCACCATTAAAACATTATTGGAATCTGGGGACCCCCCACTGAGTCATTACTGAAAGCTGGGGACCCAATCTGTTGATTTTATTTCATTTTCTAAGCAGTCGCAGAACCCCTGAGGAGGCTTTGCGGACCCCCTTGGGTCCCCAGACCACAGGCTGGGAACCACTGCTCTATAATATTTGCTGTGCCAAGTGGTGGCTCTACTCTTGTTATGGGTGTAATGATATACTCCTGAGTTTAGTTAAAATGAAAGACTACTGTGATAAAAAAAGAATTATTTTGCAGCTATTTCTCAAAGACAGTTCTTCTACTCGCTACACGGACCGCATGGTAGGGTACGGGAAAGCACAGATAGAGCTGTTTATTTTTGTAAGATATGATGTAATTGAGCATGTCATATAACACTAATCAAATGCACAATAACCAGTTCCATTGTTTTGAAATGTGCTTTGCCTATTTATTTGTTGAGAAAGCAAAAGCTATGTGACGTACATGTGAGGGTTAACTGACCACTGAGTGTAATACAGTGCATGTAAAATATTAAACTGAATTATTTTTTTTACGGGTATTGTTTTTAGCGTCCCTTTATTAGTCCAATATGGCTGTTACAGTTACAGACAAAGGATCCTGAACTTCAAGCTCTTTTTTCCATGTCAATGACAAGAGAGGAGGAAAGCATTTCCCACAGTGGGCGGGCATCAGGACCCTTTTGGGTTACGGGACTGTGATCTCAGATGCTAACATTCGAATAGTGAGTCAGTCGCAGATACCTTGAGTGAAGTCTCACAGGGCCGTAGGTTGTACGAGCAGTGAGCTTATCCCACTGTACAGTCGTCTTCTATGACTCCAGTTCGTCACCCCTGCAGGCACCTCTGCTCTGTTGAAGTTTTGTAATATTTTACTTCTTTTTCTACATAATATCTAACTGCTGTTTATGTTTTGTACATTTTGGAAAAAGGACTTACAATCGCTTTTACAAGGAACGTGTGCTGTTTAGCCAGTCTATCGTAAGTGTGGGTTATCTGTGAATACACTGCTATGCAAACGTGTCCGCATTAAGCATAGAAAACATTTCGATTTGACTCCAAAGCACATTTGTAATTTATTAAGCACCCTTCTGTGTTGTTTCCTGCTGACTGGATGTGGAGGATTCCTTGAAAGTATACTACTCATGTTTCTTATTTTCATACATTTTCATTTAGCAATCTAACATTGTAGCTGAGTCCGACTTGAGCCCGGCATGCAATGCACAAAGTTTTGTCCTCTCATTGGTGTGATTGTGCGCTGTCATTGTGCGTGCAGTTCTCTTTTGCAAGTCATGTTTATGTGAGGAGCAAATCCCATCCTTCTCCATGGCTCTTCCCTGTTCTAGCTGGTGAGGCTTTGATGTACCATGCCCTGACACTGCAACCAGCCATTTTCTCCTCCTGTCTTTGCATGGGCCGCATGAGCTAGGATTTCTCCGCATGGTATATGGGCTGATTCAGGAGAATGGCCACCGGCTTTTTGTTTGGGGACCGTATCGCCAGCCTGGGGTTGAGCACAGACGGCACCTTCAAAGGTGGAGGGGGCTTCTCCTTCATTGTGACTGCGCTGATCTAAGAAAACTCATTGAATCTGTCATTTTTGCTGTGTACACCAGCCCCTACTCTCAGAATCCCGACCAATATTCAATGTAATGCTCCTGCTGCTCCGTTCAACCATTATGTTGCCGGTGCGTACACCAATTTCTACAGGCCCCTGCTGTGTTCTTCTTGTCAGGCTACTGCACAACTCTCTCCGTTTGGGCTTTTGCGGCACTTGCTCCCATCAGATACTTGCAACACTTCTTTGGCTGGGCTCCCTCCCCATTTCTTCAGACTTCATCAACTCATACTTTCTTCCATTACATTCCCTGTAATTACACATTTGCAGCACATCATTCCTTCCTTAGAGGCATCTCACTCAAGGCGCATGCAGTACCCCTGCTTTATGCATCTAACTACTCTCCTGCAGCAGTATCTCTAAGTCCTTGCTTTACTATTTCCTTTCAGGCAAACATAGCATGTATTCCTGAATCACACTGCATGACCCAGTGTGTAATAATTGTATAGCTCTTTAATCCCTGGTGGCAGAGCACCCAGGATAATGTGCTGCATGGCTAAACATTTATAAGGTCCCAAAGGCAAGACCTATTTGCTATGCCAATGCTTGTCTTTACTCCTCCGTAGCCAAAGCCAAACAAATAATTTGGCTTGGCTTTAAGAGCCTGTGCACAAGCCCATTCGTGAAAATGTTTGGCATGTACATTATGCAGCTAACATCATATAAACATATAATAAAGTCACTTCAAAATTAAAAGTGGTGTTCTTTAACATTCTTAAGCATTTTCCCTTAGTACATCAAGGCATATCACTACATTGAGATGCATTTACTAAAAGTGATAGTTTTAACCATGCGCTAGCAACTTCCATCCATTCCGCACTGAAGACAATGCCACTACTGAAAAAAAATCACGTTAATTGTTATGTACACCCTACATATGACCTAGAATCAAATTTAACAAGCATTGGCAAAGCCAATAAGTCGTGAGCACAAGCTGCTGTGCAACATGGCAAAACAAATGACTATGACGCGGTCAATGCTGGCTGCATCATAGAGCTTACGATGGCTAATTGCATAAGAACACACAGTGCGCCCCTTGCTTATAGAAGTGCATGATCAAAGGACAGATGGGAGTGCTGGGTGGGCGCATGTGGAGAAGAAACATATGGGAGTGAGTGGGTGTAAGGAAGTAGAAACAGGCAAAGGGTAGGTTTTGGGAAGCAAGCAATGAAGGGGAAAAAAGTGACGGGGTCAGGGGAGAGGGGCATTTAGGTAATATGTATAATACATAACAAACCCAGCCCTTTACATTCCTGTTTGGAAAAATTATCAATAATAAAAGCTGTGATTGAAAACAATTAACAAAAAGCTACACAATTTTGTTGGCATAGCCACCAGCCATCTCTGCTAGGCAGCAAACACAACTGCATGAAAAGGCAGCTTGCGATTCATTGGAGGCCATTGCGATGAGAAACAGCGCGATGAGAAACAGTGCTAAAGCGAAGACATGATATCATGCAGATTGAGATAGGATGCGGGTTGGCACACAAAAAGAATATTTTCCACTTTGTAAATTAGAATATCACATACTGTGCTTCAATATGGCGCCATGAAGACCTCCAAAACAATGGGCTTAGATAACGTCCAACCCATAATTAAATTGAATTACCTCCACTTGCTTGCAAACTTTGGAAGGCGTTGATATCATGTCTATAATATTGACGTGTGTCAAGTGGCCCTGAAAGGCAGCATTTTAAAAGAGAACATTGACATGCCCCTGAAATTGTTAGACACGTACTAAAGGGCTTCCATGACCAGGGAAAGAGGAATAATTACAGATATCCTTCCCAGTGAAGTCCGTCTTAAAGAAAGCATTCCAAATAAAATATCGTTGTGTTGTCTGCCAATGTTTTGTACTTAATGCTTTTTGTACCTGGTAACTTCAAGATTTAAGGGAGGCAAGGTATCCCTAAATAGTTCGCATTTTTACTCAAATGTATTTAAGTGCAGTGCCCGGGCCGCTGTGGAAAAATAAATGTGAATCGATTGCTAGCTTTCATCAAGTAGCGGGTGATAAACATTTAGAAGTCCTTGCATGTCTTGTGCCCAAAAGCTGACGCAGCACCAGTCAGACGCTGGCAGCTCCTCGCTAGGGAAAGAGACGGCATCTAAACTCAGGGGCTGTGATAGGACAGAAAAAAGTGAGTGAGTCAACAACTCCTGAGGAAGAGATATGGTCTGACAGGGACAAATGTAGGTCAAAACACACATCCGACCTGCAGTAAGCTCAAATCCAGAGTCCTCCATCCTCGCAAACACTGATGCGCCCTGCGACTACCAGTCCAAACTGCCCTTATTGGCAAGCATGGGGCACTTTAAGAGGTGCAAGTTTGCTTAAAATCAATTAAAATAATAGGAAAACCGTCCCAAAACAGCCAAAAACGGGCCTCCCACTATCCTGTCAGATCAGCACCTACGGCTTTGTTTGGGTTATGAGACCTGAACATATTCTGCACATAATCATGCAGCAAACATCACAGACTCTCCTGCGCAGGGGCGGCTGGTGTTCAAGGGCTAAGGGGCTGCGCCCCTAGCCTTTTCTGACCTCTCTAGTGAAGCATATATTTAATTACATGATGAAAATAAAACATTTTCTGCACAACATTTTCGGAGTGAAAGTTGTGCACTTTGAAAAAGCCCCACTGCGCTTGCGTCACTATGTGGCTAAAAGCTGCACAGTAGGGCTGACAGGGCTTGCCCACGCAAAGCCCTTGCGTTTTCTCAGAACGCAGTGACGCCCCTGGCTTATCTCCTCCTCCACCAGAAGCCCTGATAGTAAACAGCCTGGAGCGTTTTTTGTTCAGCCCGGGTTTCTGAAAACTTCATGTCACTCGATATTATTATCCACCCTTTCCTATTTACTCAAATGGTGGGGTGTAATCAGAGGAGTCTAATACCAGAGGTCACATTATATTAAAAGAATGTGGCATTGCACAAAGAAAATCCACTTTTCCTGCATTACAAGCAGTCTGTGGCAGAGAAATGGAATAAATACAATAAATAACTCCATCCAGGGCTCTCTGGGAGACAGTAGTGTGACCTGAAGACCTCAAGTCGTAAATATGCCAAAGACAACCCTGTACACAAGTAAGTTGGAGCTCTATCTTTTTTACAGACAATAAGAAGAAAATCTGTTCTCTCAGCTCTCCTCTCCCTTCACTGCCTCTGTAGGTGATTTCGTCTCTCAATGGCAGTAATGGTTCCAGTAATTTATCATGGCTAGTTATGCTCGTTTTATTTCTTCTGCAGACTAATGACGTGATATGTCATATTAAACATGTAATCTGCAGCTCAAATAAACGTGTACCTTTTATCACTGAAACTGCTGGATACTGGATGGGTGAGGCAATGTGTGTTTGTTTGAATAAGTGTTTGCAGGGCTGGACTGAGTGGCTGAGAAAATCTGGGTGTCTGTGTATAAGAGTTGTGTGAATGGCAGTGGATGACAATGTGGATGAGTAAATGGGTAGGTGACCAAAGGCAGTGGGTGAGTAGGTGAATGGAGATACGTGGGTAGTGAAGTTCTCTCACAAGGTGCAATTCTGTCTTGTATTTGTGCCCCACCACTGTTTTCAGTCACCAGCCACCACACTGGCTCGAGAGCTGATGTAGGAGTATGGGAAGGTGTCTTCAAGTTCAAGAAGGTGTATTTCTTTTGACTTCCTGAATCGTTATACCTTCGTCCACGGACGTACTGAAATATGTCAAAAAATGAGTTTTAACTGTGAACCCCCTAGTGACAATTTTGTAGTGACTAGAAAGCGAACCAATATTCCATCCTATGTACCACAACAATATATGGCATTAAATCAAGACAGAGGTGCTTAGAGCTCTCACATCCAGAGACCAAGCAATTGAAAGTTCTCACATACATGACTAGGGACATAAGGAGACACATTAAATACAGCCTTGTCCAGGATCACACAATTTGGTCGAAAAAGGGAGCTGTGTCTGATACCAGACCTTCTGCTATGCAAAGTGCAATTAGCCACCAGATTGGTATCTCTTTGGACAGCACGTCAGTGTTTCTTTCCAGATTACTTCAGAGTGAAGGTGACATGCAGAACTCGCATGTTATCATGATATGTTTTATATATATCAAAGGTGTTGCCAAGATCGATTCACCACAGAAACAGGCTACGTTATCAATAGGTATCAAGCATATGCATCAAATGTACTTTGTTTAGTTTTTGCAGATAAACCAGTTTACAAGTAGCAATTTTCTATTTCAAAAGTTGGCTGAAATTTTTCATATGAGTCAGTAGAGTCCGGGGATGGGGGCAGGGGAGGGGTAAGGGTTAGTCCAGTGAACAGGCAAGTACATGACTCACGATTCCAGTCTTTGGGAATTAGGATGGCCACAAGTCAAAGTTTAGGCTGACCCCAAAAGTGCACCACCAGCAACATGGGGCCATCTAGGTGCAGAGGTCAAACTTGGCGTAAGGTTTACAATGGAATCCTATGAGGACTGGGGGTGCTTGATAGAAAGCAGATTGCAGGTAGATCAGCACCAGGAGGGCCACACCCTCAGCAGCACTGTGGCGTTCGAGAGAAGGGTGCAAACACAGAGCTGGGCGCCCAATGCTTTTCAATGGAGGAGACTCCGGGGTCACAAAATATGATGCAGGCTGGGTCCAGGGGTTCGGTTTCGGGAAACTAAAGGCTGGATAGGCACGGGAGACACTGTAGGAAAGTACCATCTTGCCTGGCATGTTCCACCCATTTTCACTGTATGTATGTATGTTTTAGCCCCTGTGTCACTGGGATCCTGCTAGGCAGTACCCCAGTGCTCATAGTATGT
This sequence comes from Pleurodeles waltl, assembly GCF_031143425.1. Classification (NCBI taxonomy): domain Eukaryota; kingdom Metazoa; phylum Chordata; class Amphibia; order Caudata; family Salamandridae; genus Pleurodeles; species Pleurodeles waltl. The sequence continues at coordinate 1,047,554,242 of NC_090446.1, read as the reverse complement.
GCCCTGTGTGTGTTCCCTGTGTGGTGCCTAACTGTATCACTGAGGCTCTGCTAACCAGAACCTCAGTGTTTATGCTCTCTCTGCTTTCTAAATTTGTCACTACAGGCTAGTGACTAAATTTACCAATTCTCATTGGCACACTGGTACACCCATATAATTCCCTTGTATATGGTACTTAGGTACCCAGGGTATTGGGGTTCCAGGAGATCCCTATGGGCTGCAGCATTTCTTTTGCCACCCATAGGGAGCTCTGACAATTCTTACACAGGCCTGCCACTGCAGCCTGAGCGAAATAACATCCACGTTATTTCACAGCCATTTTTCACTGCACATAAGTAACTTATAAGTCACCTATATGTCTAACCTTCACCTGGTGAAGGTTGGGTGCCAAGTTACTTAGTGTTTGGGCACCCTGGCACTAGCCAAGGTGCCCCCACATCGTTCAGGGCAAATTCCCCAGACTTTGTGAGTGCGGGGACACCATTACACGCATGCACTATACATAGGTCACTACCTATGTATAGCGTCACAATGGTAACTCCGAACATGGCCATGTAACATGTCTAAGATCATGGAATTGTCACCCCAATACCATTCTGGTATTGGGGAGACAATTCCATGATCCCCCGGGTCTCTAGCACAGAACCCGGGTGCTGCCAAACTGCCTTTCCGGGGTTTCCACTGCAGCTGCTGCTGCTGCCGACCCCTCATACAGGATTCTGCCTTCCTGGGGTCAAGACAGCCCTGGCCCAGGAAGGCAGAACAAAGGGTTTCCTCTGAGAGACGGTGTTATACCCCCTCCCTTTGGAAATAGGTTTGATGGGCTGGGGAGGAGTGGCCTCCCCCAGCCTCTGGAAATGCTTTGATGGGCACAGATGGTGCCCATCTCTGCATAAGCCAGTCTACACCAGTTCAGGGATCCCCCAACCCTGCTCTGGTGCGAAACTGGACAAAGGAAAGGGGAGTGACCACTCCCTTGATCAGTACCTCCCAGGGGAGGTGCCCAGAGCTCCTCCAGTGTGTCCCAGACCTCTGCCATCTTGGAAACAGAGGTGTCGGGGGCACACTGGACTGCTCTGAGTGGCCAGTGCCAGCAGGTGACATCAGAGACCCCCTCTGATAGGCTCTTACCTCTCTTGGTAGCCAATCCTCCTTTCTTGGTAGCTCAGTTTCTGGCTATTTAGGGTCTCTCCTCTGGGAAATTCTGCAGATAATGAATGCAAGAGCTCACCAGAGTTCCTCTGCATCTCCCTCTTCGACTTCTACCAAGGATCGACCACTGACTGCTCCAGGACGCCTGCAAAACCACAACAAAGTAGTAAGACGACTACCAGCAACATTGTAGCGCCTCATCCTGCCAGCTTTCTCAACTGTTTCCTGGTGGTGCATGCTCTGGGGGTCATGTGCCTTCAGCCTGCACTGGAAGCCAAGAAGAAATCTCCCGTGGGTCGACGGAATCTTCCCCCTGCTAACGCAGGCACCAAAAGACTGCATCACCGGTCCTCTGGGTCCCCTCTCATCCTGACGAGCATGGTCCCTGGAACACAGGAACTCTATCCAAGTGACTCCCACAGTCCAGTGATCCTTCAGTCCAAGTTTGGTGGCGGTAAGTCCTTGCCTCCCCACGCTAGACTGCAAACCTGTGTACTGCGTGATTTGCAGCTGCTCCGTCTCCTGTGCACTCTTCCAGGATTTCCTTCATGCACAGCCTAGCCTGGGTCCCCAGGACTCCGTCCTGCAGTGCTCAACCCTCTGAGTTGGCCTCTGGCATCGTGGGACCCTCCTTTGTGACTCTGAGCCAGCTCTGGTTCACAAATCTTCTAAGTGCCTGTTGGGGTACTTCTGCAGGTGCTGCCTGCTTCTGTGGGGGCTCTCTGAGTTGCTGAGCACGTCCTCTGTCTCCTCCTCCAAGGGGCGACATCTTGATCCTTCCTGGTCCCCAGCAGCACCCAAAAACCTTTACCGCAACCCTTGCAGCTAGCAAGGCTTGTTTGTGGTATTTCTGTGTGGGAACACTTCTGCAACCTTCATCGCGACGTGGGACATCTTTCAACCAAAGGAGAAGTTCCTAGTCCTCTTTGTTGTTGCAGAAATCCAAGCTTCTTCCATCCAAAGGCAGCTTCCTTGCACCTTCATCCAGGGTTTTCTGGGCTCCTGCCCCCCTGGACACTATCGCGACTCTTGGACTTGGTCCCCTTGCTTTGCAGGTCCTCAGGTCCAGGAATCCGTCTTCAGTGCTTTGCGGGTGTTTGTGGTTCTTGCAGAATCCCCCTATCACGACTATTGTGTTCTTTTTGGGTAGTAGGTGTACTTTACTCCTACTTTTCAGGGTCTTGGGGTGGGGTATCTTGGACACCCTGACTGTTTTCTTACAGTCCCAGCGACCCTCTACAAGCTCCCATAGGTCTGGGGTCCATTCGTGATTCGCATTCCAGTTTTGGAGTATATGGTTTGTGTTGCCCCTAGACCTATGTTCACCTATTGCATCCTATTGTAATTCTACACTGTTTGCATTACTTTTCTTACTCTTACTTACCTGTTTTGGGTTTTTGTACATATAACTTGTGTATATTACTTACCTTCTTACTGAGGGTACTCACTGAGATACTTGTGGCATATTGTTATAAAAATAAAGTACCTTTATTTTTAGTAACTCTGAGTATTGTGTTTTCTTATGATACTGTGCATATGATATAAGTGGTATAGTCGGAGCTTTGCATTTCTCCTAGTTCAGCCTAAGCTGCTTTGCCATAGCTACCTTCTATCAGCCTAAGCTGCTAGAAACACCTCTATTCTAATAATAAGGGATAACTGGACCTGGCACAGGGTGTAACTACCACAGGTTTCCCACTATAAGCCAGGCCAGCCTCCTACAGTCAACTGCTGGATGTTGCTGGACCGTCGGTCGGATTCTCCAAGGCCAGGGGGCTGTGGGTGCAGGGGTCTCCTTGGGCGTCAAGTATCTTTGTCAGATCCAGTCGCGGTCAGGGGGCCTTCCGGATTCAGACTGTAGGCATCAATGTGTTGGTCATGAGGGATCAACCGAGGGAAGACTCAAGGTCAAAATCACCTGCAGACCTTCACTGGACCGGTAGACCACCTGGACTCGGGCTGTGGGTGTTGGGTGCAGAGTGGGCAAGGCCCGTGGATCCGGGTCTGTTCTGAAGTTCCTTTTGATGGTTTCTTCTGGACAGGGCCGCTGTCATCTAGAGCTCTTGGTCCTCTGCTGGGCAGGCAGTCCTTTTGGGGTTTGTAGAGGTCGTTGTTTCTGCAGGATGGGTCACCTTTTGGTAGCAGGGCTTCTAAAGCTGCAGACAGGCCAATATGGCTGGGGCCAAGTCAGTTGGTGTCTGGAGTCTTCTCTTCTGGGGTTGGCATAGCAGTCCTTCTTCTTGCCACTTTCTTTCTTTCTTTCTTCTTGAGTTCACTAGGAATCTAGTGAGCTTGGTACAGGGGTGCCCCTAAATAGCAGATTTAGGGGCGTTACAAGAGTTAGATGGCAATAGCCAATGTCTACTGTCCCTGAGGGTTGCTACACCCTTCCGGTGCCCACTCCCTTTGGGGAGGGGAGAACATTCCTAACCCTATTGGTCCCTGTCCTCCAAACCAAGATGGAGGATTCTGCAGGGAAGGGGTCACTTCAGCTCTAGACACCTTAGGGGTGGTCCCAGCTGGAGTGGTCACTCCTCCCTGTTTTACCTTATTTTCCCACCGGGCTTGCCACAGAAAGTGGGGCTTCATGCAGGTGAGGGGCAGGAATCCCCACTAGCTGGAATGCCCTGGGGCACTGTAACAGGAGGCTTGAGCCTTTGAGGCTCACAGCCAAGTGTTGCAGTTCCTGCAGGGGGGAGATGTGAAGCACCACAAACCACAGCAGGCTTTGTTCCTGTCCATAGAGGACACAAAGGCTCTCACCCCATGGTGAATGACTGTTTTAGTAACTATATAGGAAAATGTCAGTCTGTGGATGTGTAAGTGAATTTATAAGTGTGTATGTTACTGTCTAACTGGATTTGGGAGTAGTTCTATTATTTTCGGTGCCTCTATGCTTATGTAAATAAATATGTATGTGCCATGCAGTATGGGTGGCAGACTGGATGTTTAACTGGGCATATGAGCCTGGAAGTGCATATGTAACTTACCAAAACTTCAAAGAGTATATTTTACCTTCTAAGTACATAGTACTCCGCCCAATGGCCTCCGAACACCCTCATTTAGGAGTGACTTATATGTCATAGAAGGGAAGTTTAAGGATTAGCAAGTCTTTAAAATGCCATTCCTAAGCAACTTCATAAATTCTTGTGTGGCTATGTGAAGAAGATGTATCTAACTATATCACTACATGAGTACCAGTTTTAGAAACGCTATGGCTCTCTTAATAGGTATTTAAAGCACTCTATATAACGCTTACCTGCTGCATTAATAGGTTTTTGCATATGCTGGTGATAAACACTTAGAAGGTCATTACAACCCTAGCGGTCGGTGGTCAAAAATTTGCAATTACGACCGTGGCGGAAACCGCCAACAAAGACAGCCACTTTAACACTCCGACCGCCACGGCGGTACAAACAAACAGCTTGGCGGTCACCGCCAACAAACAGGTGGAGGACAATGTACCACCCATAGTATCACAACCTACCAATCTGCCACCTTTTCTGGGGCGGATTCACCGCGGACAAAAACACAGCGGAAACAGGACTTCGAAGGGAAAACGCTCACCTCTACACACCCCACGAGGAATCCAGATGCCATGGAACCCGAGCTCCAGATCCTGCCAGCCCTCATCTTCTTGCTCCTCTACCAGGAGCACGAACGCAGGCGGCGAGGACAACGGTAAGTACTGCACCTACGACACAGGGGAGGGGGGGATGGAAAAAACAGGGACACACACACGCAACACCCCCCACCCCCACCCTCACCCATTACAACACACACAGTAATACAGCATGATATATCACAGTTACACCCCCAACCCCCCGGAAGAATGCAAAGACAAAAGCAAATGAGTGTAACCATTGTAATATATTAAAATCCAGGACGCAAAAATATATATACACTATAAACAAATATATACACCAAGAATAGTAGTCCAGGTAGTGCTCCATTGAAGTCCGAGGAACACTGGGCCCACACGTTATAGGCGAGGCCCACACTCAATCCCCGAACATGACGGAGAGAACACTGCAGGGGCATCAGATAGCAATAAAACAGGCACCTCAGGGGGAAGGGAAAGGAGGGGCACCTCAGCCGGGTGAGTGCACAACACCAAATCCACAAGGGGGCCACATGCCCACTGTTCAATCCTGGGGAGTTCAAAGCCACAGTCTCTCAAGCCTCTACAGTGGGTGGGTTGCCCACTGTTCCATCCTGGGGAGTGCAAAGCCACAGTCTCTCAAGTTTCTACAGTGGGTGGGTTGCCCACTGTTCCATCCTGGGGAGTGCAAAGCCACAGTCTCTCAAGTCTCTACAGTGGGTGGGTTGCCCACTGCATTATCCTGGGGAGTGCAAAGCCACAGTCTCTCAAGTCTCTACAGTGGGTGGGTTGCCCACTGCTTCGTCCTGGGGAGTGCAAAGCCACGGTCTCTCAGGTGGATGCCTCTCTCCACTGGTTCTAGAGGGGGCCTTGTGCCCAGAGTGCTTCTTCCTGCCAAGGACAGAGGTAGTGGATGTATCTCTCCACTGGTTCTGGAGGGGGCCTTGTGCCCATCGTGCTTCATCCTGCCAAGGACAGAGGTAGTGGATGTATCTCTCCACTGGTTCTGGAGGGGGCCTTTTGCCCAGAGTGCTTCATCCTGCTCGTGACGGACTCAGTAGCGCTCATGGGCCAGCGGTGCTTGTTGCTGCGGTGTCCTTGGCAGCGGTGCTTGTGGCGGCAGTGTCCTGTTCAGCGGTGCTTGTGGCGTCGGTGCCCTGTTCAGCGGTGCTTGTTGCGGCGGTGTCCTTGGCAGCGGTGCTTGTGGCGGCAGTGTCCTGTTCAGCGGTGCTTGTGGCGGCGGTGCCCTGTTCAGCGGTGCTTGTTGCGGCGGTGTCCTTGGCAGCGGTGCTTGTGGCAGTGGTGTCCTGTTCAGCGGTGCTTGTGGCGGCGGGGTCCTTGGCAGTGACTCAGCTCCTGGCGGTCCTGTCTGACCCAGCGGGGCTGGTGCTGGCGGTCCTTCATGGCCCAGCGGGGCTGGTGCTGGCGGTCCTGTCTGGCCCAGCGGGACTGGTACTTGTGGTCCTGTCTGGTCCAGCGGGACTGGTGCTGGCGGTCCTGTCTGGCCCAGCGGGCTGGTGCTGGCGGTCCTTCATGGCCCAGCGGGGCTGGTGTTGGCGGTCCTTCATGGCCCAACGGGGCTGGTGCTGGCAGTCCTGTCTGGCCCAGCGGGACTGGTGCTGGCGGTCCTGTCTGGCCCAGCGGGGCTGGTGCTGGCGATCCTTCATGGCCCAGCGGGGCTGATGCTGGCGGTCCTGTCTTGCCCAGTGGGACTGGTGCTGGTGGTCCTGGCTGGCCCAGCGGGACTGGTGCTGGCGGTCCTGTCCTGGGCAGCAGGGCTGGTGCTGGCGGTCCTGTCCTGGGCAGCTGGGCTGGTGCTGGCGGTGGCCTCGTGGGCAGCTGGGCTGGTGCTGGCGGTGGCCTCCTGGGCAGCGGGGCTGGTGCTGGCGGTCCTGTCCTGGGCAGCTGGGCTGGTGCTGGCGGTGGCCTCCTGGGCAGCTGGGCTGGTGCTGGCGGTGGCCTCCTGGGCAGCAGCGCTGGTGCTGGCAGTGGCCTTCTGGGCAGGTGGGATGATGGCGGTGGCCTCCTGGGCAGCGGGGATGATGGCGGTGGCCTCCTGGGCAGCGGGGATGATGGCGGTCTTCTCCGCTGTGCTGCTCTTCCCAGACTTGCTGACTTTCTTGTGGCCCTTCCCCACCTTGGAAGGTGTCGCAGCTGACTCCACACTCCCACCTGTGGGAGCGGCTTTGGTGGCTGGAGTCATCCCCCTCTCCCGCCGGGCACTGGCCAACTTTTGATGCTTGACAGGTGAAGGACTGTCCGTGCTGTGGCTCCGTGCCACACTGGCTGCCCTGGTGGCCTGTGCACTCCAGATTCCAGGGACTACAGGCACCACTGGTCCCGGAGATGTTGTGGCTGAGGTGCTAGGTTGTGACCTGGAGAGTCGGGCCCTAGGAGACTGACGGGGTGGGGGAGGTGAGGGAAAGAGGTCAAGGTTGGGCAGGAAAAGTTTCATGGGAACACTGGGACGGGTAGCTGGAGGGGGTTTGGGAGTGGAGGAAGAGGTTGTGGTTGTAGGAGGTGTTAGTTTGGTGACTTTGGGTGAAGGTGCATGCGTTGGAGGCTGTCATGAGGCGGATGGCTGTTGGGTGGGTGTGTGCCTGCGTATGTGTATCTTGGGAGGTGGCGTCACAGACACACTGGGAGAGGACACAGGGGACGTGTGAATGGCAGTGGGGGTGGTGACTGCACGTGAGCGGGGTGTGGTGGTGTGTGTGCTGGTGATGGAAGTAGTGGCTGTAGATGTAGTGCATGCAGGTGTGAGTGTAGACGAGACTGGGAGGGAGGAGGGAGACGAGGAGGAGGGGGACACAGTGGAGGCAGTGGATGTTGGTGTGTCTGCATGTGTGTGATGCTTGTGTGAGTGCCTGTGGGATGTGTGCTGCTTATGTTTCCCAGAGCTTCTCTTGTGTGTTGACATGTGTGCATGCTGGTCTGAAGGTGTGCTTGGGATAGGCTGAGGTAGAGGGGATTGGGTCTGGGTGGAGGAAGTTGGAGGGGGGGAGGCTAGAGACAGGGACAATGGCTGCCATCAGTGCTGAGGCCAGAGTCTGAAAAGCTTGCTGAAGGGCTGCCTGACCAGAATGAATGCCCTCCGGGAATGCATTTGTTTGTTGCAACTGCCTTTCTACACCCTGGATGGCATTCAAAATGGTAGACTGCCCAACAGTGAGGGACCTGAGTAGGTCAATGGCCTCCTCACTGAGGGCAGCAGGGGTGACTGGGGCAGGGGCTGAGGTGCCTGGGGCGAAGGTGATGCCCACCCTCCTGGCTGAGCGGTCACGGGGCAAAGGCTGAGGGGCTGCTGGGAGGGCGGTGCTGGTAGAGAGGGTGGCGGCTGTACCTGTAGATGCGGGGGCACAGATGTTGCCGCCACACAAGGAAGCTCCCATCAGAGGACGAGTCCATATCACTGGTCTCAGCTACTGTCCCCGCTGTGGAGCTCCCCTCGCCCTCCGTCCCACTGGTGAACTCCGAGTCCGTAGTGTCGCCCTCCAGGGCCATGTGGGATGCAGCTCCCTCCTGCTCTGGTGCCACTGCTCCTCCGCCTGATGATGCTAATGCACACAAGAACAGGGAGACCACAAAAAGGGGGACGACGACAGAAGAAAGACATGTTGAGTGCATGCATTATCGCTACCGTTGGCGGACACGACAGACACAGAAGCCCCCTGCACTACGCCACGCACTTGGGCTCCACTGTTCAATGCCTGGGACATGGCCTACAAGGCTATGGCCGACATCTGCACACATGGATGACACAGGAGCCTGACTAGGTGTACTTGGCACTGTGCACAGGTGGGGTGAGGTGCCACAGGGTCTGCCAGAACCAGGGGACATAACTAGCACACTCGCCCTGGCCTAGGGAAACCCACAGCCCACCTCCCCCACCCAGACACCTCCACTGCGTGCAAAATCAGCAGAGTGAGAGTGTACTCACCCCTTGTGGCTGCTGTGATGCCCTCAAGTGCCCATCCAACTCCGGGTACGCCACCGGCAGAATCCTGAACATCAGGGGGGTCATGGTGCGACGGGCAACCCTCCCACGTTGGGAGGCCATCCCCAGCTGGGCCTCCGCCGTCTTCTTGCTCCAGCGGCGAATGTCCTCCCATCTCTTACGGCAGTGGGTGCTCCGTCTGTGGTAGACCCCAGGGTCTGGACGTCCTTGGCGATGGCACGCCAAATATCCTTTTTCTGGTGGGCGCTGACCTACATGAATTGTACATGGGGAAAAGAAAAGTTATTACCAACTGCACTGTCACATTCATTGGCCCCCATCCCTACCCTTGCCATGTGGCACATGCACTCACCATCGTTTCATGCACACCTCAATCTCCACCCCCATCTTTCATCCACCCCACTCCACACAGGCATTGCCCATACAGCATGGTAACGGTGTACTTACCTGTTTGTCTGGAGGACCATAGAGTAGCGTGTACTGGGGGAGGACCCCATCCACGAGTTTCTCCAACTCCTCCGATGTGAAGGCAGGGTCCCTTTCCCCAGACGCACGAGCCATTGTCTCTTCCAGACCGAGGTCACAGCAGCACTTGCAGTGTAGGTCCTCTCCTGTCGAACATCAGTTATTGAGTGATTGAACAGATAGAAAATGGCTGTCGTGTCCGCGGCAGTGCGTACCATCACCGCCTGCGTACATCGTCATTGGCTCCTGGGACCCATAGGGTCCAATGTTAACCAATGCAGAATTGCGCCGCGGTCTTCGACCGCAACGGTGTACAACACCACCGCAGTTATCTCACATCCCATTGTCCCACTTTACAGGTCAGGCAGCGGCCATTTCAGGGGCCCTCATGGCTTAATTTTTAACTGCGTCACGCATACCTAGGCCTTGCCTCAACACTCATACAGGCCAAATTTCGGATTATGATTTGTGTTCTGTGTAAGCTGTGGGTACGTACCTCTGAGATGGTTGACACTGTGCTCGCTGTTGTCCTTCATAGGCACCGTCAACTGGGATATGTGAGGAGATGGCAGCATCCTCCGGTGTACAGACCGCTGGTGGACCCGTCGACAATGGAGGAAAGACATGTGATCATCACCTACAGGCTTGATCGTGCCACAATCCTGGAACTGTGTGCCCAGCTGGAGCCAGACCTGATGTCAGCTATCCGCCATCCCACAGGAATCCCCCCTTAAGTGCAGGTGCTGTCAGTACTCCATTTCCGTGCAAGTGGGTCATTTCAAACAACAGTGGCCATAGCATCAGGGATGTCCCAGCCTATGTTTTCCAACGTGTTGTCCAGAGTGTTGTCTGCCCTGCTGAAATACCTGCGGAGCTGCATCGTTTTCCCTCAGGTGGAGGATTTGCCTATAGTGAAAGGTGACTTCTATGCCCTGGGACATATCCCCAACATCATAGGTGCCATTGATGGGACACATGTGGCTTTGGTACCCCCCCTACAGGAGTGAACAGGTGTACAGAAGCCGGAAGACTTATCATTCCATGAATGTGCAGATGGTGTGTTTGGCAGACCAGTACATCTCCCATGTTAATGCCAAATTCCCTGGCTCAGTGCATGACACTTACATCCTGCGGAATAGCAGCATCCCTTATGTGATGGGGCAACTCCAGAGGCACCGTATGTGGCTATTAGGTGAGCACCTGGAAGCAAGTCAGTGGGAATGGTTATCTGGGTCTGGAGATATCCCTACAGGTTAGTGTGTGTCTAACAGTTGGCCCTCGCCATTTGCAGGTGACTCTGGTTACCCCAACCTGTCATGGCTACTGACCCCAGTGAGTAATCCCAGGACAAGGGCAGAGGAACGCTACAATGAGGCCCATGGGCGAACTCGGTGGATTATAGAGCGGACCTTCGGCCTCCTGAAGGCCAGGTTCAGATGCCTCCATATGACAGGTGGATCCCTATTCTACTCACCAAAGAAGGTGTGCCAGATCATCGTGGCCTGCTGCATGCTTCACAACTTAGCTTTGCGATAGCAGGTGCCTTTTCTGCAGGAGGATGGTCCAGATGGCGGTGTTGTTGCAGCTGTGGAGCCTGTGGACAGTGAAGACGAGGAAGCAGAAGAAGAGGACATCGACAACAGGAACTCGGTGATCCTGCAATATTTCCAGTGAGACACAGGTAAGAATACAAACCTGCTTACTACATGTACTTTAACACTACTACCTCTCAACTGTCTGTCGTTTTCACCCAGTGTATGGTCACTGAGTTGTCACTTTCCCTTACGATTTCACAGATGTGGGTCCCACTGTGTGACATTGTAGGAGGCTGGACTGGCTTGTAGTGAGTACCAAGGGGTACTTGCACCTTGCACCAGGCCCAGTTATCCCTTATTAGTGTATAGGGTGTCTAGCAGCTTAGGCTGATAGATAATGGTAGCTTAGCAGAGCAGCTTAGGCTGAACTAGGAGACGTGTGAAGCTACTACAGTACCACTTAGTGTCATATGCACAATATCATAAGAAAACACAATACACAGTTATACTAAAAATAAAGGTACTTTATTTTTATGACAATATGCCAAAGTATCTTAGAGTGTACCCTCAGTGAGAGGATAGGAAATATACACAAGATATATATACACAATACCAAAAATATGCAGTATAGTCTTAGAAAACAGTGCAAACAATGTATAGTTACAATAGGATGCAATGGGGACACATAGGGATAGGGGCAACACAAACCATATACTCCAAAAGTGGAATGCGAACCACGAATGGACCCCAAACCTATGTGACCTTGTAGAGGGTCGCTGGGACTATTAGAAAATAGTGAGGGTTAGAAAAATAGCCCACCCCAAGACCCTCAAAAGTGAGTGCAAAGTGCACTAAAGTTCCCCAAAGGACAAACAAGTCGTGATAGGGGAATAAGGCAGGAAAGACACAAACCAACAATGCAACAACAATGGATTTCCTGTCGAGGGTACCTGTGGAACAAGGGGACCAAGTCCAAAAGTCACAAGTAAGTCGGAGATGGGCAGATGCCCAGGAAATGCCAGCTGCGGGTGCAAAGAAGCTTCTACTGGACAGAAGAAGCTGAGGTTTCTGCAGGAACGAAAAGGGCTAGAGACTTCCCCTTTGGAGGACGGATCCCTCTCGCCTTGTAGAGTTGTGCAGAAGTGTTTTCCCGCCGAAAGAACGCCAACAAGCCTTGCTAGCTGCAAATTGTGCAGTTAGCGTTTTTGGATGCTGCTGTGGCCCAGGAGGGACCAGAAGGTCGCAAATTGGACCAGGAGGTAGAGGGGACGTCGAGCAAGACAAGGAGCCCTCTTAGCAGTAGGTAGCACCCAGAGAAGTGCCAGAAACAGGCACTACAAGGATGCGCGAAATGGTGCTCACCCGAAGTCGCACAAAGAAGTCCCACGTCGACGGAGAACAACTTAGGAGGTCGTGCAATGCAGGTTAGAGTGCCGTGGACCCAGGCTGGACTGTGCACAAAGGATTTCCGCCGGAAGTGCACGGAGGCCGGAGTAGCTGCAAAAGTCGCGGTTCCCAGCAATGCAGTCTAGCGAGGTGAGGCAAGGACTTACCTCCACCAAACTTGGACTGAAGAGTCACTGGACTGTGGGGGCCACTTGGACAGAGTTGATGGATTCGAGGGACCTCGCTCGTCGTGCTGAGAGGAGACCCAAGGGACCGGTAATGCAGCTTTTTGGTGCCTGCGGTTGCAGGGGGAAGATTCCGTCGACCCACGGGAGATTTCTTCGGAGCTTCTAGTGCAGAGAGGAGGCAGACTACCCCCACAGCATGCACCACCAGGAAAACAGTCGAGAAGGCGGCAGGATCAGCGTTACAGAGTTGCAGTAGTCGTCTTTGCTACTATGTTGCAGGTTTGCAGGCTTCCAGCGCGGTCAGCAGTCGATTCCTTGGCAGAAGGTGAAGAGAGAGATGCAGAGGAACTCGGATGAGCTCTTGCATTCGTTATCTAAAGTTTCCCCAGAGACAGAGACCCTAAATAGCCAGAAAAGAGGGTTTGGCTACTTAGGAGAGAGGATAGGCTAGCAACACCTGAAGGAGCCTATCACAAGGAGTCTCTGACGTCACCTGGTGGCACTGGCCACTCAGAGCAGTCCAGTGTGCCAGCAGCACCTCTGTTTCCAAGATGGCAGAGGTCTGGAGCACACTGGAGGAGCTCTGGACACCTCCCAGGGGAGGTGCAGGTCAGGGGAGTGGTCACTCCCCTTTCCTTTGTCCAGTTTCGCGCCAGAGCAGGGCTCCCCTGAACCGGTGTAGACTGGCTTATGCAGAATTGGGCACATCTGTGCCCAAGAAAGCATTTCCAGAGGCTGGGGGAGGCTACTCCTCCCCTGCCTTCACACCATTTTCCAAAGGGAGAGGGTGTAACACCCTCTCTCAGAGGAAGTCCTTTGTTCTGCCATCCTGGGCCAGGCCTGGCTGGACCCCAGGAGGGCAGATGCCTGTCTGAGGGGTTGGCAGCAGCAGCAGCTGCAGTGAAACCCCAGGAAGGGCAGTTTGGCAGTACCAGGGTCTGTGCTACAGACCACTGGGATCATGGGATTGTGCCAACTATGCCAGGATGGTATAGAGGGGGCAATTCCATGATCATAGACATGTTACATGGCCATATTCGGAGTTACCATTGTGAAGCTACATATAGGTAGTGACCTATATGTAGTGCACGCGTGTAATGGTGTCCCCGCACTCACAAAGTCCGGGGAATTGGCCCTGAACAATGTGGGGGCACCTTGGCTAGTGCCAGGGTGCCCTCACACTAAGTAACTTTGCACCTAACCTTTACCAGGTAAAGGTTAGACATATAGGTGACTTATAAGTTACTTAAGTGCAGTGTAAAATGGCTGTGAAATAACGTGGACGTTATTTCACTCAGGCTGCAGTGGCAGGCCTGTGTAAGAATTGTCAGAGCTCCCTATGGGTGGCAAAATAAATGCTGCAGCCCACAGGGATCTCCTGGAACCCCAATACCCTGGGTACCTCAGTACCATATACTAGGGAATTATAAGGGTGTTCCAGTAAGCCAATGTAAATTGGTAAAAATAGTCACTAGCCTGTTAGTGACAATTTGGAAAGAAATGAGAGAGCATAACCACTGAGGTTCTGATTAGCACAGCCTCAGTGAGACAGTTAGTCACTACACAGGTAACACATTCAGGCACACTTATGAGCACTGGGGCCCTGGTGAACAGGGTCCCAGTGACACATACAACTAAAACAACATATATACAGTGAAAAAATGGGGGTAACATGCCAGGCAAGATGGTACTTTCCTACAGACATCTGCTTTGTTTCCTCATGGACTAGAGCTGTGTGACATAGGTATGTTGAAATTACATTTGAAAGAGCATTTTGACACTGTAATTGCTAATACACTATTTCGAAATCACAGACTGACTCCAGATTGTTTTGCGCTTCAAGGGTGTTTATTTAAGTGCTCAATATTGGAGGGGGTTGTAAAATGGTGAGGGGTGATGGTGGAGGAATGTCCATTGCAGAGTCCAGTCTATTAGTCTCACAGGTGCATTGCTCAAATGGGCATAGGAAGTGGAGCTGGGGCAGTTTGAGGATGGACAGGGTGACAAAGTGGGACAGAAGGATGACATTCAGGGTGGTCTCATTTCTTGGTGGGGGTCTTGGCATCGTTCTCTGTCTTTGTCCTGGATCTCAGAGACCGTTTGCGGGGTGGTTCACCCTCTGCAGGGGGTGGGGTGCTGGTGTGGTGGTCCTGTGGTGGTGCCTCCTGTCCACTAGTGCCGGCGGAGGTGGTGGGCAGTTCATCGTCCAGGCTATTGTCAGGGGCCCCTTGTTGTGCCACAGTGTCCCTCCTGGTGTTGAGGACTTCCTTCAGCACCCCTACAATGGTGCCCAGGGTGGAATTGATGGATCTGAGTTCCTCCCTGATGCCCAAATACTGTTCCTTCTGCAGGCGCTGGGTCTCCTGAAACTTGGCCAGTACCGTTGCCATCGTCTCCTGGGAATGGTGGTAGGCTCCCATGATGTTGGAGAGGGCCTCATGGAGAGTGGGTTCCCTTGGCCTGTCCTCCCCCTGTTGCACAGCAGCTCTCCCAGTTCCCCTGTGTTCCTGGGCCTCCGTCCCCTGGACCGTGTGCCCACTGCCACTGCCCCCAGGTTCCTGTTGTTGTTGGGGTGGTGGGTTAGCCCGGGTTCCCTGTAGTGGTGGACACACTGCTGATTGACGTGTCCTGGGGACAGAGGTATGGGCCCGCTGGATGGGTGCTGTGCTGGTATTTCCAGAGGGGGAAGCTCTGTGGTGGCCTGTGACTGTGTGAGGGGAACCGACTGTCCAGAGGTCCCCGATGGGCCGGGCTGGTCATCTAGATCCAGTTGGACAGAGCTGCTGTCATCACTGTGGGCCTCTTCTGTTGCTGGTGTGGACATGTGTGGACCCTCCTGTCCAGTGACAATGGGTAAGGGTCCTGCAGGGGTATAAAAGGATGTTTATTACATCTATGTGTGGCATGGTGTGCAATGGGTGGGCGACAAGTACCCCAGTGATTGCATTCCTGTGTGGGTCCTTGTGTGATGGTGGTTTAGGGGGGTGTATGGGTATGTGCAGTGGCCATGCTTTGGTGATGGGTGTCCATGCTTTGTTTTTGCATGCAG
Organism: Pleurodeles waltl; assembly: GCF_031143425.1. NCBI lineage: Eukaryota > Metazoa > Chordata > Amphibia > Caudata > Salamandridae > Pleurodeles > Pleurodeles waltl. The sequence continues at coordinate 1,047,538,908 of NC_090446.1, read as the reverse complement.
GGCTTGTGTTTGGGATGTGTGGTTTGTGATATTGGGACATTTGTGAGGAGTTGGAGTGATGGGGGTGAGGGTGAGGGTGGGGGTATGTGATAGCATGCAAGTAGGGTGGGGGATGTAATAGTTGAGATTTGAATTACCAGAGTCCATTCCTCCATCTACTCTGCGAGGCCCTCAGGATGCAGAATCGCCAAGACTTGCTCCTCCCATGTTGCTAGTTGCGGGGGAGGAGGTGGAGGTCCGCCACCAGTCCTCTGAACCGCAAGGTGGTGTCTTGAGATCACGGAACGCACCTTCCCCCGTAGGTCGTTCCACCTCTTCCTGATGTCATCCCTATTTCTTGGGTGCTGTCCCACTGCATTGACCCTGTCCACTATTCTTCGCCATAGCTCCATCTTCCTAGCAATGGAGGTGTGCTGTGATCCGAATAGCTGTGGCTCTACCCAGACGATTTCCTCCACCATGACCCTGAGCTCCTCCTCAGAGAACCTGGGGTGTCTTTGCCGTGCCATGGGGTGGTGTGGGTGATGTGTTGGGTGGTGTGTGTAGTGATAAGTGGGGTGATATTTAGTGGTGTGTTGTGTGAGGTGTGTGGAAGTTATGTGGGTGATGGTATTGTGTGCCTGTGGATGCTTGGTAGTTGTTTGTAGTGTCTCTCTCTGGCCTTCTCTCGGTAATTTTGTTGTAGGGGTTTGTGGGTGATGTGGGTGTGAGTTTTATATTGTAATGGGTGTGTGGGAGTGGTGTGTGTATGTCTATCAGGTGTGTGTATTTTGAATTGTCCAATGTGGCGGTGTTTTGTAAAGGTGTGTGTATTTTGAGCGCAGCGGTGTGTACCGCCAATGGAATACCGCGGTTGAAAGACCGCCGCGTGGATTCGTGTGTTGTGATAGTGTGGCCGTATTTCTGTTGGCGTGACGGTGGAGGTTTTGTTTTCGCCAGTTTATCACTGACCTTTGGTGTGGCAGACTTGTGTGGGTGTCTGAATTTTGGCGGATTCCGAGCAGTGGGTCATAATGACCGTGGCGGAATTCCGCTGCCGCGGCGGTGTGCTGGCGCTCTTCTGCACGGCGGTAAGCGGCTTTTACCGCCAATATTGTAATGAGGGCCTGCCTTAGTTAATAGACCTTGTTACTTACTGTCTGGCTATAGCAGTATGGTTATCAAATCCACCTCTTCAAACCTGTAATTTGCAGAATAAATAGCTATTTGATTTCATTAGTCGGTATAAGTTATGTACTACTCGCATATTTAGTGATATTTGTCATGTACATGTCCTTTTTTAATAAATAAATGTAACACATTTGCATATTGTTTTCAAATTTTTCTTCTTTTTTTGCAGGTCACTGTACTATTCCTTACTATTATTATGTGCTCTCCCTTTCATGTTCCTTTTCACTCTTCTGTACATGCTAAACACTTTCATCTATCTTATACAAACACGTTTTTTCAAACACATTTTTATTTTAAACTACAGCCTAATTTACATACCTGCAAAATATGTTTGTTGTTGTTCTGTATTTTTGGCTCTTAGCATCAGTTATAATCTCCTCTCACTGAAAATGCGAAAAAGCAAGCAGAAGAATGGTACACCACTCTCATATAAGGCAACCATTATTGGCAATCTATTCAAATTTGCTTTCATGGTTACTCAGGAAAAAAACAAATCATAAGCTTCCTTTGATATTTCACCTATCTCACACTACTTCTGAATGGTCAATATTGTTAACCCTTTCAAACACCCCTCTAAAGAAGCCCAATTTCATTGAGGGTTTTGAGAGAATTCACAAATTCACAGCAGTGCTCAGCGTGACCCCCATTAAAATTGCAGCAGATCTGCAAATCCATTCAGAAGCCTAAAAGCCGTTTTTTATAACCTGTTTCTAATCATTGTCTTTTATACACCATTTGCTGCACAAAAGTACATCTTAAAACACCATTACTTGAATTAGCCTGCTTCCTTCACAAGCTGTCTAGTTTTTTCACTTGCCTTCCCCCATGCTTTTGCAGCTCTGTTACTATGGTAACAACGTTTGAGGCATTCTATGCTATCAGTAGGCCAGAAGTTCAAACAACCTTCTGAGTCCTGCATGCTAACTTCTAAACCAACTGTTAAAGGTGTGGTTGAGTGTTTGAAATTATAGCCTTATCCCAAACACCTTTCCTTTTCAGTTATTTCTCCAAACCCAATCAAATATGTACTTACTTTTCTCTCACTACCACTATCTACTTTTAAGCACTACCATATTTACACTATCCAATCAAAATTGATCTTTTACATTTAAGGTGTTAGTGTCCATTTTAACTGCCTTTCTTTTTAAATTTTTCTCATTCAGCTGCAGCCTTTTCTTGTGTGCTTCTCCAGCTTCCCTCCAAAATGCTCACAGGGTGGATTGTGGGTCTCAGCTTTGTGTTTTGGGTCAGAGAAAATGCTAGAAAGAGTTGTATTGACAGGGACTTGGGTTTACCTAATGTGAATATTACTTGGATTGGCCAGAGACAGCTAAGGTGGCATCAACTGCTGCCTTTGGTTGAAAGCATTGTGGATTGACAACATCCAGACATAACTGTGCACTATGGCAGCAATGACCTGGGCACACTTCCTGGGGTGGGGCTGGAAATCCTAATGAGGTATACCTTTGATCAATTAATGCTACTTTTCCCTTGCCCTACCTTGGTGTTCTCCAAGATATGCCAAAGACAGAAATGGAAATAGTCAAACTAATTCTGACCACAGATAGACAAAGCCAGGAAACGTGTGAATAAAATTGTTTCTGCATTCCTCAGAAACCATAACATGGGCTCCATCTACAACAACAATTTATGCTTTCATATGGAGGGTATATATAGAAGTGATGGAGTTCACTGCATGGAGAAAGGCAACAGTGTTCCGTAACAACTTGAAAGACTGCATCCTGTTTTATGTGTAGTTATAATCTACACTCAATAAGCACAAATGCTCTTTTCAGAACCCCACCTTTTCCTAAACACTGTTTAGTTTTCTTTTTAAATCATTTTATTTCTTACTCAAATTTGCGAATCCATCACAAATCCACAAAACAAATGCCCACATTCAATAGACATCCGCACATTCAAAATTCACTATTGTGTGACTGACTCTCTACATCTAACTGGGTGTGTGACTGACTATGTAGATCTGTAAGGGGGTGCATCAGTCTCTGCATGGGTTTGCGAGTGGGTACATTAGTCTCTCAATGGGTTTGTAAGTAGCTGCATAACTCTCTGAGTGGGTCTGTAAGTGGGTGCATGAGTGTCTGAATGGGTCTGTGAGGGGTGCATGAGTGTCTCAGTGGGTCTCGGAGAGGTTGCATAAAGATCTGTGTGGGTCTGTGAGTGTCTGTGTTGGTCTGTGATAGGATGTGAGAGTGTCAATCTGGATCTGTGCCAGTGTTGGTCAGTGAGTGGGTGTGAGAGTGTCTGAGTGGATCTGTGAGTGGGTGTGAGAGTGTCTGTACGTGTCTGTGAGTGGGTGAGAGTGTCTGAGGGGGTCTGTGAGTGCTTGTGTGAGTGTCTGAGTGGGTCTGTGAGTATGTTTGAAAGTGTCTCTGAGTGGGTCTATAAGTCTGAGGGTCTGTCATTGGGTGTAAGAGTGTGTGACTGGGTTTCTGAGTAGGTGCATGTATGTTTTTCGGCAAAATTCACAAATCCACCGGGAAGTTACATGGGGGCCCGCTGAGCATCACAACGGATGCGCAAATTCTCGCATGTGGAAAAACAAATAATTCTGGAATTTTTTTAGCCCACTAGGGGTCCCAGTGAGTGTCTCAGTGGGTCTGTGAGGGGGTGTGTGAGAGTCTCACTGGAGTTCTGAGTGGGTATCAGAGTGTCTGTTTGGGTCCATGAGTGGGTGTCCGAGTGTCTGTGTGGGTTCATGACTGGGTCTGAAAGTGGGTCTGTTGGGCCTGTGAGGGGGTGCATGAGTGTCTGAGTGGGTCTGTGAGTGGATGTGAGAGTGTCTGAGTGGGTCTATGAGTGGCTGTGTGAGTATCTGTCTGGGTCTGTGAGTGAGTGTGTGAATGTCTGCGTGGGTCTGTGAGTGGATGTGTAAGTTTCTCAGTGAGCCTGTGAATGGGTATCAGTGTGTCTGTGTGGGTCTATGAGTGGGTGTCAAGGTGTCTGTGTGGGTCCGTGAGTGGGTCTGAGAGTGTGTCTGTGGGTCCGTGAGTGGGTGCGTCGGTCTCTGAGTGGATGCATGAGTCTCCCAGTGGCTCTGTAAGTAGCTATGTAACTCTTTGAGAGGGTCTGTCAGTGGGTGCATGAGTGTCTCAATGGCTCTGTGAGTGGGTGTGTGAGTGTCTCAGTGGGTCTGTGACTGGGTTTTAGAGTGTCTGTGTGGGTCCGTGAGTGGGAGTCTCAGTGGGTCTGTGAGTGGGTCTGAGAGTGCCTGTGTGGGTCCATAAGTAGGTGTCTGAGTGGGTCCGTGAATGGTTCTGAGAGTGTGCCTGTGGGTCAGTGAGTGGGTGTGTGAGTCTCTGAGTAGGTCTCTAAGTAGGTATGTCTGTGTGTGGGTTTGTGAGTGGGTGCATCAGTCGCTGAGTGAGTCTGTGAGTTTGTGCATAAGTATCTCACTGGGTCTGTGAGTGGGTGCGTGAGTGTCTGAGTGGGTCGCATGGGGCTCTTAGTGGGTGTGTGAGTGAGTGGGTCTGTGAGTGGGTGTGTGAATGTCTCAGTGATTCTGTAAGTGGGTATCAGAGTATCTATGTGGGTCCATGAGTGGGTGTCTGAGTGTCTGTTTGGGTCCATAACTGGGTCCGAGAGTGTGTCAGATGGTCTGTGAGTGGGTGCATCAGTCTCTGAGTGGGTCTGCTAGTGGGTGCATGAGTGTCTCAGTGGGTGTGAGACTGTCTCTGTGGGTCTGTGAGTGGATGTGAGTGTGTCTGAGTGGATCTGTGAATGGGTGTGAGAGTGTCTCTGTGGGTGTGTGTGTGAAATTGTCTCTGAGGTGTGAGTGGATGTGAGATTGTCTTTGTGGGTCTGTGACTGGGTGTGTTAGTATCTGTATTGGTCTGTGAGTGGGTGTATATATATATATATATATTTTAAATACGCAGCAGGATTCACAGATTCGTTGAGGGGCTCAGCGCGGTCCCGTGTCACTTTGCGACGGGTCCGCAGATCTAGCATACGATAAAAAAAAGGGTCATAATTCATTTTTTCAACATCAAACCTACTTTGCCACCAATCTACCATTTGCTTGGGGTCATGGAACCTCTATCCTTACCCCTTCATATAAACTGCAGCCCTCATTTTAGCCCCTGGGATCGTTTCCTGGTACAGAAAATGGCAACTGCAAATTTCTGCTCAGGTTGTGGCCAGCCAATCAGAGTCTTTCTGTGGTGCGAGGGTTAGTGAATCCGCTGCGGGTGGAGTCCCGAAGGGTCCACATAATTTGGTGTAATTCCGTCCAATGGTTCGGGTTGTAGTTGTGTTCAAAATCCATATGGGAATTAACATGCGAAACACACTTTATGTGACCCCCCACTTTTTCTTGGCCCCATTTGATGAATAACCCTGAAACTTGCCATGTATAATAAGACACTTTGGAAAATTTAGTGAAGATTCATCAAACAGCGCCAAAGTTATAGGTAAATCAAAAAACGCTTTTCCTATGGAAACTAGGGCCTAACTATAACTACCTACTGGTGACCGCCTGTAGGTAATATATATATATTCCCTGAAAAAAACAAATGTTTCAGGTACGTTATAGTTGGGTTCAGATTTTACACACACAAAACCACAGAAATGCAGCTGTTATAGTTTCAAGTAATTATAACTCGTGCCCTAAGATAACAATATCTCGCTCCCCCACCATGCATAGTTTTCTTGTCAATAATTTTACTGTAAATGTTACAGTGATATTATCAATGATGTCATAGAAGATGTTATGAGTGATGTAATATTTGGTGTAACTAGCAGTCATGGCGAAGGCACAAGTTATAGTTATCCTAGGGCACGAATTATAGTTATTTGAAATAACTCTAACCACAACAGCTGAATTTCTATGGTTTTGTGCATGTAAAATCTGAACCTAACTATAACAGCCCTGTAACCTTTGGTTTGTTAGTGAATTTCAAAGGTTTTTTTAATGCTATTTCCTAACTTTAAAGTCCCTGTAACCTTTGATTTGTTTTCAGTGAATTTCTAGGGTTTTTTAATGTTAAGTAAGATGCACATCACAAAGCACAGTGGGGGGGGGGGGTTTGAATACAGGGCCTGGTCTGGCATTATGCTGCCCCCACCCAAACTTGCTTTTCCTGCCCCCACTCCTCCTTGCCATACACTGTTCAAGTTCATGCCCCTGCTCACTCATAACATCTTTGTATAGCGTTGTTGTGCCACTGCGCTTCCCGCCTGCCCTGAACAGTTAGCTTGCTGCCCCATCCACCTCCTTCCTACCTCTGCGCCAGTGCCCTACCTCCTGCCCTGCCTGCTCTGATGTACTGCTATTGCCCTCCATTTAGCTTGATGTCCCATCTAGTCCTCCTGTCCTTCACTGCCCAATTCTATGCCTCATCAATGCCAACCTGTGTAGCCTCTGTGCTTAGCTTGCTGCCCCTACCCTCCTTCGCTTGCTCTCCGATGTCTGTGTGCATGCCTCTGCTCCCTGCTTTTTGCCCACCATTTTACATAGACCTGTGACGGTGTTCTGTTGAGCTGCCACTGCCTTTCCCACCAGCCTAGCATGGTCAGACGGCTGCCACCTTTCCCCTGCCACCTCTACCCTGCCTGTCCAAGATCCATGCCCCTACCCTTCCCTCTGGTCCTCCATAGTCGGTTTTGCTGCCACCCCCTTTTGCCCTCCATGCTCTGTTGTGCTGCAACTGCTTCTCCTGTCTGCCTAGCGTGGTCTGTTGTGAAGCTCCTTCCCCTGCCTGCTATTGTCTGTATCCAGCCCCTACTACTACTCCCTTCTGTCCTCTATGGTCCTTTGTGCATGCCCCTGCCTGTTCCCTCGTGCCCACCACTGCCATTGCGCTGCCACTACCCCTCCCATCTGCCATGCATGGTCTTCTGTGCTGCCACAGCCCCTCCCCCTGTCCCATCTTGCTGCCCCTGACACCTTCTCACCTTCCCTCCATTGTCTGCGTATATGCCATTATAGTCTCCCTGTTGCCCTCAAAGGTGTGTTATGCTGCTACTGTCCTTCCTGGCTGTCAGTGTGGTCAGTTTGATGCCCTTGCCTCTTTCCCCTCTGCTCTCTGATGTCCATGTGCATGGCCCTGTCCCACCTCTTGCTTTCCAAGGTCTGTTGCGCTACACTGATGTCCTGCTTGCAGTGTAGTGTATTGTGCTACTGTAACCCCTAAAACCTGCCTTGTGAGGTCAGTTTGGTGCCCCTGCCCCATCCCTCCTGCCCTCTGTTATCCAAGTCCATGTCACTACCCCATTCCTCCTACCTTCCTTGATCCATTTTTACCAGACTTACCAACATTTTGAGCTTGGTGAGAGGGAGATTTTGAAAAAGAAACCTGGTGAACTGATTTTACACATTGACTTACACTGAAAAAGAGTACATTTTAGACATGAGACGGATAATATAAAGCCCCTTTGGGCTTAAAAACATTGAGAGTCTACTGCCTGAATCGGGTCTGTTGGCATGTATGGTTGTACTGCCACTTCCTCTCCCTTCTGCCCTCAATGGTCTGTTATATTGCCACAGCCCCTCTTGCCTATCCTGCATGGTTGGTTTGTTGCCCCACCCACTTTTCCCCTGCCCTCTATGGTACGTTGTGATGCCACTGCCTCTCCCGACTGCTCATTGTGGTCAACTTGTTGCCTCTGCACTCTCCTCCCTGCCCTCAATTATCCGAGTCTGTGCCCCTGACGTCTGCCACACCACAGTATTCTAATGAACAACTGGATTGATGACACTTTATATTTATTACAAAAGTGTGGCCTGACGTCATATTGATATAATCAAAACTGTAATACCTAAAGCAATTCCTTTAAAAATAAGAAACATGAGAGGGTCTTATTTCCATAGAAATTATGGTAAGTGCTCTAAAAAACTAAAATGAGGACATATACTTTTAAATTATTTGCTATTTTTAAGTTTTTTTTATCCACTTGATTATATGTTTTACTTAGGGGAGACGATGTGGCATTTCGGCTAGAGCTGCAAACTTTGCAACTGGGGACCCTGGTTGAAGTTTCAGCGTCAGCTCGACATCCTATGATTCTGGGCAAATCACTTAGGCGGTCATTTTGAACACGACGGGATTTCCCACCGTGTTCAGGCTGGCGGTCTTTCCATCGACCGCCAGCCTCCTGGAAAACCTGCCGGCCGTATAATGTTTTCCCCGCCAGACCGGCGGGCGGAGACAGTGACCTGGCGGGGAACACGGCCGCAACATTGAGGGCGGCTCCAATGTTGGTGTGTGGCGGGTGCAGCAGCACCCATCGTGCATGTAACTGCCCGTAAATCAGGCAGTGACATGTGCGACGGGGGCCTGCACGGAGGCCCCTGCACTGCCCATGCAAAGTGCATGGGTGGTGCAGGGGCCCCCAGGGGCACCCCCTCCGCCAGCCTTTGAAACATTATCCGCAGGGTAGCGCAGCTACCCTGGCGGATGGTTTTCAGCCCGCCGCCAGGCAGCCTGGCGGCGGGAGCATGGCGGTGGGTGACGGCTGCCACTGGCGGCCGTCATCCATTTCATTATGTGGCGGTTCGGCCCACCATGCCGGCTGGCGGCTTCAGCCGCCACTGCCGGCATGGCGGGCCGAACCGCCATGTTCATAATGACCTCCTTGATCTCCCCATGCGTAAAACCAAAATGAATGTGTACTTGTGTAATGTAACTGATGCTCATGTAAAGCACTGTAGTACCTTTGGGTCAAGCCTGCACTATATAACACTGCAAAGAAAACAAAGAAATTATGGGCTATATTTACAAGAAATGATGCACTGCTGCAGTCAAGACAGCAGTGCATCAACATTTCTTGCACCTGCATGAAAAATCCTTAAAACTCCATGGATGCCTCATATTTACAATACAGGGCTCCATGGCGCAAAGTCCCAAGGATGTGTCAGAAATTCTGACGTATCTGTGGGAAGAAAGCTGCAAGGAATCTGGCCCAAAAGTGGTGCATGGCTGTAGTAGGCTATAAAACTGACTCAGCCTCAGTAATGCATTAAAATGTGTCAATTTTGACTGATGCAAGTAGCCTATTGGGACCAATGTATGGAGTGTCAAATAGTGAAAACATTGCCCTCTATTACGTTGGTCCTGGATGTCACGCATACAAGTGGGCATAGTATGCTCCTAGGTACCACTATGCCTACATATGTGTGACATGTCATTAATGTTGTGTTATGTGTAATTTACTGTATTACCTACCTTATGTGTGCACTTACCTGTTGAAGAGATGTGACCTGGTTGCAGATTACACTGTTTCAAGTCACTTCATCTAGTCAAATTCCTCTGCAACAGCAAATGTGCCCTTTCCACACCTGGGTTTTAGAGGTGTAGGAATTTTGACACATCTCAAGGGCAGCAGCCCACTTCTCAACGGTCCATGACTTTTGGAAAAAGTCATAAAAACTACTGCATCAGTTTTACGGGGAAGTTTTGTGAAGGAACGTCTACCTTGCACATATTAATTCTAGCGCGATGAGGCCAATTTCAATGAAGGAAAAAAAACTACACATCCTGCATCCTTACAAAAAGTGACACATTTGCCTAGATGGGTCACTTTGTAAATATGGAGCAAACAAAGCGCTGCTGGTGCATCAAAAAAGTGATGCACTGGTGGCACAAACTCCTTGCAAATATGCCCTTAAGTGTGTTTCTTTTTCTCCGGTAGCCATCTTAGGAGACTTGTTTGCCATGAAGCTCCCCAATCTCCTCATTAACTGAGGTATCCTCAGTAGAAAATGATTTCAGTTTTCAACTTTGATTCCATCAAGATGGCGCTCAGATGTGTCACACTTTTGGCATAAATTCTGAAGTGTTAGCACTCTAGTTGCTCATTAGAACACTGCAAGCTGCTGATCATCAGGGAGTTAACTGGCTGTCTGCTGCTGGTAATGAATGTGCATGTTTCAGTCTACATGTCAGAATGTTTTAATGAAATACAATATTTGAGCAATGACTTAAAATGTGTCCGAATATTTCTTTCTACAGCACTAACCATAATTACTATGACAAAAGGAGCCCCTTCATTTTGTTCCTTTCTAAATTAAATGTTTTAAGTTTCACTGGTTTGATTTAGTCAAGATGGCTTCAGGTGTGTCACAATTTTGTCATAAGTAAGACTATTAGCGCTTTAGTTGTTCTTTAGAACACTGTGAGATGCTGCAGTAGAACAAAAGGGAATCAGCTAGCATGCTGCTCCTGTTGGAGGTTCATGTTTTACTGAGAATGTCAGACTTTATTATCATATGGCTGAGAAGGATAGTGTGAATTTACAGAAAATATGCTCTCATTTTAGATTCTGGGGCACCTTCCATAACCTCTATCGGAAAACACTTTTCTCTCAAACATGATTCATTCAATCCCAGCAGGGTAAAATCACCTTAGAACACAGCACAGTTCCTAACAGTAGTATGGTACTACCAACAAATATTTATATTTTAACTATAATTTGTTATCACCCTTTTTATGTTCCCCTTTTTGCGAACCCTCAAAACCTGCCATTTACTACAATGCATTTTCATAGGGTGCTATAATGTATATTGGCCCCAAGACGCGTGCCATAAATTTCGGATTGAAGTCTTTACAGCCAATCAGATCTCACCATGAGATCTGTGCTTGGGCTCCGCCCAGATGTACAAATTTAGGCCCATATTTATACTTTTTGACGCAAAACTGCGCTAACGCAGTTTTGCGTCAAAAAAATTAGCGCCGGCTAACGCCATTCTGAAGCACCATGCGGGCGCCGTATTTATCGAATAACGTTAGCCGGCGTTAGCCGCCGGCGCCGTCTGGTGTGCGTTAAAAAAAACGACGTACACCAGGCAGCGCCGGCATAGGGGGATATGGGGCTTGGGCGTCAAGAAATGGGGCAAGTCAGGTTGAGGCAATTTTTTCACCTCAACCCGATTTGCGCCATTTTTTTTCACTCCCAACCCCCATAGAAATGACTCCTGTCTTAGCAAAGACAGGAGTCATGCCCCCTTGCCCAATGGCCATGCCCAGGGGACTTCTGTCCCCTGGGCATGGTCATTGGGCATAGTGGCATGTAGGGGGGCACAAATCAGACCCCCCTATGCCACAAAAAAAACACTTACCTGAACTTACCTTAATGTCCCTGGGATGGGTCCCTCCAGCCTTGGGTGTCCTCCTGGGGTGGGCAAGGGTGACAGGGGGGGTCCCTGGGGGCATGGGAGGGCACCTCTGGGCTCCTTCAGAGCCCACAGGTCCCTTAACGCCTGCCTTTTGCAGGCGTTAAAAAACGGCGCAAAAGCGGCCGTACGTCATTTTTTTTGACCCGTCCACTCCCGGGCGTGAATTTTGCCCGGGAGTATAAATCCGACGCACATGCCTCGGAGTCGATTTTTTAGACGGGAACGCCTACCTTGCATATAATTAACGCAAAGTAGGTGTCCACGCTAAAAAATGACGCTAACTCCATGGACTTTGGCGCTAGACGCGTCTAACGCCAAAGTATAAATATGGAGTTAGTTTTGCGTCTGAATTGCGTCAAAAAAAACGACGCAATTCCGGCGCAAACGGAGTATAAATATGCCCCTTAGATTGCCATTGATATCTCAAAAACTACAGAAAGGATTTACACCAAAGAACAAAAAGGGTGCTTTCTGGACCAAGAGCTATCTTTCTGTCAAATTTGGTGTAATTCCATCCAATGGTTCGGGCAGTAGGCGTGTCTGAAGACTCTATGGGAATTAACATGGGAAATGCTATTTTTTTGATACTGACATTTTCTTAGCCCCCACTTGTCTGCTCATCCAAAACTGTCCATGCCCAACAAGCCCCTAGAGGGCACTTTTTTGGAAACTTTTGCGAAGATTCATCGAACGGTGCCAAAGATATAGGCAAGTCAAAAAATGCATTTTCAATGGAAACTAGGCCCTATCTATTACTACCTACAAGCAACCGTAATATATATATATATATATATATATATATATATATAAATACATATATATATATAAATATATATATGCACATATATATATTTATATATATATATATATATATATTCACTGATAAAAGCAAAGGTTACAGGGTCGTTATAGTTTTGAAATAGAATTTAAAAATTCTTAGAAATTCACTGAAAAAACAAAGGTTACAGGGACATTATAGTTAGGTTCTGAATTTACTCGCACAAAAACACAGAAATTCAGCAGTTATAGTGAGAATTATTTCAAGTAACTATAACTCGCAGCCTAAGGTAACTATAACTCTCTCCCTCACCATGCACAGTTATTTCTTACATAATTTCACAGTTGTTTCTGTGATATTTTAATTGACGTTATAAAAGTTGTCATGAGTGCTGTAATGCCTGGGGTAATTAGCAGTGCATGGCGAGGGTGCGAGTTATAGTTACTTTAGGCCGCAAGTTATAATTTTTATTACTATACATTAATCCAATCACCGCCACACACGTCCTTTGGCCATGCGCAGCAGGGGTTGGCCTGTGGCCAACCCCCCTATAACTACTCAACCCCACTGACTGAATTCAGCTGTTATAGTTACTTGAGCTACCTATAACTTACATTTCCACAATGCACTGCTGATGATTTTATATATTAAATCAGTCATGACATGGTCAATGACATCTCTGATGACATTACTGATGACTTCTCAAATGACATCACTGATGACATCATCCAGTAAGCGTGTTTCGTGGACATTTCTGAGACTTAAAGATATATACTAAGCTACAGCATAACTTAAATTACTAATCTTTCTATACTACTGAGTGATACTATTTCTAAGGTATGCCATCTCATCTATAATGCCGTTTTAAAAACAGGTGTGCTATTTATTAATAAATTAGCCTCTACACTGACACATGTTCTCTGCTGATAAATATGTATGGTAGTGCTTTTTGACAGTCTAAGTTGTTCATTGAGATTTTACTCTACAGTGATGGCTGAGTATTGTTCTGTTTCATGACTTACTGACCAGTTTCCTTAGACCTTTCTCCTTGTGATGAATCACTGTAGTAGTAGATTGCAATACATTCATCTGTTCTCTAAGACCTTTCTCTAGTGTGATGGCTCAATGTAGTAGACATTTACAACACCTCTGTGCTCACACCTTTCTTACGGATGAAGAATAAGTTTACTAGAAGGTTGTGACACAGTGGCACGTACGCCAAGACCTCTTTAGTGGTTGAATGTTGTGGTGATTTGTGTAAATCTGATATATGCACTAAAACCTCTTTCAGGGTTTACAAATAGTTATGTTGTGGTTTGCAATAGACTAGCCTATATAGTTAGACGTTTTACTTTGATCATTAGTGTTTAGAGTAGTCGTTCAGAAGAGGCCAGACTGTCTGCTGAGAACTTTCTCTTAAGTGTTAAGTGAGTGTAGTAGATGAAAAGGTTTCAGTGAGCGCGGTGCTGTACGTCTCTCACCTCTGTCTTCTTGTTATTTTTAAAACGTTTAAATGGTACATTATGAAGCATATTGAACTTTACTTTTCTCCATGATGTCATCTGGGATGTCATCAGTGATGTCATTTGAAAAGTCATCAGTGATGTCACTGACCATTTCATGAGTGATGTAATATGTAAGGTCATCAGCAGTGCATTGGGGGGGTGTAAGTTATAGTTAGCTCAGATAACTATAACTGCAGAATTTCTATGGTTTTGTGTGTGTACAATTTAAGCCATAGCTATAATGTCCCTGTAACCTTTGTTTTTTCACTGAATTTCGAAGGTTTTTTAATTCTATTTCCTAACTATAACATTCCTGTAACCTTTGTTTTTTCCGTGAATTTCAATGGTTTTGAAGAGGTATTTGCAACTATTGCGCCCATGTAACGTGTTTTTTTAGTGAATTTGTATGTTTTAAAAAAAACATATTTCCTAACTCTATTATATGTCTGTAACCGTAGTTTTTTTGAATGGATTTGTTCATTTTGTTTTGAAAAAAATATATATTAATAAAAGACGCCAAACTATAACATTAGTTTAACCTTAAATGATGTGGTGGGTGGCTGTATGAGTGAGTGTGTGAGTGGCTGTGTGGTTGTGTGAGTGGCTCTCTGAGTCTGTGTGTGGATGTATCAGTGACTATATGGGTATGTGAAAGGGTGTGTCAGTGATCGGTGACTGTATGGGCATGTGAGAGGGTGTGTGTGAGTGACTGTGGGTGTTTGAGTGGACGTGTGGGTCTCTGAGTGGGTGTCTGAGTGGCTGTATGGGTGTGTGAGTGGCTGTATGGGACTGCGAGTGGGTGTGTGAGTACTTGTGTGGGTGTGTGAGTGGGTTTGTGTCTCTATGGGTCTGTGAGTGGGTGTGTGAGTGGATGCATGGTTCTCTGAGTGGATGTGTCAGTGGCTGGATGTGTGAGTGGGTATGTGAGTGGTTGTATGGGTGCGTGAGTGGGTGTGTGGGTGACTGTATGGGTCTGTGAGTGGATGTGTCAGTGGCTGTACTGGCATGTGAGTGGGTGTGTGAGTGGCTGTATAGGTCTGTGAGTGGGTGTGTGAATGGCTGTGTGAGTGGTTTTATTGGTCTGTGGGTGTGTGAGTAGCTGAATGGATGTGTGGGTGGCTGTATGGATGTGAATGGGTGTGTGAGTAGCTGGACCAGTGTATGAGTGGCAGTAGGGGTGTGTGAGTGGCTGTATGGGTGTGAGTGGGTGTATGAGTCACTGTATGGGTGTGTGAGTGGCTTTATGGGTCTGTGAGTGGGTGCGTGAGTGGCTGTAAGGGTGTGTGAGTCGGTGTGTGAGTGGCTGTATGGGTGAGAGTGGGTGTGTGAGTGGCTATATGAGTGTGTGAGTGGCTGTATGGGTGTGTGAGTGGCTGTATGGGTGTATGAGTGGGCGTATGGGTGTGCGAGTACTCGGGATCACCCAAATCAGCCTAGGAAAAAGCTAGGGCTGAAATCCAGGTTGGTGAATGCAAAAGTGTATAACTTGCGCATCACAGAGCCACCCCCCTTAGGATGATGGTCAGTTGATTAGAAATCAGCAGCAGACATGTGACAGTTGACCCCAGGTCCAATACACTAACCTCCTGACTCAAAAAATAACATCCCAACCCAAACCAGACGAGCTTCACTGTGGATAGTACATCTCAGCTCGGCATAAAAGGTTATAACCTCCCTTCCATCCCCACAAGTAATTTTCCCTTTGCCTAACATACATACTGACATATATTTACTGTAGGAGATGTTTGGCTACTGTGGGGCACCTAGAATCCCTTGCAGTATCCCATTACCCCTACCCGTCCTCACTTTCCCTACCCACGCTCCATAACTGCGTGGTTGGTGACTGTCAAGTGTTTGTTCTGTGCAAACGTTTCAGTCGTTCTACTTCTCAATTACTTAAATATTGTCAGAGCTTCCGAAATGTTGCGCTTTGAGACCATGTCACATGTTACTCACTTCAAATCACTTACAAGGTCCGTCAATTTTTGAATGAAGTATTCTCACATCTGCACCCTCGTACGTACTACATACAGATGCATCTCTCAAAACACACAGTGATTTTCTTTGTTCCAAGAAAAAGCCTAGAAGGGGCACCAAACTACGAAATGTCACAGTAGACAAATTGCAAGAAAGGCCACTAAGTGACAGTGCCTAGACACTGAGAACCTGCCAGCTGCGCTTTATTTGAAAAAGGTGTATACAGTAATAAAGGTGATACACAGCGTGCTAAATATGAAGCACTATTGTTTTTTTTAATTTGCTTGTGAAGTGCAGAGCCGTAAAGTTACCAAGAGTCTGGCGTCGGTCAAATGTTTGCGCCACAGGGAGTGGTTCTTGTAAAGGTCAAAAGGGGGAAGCGAATTCGCTGTGAATTTTTAGCAAATTTTAAAATTGCTTTTTTGCTTTGGTGGTGTTGTATAGCTATTTTAGCCATATTTTAGACACGTTAATTTAGTAAACTAAGCCTACCGTTGTGCACTTTAGCCCAGTTACATTTTATTCAGCATCGCTTTATTTTTCTAGCAATAGCCACATTTGCGGGGTTGTTTTATTTTTTTCTATCTACTTGTTGATAGGGTTGCCGGCAAAAGTGGTATGCTGTGTCTCCAACATTCACAGAAACACACATTGGGGGTCATTACAACATTGGCAGTAAAAGCCGCTTACCGCCAACACACCGCAGTGGAATTCCGCCACAGTCATTATGACCCACAGCTCGGAATCCGCCAAACTCCAGACACCCACACAAATCCGCCACACCAAAGGTCAGTGATAAACTGGCGATAACAAATCCGACACCATCACGCCAATAGGAATACGCCCACACTATCACGACCCACGAATCCATGCAGCGGTCTTTCAACCGCGGTATTCCATTGGCGGTACACACCGCCGCGCTCAAAATACACACACATTTACAAAACACATCCACATTGGGCAATTCGAAATACACACACCTGATACACATACACACACCACTGCCACACATCCAATACAATATAAAACACACACCCACATCACCCACAAACCCTTACGTCAACAATTGCGACAGAAGGCCAGAGAGAGACACCACCAGAAAGAACAATAGCATCCACAGGCACCCTACACCATCACTCACACAACATCCAAGCACCTCACACAACACACCTCTAAATATCACCCCACACATCACAACACACACCACCCCACACATCACCCACACCACCCCATGGCCCCGCAAAGACACCCCAGGTTCTCTGAGGAGGAGCTCAGGGTCATGGTGGAGGAAATCATCCGGGTAGAGCCACAGCTATTTGGATCACAGGTGCAGAACACCACCATAGCTAGGAAGATGGAGCTATGGCGAAGAATCGTGAACAGGGTCAATGCAGTGGGACAGCACCCAAGAACACGGGATGACATCAGGATGAGGTGGAACGACCTACGGGGGAAGGTGCGTTCCGTGGTCTCAAGACACCACCTTGCGGTTCAGAGGACTGGCGGCGGACCCCCACCTCCTCCCCCAGAACTCACTACATGGGAGGAGCAGGTTTTGGCTATACTGCGTCCTGAGGGCCTCGCAGGAGTAGCTAGAGGAATGGACTCTGGTAAGGCAAATCTTTCACTACTTCATCCCCCACCCTACCTGCATGCTATCACATACCCACACCCTCGCCCTCACCCCTATGACTCCAACTCCTCACATATGTCCCAATATCACAAATCACACATCCCAAACCCAAGCCCTGCATGTAACACCAAAGCATGGACACCCATCACCAAAGCATGTCCACTGCACATACCCATACACCCCCCCTAAACCATTATCACACAAGGTCCTACACAGGAATGCAAGCACTGGGGTACAGGGTCACCCACCCATTGCACACCATGGCACACACGGATGCAATAATCATGCCTTTACACCCCTGCAAGACCCCTACCCACTGTCACCGGACAGGAGGGCCCAGACATGTCCACTCCACCCACAGAAGAGGCCCACAGTGATGACAGCAGCTCTATCCAACTGTATCTAGATGACCAGCCCGGCCCATCTGGGACCTCGGGACAGTCGGTTCCCCTCACACAGGCACAGGCCACCAGAGACCTTCCCCCCTCTGGAAACATCAGCACAGCACCCACCCAGCGGGCCCATACCTTCGTCCCCAGGACACGTCAATCAGCTGTGTGTCCACCACTACAGGGAACCCAGGCTAACCCACCACCCCAACAACACCAGGGACCTGGGGGCAGTGGCAGTGGGCACACGGTTCAGGGGACAGAGGCCCAGGAACACAGGGGAACTGGGAGGGCTGCTGTGCGACAGGAGGAGGACAGGCCCAGGGAACCCACTCTCCACGAGCACCTCTCCAACATCATGGGAGCCTACCACCACTCCCAGGAGACGATGGCAACGGTACTGGCCAAGTTTCAGGAGACCCAGCAGCTGCAGGAGGAACAGTATCTGGTCTTCAGGGAGGAACTAAAATCCATCAATTCCACCCTGGGCACCATTGTAGGGGTGCTGAAGGAACTCGTTAACACCAGGAGGGACACTGTGGCACAACAAGGGGCCCCTGACACTAGCCTGGACGATGAACTGCCCACCACCTCCGCCGGCGCTAGTGGACAGGAGGCTCCGACACAGGATCACAACACCAGCACCCCACCCCCTGCAGATGGAGAACCACCCCGCAAGCGGTCCCTGAGATCCAAGACAAAGACAGAGAACAATGCCAAGACCCCCGCCAAGAAATGAGAACACCCTGAATGTCATCCTTCTGTCCCACTTTGTCACCCTGCCCATCTTTAAACTGCCCCAGCTCCACTTGCTATGCCCCTTTGGACAATGCACCTGTGAGACTAATAGACTGGACTCTGTCATGGACATTCCTCCACCATCACCCCTGACCATTTTACAACCCCTCCTCTATTTAGCACTTAAATAAACACCCTTAAATCACAAAACAATCTGGAGTCAGTCTGTGCTTTCACAATTGTGTTTTTGCAATAACTGAGGGAAATAGCAATGTCCATTGTATTGTCAACATACCTATGTCACACAGCTCTAGTCCATGTGGAAACAAAGCAGATGTCACACAGTGGGACCCACATCTGTGAAATCGTAAGGGAAAGTGACAACTCAGTAACCATACACTGGGTGAAAATGACAGACAGATGAGAGGTAGTAGAATTAAATCAGATGTTGCAGGCAGTGTTGTCTTCTTACCTGTGTCTCACTGGAAGTATTGGTGGATCACCGTGTTCCTGTTGTCTATGTCCTCTTCTTCTGCTTCCTCGTCTTCACTGTCCACAAGCTCCACAGCTGCCACAACACCTCCATCTGGACCATCCTCCTGCAAAAAAGGCACCTGTCGTCGCAAAGCCAAGTTGTCAAGCATACAGCAGGCCACGATGATCTGGCATACCTTCTTTGGTGAGTAGAATAGGGAACCACCTGTCATATGGAGGCACCAGAACCCGGCCTTCAGGAGGCCGAAGGTCCTCTCTATAATCCTCCTAGTTCGCCCATGGGCCTCATTGTAGCGTTCCTCTGCCCTTGTCCTGGGATTCCTCACAGGGGTCAGTAGCCATGACAGGTTGGGGTAACCAGAGTCACCTGAAAATGGCGAGGGACAACTGTTAGACACACACTAACTCATAGGGACATCCCCAGACACCTATTCACACTGTATAGGGTCCATGTCCTCACCTAGTAGCCACACACCATGCCTCTGGAGTTGCCCCATCACATAAGGGATGCTGCTATTCCTCAGAATGTAAGCGTCATGCACTGAGCCAGGAAATTTGGCATTCACATGGGAGATGTTCTGGTCGGCCAAACACACAATCTGCATTTTCATCGAATGGTAACTCTTCCGTTTTCTGTACACCTGTTCACTCCTGCGTGGGGGACCAAGGCCACATGTGTCCCATCATTGGCACCTATGATGTTGGGGATATGTCCCAGGGCATAGAAGTCACCTTTCACTGTAGGCAAATCCTCCACCTGAGGGAAAACGATGTAGCTCCGCATGTGTTTCAGCAGGGCAGACAACACTCTGGACAACACATTGGAAAATATAGGCTGTGGATGCTATGACCACTGTTGTTTGAAAAGACCCACTTGCTAGGAAATGGAGTACTGACAGCACCTGCACTAGAGGGTGGATTCCTGTGGGATGGTGGATAGCTGACATCAGGTCTGGCTCCAACTGGGCACACAGTTCCAGGATTGTGGTACGATCAAGTCTGTAGGTGATGATCACATGTCGCACCTCCATTGTCGACAGGTCGACCAGCGGTCTGTACACCGGAGGATGCCGCCATCTCCTCACCTGCCCCAGCGGACGTTGCCTATGGAGGAGAACAGCGAGCAGAGAGTCAACCAACTCTGAGGTACGTAAATACAACTTAATCAGTATTTTTTTATCCTTTTCGACACATGGCTGTATTAGTGTTTAAGCAAAGCCTAGATATGTGTGACGCAGTCCAAAATAATGCGATGTGGGCCCCTGAAATGGCGGCTGTCTGACTTGTAAAGTGGGACAAGGGGATATGAGGTAACTGCGCTGGCATGGTACACCATCGCGGTAGGCGGTCGAAGACCGCGGCGCAATCCTGCATTGGTTAACATTGGATCTTATGGGTCCCAGGAGCCAATGACGATGTACGCCGGCAGTGACAGTACGCACCGCCGCGGACGTGACCGCCATTTTCTCTCTGTTCAATCACTTGATACCTGACCTTCGACAGGAGAGGACCTACACTGCAAGTGCTGCTGTGATCTTAGTCTGGAAGAGACAATGGCTTGTGTGTCTGGGGAAAGGGCCCCTGCCTTCAGCACGGAGGAGTTGGAGAAACTAGTGGATGGGTTCCTCCCCCAGTACACACTACTCTATGGTCCTCCAGACAAACAGGTGAGTACACTGTGAGCATGCTGTATGGGCAATGGCTGTTTGGAGTGGTGTGGATGAAAGATAGGGGGGAGAATGAGGCGTGCATGAAACAACGGTGAGTGCCTGTGCGTCATGACAAGGGTAGGGATGCGGGCCAATGACTGTGACGTGCGGGAGGGTATATCTTCTCCTTTTCTCCTGTACTATTCCTGTAGGTCAGCGCCCACCAGAAGAAGGATATTTGGCGTGCCATCTCCAAGGAAGTCCGGACCCGGACCCTGGGGGTCTACCACAGACGGAGCACCCACTGCTGGAAAAGATGGGAGGACATTCGCCGCTGGAGCAAGAAGACGGCGGAGGCCTAGCTGGGGATGGCCTCCCAACGTGGGAGGGGTGCCCGGTGCACCATGACCCCCTGATGTTCCAGATCCTGGCGGTGGCGTAACTGGAGTTGGATGGGTGCTTGAGGGCATCACAGCAGCCACAAGGGGGTGAGTACACTCTCATTCAGCTGATTCAGCGCTCATTGTAGGTGTCTGGGTGGGGGTGGTGGGCTGTGGGTTCCCCTAGGCCAGGGCGAGTTTAGTAGGCAAGGTCCCTTCTGAAGGCAGGCCCTGTGGCAACCCACCCCACCTGTGCACAGAGCCAACTACACCTAGTCAGGCTCTTGTGACATCCATGTGTGCAGCAATCGGGCATAGCCTTGTAACCCATGTCTCTGTGATTGATTAGGGAACTCCAAGTGCACGGCGTAGTGCAGGGGGCTTCTGTGTCTGTAGTGTCCACCAACAGTAGCGGTATTGCTTGCACTCAACATGTCTTTCTTCTGTCTCCCCCCCTTTTTGTGGTCTCCCTGTTCTTGTGTGCATTAGCATCATCAAGCGGAGGAGCAGTGGCACCGGAGCAGGAGGGAGCTGCATCCCACATGGCCCTGGAGGGCGACACAATGGAGTCTGAATTCACCAGTGGGACGGAGGGCGAGGGGAGCTCCACACCGGGGACAGGAGCTGAGACCAGCGATACGGACTCCTCTGATGGGAGCTCCCTTGCGGTGGTGGGCCCATCTGTGCCCCCGCATCTACAGGTACAGCCACCACCCCCCTACCAGCACTGCCCTCCCAGCAGCCCCTCAGTGTTTGCCCCGTGGCCGCTCCCCCAGGAGGGTGGGCATCTCCTTTGCCGCAGGCACCTCAGGCCCTGCCCCTGTCACCCCTGCTGCCCTCAGTGAGGAGGCCATTGATCTCCTCAGGTCCCTCACTGTTGGGCAGTCTACCATTTTGAATGCCATCCAGGGTGTAGAGAGGCAGTTGCAACAAACCAATGCATACCTGGAGGGCATTCATTTTGGTCAGGCAGAACAACAGCGAGCTTTTCAGACTCTGGCCTCAGCACTGATGGCAGCCATTGTCCCTGTCTCTAGCCTCCCCCCT
This sequence comes from Pleurodeles waltl, assembly GCF_031143425.1. Lineage (NCBI taxonomy): Eukaryota > Metazoa > Chordata > Amphibia > Caudata > Salamandridae > Pleurodeles > Pleurodeles waltl. Next base: position 1,047,517,012 of record NC_090446.1, on the reverse strand, counting down.
CCAACTTCCTCCACCCAGACCCAAATCCCTGTACCTCAGCCTATCCCAAGCACACCATCAGACCAGCATGCACACACGTCAACACACAAGGGAAGCTCAGGCAACCATAAGCACCACACATCCCGCAGCCACTCACGCAAGCATCATACACATGCAGACATACCAACATCCACTGCCTCCACTGTGTCCCCCTCCTCCTTATCTACCTCCTCCCTCCCTGTCTCGTCTCCACTCACACCTGCATGCACTACATCGTCAGCCACTACCTCCATCACCAGCACACCCACCACCACACCCCGCTCGCTCACGTGCACTCACCACCCCCACTACCATTCACACATCCCCTGTGTCCTCTCCCAGTGTGTCTGTGAGCCCACCTCCCAAGGTACACAAAGGCAACCACACACCCACTCAACAGCCATCCACCTCACGACAGCCTCCAGCCCATGCACCTTCACCCAAAGTCAGCAAACGTACACCTCCTACAACCACTACCTCTTCCTCCACTCCCAAACCCCCTCCATCTACACGTCCCAGTGTGCCCCAAAAACTTTTCCTGTCCAGCCTTGACCTCTTTCCCTCACCTCCCCTCCCCCACCCCTTCAGTCTCCTAGGGCCCACCTCTCCAGGTCCCAACCCAGCGCCTCAGCCACAACATCTGCGGGTACACTGGTGCCAGTAGTAACCGGCTTCTGGATTGCGCCAGGCAGCAGGGCAGCCAGTGTGGCAAGGAGCCAGAGCACGGACAGTCCCCCACCTGAAAAGCATAAAAAGTTGGCCAGAGCCCGGCGGGAAAGAGGAAATAAATCTGCCACCAAAGCCGCTCCCAGGGGTACAGTTGGGAGTGTGGAGACAGCTGCGCCACCATCCAAGGTGGGGAAGGGGCACAGTAAAACCGGCAAGTCTGGGAAAACCTGCACGGCGGACAAGACCGCAACAAGCACCGCTGCCAAGGACACGGCAGTCACCAGCACCACTGCCAAGGACACCGCCGCCACCAGCGCCGCTGCCAAGGACACCGCCGCCACCAGCACCGCTGAACAGGCACCGCCGCCACCAGCACCGCTGAACAGGACACCGCCACCACCAGCACCGCTGCCAAGGACACCGCCGCCACCAGTACCGCTGCCAAGGACACCGCCACCACCAGCACCGCTGAACAGGACACCGCCGCCACCAGCACCGCTGCCAAGGACACTACCGCCACCAGCATCGCTGAACAGAACACCGACGCAACAAGCACCGCAGGCCAGTGAGCGCCAAAGGTTCCGACACAACTGAGGCCGCCACGAGCAGGATGAAGCACTCTGGGCACAAAGCCCCCTCCAGAACCAGTGGAGAATGACATCCACTACCTCAGTCCTTGGCAGGATGAAGCACTCTGGGAACAAAGCCCCCTCCAGAACCAGTGGAGAGATCCATCCACTACCTCAGTCCTTGGCAGGATGAAGCACTCTGGGCACAATGCCCCCTCCAGAACAAGTGGAGACTGGTATCCACTTGAGAGACTGTGGCTTTGCACTCCCCAGGATAAAGCAGTGGGCAACCCTCCCACTGTAGAGACTTGAGAGACGGTGGCTTTGCATTCCCCAGGATAAAGCAGTGGGCAAACCACCCACTGGAGAAACTTGAGAGACTGTGGATTTGCACTCCCCAGGATAAAGCAGTTGGCAAACCACCCACTGGAGAGACTTGAGAGACTGTGGCTTTGCACTCCCCAGGATGCAGCAGTGGGCAACCCACCCACTGTAGAGACTTGAGTGACTGTGGCTTTGCACTCCCCTGGATAAAGCATTGGGCAACCCACCCACTGTAGAGACTTGAGAGACTGTGGCTTTGCACTCCCCTGGATAAAGCAGTGGGCAACCCACCCACTGTAGAGACTTGAGAGACTGTGGCTTTACACTCCCCTGGATAAAGCAGTGGGCAGCCCACCCACTGTAGAGACTTGAGAGACTGTGGCTTTGCACTCCCCAGGATAAAGCAGTGGGCAGTCCACCCACTGGAGAGACATGAGAGACTGTGGCTTTGCACTCCCCTGGATAAAGCAATGGGCAAACCACCCACTGGAGAGACTTGAGAGACTGTGGCTTTGCACTCCCCTGGATAAAGCAGTGGGCAAACCACCCACTGGAGAGACTTGAGAGACTGTGGCTTTGCACTCCCCAGGATAAAGCAGTGGGCATGGAGCCCCCTCGTGGATCTGGCGTTGTGCACTCATCCGGCTGAGGTGCCCCCCCTTCCCTTCCCCCTGAGGTGCCTGTTTTATTTCTGTCTGATGCCCCAGCAGTGTTCTCTCCGTCTTGTTCGGGTATTGAGTGTGGGCCTCGCCCATGCATTTTGGGCCCATTGTTCCACGAACTATGATGGTGGAATCCCTTGGACTTGTATTCTTGGTGTATATATTTGTTTATAGTGTGAATATCTTTATATATGTATATATTTTTGATTCATGTATTTGAATATATTACAATCATTCGACTCATTTCCTTTTGTCCTTGCATTCTTCCAGGGGGGCTGGGGGGGTGTAACTGTAATGTATCATGATGTATTAGTGTGTGTGTTGTCGTGGGTGAGGGTGGGAGTGTTGCGTGTTGCGTGTGTGTGTCACTCTCTTTTCCCTCCCCTGTGTCGTAGGTGCAGTACTCACTGTGGTCTTCGCCGCCGTCTTTGTTGTTCCTGGTAGAGAAGCAGGAAGATAAAGGCTGGCAGTATCTGGAGCTCGGGTTCCATGGCGTCCTGATTCCTCGTAGGGTTTGTAGAGGTGAGCGTTTTCCCTTCCAAGTCCTTTTCCCGCCATGTTTTTGTTTGCGGTGAATCAGCCCCGGAAAAGGTGGCGGATTGGACTGTTGTAATTCTGTGGGCGGTACATTGTCCTCCGCCTGTCTGTTGGCGGTGACCGCCACAGTGTTTGTTTGTACCGCCTTGGCGGTCGGAGTGTTAAAGTGGCTGTCTATGTTGGCGGTTTCCGCCACGATCGTGATTCCAATTTTTTTTTTCCGCTGGCCTGTTGGCGGTTTTACCGCCGCTTTAACACCGACCGCCAGGGTTGTAATGACCACCATAGTGCTAAATGGGGACCCTTTCCTAGAATGTCAAATGTTTCATTATAAAAACACTCCTTTGTCCTATACATGTTAAAGGGATATTCCAGCCAGATGATCATGACTGCATGCTGATTGATGATTGTCTCGCGACAGCTGCTTGCTTAGACTATCGAACCCCTGGTGTACATGGGCACAGTGTCTCTCTAGACTACAGGCTTCCTTACCCAGGTATGAAACCTGATGGGCGAATTAGGGCTTATTATGCTGTGCTCTAACATAGCTTAGGTAGGATAACTATATATCACTCCTAATGACAGTATGGTGGGACTGTTTTTGTGTTTCATTCTCCTTGTCACAATCTTGCTTTTATTGTGTTATATCATCTTAGTTATTAGAATGCATGCCATTTTATCTAAGATGCAGTTACTTCAATAAACCCTTATTGAACTATATTCTGCCTCTTTTTGTATTTGCCTGTGTGAGATTAATGCAACTGAGAAGAAGGGATGAGATCTGATTGACCACAATTACCCAGAGGAGTCTTTTTTTTCCATGTGCCCAGTTGCCACAATCAACCCTGCTCTTGGGTAGAGATGAGGCGCTGCTAGTTAGCTGGAAAACCCGGGTTAGGCTGACAGGTGTCACATGGTGTGGAATTGTACTTAGTACCCCACAATATATGCGACCCTACCGCCCTAACTCTGTAGCCTCATTAGGATAACGAGAACCTACACGACAGTGGGGCCTCAGGGGGACCCCAGGACCAAGGCTAGAGTGTAAGGGGTTTTGTACCCTGCCCCATTTTTTTATTTTTACTCTTTTTATTTGGGATTTGGCCGCAGTTTAAAAATGCCTTGACTTCCTTCTTCCATTGAGCAATACAGCATCTATAGTATAGTGAGCAAAATCCCTTGGTTTTGTCATAGATGACTCAAGCCTCAAACTAAATGAACACATGAGTAAGCTGACCAAGTCAGCATCGTACCAACTACACCTCCGAAAGGAAATCAAACCACCTTTTTCTCCATCCAGTTTCAGGACTGCCATTTAAGTCAATTGTCCTTTCACATATCGAAGATGTTAATGCTCCTCTCTCTGGTCTGCCAAAATTGTCAATGCACTTGTTATTGAGGGTAGGAGGCGAGCGACGTGGTGAGGGACAGGATGTAAGAACTGATCACGCATGTCCTGATCAGTAAGTGCAGCTGGTAACCAGCACCGAAATGGATTCCATGTATGCCTCTGCCTCCATCTCTGTGATGCATTCTCTACCAGTGTTATCGTTAATTTGCTTAAATTCATAAATCCTCGCCACCAGGTCCAGGGGCCAGGGGTCACAGTAGAGAGGCAAGATCATGCCAGCACAAGTCAGGCAAGAGAGACTGTAAAGAAATATAGAAGCAGTAAATGAGGAAGTGCCGGCGAATGCCAAAGGATAATCAGTTTCAGATCGGTCACCACCGAGAAGCTATGCATCTTACCAAAAATAAAGTCCCAGTTTAGATGTAAAGCTGGGCAAGTGGCAAAGATGTGGACCGCATACGCACCTTCACAGCCCCACCGAAAATAAGAATTGTCCGCTTGGAGTTTCACGACAAACAGGTGGCGTGGCTTATAATGTGAACCATTTATGCATCTACGATGATGCACTTTAACATGTGACATGTTGAGGACCGACTGCACCATGGTATTACTACGCCTCATATCGCCAGCCGTCACTGCACTATTAAGAAGATGGATCCATTTATTAGCCCTGTCCTGAAATGCATCCGCACTGTGTTTCTGGGAATGCTGATAGATGAACCTATATACCAGGCCACTATTTCTCTTAAATGAAGACTTTGCTACCAATTCTAGTAAAAAATTGTCCACACACAGAATCTCATCATTAGAGTGACTAGATTGAAAATGATGGAATTAGAGATACCGGTAGCAACATGTAGGGGGGAAAAGGTACTGCTGCAGATGATCAAAGCGAAAAAGGGCTCCACCCTCAAATTATTGACTAAGAATGAAGAGTCTTGCCCTCTCCCAGTGTGTATAAAAGCAATGATGCACACAAGAGGGTAAGTTGAGGTTGTAACTGAGATAAGTTAGCTGATTGAAAGCGGTCAGATCAGGACATACTTGTTTTAAAGAACACCAAATAAGATGAAAACCCTTCAAGGTCTTAAACCGAGTCCCCTTAAAATAAATTGTATCGAGAATCCCGATGCCCGGGACAGCTGATAGCCCTATGGGCATATAGTCAGCAAACATACGGCCTTGTATCCAGGTCGCCAATCCAAGAGCCAAGTGGAGTTGTGAGAAAAATTAAGCTATATAATAGAATCGCAATACCGGAAGTGAGACCTCACTATTGTTCTTAGGTTATTGGAGAAACAGAATTTGACAGTGAGGTTTCTTTAAGCCCAGATGAACCGCTGCCATAGAGCCTCTACTCTATTAAAGAAAGATGCCGGGAGAAACAGTGGGACATAATAGAACAAAAAAAGGTTTTTAGAATTTTAAGAGTATCTGGTCGGCCTGGAGGCCTCGCCTTTGGCCAAAGAGCCAATTGCAGTTTCCACTTTGGAAAGAGTTATAAGTGCTCAAGCCTCAATCTTTCAATCTGTCTCACTTTATTTCATAAATAAAGTGCTGTAAACTGAAGAATTTCAGCAGTGGTTGAAGTACAATCATCTCGATAGAGGACTTGATAAAACGGGCAAAAGACATCTCTAGTGGCAGCTGGGTCGGCCACCAACTCACCATTCTCATCCCTAATGTTATGGATAGTATTAGCAGTAGAATTATCCTTTATTCTAAAAGAGAGGATCTGCCCCAAATCTTCACCGTTTTCAAAGCTGGACATCTGCTGAGCATAGCAGTTTTCGACCACCTGATCCCATATTTGCTGCTTAAGTGATGCCCACAGAGCGACGGACTGCCCCAAAAGGGTTTCCAGCCATGGCCTATCCCTTGCGACAATGCTACATCCCAGGTTGGACTCTAACATACCAAGAGTGTGGCGGGCCTCCATCTCCACCGCCATAGCTGCCTTGTGTTGGCGAGCATCAATCTGGCTTGTTTGTCCCTGACAGGAAGCCTTACATGCATCCCAGACAACAGAAGGTGATGCAACAACATTGCCGGCATCTAGAAGAACTTTGTGCTCGAATGTCCAAACCTGGAGTCCTGATACCCGAAAGGACCAGGTAGATTGTGAAAACAAAGATAGAGAAATATGATGCAACATGACCCTAGGATTAAGAGACAACTTAGAACATGAAACCAACATATTGCTAATAAGAAACATATCGAGACGCAGCAAAGATTTGTGAGGAGCTGAATAAAATGTAAAACCCAGCACCTTGGGTTGCATAGCACACCAGGGGTCAACCAATGCATATGAGGAGATAAGCTGGTGTACAGCCCCTCTAAATTGATGCTTACCCCAGGGTACCCCGCTAGGGTGAACTAAGTCGGAAGCCACAGTCTGAGACGAAGAATTCTTATTGGGGCACAGCATCACATTGAAGTCACTGCAGAGAATAGAAGGTGTTCAGAAATGGAGCTCTGTCAACAGAAAATCAAACATCCACAGATTGTCTGTGTTTGGGCCATAAACTACATATATAGTAAGGCAAACGCTATCCTTCTGGATGTTCACCAGGAGTCATCTCCCCTCCACACCCCTGTATCCAGCTTCTGGCGTTGTACTCCCCACTTACCATCATGAGCCAATAATGCAACACCTCTCTGTGCAGACGTAAACGATGAGATGGACAATGCTCTATAGCCAAGATCTTTTAACAGAGCCTCATGGCTAGATGCCTCTCTTGAACACAAATAATTTGTAGTTTGAGGGTATTTAACTCTTCCCATGCCAGCTTCTGCTTATGTGGTGACTTCACACCATTGATGTTCCACAACAAAATATGAAGTTTGCTAGCCAGAACACCTACTGTCACAAGCTGCTAACATAAGGGCTATGACACCACGGGCTACCTCTCAAAAGTAAAGTTTGCAGCAGACGCATCCTGTGAAGAAATTGACTGATACAGATACAACATTGTTCCTACACATGCCAAGTTCCTCAGCCAAACAATGACACTACTTTCCCCAACAATGTCAAGTGTCTTCACCCAACAATCCATACTAACACCACTGGAACTCCCAAACTCTAACTAGTGCACAACCCTTGCTCCCATAATGGGGCATCCTTCCACCTCCCCCAAGCAATGCCCTAGAAAAAGAAGGGCCCATAACCACCACCAAGCTGCCAGCCAGGGTTGGCCCTTAGTCTGACCCCTCTGGCATATACTAATATATAGTTACTGAGCAAAGAAAAAAAACACAAAACGGAAACAAGAGTGAAAGCTGGGAAATAAGAACTAAAAAATGAAAGAATAGAGAACCCCCTGGGTGACTTAAAAAAACAGAAGAGGTCAACATAAAGACAAAAAAAGTCATGAAACAGGGGAGAAGAGACAGCTTCTTTGCCTTCTTACCCCTCCCTCAACCTCTAAAAAATAAAGAAAAATGCCAAAGACAACCGTCAAGTAGTCTCAACTAGCAGGCTGCCATTTAGCAAGTAATTCCTGAACCTTTTGACCTTCGTAACAGTAAAAAGTCTGACCCTTCATTCGAATTTGCAAAGTTGTGGGTTCCATGAGAGAGACCGTTTGTACGAAAATGCAACTGTTGGCATGGTTACCCCCTAACCTTATGCCTTTTGTTGAAGCCAGCTTTGATTGAAAGTGTGCTAGGACCCTACTAACCAGGCCCCAGCACCAGTGTTCTTTCCCTAAAACTGTACCTTTGTCTCCACAATTGGCACAGCCCTGGCACACAGATAAGTCCCTTGTAAAAGGTTCCCCTGGTACCAAAGGCCCTGTGGCCAGGGAAAGTCTCTAAGGGCTGCAGCATCTATTATGCCACCCTGTGGACCCCTCACTCAGCACATGCACACTGCCTCGCAACTTGTGTGTGCTGCTAGGGAGAAAAAGACTAAGTCGACATGGCATTTCCCTCAGAGTGCCATGCCTACAATCCACTGCCTGTAGCATAGGTACGTCACCCTTCTAGCAGGCCTTACAGCCCTAAGGCAGGATGCATTATACCACAGGTGAGGGCAGAGGCAATTCTTAGACATTGTAAGTTCAGGGAAGCCATTCAGAGTATATGGTCTGGGAGTTTGTCAAATACGAACTCCACAGTTCCATTATGGCTACATTGAATACTAGGTATCAAACTTCTCAGCACAATAAATACACACTGATGCCAGTGTGGGATGTATTGAGAAATGTACACAAAGGGCATCTTAGAGATGCACCCTGCATGCCAGCCCAACTGCTAGTGCTATGCTGACCGGTCTCTGCCAGCCTACCACTTCCAGACTAATTTCTGGCCACATGGGGTGAGTGCCTTTGTGCACTCTGTGACCAGGAACAAAGCCTGTCCTGGGTGGAGGTGCTTCACACCTCCCCCTGCAGGAGCCTCAAAGGCTCAAGCCTGGTGTTACAATGCCCCAGGGCACTCCAGCTAGTGGAGATCCCCGCTCCCCCGGACACAGCCCCCACTTTTGGCAGAAAGTCCAGGGAGATAATGAGAAAAACAAGGAGGAGCCACCCCCTCAGCCAGGTCCACCCCTAAGGTGACCAGAGCTGATGTGACCCCCTCCTTAGAAAATCCTCCATCTTGCTTTGGAGGATTTAGTCCAATAGGATTAGGGATGTGCCAAAGGTAGGAGGCACAAGCAGGGTGTAGCCACCCTCAGGGACAGTAGCCATTGGCTACTGCCCTCCAGCCCTAAACACACCCTAAATGTAGTATTTAAGGGTGGCCCTGAACCCAGGAAATCAGATTCCTAACAACCTAACATGAAGAAGGACTGCTGACCTGAAAACCCCACAGAGAAGAAGGAAGACGACAACTGCTTTGGCCCCAGCCATACCGGCCTGTTTCCTGATTCAAAGAACCTGCAACAGCAACGCAACCTGCGGGCCCTGCAACCTCTGCTGACTCAGAGGACTGCCCTGCAACTACAAAGGACCAAGAAACTCCTGTTGACAGCAGCCCTGTCTAAATCAACAAGAAGAAACCATCTTTAAAGGGACTCCCACCTCACTCCAGAAGCGTGAGTCCCCACCACTCTGCACCTGATGCGCTGGGCCCATGTCCAGAGAAACCAACACCGCAGAGAGGACCCCAAGGCGACTCCGATGACATGTCCACCCTGAGTCAACCTGTCTGCACCCCCATGATAACCCCTGCAGAGGGAAACCTGAGGACCCCCCTGACCGTGAAAAGCCCGGTGAAAAGAAACCCGACACCTGGAAGAAGCACTGCACCTGCAGCCCCCAGGCCCGCGAAGAACCAACCACCAGTGCAGCAGTGACCAGCAGACAGCCCTCACCCTTGCCCAGTCGGTGGCTGGCCTGAGAAGCCTTCCATTTAATGTACTTACGTGCAATTTGAATCTTGTGGTTCTAAAATAAATTAAGAAAATAATATTTTTCTATATAAAAAACCTATTGGCCTGGAGTTAAGTCACTGAGTGTGTGTTCCCATTTATTGCCTGTGTGTGTGCAACAAATGCTTAACACTACCTTCTGATAAGCCTAACTGCTCGACCACACTACCACAAATAGAGCATTAGTATTATCTATTATTGCCTCTGGCAAGCCTCCTGGGGAACCCCTGGACTCTGTGCACACTGTCTCTCACTTTGAGACAGTATATACAGAGCCAGCTTCCTACACTACACTGTTGCCCCCAGCTTCAATAGCACCAGGGTGTGCTCCTGGAGCTGCCAGCGCCGTACTACCATTTGGTGCCAAAACCTGGAGCGCATAAAAAAGTCCATTAGGAGTAGCAGCACAGTAGATCTCTTGGCGAAGGATGAAGTTCCCAATGTAGATAAGGATGACCAGAGGAAAGCGGGTGGGCTTATTAGGAGGTCTAAATGGAAAACGATGTGCCCTCTGCATCATGCAGTCAAAATCCGAATCGATTTGACCAGGGAATGCCTCCCAGAAAAAACGGACCACAAACTCCCTACAGTTGTCCCCCTCCTTGCCTTTTGGGACCCCCAAGACCCTCAAGCTATTTCTACATGTCTTGTTTTCTAGATCTGTCAACCTAGATGAGAGAGTAGTCAACTGGGTATCGTGTTGGGGGATCCTGATCTGTTTTACTCCACCTCAGTTCGGAGGGCCTTCAGTGATTTTTCCCCAGCCCCAAGCCAAGAATGTATGATGGCCATGTGTTTTGACATTTTACGTAAAACAGCTTGAGTTTTCATGTGGGCAGTCTTTAATGCAAATAATTCTCCCTGATAATCCTCCCTATGCTGCTGAAGGAGTTGGTTAATTGCACCCAGAACGGGGGCATCCTGTGCTACTTGTGGTGATGCCACTGGTGGAGATCCTAGGGGGAGGGGAGTCTCCATACCTAGAAAGTTATCACAACTAAGAGGCCGGTTGAGGGGGGCAAAGGGTCTCCAGAGAGCCCAGCACTAAAATTGCTTCACACTGCTGAGGCTCTGCCGGGCGGAGGCAGTAATCGATCGATTATCCTATTACTTGGGACCATCCGGCTATCTCGGCTACACATATGCGTGCCTGCTTTAGGCTGCAGTTGAACCATCCTGATTTTTCCAGCTTTTGGATTTTGTGCGCTATTCAGAGAACATGTTGGTTTAACCTTATTTTCTATGGTTGAACGCATGGAGTTTATCATATGATTGAACATTTTTGCTAGCTTTTTTAATGTTTGCACTGGGAGCCTTTAAGCCAGAGCATCCATCCGTCCATCAGTGTCTGGGGTGATTTGATCATTTGCATATGCTCTGCTGAATTATCACTCCTGCTTATGGTGACACCCAGCATGGATAAACTTTATTTTTAAAATGCTTTGTTTTGTGCCTAACATCTTGGCAGCCTACCATGGGGCTATTATTTGCTAATTGCCTTGTTAGATTATTGCTTAATGTCTGGTTGTTCAAGTTGTAATTTGGGCTTTTCAAAGATCAGGAACAAGTTATCCATTATGCTGTTTTCTTCCAGTGCCAATGATCTTTTTATTGTGTGCCTTTCGCTGTATTTTCCTTTCTCTTTTCATTGCAACTTGAGTCTGTGATGATCTTTCTGCTGCGCTCACTATCGGTTATTGTTTGTGGTAGGCATTGCATTTTAACTTTTTTTGTTCCTGCATCTCTATAATGACAGCGGCTGATGTAGTAGGAATTATTTGACTGGTCGCTTTCCGAGGGCCTGTCATTGACTTGCAGATTCTCGTGCCATAGTTCATAGGTGGCTACAAGGGTCCTTCGAAAGTCGCTGTCCCTCTAACTGTTGGCATTGTTTACCGTTCCCTCAGTTCATTGGGTCTTTTTGCTGATGCTTTATCTCTGATAAAACTGAATCCATCATAGCTGGTAATGAGCTAAGCTTATCAATCATTGGTGAGTATGCACAGCTTGGGTGACTAAGAGTAAACTTCTGAGTAATAGGGCAGCTTGTGTAATTAGGTGCAGACTCTTGCTGGGCCTGTTAAGATTGGCAAGTTATTACACAAGTTCACCTGCAGGTCCAGTTTTTATGAGTGATAGTTTTTAGGGCATCCACGGTTAGCTGAAAAGGTTTTAAAAGTATATCCCAGCTGCTATTGGATAAGTTTGCTGTTGAGACAATGTCACTTTGACAATCTGTAGGTGGTTCTTGTCCCACCATGTGCTTGCAGTGCTCTAAATGATCTTCAGTTTGCTCTAAATGTTCGTTCAGATCTAGGAACTTGTGTAGCATTTTGGAGGCTAACTCTAAATCTTGTAATGAAAAAGAAAAATAGTCTGATTTATTTAAAGCTTCAGCTTCTAACACAACTCTGTCATAAGCATCAAAGGCTAGGGATGGCACTGCTGTGACTTCTATATTGGGAATATTGGCAAGGTCTAGTTGGCTGCACAATAATTTCTTCTTCCATTGTTGGCACTAGAGGGTATACTGCTCTATCTTCTCAGGGTGATGAGGTCATTTGAACAGACACAAATGGAGAGATCTAGGCTCTTCCTCTGAGCTACCTAAACTGGACACCATTGGGTGCTGTGGTGTCTTTGGTGTTGTTGTGCACTTAGGTTGCTCCTGAGATCTTGATTTTGTAAGTGCCCAGGATAACCAATGAAATGTTTTTTTTCTTTTTATCTTTCAGTGTTTCACCATTTTGGAGTTGTGTACTTGCTGATTTCGGGCTCTTCTCATTCTCTAATGTAATTGGATTCAGTGGCATTTGTAGACCTGTAATTTCACTGGTTGATGAGAAAATTACTGCGGATGAGTCCCTCAAAAAAACTGAATTTAGTAAAGTGGTTGAGGACACTTTCATCCAAATCAAACGTTGTTGAAATCATTGATGAAATCAAAGGTTGGGCACTTTCTATGCCTGTGGCAAGTGGCCCCCTTTAATCCAAGAGTAGCTGACATTTGCTTTTGCACTTAGCTAGTTAAGGCAGCCCTTCAACCTCCTTTTTCGACCTCATTGTTACCCGGAAATAGCCACTAGGTAGTTATAGTTAGGACCTAGTTCCCATAGACAGAGCATTTTTTGTTTTGCTAATAACTTTGGCGTACTTTGACTAATCTGCACAACATTTTCAAAACTAGTGTTCTGGTCTTCTCAGTTACTATATGAAAAGTTTTGGGGTGATCTGTCAAGCGGGGGCAGAGAAAAATGGGGGTTGGGGATGGTGGGGGGTACTAAAATGTGTTTTCTCCACACAATTTCCCATAGGAATTTTAGGCATGACTACAGCCTGAACTGCTGAACGGAATTACACCAAATTTGGCAGAAAGCTGGATCTTGGGACAGAGAGATCTCTTTTTGTGATTTGGTGTAAATCCGTTCAGTAGTTTTGGAGTTATTAAAGGAAAAAGAAATATATATCTAGGAATGATGATCATTTGCAGATCCACTCACAGGGGATCAGCGGATCCAGGGGAAAAGCAAGGCCCTGATTGGCAGGCCGCATCCGCAAAGAAAAGTTGCAGTCACCATTTTTTCTCTTGCATTGGGCTGAGAGGGAAACAATAAAAAACTGACATAAGGGCTCAGGATACAGGTATACTGACTCCACAAGAGAGATGGAGGAATCCATGAGGCACCCCTCACTGGCAAAAATTTACCAATTCTGTTATTTGAAGCGATCTGCGGAGCCATCGCAGCGCTCAGGGCAATCCCCTGTGTAAACTCGCAAAGGATCAGCGGATCCAAAACACAATGATAAAAATTCACTCACACACCAAAACCAGCTGCAACCAGGCCCTAGTTGTATTAACGTGCTGTAATTTGATATTACTTTACGTTAAAAAACTACAAATTCACTGAAAACACACAAAGCTTACAGGAGTGTTACAGTTTGGTTGATGTTTTACCCATATAAAACCATAGACACTCAGCAGTGCTGTTGAGTAACTTTAGGTCACAAGTTATAGTGTCTTAACATAAGCATAACTATAAATATTACTATAACTGCTATATTTCTCCGGTTTTGTATGGGTAAAATGTTAACCTAACTATAACAACCGTGTAAACTTTGTTTTTTTCAGTGAATTATGGGCATCATTCTCAAAACTCATCACACCACCATGCCGCCATTGCGGACTAAACCCTCCTGGCCCTATTTTGAGTTTCCCGCTGGGCCGTAACATTGCAGCCAGCTTGTAAGTGAGGTGGCTGCAATGTGGTGGTGCAGCGGGTGCTGCAGCCCCGGTCGCGCATTCCACTGCACGTAATTCGGGCAGTGGAATGCGTGATGGGGCGGTGCATGGGGGCCCCTCCACTGCCCATGCCAAGTACATGGGCAGTGCAGGGGCCCCCAAGGGCCCCCCAACACTCCTATTCTGCCATCTTTTCTATGGCAGTGTAAATCGCCATGGAAAGGCTGGCGGATGGGGACTCGTTATCACCAGGGCAGCGCTGCCCTGGTGGATTGGAACTGCCGGGACCGCCAGGCAGTATCAGCGATCGGACCGTGGCGGCTCCGCCACAGTCATAATGTAGCGGTTGGACCGCCATGACTGGAGTGGTCTGACGGCCACCGTGAGTCTGGAGGTCTGAAGACCGCCAGACTCATAATGAGGCCCTTTGTGTGTGTGTGGTGTGCAGTCAGTCCTCAAGGAGTCTACCTGCGGTGTCTGCACTTGTTTTACTTCATAGATAGTCTCAGTTATTTAACAAATAACAGCTAATAAGGGCTGAGTAAGTAGGTCTGGATTAGTCTAGCTCTCTTCGCTATATGGTAAATTACCCAGCGCAACTGGGGTGAACAGCTGCTTTCCAGACTTTGATGAAACTCAGGTCCAAATATAATACCCATGCACTAAAATATCGACCAACAACCTCCTTGATCTCCTTGATATTCCTCTATTTCTCTGCTCTTGGGGGAGGGGATAGGGAGCTCCAATAGCCTTGAGAGCCTCCTCTGGCCATTGCTGTGTCTCAGCAACGATGATGGACAACAAGCAGCAAAGCAGCAAAGCATTGGTTTGATTAAATGTGGGTTCACCAGTCGCGCCTGCCTCTCCAACCTGAACCTCCAACCTGAGCTTCTGGTGATGCTGAGTGGGTGATCACACAGAGGGAAGCAAGCCATACCGACAACCTAGTCCACCCGCTTCCGCTCCCATCCAACTTTATCTTCGGAAGCAGCGATAGCCCTGCTTCCACACCTCACGCTACGCACTCTTCACACCCACACCCACTCCTTCTAGGTGACTCCTGGAAACCCCATAAACACCAAGAGCTGCGAGAAAGACAGATAAGGGTGGCAGTGGGCAAACACTGGGGGGTCAGGATTCATAAAGCCTTGCTGGCATGCTGGGCTTGGTCTCTGCTTGGGCTTCCCACACGGCTGGGTGGGCTGATTGATGGACAGCACTCCTTCCCTGATATTCTCCTTGCAGCATCACATTCCCCACATACTGCAAAGAGAGAGACAATTAAGTGAGATCTCTTTTTGTGATTTGGTGTAAATCCATTCAGTAGTTTTGGAGTTATTAAAGGAAAAAGAAATATATATCTAGGAATGCGGCTCATTTGCAGATCCACTCACAGGGGATCAGCGGATCCAGGGGAAAAGCAAGGCCCTGATTGGCAGGCCGCATCCGCAAAGAAAAGTTGCAGCCACCATTTTTTCTCTTGCATTGGGCTGAGAGGGAAACAATAAAAAACTGACATAAGGGCTCAGGATACAGGTATCCTGACTCCACAAGAGAGATGGAGGAATCCATGAGGCACCCCTCACTGGCAAAAATTGACCAATTCTGTTATTTGAAGCGATCTGCGGAGCCATCGCAGCGCTCAGGGCAATCCCCTGTGTAAACTTGCAAAGGATCAGCGGATCCAAAACACAATGATAAAAAATCACTCACACACCAAAACCAGCTGCAACCAGGCCCTAGTTGTATTAACGTGCTGTAATTTGATATTACTTTACGTTAAAAAACTACAAATTCACTGAAAACACACAAAGCTTACAGGAGTGTTACAGTTTGGTTGATGTTTTACCCATATAAAACCATAGACACTCAGCAGTGCTGTTGAGTAACTTTAGGTCACGAGTTATAGTGTCTTAACATAAGCATAACTATAAATATTACTATAACTGCTATATTTCTCCGGTTTTGTATGGGCAAAATGTTAACCTAACTATAACAACCCTGTAAACTTTGTTTTTTTCAGTGAATTATGGGCATCATTCTCAAAACTCATCACACCACCATGCCGCCATTGCGGACTAAACCCTCCTGGCCCTATTTTGAGTTTCCCGCTGGGCCGTAACATTGCAGCCAGCTTGTAAGTGAGGTGGCTGCAATGTGGTGGTGCAGCGGGTGCTGCAGTCCCGGTCGCGCATTCCACTGCCCGTAATTCGGGCAGTGGAATGCGTGATGGGGCGGTGCATGGGGGCCCCTCCACTGCCCATGCCAAGTACATGGGCAGTGCAGGGGCCCCCAAGGGCCCCCCAACACTCCTATTCTGCTATCTTTTCTATGGCAGTGTAAATCGCCATGGAAAGGCTGGCGGATGGGGACTCGTTATCACCAGGGCAGCGCTGCCCTGGTGGATTGGAACTGCTGGGACCGCCAGGCAGTATCAGCGATCGGACCGTGGCGGCTCCGCCACAGTCATAATGTAGCGGTTGGACCGCCATGACTGGAGTGGTCTGACGGCCACCGTGAGTCTGGAGGTCTGAAGACCGCCAGACTCATAATGAGGCCCTTTGTGTGTGTGTGGTGTGCAGTCAGTCCTCAAGGAGTCTACCTGCGGTGTCTGCACTTGTTTTACTTCATAGATAGTCTCAGTTATTTAACAAATAACAGCTAATAAGGGCTGAGTAAGTAGGTCTGGATTAGTCTAGCTCTCTTCGCTATATGGTAAATTACCCAGCGCAACTGGGGTGAACAGCTGCTTTCCAGACTTTAATGGAACTCAGGTCCAAATATAATACCCATGCACTAAAATATCGACCAACAACCTCCTTGATCTCCTTGATATTCCTCTATTTCTCTGCTCTTGGGGGAGGGGATAGGGAGCTCCAATAGCCTTGAGAGCCTCCTCTGGCCATTGCTGTGTCTCAGCAACGATGATGGACAACAAGCAGCAAAGCAGCAAAGCATTGGTTTGATTAAATGTGGGTTCACCAGTCGCGCCTGCCTCTCCAACCTGAACCTCCAACCTGAGCTTCTGGTGATGCTGAGTGGGTGATCACCCAGAGGGAAGCAAGCCATACCGACAACCTAGTCCACCCGCTTCCGCTCCCATCCAACTTTATCTTCGGAAGCAGCGATAGCCCTGCTTCCACACCTCACGCTACGCACTCTTCACACCCACACCCACTCCTTCTAGGTGACTCCTGGAAACCCCATAAACACCAAGAGCTGCGAGAAAGACAGATAAGGGTGGCAGTGGGCAAACACTGGGGGGTCAGGATTCATGAAGCCTTGCTGGCATGCTGGGCTTGGTCTCTGCTTGGGCTCTGCTTGGGCTTCCCACACGGCTGGGTGGGCTGATTGATGGACAGCACTCCTTCTCTGATATTCTCCTTGCAGCATCACATTCCCCACATACTGCAAAGAGAGAGACAATTAAGTGAGATCTCTTTTTGTGATTTGGTGTAAATCCGTTCAGTAGTTTTGGAGTTATTAAAGGTAAAAGAAATATAATCTAGGAATGCGGATCATTTGCAGATCCACTCACAGGGGATCAGCGGATCCAGGGGAAAAGCAAGGCCCTGATTGGCAGGCCGCATCCGCAAAGAAAAGTTGCAGCCACCATTTTTTCTCTTGCATTGGGCTGAGAGGGAAACAATAAAAAACTGACATAAGGGCTCAGGATACAGGTATCCTGACTCCACAAGAGAGATGGAGGAATCCATGAGGCACCCCTCACTGGCAAAAATTGACCAATTCTGTTATTTGAAGCGATCTGCGGAGCCATCGCAGCGCTCAGGGCAATCCCCTGTGTAAACTCGCAAAGGATCAGCGGATCCAAAACACAATGATAAAAAATCACTCACACACCAAAACCAGCTGCAACCAGGCCCTAGTTGTATTAACGTGCTGTAATTTGATATTACTTTACGTTAAAAAACTACAAATTCACTGAAAACACACAAAGCTTACAGGAGTGTTACAGTTTGGTTGATGTTTTACCCATATAAAACCATAGACACTCAGCAGTGCTGTTGAGTAACTTTAGGTCACGAGTTATAGTGTCTTAACATAAGCATAACTATAAATATTACTATAACTGCTATATTTCTCCGGTTTTGTATGGGCAAAATGTTAACCTAACTATAACAACCCTGTAAACTTTGTTTTTTTCAGTGAATTATGGGCATCATTCTCAAAACTCATCACACCACCATGCCGCCATTGCGGACTAAACCCTCCTGGCCCTATTTTGAGTTTCCCGCTGGGCCGTAACATTGCAGCCAGCTTGTAAGTGAGGTGGCTGCAATGTGGTGGTGCAGCGGGTGCTGCAGCCCCGGTCGCGCATTCCACTGCCCGTAATTCGGGCAGTGGAATGCGTGATGGGGCGGTGCATGGGGGCCCCTCCACTGCCCATGCCAAGTACATGGGCAGTGCAGGGGCCCCCAAGGGCCCCCCAACACTCCTATTCTGCCATCTTTTCTATGGCAGTGTAAATCGCCATGGAAAGGCTGGCGGATGGGGACTCGTTATCACCAGGGCAGCGCTGCCCTGGTGGATTGGAACTGCCGGGACCGCCAGGCAGTATCAGCGATCGGACCGTGGCGGCTCCGCCACAGTCATAATGTAGCGGTTGGACCGCCATGACTGGAGTGGTCTGACGGCCACCGTGAGTCTGGAGGTCTGAAGACCGCCAGACTCATAATGAGGCCCTTTGTGTGTGTGTGGTGTGCAGTCAGTCCTCAAGGAGTCTACCTGCGGTGTCTGCACTTGTTTTACTTCATAGATAGTCTCAGTTATTTAACAAATAACAGCTAATAAGGGCTGAGTAAGTAGGTCTGGATTAGTCTAGCTCTCTTTGCTATATGGTAAATTACCCAGCGCAACTGGGGTGAACAGCTGCTTTCCAGACTTTGATGAAACTCAGGTCCAAATATAATACCCATGCACTAAAATATCGACCAACAACCTCCTTGATCTCCTTGATATTCCTCTATTTCTCTGCTCTTGGGGGAGGGGATAGGGAGCTCCAATAGCCTTGAGAGCCTCCTCTGGCCATTGCTGTGTCTCAGCAATGATGATGGACAACAAGCAGCAAAGCAGCAAAGCAGCAAAGCATTGGTTTGATTAAATGTGGGTTCACCAGTCGCGCCTGCCTCTCCAACCTGAACCTCCAACCTGAGCTTCTGGTGATGCTGAGTGGGTGATCACACAGAGGGAAGCAAGCCATACCGACAACCTAGTCCACCCGCTTCCGCTCCCATCCAACTTTATCTTCGGAAGCAGCGATAGCCCCGCTTCCACACCTCACGCTACGCACTCTTCACACCCACACCCACTCCTTCTAGGTGACTCCTGGAAACCCCATAAACACCAAGAGCTGCGAGAAAGACAGATAAGGGTGGCAGTGGGCAAACACTGGGGGGTCAGGATTCATGAAGCCTTGCTGGCATGCTGGGCTTGGTCTCTGCTTGGGCTCTGCTTGGGCTTCCCACACGGCTGGGTGGGCTGATTGATGGACAGCACTCCTTCTCTGATATTCTCCTTGCAGCATCACGTTCCCCACATAGTGCAAAGAGAGAGACAATTAAGTGAGAATCACCAGGAGAGAGAGGGATTTTGGCTCCTCCTTCATGTTGGGGTGGGGTAAAACCGTAACCCAAAATGTGGACACCCCAAAATCGACCTCAATTAGTTGTTTTAGGATTTACTGGATCAGAGACAGTTTTAAAACTCAGTTTCATAAGGCAATGTGTCCCAGCATTAAGGCACCTCCCAAAACGTCAATTAACAGATTAAAATAATTCAGTAAATAATGGGACCCACTCAAAGACAGAGTTCAAGATCAATGAAAAGTTAAAAAGGTTTTATTACAAAAAATCGGTACAGATTCTTTTTTATCTTTTATTTTTTATTATTTTTTACATCAGTACACAACAAGATATATTGTCACTTTCAGAGAATAAAACGAAAGAAAAAAAAAGAAAAAAAAAAAAGGATCAACCAGGCTTATCCAAGAAATAATTTCCCCAGATTTGAGTGAACTTTTTAACATTGCCTATTCTCCTAGCATATCTCATCTCCTGAAGTCTAACTTGAATCATCCTATTGTACCATCCTTGACTAGTAGGAGATAATTCAGACCGCCAGTTTCTCAGCAGCAGTGACCTAGCCACCGCAGTGGCTATAAATACGAGCTTCTCCAGTCGAGGGGAGAGTCTTGCCTCGGGATCATAGCCCAGACTCAACAGGCGAATACTCGGAGATATGCGTACCAACACAATGGATGTTAACATTGCAACGACCTCTTCCCAGTATCTCTGTATACATTTGCATGTCGCTATCGTATGTATCCAGCCAGCTGCCCCTATTTCCTTGCACCGAAAACACATATTTGGGTGGCCGATCCCCATACGGGATAGGGCTTACGGGGTTCGATACAGCAGCCATTTGCTAAAAAAATATAATTCTGTGCCAATTAGCCCCTCGTAGCGCAGAGAAATGTAGGCAGTTAATAGTCTCCCAGTATTCACTTGAGAGCATCATGCCCTCCTGACTAACCCATTTCTTCTGAGCTCTTATCCCCAAATCCACTTTAAACCTTTCTGCCAAGAACCTTCTCCATTCCCCTGCATTCCCTACCCTCGAAGGAGTAACTAATTCTGATACCAATGATTGGGTAATAATGATAGAATTAATATCTAAGTCTTTAAAAACCTTCAGCAAAATATTGTAGGATCTGACCAGCAAAAGATCATTATTGACTGTGATCATGATTTTCCATGGGGCTTCCCAGTTACCCTCGACCCAGAAATCTCCAATTTTACTATACCCACCTTTTCACCGTGACTTCGTTAAGCTGAGTCCCTGAACCTAGAGAAATCTGTGAGAGTGGGGTGTCAAAATGTACAGAGGGGATTGAATATTTTCTAGCGAAATCCACTCTTCTCTTAAGAAACCATTTAAGAATTTTATAACAAACTTTTTTAGGCGATTTGGTCAAAAGGGCTGGGTTCCGAATATTATGCTCTTGGCATATTAGTACCCGAAAATCAATAAAAAACTTGGAGCCCATGAAGTATTCTAATTTAAAGCTAGCATAATAGTGTGCAAAGAAAGCATAGTAATAATCTTTGAAATTGGGTAAAGCCAGTCCCCCCTTCTCCTTATCGGCGTACAGTATACTCAAAGAGGCTCGAGCTTTTCGGTTCTGCCAGATAAAGGAGCGAAATAGGGATTCCAGTTTTTAAAAAAAGGGTTGCGTTAAAACACACGGAATAGCTGCAAACAAGAAATTGAAAAGTGGTAAAATTGCCATTTTAATTAATGTGGAACAGCCTAGTATCGAGAGAGGGAGAGGCCTCCAGCGAGTGAGGAAAGCCTGAGTTTTCTGAAGTAGAGGAGCGAAATTCAGCTCATAGAGATCACTTATATTGGCCGAATAGAAAACCCCCAAGTATCTTTTTGGGTTGGGATTTACGCATTCTCTTAATTCAGGAAGAAGACAATTAGGAGTAGTGCCACAAAGGATGATGTCGGTCTTGGTCCTATTAATCTTATAGCCACCGATTTGCTGAAATTCTTTAAATAAATTAAAGGCCGCTTCCTGAGAGGAGTATTTTGTGTCCAAAAACTAAATAATATCATCTGCATAAAGTTTAATTTTTCCCATTGATTTAAGCGGTGGCTGAGCCTGACTATTCTGTCTAATTTTAATGGCAAGTGGTTCAATAAAAAGGGCAAATAAGATAGGGGATAGTGGGCACCCTTGTCTAGTCCCTCGTTGTATTTGAAGCTGTCCAACAGACCTTGAGTATATAATAATATTAGCCTCGGCATTTGAGTACAGCCTTTGAATTAAAGAGATCACTTGAATGGGTACCTTATATCTAGATAAAATTAAATAAAGCGTGTCCCAAACAACCAAACCAAAGGCTTTCTCTGCGTCCAGCAGAAGAATAATGGCAGGGATTTTATTAGTCGTGAAATAATCAAGAGCCTCTGCTAAATAGTGCGTGTTTGTAGCCAGTTGTCGACCAGCCACGAAACCATTTTGATCGGGATGCACCAGTTTATTAATTACCCCATTAAGCCTATTAGCCAATAGTTTTGTCATTATTTTATAGTCTGTGTTTAACAATGAAATTGGACGGTAAGCATTTGGATCCTCCCTATCTTTATTTTTCTTAGGAAAGCTAACCACATTCCCTGTGTGCCAAGTTCTGGGGATTTCCTCGCCCTGTAATATACAGTTTAAAAGGGCTAAGAACTCCTCAGCAAATGCATTTATGAAAGTCTTATAGAACTCACCCGGTAAGCCATCCGGGCCACAGGTTTTCCCTGTGGGGAGATCCTTAACTACATCTAGAAGTTCCGGCTTTGTAAATGGTTGAGACAATCCCCTACGGTCCTCCTCTGAAAGAGAGGGAATTTTAAGACACGACAGGGACATCTCAGTGGTCCTGGAATCTATAACTGAAACATCACTATAGATTTGTTTATAGTGATCCAGCATGATTTGGTCAAGGTCTCGAGGCTCAGTGCGCCTAGCCCCAGTAATCGGGCATCTTAAAGCGTGTATAACATTGCCAGCGATACGATCTCTAGCTTGCCATGCCAAGAATTTTCCCGTAAAATTGCTTTCTTCATAACTTTTCTGTTTATAAGATCCATATTCTATATCAACTTTTTTTTTTTTAAATCCCGCTAACGCTTTCTTGGCAGCTTCGAAAGCCTTTCTATTAATATCCGAAGGGGCATTCAAATAAGAAACTAAACACTTGTAAACTACATCTTCCAGTGCCGCAGTTTGTTGTTTCAGAGCCCGTTTATCAGCTACCTCTTTAACGATCACCCAGCCCCTAAAGTAGGCCTTAAATGCATCCCAGAATATTGCTGGGGTTGACGACCCCTGATTGCGTTGAAATAATTCCCTTATTTCAACCTGTGAAGTTTGTATCCACCCTTCTTCCATCAAAAGGCGGAGATTGAAAATCCACCTTCTAATCTGCGGTGGTTTAATTATAGAGTGGAGTGAAATTTCCAGCAGCAGAAGGGCATGGTCTGAAAGACCAGAATGCTAGACGGATTGAGATCGATAACAGAGAGTTTCAGAGATCAAAAAGAAATCTATACGCGAGGAGCTTTTATACCGTGAAGAGATACAGGTATATTCCCTCACGTCGGGGGTGTTTGTCCTCCAAGGATCACATAATGCCAGCACCTTAACATAATCTCAAAACATCTTGGCTACTTTAGGTTTATACTGTCTCTTGCCTTTTACGGTAGAGTCTAGAGCTGGGTCCTGAAGAAAGTTGAAATCCCTCCCAATAATCATTTTCCCTGTCAGCTGGAGAAGGGAGTGAAACAAGTCTATACACGGGGCCGGATCATCCGTCAGAGGGGCATAAAAGCTAACAAAAATGAATCTCTCCATTGCAACTGTACACTGAACCCAGCACCAACGCCCTTCAGGGTCAGAGAGAAAGTCCAGCGGTTGTGCATTCAGGGTTTTAGCTAAAAAAACTGCCACCCCTCTATGAGCCGCTGAGGCTGCCGCAAGAACTTTAAAATCAGCCATTTTTTTAAACATTTGAAAACCGGAAACTTTATGAAATGGAATATGGGTTTCTTGAAGAAATATAACTGAGGGATTAAGATCAATTACCCTCTTTTCGATAGCGGACTTTTTCCTATGATTGTTTAATCCATTAATATTCCAGGATAGGAATCTTAATGGCAAAAGTGATTGTGTCATTTAATTAAATTTTGAGCTAGTGTGCCTGTAGCCTCACTAAATCTGGAGAAAAAAACCCTAATCAATCGTGACGATCCTTTACATTGACTAAAACAGATCTTAATATCCATACCCCCCTTTGCCCCCCCTCCCTTTAGTGGCCCACACCTGGAACCCTCCCGCCTGGACGATCCGGGGCCACATCCCTCCCCCACCCTTTGTCCCACTTCTTTCCTAGCAAGGTGCCTTGTCATAGCACCCTGGGCTAGAGGTAAGAGAGAGAAAATTAGAGTAGTCTGTCCATACGCTACGGCAAAAAAAAACAACAACAAAAAACACAAACCAAGCAAACAAAAACAAGCACACAAAAAAAAAGAAAAAAAAAAAAAAAGGAAAAAACAAAACAAAAAGGAGGTCGGGCCTCTACTATGAGACTGTCATTTCTAGTATTCAATAAATCCTTATAGTCTTTCTTGCATTCTTCCCCCGCCCCCCCTTTCTCGTGCCGACTGTTCGGAGTTTTGAATTACATGCAACAAAGATTTAGCAGCATCAACCGTATGAATGAAGTTTGAATGACCCTGAAAAAACACTTTAAGTTTTGATTGTTGCACGAGGCCTGCCGGCGCCCCTGCTTTTTGGAAAGCTGGAATCATATCTTTTAGCTCTCTCCTTCGATGCACTGCCACCACTGACATATCTGAGAAAATCTTGAATGTATAGTCCCCCGGAATCTGAAACGTTTTAGTTCTGATTGCTTTCTGGAAAATTTGTTCCTTGATACGAAAGTCCCCAAAGTTCACTAATATAGTTCGAGGATATTTAGAGTTTGATGGTTGGTCCGCCGGTACCCGATGGGCTCTCATGATTGTTAGATCCGGATACTTATCCTCAGACCCTGCTAGAACATGACTTTTTATAAGATCTGTTACCAACTCGGTGACAGTCTGACCGTTTTTGCGCCCTTCAGGGACTCCCGTAAAACGCAAATTCAATCTACGTGATCGATTTTCAGCATCATCCAGACAAATTTGTAGATCTAGCAGGTCAGCTTGGCATTTTGCCAGAGACGGTTCTACCGTCACCCGAGTATCCTCCTGAGCAGAGACTCGTTGTTCAATACCTGTAACTCGTGAGTTAAGCTGCTGGATGTTACTACAGATCAGGTTCAGTTGGGATTCTGTTCTCTGATTTGCATCATCCTGGGAGACTTTTAATGCCTTCAACTCACTTAGAATCTGCAGAAGTAAGTTGTCCGCAGGAACACCGGTGTCTGACATAACTGTCACTCCCTGTGCAGAGGCTTCCCTTAACACCTTAGGCCCGGCCGAATCAACAGAAGAAGCAATAGAGGAAGAAATGTGGATAGAAGCTTCAGTTACTGCGTTTGGCCCTGCTTTGTTGATCAATTCTTGTGCTGATAGTGAAGCTGAGTCAACCAGCTGCGAAGGGGGAGTGTGGGTAATGCTGGATACCAGATGATCTTCCTTACGATTCCTTCCACTTCCAAACAAAGGAAAAAGGGGTCTAGAAGCAGATCCAGTATTCACTGTTGGATCGCCAGCTATCTCAGAGCTGCTGCCGGCGATCGGCCGAGTCAGTAATGGCGAGCCCTTAATTAACCCTGGACTAGAATCCAGATCCGATGGGGGGGCCCTTGAATCATCAGACGGACAATCCAGGCTAAGGGGGGTGCTGGACGAATTGGCTTCTAAGGGTGGAGGGCTGATAGGGAGAGGTGCAGGCAGACTAGAGACTGAATCCATAGCTGGAATTAAAGGAGGGGGGGCAGAGTCCAGAGCCTTGTGCAGGTGGTTATCCGAAGGGGCTGGTCGCTTCTGTTTGGTAGTGCGAGTTTTCCTAGGAACTCTGGCAGCAGAGCGACCTGCAAAATGTGGAGACCGCCGCATTTTACCCTCTCCCCCGGAGGGAAAAAAAAGGAAATTGAATTACACTAGCAAATTCCAACAAACAAAAAAAAAAAAAAAAAAAAAGAGGGGGGTGGGGGAAAACAAAAGGTGAGGTGAGACCTCTTTAAAAAAAAAGTCCTTTGCCAGCCCTAATACAGTCCTTCTACGAGTCCCTTCAACCCCAATCCTCCTTTAGGTAGTGCTGAGTACCAAAAAAAAAAAAAAAAATGTTCCCCCCCCCCCCTCTTTCTTACTTATCCCCTTATGTTCCCCCCCCCATGGAAATATACCAAGTGAAATAAGCCTTGAGTACTAGGCAAATCCAGGGAATTCTATAAGCAGATCCACCTGAAAAAAAAGAAGAGGGGAGAAACAGAAAGAGAAAAAAAAAAAAAAGAATCTTGAGTTGGGGATACACGAATATACGGAATTATGACTCTCTGCTTCACTGCACCTTAAAAAATCTACTTGAGCCGTTACCTCTCCCGTGAGAAAAAAGCCCTGGAAAAGCCACCTCTACTCCGCGCCTCCGATGTAAATTTCTTGCAGTTTTCTTCTTCTCCTCGAGGACTGGCCAGCGTCCTCCGACAGGGAGCCAGACATCTGTGCCTCCAGTAGCCCGAAAAAATGGCAAAAGAGACCCTTGGGAAGCCCCCGCGTTGATACAGCTAGGAAACGCCTGGCTCGGCGTCCCTAGCAACTTTGCCCGTCTTTCCTTTCAGCAGCGAGGCTTCCGCAATCCATCTACAGACCCGGCTTCAACTAATGCTCCATGCGGCTTCAGATTTTCAAACCGGCTAGGGACACCTCGGCGTCCCTAGCAACCTAACCCAGCTCCGGAGTGGCTTCCGCGTTCCTCCGGCAAGCCCAGCTTCAGTAATTGTTCCAGGGCGGCTTCCGCATTCCTTTAGCCGCAGCGCGTCTTGTCTCAGCTCCTACTGCCTCACAGCCTCAGCCGCAGAGCATGACGGGAGCTCTCGCGGCCATCCCCCCACGCTGGTACAGATTCAATGGATTGAAGCTTCTTAGATGTAAATTTATACAGAGAATACAGAATCAGAAAATTATGTTAAGTCCCAAATGAGCAGCAAAATCGGAAAGAACTCTGACAGCATCCCTAGTAGAACATGAAAGTGTCCAAAATCCCTGGCTCACCCACAGAATCAAGCAGCTCCTTTACACAATTCTTGCTTAGCAAATTTGAAAAACTGCTAAATCATTGTTTCTTTAGCAGTGTAAAGTGTAATTTCTTTAGCAAATCAGAACACAAGGAAAACTGCATGGCATTATGCGGGGGAAGCAGGAGTGAACGACAGAGATGGCATCCCTCTTGTCTTAAATGGCATTTTACATAGGAAATGTGCATAGCTATGATGCAGTAACAAACACATTTCTACACATCATATGAAACTCAAGCCAATTAAAATTATGCTAATTTAGTCTATATTTGTAAATTAATGTGTAAACAGACATAAGAATCATATTTTTATGCACAAAACAGAATCCCCAAAAAACACTGGGAGTCAGGAGCACATGTTTTGATTGGGCAGACAGAGTGTTCTTCTACAAAAAAAAGTGGCTGCTCTCCAAAGAGCTATAATCATTTTATTTATTCAGCTGCCTGTGCTTGAACTTTCAGGGTTACACATATGATACTGTAATGCCATTACAGTGCCTTAGCTAACTAGATAATTGCTGGTGTTTTTCTCTGGCAGCAGCACAGATGTTAGGAGGGCAGTCATTAATCCACATGGATTTTTAGGTCTGGCTTGACAGGGCAACTTTCACACTTTAACCTCAGCTAATATTATCTACAGTTCTTTGCTTCCGCATAAATACATATCCATTCCTATGCTACTTGCAATCCTTCACATTACTTCCTTCAAAGTTAAGACTATTGGCATTGCTGGTGCTTGTTTTCATTTTACAGTTTGTGTAGAATATTTGAAAAAGTTAAAATATTTCGCTAATGCCAGCATGCAGAAAAATAATAGTGTCTCTAACAGTTGATTGTTATTGTACATATTACTTTCCAGTAATTGCCCTAATTTATGTGACCCGAGCTCAGTAATTTTCACAGTGTGTTTTTATGGTTCGCTTGCAGACATTTCTTGCTCGTTTACTTTGTGTTTCTCCACAGTGCCTCTAATTATAAGACAGCTCCTGCAGAGCCCTCCTATTTGGGGGCAGCTTTGATAAGTCTCCTTATTTCCTTTAGCAGTTCTATGTTTGCTCAACGATTGTAATGGCTCACTTCGAAGCAACAGGATCCCTGTGTTTTTTACACTGACTGTAGTCACTCAAAAGCTGCCTCATGCTGGCTGGTAAATTTCGTGCAGAACAGCTGCTGTTAATATTTATTGTGGTAGCAATAGGAGCAATTTCTTGTTTCAGTTCTTACGAAGGGACCTATTCACCAAGGTGAGCGTATCTTTTTTGGAATTTTGCATCGGGATTCACAGAATGTGGATAAATCTAGGGCCATATTTATACTTTTTTACGCAAAACTGCGCTAACGCAGTTTTGCGCCAAAAAAATTAGCGCCGGCTAACGCCATTCTGAAGCGCCATGCGGGCGCCGTATTTATTCAATGACGTTAGCCGGCGTTAGCCGCCGGCGCTGTCTGGTGTGCGTTAAATAAAACGACGTACACCAGGCAGCGCCGGCGTAGGGGGAAAATGGCGTATGCGCGTCCACAAATGGTGCAAGTCAGGCTGAGGCAAAAAAATCGCCTCAACCCGATTTGCGCCATTTTTTTACGACGCCCAATCCCCATTGAAATGACTCCTGTCTTAGCAAAGACAGGAGTCATGCCCCCTTGCCCAATGGCCATGCCCAGGGGACTTCTGTCCCCTGGGCATGGTCATTGGGCATAGTGGCATGTAGGGGGGCACAAATCAGGCCCCCCTAAGCCACAATTGTTTTTTTAAAAAAATACTTACCTGGACTTACCTTAATGTCCCTGGGGTGGGTCCCTCCATCCTTGGGTGTCCTCCTGGGGTGGGCAAGGGAGGCAGGGGGTGTCCCTGGGGGCAGGGGAGGGCACCTCTGGGCTCATTCTGAGCCCACAGGTCCCTTAACGCCTGCCCTGACCCAGGCGCTAAAATCCGGCGCTAATGCGGGTTTTTTAGACCCGCCCACTCCCGGGCGTCATTTTTGCCCGGGAGTATAAATACAACGCATATGCATCGGAGTCATTTTTTAAGACGGGAACGCCTACCTTGCATATCATTAACGCAAGGAAGGTGTTCACGCAAAAAAATGACGCTAACTCCATGAACTTTGGCGCTAGACGCGTCTAACGCCAAAGTATAAATATGGAGTTAGTTTTGCGTCGAATTTGCGTCTAAAAAAACGACGCAAATTCGGCGCAAACGGAGTATAAATATGCCCCCTAATGTTTAAAGATGAAAGGCACGCATGGTGGAAGATAATCTGCCAGTCTGATAGATATTACACATGGGTTTAGGGCCCCAGTTGGAAACTGAGCATGAAGGGAAGCATGAAAAATACAGGTCAAACTCACAATCTCTTGGTTTGTGAGTTTTCTCTTAATTTTATAGGTCATTTTCTACCCTCACCTTACTGGTAGATAAAGTAAATAAAGACAAAAAATCCATTTTAAAAATGAATAGGGACAATTTTATATAAAGCCCTATTCAAGTATCATGTCCAGAACAAAATCTTAGAACATGAACAAATCAAAAACAGTAAGTAACCAAGACATTACATCCTCGCCCATCTTTCTCGTCTCAGTCCTTAAACAATGAGACAGTACCCAAGCAGAAAATATTGATTAATTGCATACTTATTTGGCCAGATATTTTACTGGTAGAAAATACTGGCTGGATGCTGGATGTACTGTTTGCTTCTGCGTAATCACAATCTTCACTTACATTGTCTACTACAACGTGCATGCACATTGGTCCTGTGGGTAGTTTTTCCTCTTGTATTGCACCATAGTGGTGCTCACTACCGAAACATAAAAGGAAATAGTTCTAACATTTCTTTAAATATTATCAGTGGTCCTGAGTCTTGCTTAGAGATACCTCTTAATTCGCAGATTTTTACCTATTTTGATAGAGGACTATTCGAATGTTCTTTTGTTTCCATTTTATCTTAACACCATGCTGTTCAACAACACAAGCGTCTGTACAAATCATCTATGAACAATATGTCAATACTTTCGCCAATCTTGATGTACTGTACGGCAGGTAATGCACTCGTCCTTGTTCTTATCTTGAATCATAGGTAAAAATCTATATACTAAGGAAAAAAAGTAAGGTGGTATCTATGGCATCCTCCCCAGTTTGGGAGCATGTAAAAAAATACCCCACACAAGGAGCTCTGTAAAAGACCTCTTTATTCTTTATCATACTATCATATTATTGTGCGCTGCTCGCATTGCATCATAACATTTATAATGACACCTTAACACCTCACATCCAATTATGTAATTGTTGTCTAGAGTCCACCTAAGACCGGGAAGGCCCTAGCACACATGATATCAAAGACACTACATCTCCCCCTTTGTTAAATAAAAAGTACAAACAACATTAGCATCCTATTTCTTCAATCAACCACAGAGGCGCTTGCACTGGTCTGCCAGATCAGTTAGTATGAGGTAGTTGCGATACATCATCATCATGCATCAATGACATAGGCTCAGATGTGTTCAGGAGGGGTTGTCTTGCTTGTGAACTCAGGAGCCGATGGACACTGAGTTAAGTGTTTAAAGTGTGACAAGTCCTGTAAGATGGATTTTCTAGGACAATGAGCTGTCACCATGTGTCCTTTGCATGTCACAACCCTCAAAGGGTCAACATCAAACGTAGTGTCTGTTTTCTGCTTTCATTTCTTCTTTGACCCATACTAAGTACCCTTTCTCAAAGACTGCTTCCTGGGCATGTCGGAACTGATCAGTATATGTTTTCATTTTGTGCTTTTGAGAAGTATCTGTGACATGAATCGTATCAGCATTCATCAATCGGTCCAATGTCCATTGTAGCCGCTTGGTTCTGATGGCTCTCCCAAATAGCAGGTGGCAGGGCTCTCACCAGTTGTGGAGTGAGGAGCTGATCGATAGGCAGAAAAGGCTGGGCGCAGGGCTTGATTTAGATTGGTTCCCTCCATCAACGTTTGCTGAACTGCCCTTTTGAGAGTGCCCATAAATCGTCAACAACACCATTGACTTGGGGCTAATGAGGTGTACCTTTTTGGTTCTTAACATTGGGTTGACCAAGAAACTTTTTGATTTCTTTGCTATTGAAAGGTGTTCCATTATCAGATTTGAAAATAGCAGGGATGACCCATGCTACAAAGATGGCATCAAGCCGCTCAATTGCCTTGTCATAGGTTGTCGATGATAAGTCTTCCGCCAAAGGAAAACACGAGTATTCATCAAAGACTACTATGAGATGATGTCCATTTTCTAGAGGCCCAAAGAAATAAATTGCAACTCTCTCCTAGGCATGCACAAGAACGTCAGATGTTGTTAATGGATGCTGTGTCACCCTGGGGGATAAACAGTTACAAAGAAGACACGCTTTCAACTGTTTCTCAATTTGTTCATCTAGGCGAGGGAACCACAATCTGGGGGTCATTACAACCCTGGCGGACGGTGTTAAAGCGGCGGTAAGACCGCCAACAGGCTGGTGGTCTTTTTTTGAGTATTATGATCATGGCGGTTACCGCCATGGTCATCCGCCGCTTCTCCGTTCCGCCCGCCAAGGCGGAGACGACCGCTGGGCTGGAGACCTGGGTCTCCAGCCCGGTGGCCGTCACAATACCGCTGCCGGTATTGTGACCCGGCTTATCGCCGTGTATTTCCAGCGGTAGGAACCGCCATGAAATCCATGGCGGTAAGCACTATCAGTGCCAGGGAATTCCTTCCCTAGCACTGATAGGGGTCTCCCCCACCCACCACCGCCACCCGACTCCCTCCCCTACACCCCCCACTACCCTTGCCACCCCCCAAAGGTGGCAGGGCCCCCCTCCCCACCCCGACCCCGACATTACCTTACACATACACACCCGACACGCACACAGGCACCACCAACATACATACACGCACACACACCGACATACATGCCAACATCCACACACACAGTCAGACACGTACACCCACCTTCACACATTCACGCACACATCCACACAGACATACCTACAGACATACATGCACTCATTCCCAAAACACGCAACACCCCCGCAAGCATACACGCACTCACACCCCCCTCTACATACACAGACGCACACCCCCATGCACCCACACAACACACAACATCCCCCCACCCCCTTCCCCTAACGGATGATCGACTTACCTGTTCTGTCGATCCGCCAGGAGGGGACGGGAGCCATGGGGGCAGCTCCGCCGACACCACACCGCCAACAGAACACCGCCGCGCAGAATCACAGGACGTGATTAGCTGGGCGGTGTTCTGTTGGCGTGGCGGTGGAGGTGGAGCAACCTCCACTTCCCCGCCACCCGCAAGTATGGCTGTTGGCGGCTCGCCGTTGGAAAAACGACGGAGGGCAGCCAACGGTCATAATACGCTGAGCGGCAAACTGCCACTACTGGCGGTCTTCCGCACGGCGGTCCCTCGGCGGTCTTGTTAAAAGACCGCCGAGGTTGTAATGACCACCTCTGTCTCTTAGGGCTGTTTTGGTGGCTACAATGCCACAATGTCCTTCATGGGCTAGTTTGATAACTTGTTGTCTCAGGCTCTCAGGTATGACAATTCTTCAGCATCTCATTATAATACCCTCTTGGGTGACGGATAGCTCATCCTGTACATTTGTGAATTTTTTAGAATCAACATCATCAGCTAAAGGTCAAACACTTGTCTTCCAAGATTGCACTACAATGAGGTCTTTGAGGATGAGCATGTCTTTATCTGCTTTTGTAGCAGCAATAATCTTTTCAATGGATAGAGCTGCTGGCGTGCTGGATCTCACAGTGAAGCTGAGATACTCTTCAGCTGCTTTGGTTGTCAAACTGTTGTAATGTAGAGGCACTCGTGGGAAGTAATCTGTGGAGTTTTTGTCTTTCCCCTGCTTGTGTACAATCATGTAGTCATACTCTTGCAGGTGCAATCCCCACCTCTCTATGCGAGAGGGCATCTTAGCTTTCGGGTTTCCATAGATAGTAAACAATGCCTGGTGATCTGTGATGTTAATGAAATGTTTTTCATTTAAAAAAAAATGAAAATGTTTGCAGGCCCACATTAATGCCAGACTCTCTCTTTCTCTGGCCCGAGAGTAGGCACGTTCTGTTTCAGATAGGCTTCTACTGGCATAGTCCACAATGTTCCTCTGGGCATTCAGATGGCTATTGTGTTAAACAAGGATTGCCCCCAGCCCCACCAGGTTTGCATGTACTGTGATCTAAGTATGTAACATGGGGTCAACATAGACCATTTCAGTTGCATTCTCAATCACATGTTTTATTTCTTTGAAGCTGTGATCCCATTCAGTAGACCACTAAAATGGGACATTCTGTTTTGTTAAGTCTCACAGTGGGGCACTCACTGTAGCACAGTCATGAATGCCTAAGAATGAGCATAACATGGTTACATCCTGTTTGAGGGCAGGTAGATGACGGTGCTTGCACCTTATACGGGTCAGTAGGCAATCCCCCCATCAGAGAATATGTGCTCAAAAAATTTAAGGTTGGTTTTGTGAAACTCACACTTTGCTGCATTCACAGTGAGACCTGCTTCAGCAAGTAATTTACACACCTGTGTAAGAGCCTTGCCATGCTCCTTTTGTGTTGCCTCAAACACCAGTTTGTCATCACTGTAATTGAAAGCATGCGTAACAGGTTGAATAATTCGGTGAACAACATCTTGAAATATCTCCACAGTCGAAGGTACTCCAAACTCAGGCCCTTATTACAACCCTGGCGGTCGGAGATAAAGTGGCAGTAAGACCGCAAACAGACTGGCGAACCAAAAAATGGGATCACGACCACAGCGGAAACCGCCATTTTAGACAGCCACTTTAACACTCCGACAGCCAAGGAGGTAGCAACAAACACCGCGGCGGTCACCGCCAACAGACAGGCGGAAGACAATGTACCACCCACTGTATTACAAGGCACCAATCCGCCAGCTTTTCTGGGACGGTACCAATGACATCAAAAGCATGGCGGAAACAGTACACTGAAGGGGAACCACTCACCTTTCGACACTCAACGAAGAACCAGGATGTCATGTAGCCCAAACTGGATGTCATCCCCATGCTGGTGTATATACTAATACACCAGGAATTTGAAAGAAGGTGGCGGCGACGACGACAGTGAGTACTGCACCTAGCACACAGGGGAAGGGGGCAGGAAAAAGAGAGTGACACACACACACAACACTCCCACCCCCACCCTCATCCACAACACCATACACACAAAAACATGCAACAACATTACAGTTGTCCCCCATAACCCCTTGGAAGAACGCAAGGACAAAAAGAATTGAGTCAAATCTTTCATGTATTAGAAATAGGCAGAGAAAGTAAACGATGTGAAAACCCATTATATACAAATATTTACAATATGTACAGAAGGCCGTACACTGTCCTTTGCAAATGTCTATGGCCCAGTGGGCAAAAAAATCATAGGCGAAGCCCACACTTGACTGCTGCCTCAAAACAGAGGGAACACTGCAGGGGCATCAGGACGAAAACACACAGGCACCTCAGGGGGAAGGGGGGCACCTCAGCCGGAAGATGGTACTACTCCACTGCTCCTGGAGGGGGCTACATGCCCACAGCGATGTCCTGTTGAGTGCAAAGCCACTGTCTCTCAAGTGGGTGGTTTGTTCACTGTTTGGTCCTGGGGTGTGCAAAGCCACAGTCTCTCAAGTCTCTCAAGTGGGTGGTTTGCCCACTGTTTGGTCCTGGGGAGTGCAAAGCCACAGTCTCTCAAGTGGGTGGTTTGCCCACTGTTTGATCCAGGGGAGTGCAAAGTCACAGTCTCTCAAGTGTGTGACATGTTCCACTGGTTCTGGAGGGGGCTTTGTGCCCAGTCTGCTTCATCCTGCCAAGGAATGGGTGAGTGGATGCATTTCTCCACTGGTTCTGGAGGGCGCTTTGTGCCCTGTCTGCTTCATCCTGCCAAGGATTGGGTGAGTGGATGCATTTCTCCACTGGTTCTGGAGGAGGCTTTGTGCCCAGTGATGCTGCGCCTGGGGTGTGGCAGTTCACATTCCCTCACTCGGTGTGTGAGGCACGAGATGTGCAGGGAACAGGTAGCATGATACTCCATGGAGGTAGAGCCACACTCCATCCTGCGGCTACTTAGGCTGCAAACTGTTGGTAGTGCCAGTGATGGTGGTGGTGCTTCAATTGTTGGGTGCTGGGTCCAGGACGTCTCCAGGAGCCTCGGACGGCTGCCCACTGGGGATGCTGTTGATGTCCGATGTAGTGGCACCGGCTGGGCATGTGGCAGTGCATATGGTGGTGCAGGTGGCAGTGCCTGCGGCGGTGTCTGCGGCAGAGATGCTGCCAGTGCTGCCCATGGTGCAGGTGCTTGCAGTAGTGGAGAGAGACACCAGGCCATCTCCAGCAGCCTCAGACGGCTGCCCACTGGGGATGATGCTGGTTACTGTCATTGTGGCAGCCGCAGTGCAGGGGTGGTGCAGATGGTGGGGCAGGTGGTGGTGCAGGTGGCGGTCATTGTAGCGGTGCTCACCGTGGTACAGGTTGCTGGCCTGGCAGGACAAATGGTGGTCACCAGTCCCTCACCTGGAGGCTCTGAAGTGACTTGCCTTTCCCTTTTTGTCCCATCCCCACCTTGCTAGACACTGATGGGACCTTGGCATTGTCCTCTTTGGTCTTGGATGAGGCCTTGCTGGGTGCATTTTGTGTCCTGTCCGTGCTGAATAAAGGCTCCTTCTTAACCTTGGCAGGTGGTGGAATTGGGAGGTCTCTAGCATCTGTATGTGGCACATTGCCAGCCCTGACGGGTGTCCCCTTCGATCCTCTCGGACTTGCAGGGACCACAGCGGATGCCGATTTGGTGGCTGAGGTGCTGGCCTGGGATCTAGACATCCTTGCCCTAGGGGAAGGACGGGGGGAGGCATAGGGAAGGGGTCAATGTTAGCCAGGAAAGGTTATTTAAACACACTGGGACGGGAAGATGGAGGGGTGTGGGAGTGGAGGAAGAGGTAGTGGTTGTAGAGGTGTACGTCTGCTGAGTTTGGGTAAAGGTGCATGGGCTGGAGGCTATTGTGAGGTGGATGGCTGTTGAGTGGGTATGTGCCTGCGTTTGTGTACTTTGGGAGAAGGGCTCACAGACACACTGGGAGAGGACACAGGAGATGTGTGCATGGTTGTGGGGGTGGTGATTGCTCGTGAGGGGTGTGTTGTGACGAGCGTGCTGGTGATGGAGGCAGTGGCTGATGATGTAGTGCATGCAGGTGTGTGTGAAGACACTACTGGGAGGGAGGTGGACGAAGAGGAGGAGGAGGACACAGTGGAGGAAGTGGATGTTGGTATGTGTGCATGGGTATGTTGCTTGTGTGAGTGCCTGTGTGATGATGTGTGGTGCTTATGTTTTCCTGAGCCACTTTTGTGTGTTGATGTGTGTGCATGCTCGTCTGAAGGTGTGCTTGGGATAGGGTGAGGTAGAGGGGATTGGGGCTGGGTAGTGGAAGTTGGGGGGGGGGGGGAAGCTGGACACAGGGACAATGGCTGCCATCAGTGCTGAGGCCAGAGCCTGAAATGCTCCCTGTTGGGCCGCCACGCCAGAATGAATGCCCTCCAGGTATGCATTTGTTTGTTGCAAATGCCTCTCGACACGCTGGATGGCATTCAGAATGGTTGACTGCCCAACAGTGAGGGATCTCAGGAGGTCAATAGCCTCCTCACTTAGGGCAGCAGGACTGACTGGGGCAGGGCCTGAGGTGCCTGGGGCGAAGGATATGCCCACCCTCCTGGGTGAGCGGGCACGGGAAACAAGCTGAGGGGCTGCTAAGAGGGCGGTGCTGCTAGTGGGGGTGGCGGCTGTACCTGTTGTTGGGGTGGGCACAGAGGTGTCCACCACCGCCAGGGAGCTTCCATCGGAGGAGGAGTCGCTGTCACTGGTATCCCCTCCTGTCCCCGCCGTGGAGCTCTCCTCGCACTCCGTCCCACTGGTGCCTTCACCCTCAGTGGGTTCGCCCTCATGGGTCATGTGGGATGCAGCTCCCTCCGTCGCCGGTGCCTCTGCTCCTCCGCCAGATGATGCTAATGCATATAAGGACAGGGTGACAAAACAAGAAGGGGGGGAGCCACAGAGGATACACATGGTCAAGGCCAGCAACACCACTACCGTTGGCATACACAAAACACACTGTGCTGCGCTATGCACTCGGCCATGCCCAACCACTCACTAAGGTACTCACCAGCCCATGGGGTACAATTCCTAACGCCAGCATCTGCACACATGACACCCACTGGACTCTGCCCAGTAGCAGTTGGCCACTTGTACCATAGGGGTAGGGGTGCTTCAGATCCTGCAAACAAGGGACCCTGCCATGATCGCCCTGGCCTAGGGGTACCCACAGCCCACATCCCCCACCCAGCTAGTTCCTAAAGTGCGCAAAGTCAGCTTCCTGAAACTGTACTCACACCCTTGTGGCTGCTGTGAAGCCCTCAAGCGCCCATCTAACTCCGGATAGGCCACCGCCAGGATGCGGAACATCATGGGGGTCATGGTGCGACGGGCACCCCTTCCACACTGGGAGGTCAGCCCCAGCTGGGCCTCCACCGTCTTCTTGGTCCAGTGGCGCAGGTCCTCCCATCTCTTGCGGCAGTGGGTGCTCTGCCTGTGATATATCCCCAGGGTCCGCACCTCCTTGGGGATGGCACGCCAAATACCCTTCTTTTGGTGGGCGCTGACCTAGAGGGAAAAGACAGCGGAAATTGTAATTACTCACCCATCCGGACCGTCATACTCATTGCCCACCAGTTCCCACCCATGCCCTGACGCACATACAGTGACCACCTTTCATGCAGCATTCATGACAGGATGCCTTAGCACCCCCCAACATGTGGCTTACATCCACACCACTCCAATCAGGCATTGGCCACACATCATGCTCACAGTGTACTCACCTGTTTGTCTGGAGGACCGTAGAGTAACGTGTACTGGGGGAGGACCTAATCCACCAGTTTTTCCAACTCCTCTGCAATGAAGGCAGGGGCCCTTTCCGCAGACACTCTAGCCATTGTTGCTTCCAGACTCAGGTCAAAGCAGCACTTGCAGTGTAGGTCCTCTCCTGTTGATGGTCAGGTAGCAAGTGAGTGAATAGGTAGGAAATGGCGGTGACGTCCACGGCGGTGCGTACCGTCACTGCCGGCATACATCACCATTGGCTCCTGAGACCCATAGGGCCCAATGATAACCAATGCAGAGTTGCACGGTGGTCATCGACCGCCTACCGTGACGAAGCACAATGCCAGCGCAGTTACCTCATTTCCCCTTGTCCCTCCTCACAGGTCAGGCAGCCGCCAGTTCAGGGTGGCACATGACATGGCATCTAACTGTGTCACAGCACATATTGGCACATATACTGACTCTCGATTTCAAACACTCCTTCTGTGACATTAATTCAAACACAGTTGTGCTATCTATGTTGAAATATGACCTTCTGCTCACCATTCTCCTCCATAGGCTACAGCCGCTGAGGCAGATGATGAGATAGCGGCATCCTCCGGTGTACAGACCCCTGGTGGACCTGTCGACAATGGAGGACAGACACATTATCATCACATACAGACTTGATCGTGCCACAATCCAAGAACTGTGTGCCCAATTGGAGCCAGACCTGATGTCAGCTATCCGCCAGCCCACCAGAATACCCCCTCAAGTGCAGGTCCTGTCAGTGCTCAAGTTCCTGGCAAGTGGCTCCTTTCAAACAACAGTGGCCATGGCATCAGGGATGTCTCAGCCAATGTTCTCCAACGTGTTGACCAGAGTGTTGTCTGCCCTGCTGAAACACATGCGCAGCTACATCGTCTTCCCCCAGGTGGAGGATATGGCCACAGTGAAAGCTGACTTCTATGCCCTGGGACATATCCCCAACATCATTGGTACCATTGATGGTACACATGTGGCATTTGTTCCCCCCCACAGAAATTAACAGGTGTACAGGAATAGAAAAAGCTATCATTCGATGAATGTGAAAATGGTGTGTTTGGCGGACCAGTACATATCCCATGTCAATGCCAAATATCCTGGATCAGTGCATGACGCCTATATCCTGAGGAATAACAGTATACCTTATGTGATGGGCCAACTCCAGAGGCACCGGGTGTGGCTAATAGGTGAGCCCAAGGTCCCCACACAGTATGAGTAGGTGTCTGGGTATGGGGTTGTCCCTAAGGGTTAGTGTGTGTCTAAAGGTTGTCCCTGGATATTTCCAGGTGACTCTGGTTAACCCAACCTCTCATGGCTACTGACCCCAGTGAGGAATCCCAGGACAAGGGCAGAGGAACGTTACAATGAGGCACATGGGTGTACAAGGAGGATAATTGAGAGGACCTTCGGCCTCCTGAAGGCCGGGTTCCAGTGCCTCCATCTGACTGGTGGATCCCTGCACTACTCACCCAAGAAGCTGCACCAGATCATCGTGGCATGCTGTATGTTGTACAACCTGGCCTTGAGACGCCAGGTGCCTTTTCTGCTGGGGGATGAGCTTGGGGATGGTCTTGTGGCAGCGGTGGAGCCTGTGGACAGTGAGGAAGAGGAGGCAGATGAAGAAGATGTGGACAACAGAACAAACATTATCCAGCATACTTCCAGTGACACACAAGTAAGAGACTGTCACTCAACTTCACATTTCAGTATACTTTTGGACATTGTACATGGCGGCCACTGACTATTCCCTTTGGATTCCCTTTTTTCAGATCCGTGTACCCCATTCTGGCTCCTGCTACGTGTACTGCTGCCCACCAACTGTCATACATTGGTATAATTCAATGAACATAGACGTTGCAATGCTTTGAGAATGTTGTAAGAATACATCTTTCCAATCATTACACTGACTCCAGTATGGTTTATATTTAAATGGTGTTTATGTTTTGTGCTAATTAGTATGGCGGTACGGGCAAGGGGCTGGGGTGATGGTGGAGGAAGGTCCATGGTAGAGTCCAGTCTCTTGGTATCACAGGTGCATTGTCCAATGGGGCATAGGAAGGGGAGTAATGGCAGTTCAAGGTGGACAGGGTGACATAGTGGGACATGATGGTGACAATCAGGCGAGTCTTGTTTCCTAGTGGGGGTCTTGGCATTGTTCTCTGGCTTCTGCCTGGATCACAGGAACCGTTTGCGGGGTGGTTCTCCTTCTGCAGGGGGTGGGGTGGTGGTGGCCTGTTGGTCCTGTGGTGGGGCCTCCTGTCCACTAGCGCTGGCGGAGGTGGAAAGATGTTCCTCGGTTTTGCTAGTGTCAGGGGCCCTTTGTTGTGCCACTGCCTCCCTCATTGTCTTGCCCATGTCAGCCAGCACCCCTGCTATGGTGACCAGGATGGTGTCGATTTTTGTGAGGTCCTCCCTGATCCCCAGGTATTGACCCTCCTGCAGCCGCTGGGTCTCCTGTAACTTGGCCAGTAGTGTGCCCATGGTCTCCTGGGAATGGTGGTATGCTCCCATGATGTTGGAGATTGCCTCCTGGAGGGTCGGTTCCCTGGGCCTGTCCTCCCCCTGTCACACAGCAGTCCTCCCAGCTTCCCTGTTGCCCTGTGCCTCTGTCCCCTGAACCGTGTGCCCACTGCCACTGACCCCAGGTCCCTGATCGTCCTGGGTTTGTGGGGTTGCCTGGGGTCCTTATAGTGGTGGACACACTGCTGATTGACGTGTCCTTGGGACAGTGGCATAGGCCCGCTGGGTGGGTGCTGTGCTGGTGTTCCCTGAGGGGGGTGGAGGCTCTGTGGTGGTTTGGGACTGTGGCAGGGGAATCAACTGTCCAGAGGTCCCGGATGG
This sequence comes from Pleurodeles waltl, assembly GCF_031143425.1. Taxonomy (NCBI): domain Eukaryota; kingdom Metazoa; phylum Chordata; class Amphibia; order Caudata; family Salamandridae; genus Pleurodeles; species Pleurodeles waltl. The sequence goes on along the minus strand of NC_090446.1, from coordinate 1,047,476,678 downwards.
GCCAGGTTGGTCATCGTGATCCAGGCGTGCAGAGCTGCTGTCATCACTGTGGGCCTCTTCTGGGGGGGACTGGATGTGGCTGGCACCTACTCTCCGGTGACGTGGGGTAGGGGTCCTGTTGGGATGCAAATGCATTGTTATTGTATTTGTGTGTGCCATCTTGTGCAATGGGTGTGTTTCCCTGTATAATTGTGCTTTCCCTGTCGCCTTGACCTTGTGTAATTCCTGATTGTCTGGGCTGGGTGAGTCTCTCTACTGGGCATGCTGTGGTGATGGGTGTCCATGCAGGGCTGTGATGGGTGTCCATGCATTGGTGTTGCATGCAGGACTTGGTATTGGGATGGGTGGGTTGTGATAGTGGGGTATATGTGAGGTGTTGGAGTGATGAGGGTGAGGGCGAGGGTAAGGTAGGAGTTTGTGATGGCATGCAGGTAGGGTGGGGGGGATAAAGTAATTAAGGCTTGACTTACCAGAATCCAGTACTCCTTCTCCTCCTGCGAGGCCCTCAGGATGCATTATTGCCAAGACTTGCTCCTCCCATGTTGTTAGTTGAGGGGGAGGAGGTGGGGGTCCACCGCCAGTCTTCTGTACAGCAATCTGGTGTCTTGAAACCACGGAACGCACCTTCCCCTGTAGGTCATTCCACCTCTTCCTGATGTCATCCCTGGTTCTTGGATGCTGTCCCACGGCGTTGACCTTGTCCACGATTCTCCGCCATAGCTCCATCTTCCTTGCAATGGAGGTCTGCTGCACCTGTGATCCGAATAGCTGTGGCTCTACCCGGATGATTTCCTCCACCATGACCCTTAGCTACTCTTCAGAAAACCTGGGGTGTCTTTGGGGTGCCATGGATGATATATGTGAGGTGATGTGTGGGGTGATGTGTTGGGGTGTATACTGTGGTGTGCGTGGATGGTGTATGTGTGATGGTGTTCTGTGCCTCTGATTGAGTGTGTGCTCTTTGCTTGTCTCTCTGTGCTTGGTCTCTTTTTTGTTGTTGTAAGGGGTTGTAGCTTGTGTGGGTGTGTGTTTTATAGTGGTATGAGTGTGTTGGTGTGGTGTGTGTATGTGTGTCAGCTGTGCATATTTTGAATTGTCCAATGTGGTGTAGTTTTGTAAGTGTGTGTATATTTTGAGCGCAGTGGTGTGTACCGCTGCATTGATTCGTGGGGCATATTCCTGTTGGCGTGACAGTGTGGGTTTTGCTATCGACAGTTTATCACTGACCTTTGGTCTGGCGGACTTGTGTGGGTGTCTGTATTGTGGCGGTATTCTCTGTGTGGGTCATAATACCCTTGACGGATTACTGCCGTGGTCACGGTATGTTGGAGGCTGTCGGCACGGCGGTGTGCGGCCTCTACCACCAGGGTTGTAATGAGGGCCTCAGTCTTTTAGATCTGAATAATCCAACATGAGTCAAAAAAGTAGTAATGTACCTACAGTCTTTCTCTCTTGATTGCTTTGTTAGCCTGGTGCATGTCAAAATAAATGCACACTGCACCTCCACTGTCCTTTTTTGGCACCACAACTTTGGGCGTAACCCATGACGTGGGACTGGTGGAGAGGTCAATCTTGACATGCTTCAACAGTGTTTCTAGTTCTTTCTCAACGGCTGCTTGTAAGTGAAAAGCGACTCTGCAGTGCAACACGTCGAATGTCTTCATTAATATGAAGTTGCACTTTCATCTTTTTGAGTATTCCTAGGCCATGGAACAACGGGAACTGACACAATTTCATCCTGGGCATCAGTGTTGTAGTTGAGAGATATCAGTCCCATGTCAGAAGCAGTGCCAAAGCAAAGTAAGCATGCAGTAGATGAAGTTCCTTGAAAGACATGAATTGGTGCTTGCACTGATGTCGATTTGTGTCGCAAAGTTGCTATAAAATACTCTGTAATAGTTGAGAAGGTGCCCACATGCACACCCTTGTGTTTGATCGAATAATGGCCTGGCACAGGATTGCTGACAAACTTTTCAATTGGCCTGGTATTAATCGACACACCACTGTTTATTATGAAGGTTATCGGGCAATCATTCACTTTAATGTGATTTTGGGACAAGGTCTAAAAGAATTTTGACGCTTTGTTTGTTGATTCTCGTTTGACTTGTGATCTTGTTTGCAGGCAGCTAATCCACCATGTGCATGTCTTTCCTTAGTCAATATCATCAACGCACATCTGTGTTCTTCACTAGTGCTTGATAATGACGTTGAAGAGCCTTTAAATGATGAATATGACGACGATCGACTGTGTCTGGTTTTTACTTGTTGTAACTGACGTTGCTTTTTGGCCTTGTGGCTGAGTGCTTCAGGATCTTTCTGGCATCCATTTTCTCTTAATGCTGTGACACATTTTGTTTCTCTTTCACTTTGCAAATCATTATAAAGTGATTTTCTTTCCTGCAGCCTTTGCATGTCTGTCCTATGGCTGGGCATTTTTCCTTCATGGAGCAATTAAAACCCACATCAGAAGCATAACTTTTTCTTCTTTGGAGACATCAACTTGTGTGCATCTATTTTGTGCTTTTGCTTGCTTTTCATGATCCACATTGATTCACTACGGAATGTTCCTGCTTCCATATCAGCAGCTTGTCGATCTGCTCATTCTTCTTCCCTTGCAGCTGTTAGCATTTTCTCTACACTGAGTGGCTCTCTCAACAAGCGTCTTCTGAAGGAATCTGAAAGGCAGGCATTAGTGACTCAGGGGGGCCTTGCCTCTTCATCATTAAAGTCACAAAACTTACAGTGTTTGAAAAGTGCATCAAGGCTCTCAACAAATTCATTGATCAATTCACCAGCTTGTCATGCTTGGTTGACAATGTATCTCTCGTAGCCGACATTTGGCATCGGTTTGAACTTCCCATCCAATGTTTCTTTTACATTTTGGTATGATGTTGCATTAGCTTGTGAGACTTTCTTTAGCACCTCTTTCATTCTATCACTAGCAAAGTTTTTCAAATATTTATGGATTTTCTTATCGTCTTGTTCTCCTCGCACATCTATGAAGTCAGTGAATGTATTAATCCATGCAGTTCACTTGGCACCCAAGTTCTGTTTCTTTGCAATCTCAAACTGAGACAGTGGCTTTGGGTATGTAGAAGAATCGTTGTTTGTGCTTCCTTCTGTAGCCATTGAGAGCATGTTCTGTTCAGGCAGCGTTCTTTTTGCAAAGCAGGACTGGCAATCTCTCAATTCAACACCCCGTTGCTTGGGCCTGGTTGTCATGTCCGATTTTCAAGGTTGTGTAGCACTTCACTCGCTTGTGTCAGTAAATAAGTTCCTGTTTTCGTACCTGGTTGCCACCATCTTTAGCGTTTGCTTTGTATTGATGATGGCTCTGTGTGGCGCAGCACAGTCTTGCTTCTTTCAGGCTTACCAACAGGTTATGGTGGGCTTTTTGAATGTGCTCCTCTGCGGGGCCTTCAGCTTCTTCGAAGGCTGTGTGTGGGGTACAGTAGGGCTTTGTCTCCACATATGTGAACCACAGGCTGCTTTGCATCGATTTGGGGTGCACGTGGCCTGCAAGAGCAACTTGTTGCACGTGTGCAAATTCTCAGAGAGAGCAGCTTTGCTTTTTCGGGGCCTGTATCACCAACTTGTCACTAGTTGTAGTGTCCTCTCCAGCCCAGGAGCATGTAAATGAATATGCCACACACTGAGCTCTGTAAGCTGATGTCTTCATTCTTCAACACACTATTGCGTTCTGCTCATACTGCATCATAACTTTTATAACCCCACCTGAACACCTCCCATCCAATTACGTAATTCCTGTCTAAAGTCGACCCAGGACTGCGAGGGCCCTAGTGTGCATGCTATCAAAGAAACTACACTATCCGATCTTCCCAACCAGTCTCTGTACAAAATATAGACTCTGCCTTGCACCTCTCTCTGATTCTGAGTGATATCACCATGCATCCGGTGCACATGTTTAGGGAAATATTTCTATCTGTTCTGAGTGATTCAATAAGAACAGGGAAACCATGTGGACCTTCAGCTCTTTGCTTAGCTTCTCTACTCCCCTGTTTCTTTCCTCTTGTGACACCACCCCGAAATGTTTGCATCCTTTACATTTATCTACATTTTTATGCGCCATTCCCTACTATTTGTTTAAAAAATATATAAAAATGCATTTCCTGTGCAAACTTTAATGTTTGTCATCTCATTCCAGTTTAGTGCCATTTTAGCTCTGTCCCACCAGATTTGCATTTGATGGGTTTGTCTGATTCTTCCAGGGTGGAACAGCCACAGGGCACTTTTACCAAACATAAGATGATCCCTGTCTAGGATACAAAGTGAGAGGAAATAAAACACCTCCTCCTTGAGTTAGTAAACAAAACAGTCACAGCATAGAATAGAGATGAAAAACACTTGTTAGCCTAATCCCTTACTTAGTACCTTCCGTTTACTTTCCGAAGTGTTTCCAGTGTGGGCACTGACCCGTATGTGCTATATCTGCTCCTCAGAAAGTGTCCCCAAGTAAACTGTAGGGAAGCAGGTAATACTGCTGATGATCACGGCGGAAACGTATCTGATCTAATTCCAAAAGAAGATGAGGCAATTGAGGCACTGACAAAAATGAGCAACTCTGTTGTTCGAGCAGAGAAGCAGTTACTTAGTTGCAAAGGTGCCTCAAGTGCAGGAATGTTGCCTTTAGACTCGACCTGATGTGTCTACCACATGGAATTTCAACCTCACGTTTCAGACTTTACAAAGGATCAGCCACTGGATTTTTGCATGTGCTAGTTCTATTGAAGACATTAGACAGTAGCAAGAATACCTGAAAATAAAACCTCAAAAAAGTGTGCACCCTTTTCTCTCCTTTGTGGCTATAAATTTGTTTCTGATATGCTGTGGAACCCAACAGTAGCCTATGTGCTCACATGAGCCTACTGCACATGTAGGCATGGAGCCCAACACCGATTCAACCCAAATTTAGTTGTATAAGGCGGCAACCCATGACATTCCTTCATTTAAAAAAACAGTATTCTTTGGCATGAGCGTGGTCATGACTTTATAGTGCCATAGGGCAGAATGTGGAGGCATTCGCAATCAGCATGGTCAGCAGCTCTTGGAAACCCACTTCTTCTAGTGCCACGGTATGATACAAGAATATCAAGGCCATAATATTGTCTGACAGAAATATTGGGCCCTAAATTTACAAGGATATTGTTCAATTGGAGTTAATATTACAAAATATGTACCCAATAGAACGATCTTTTCATATAATAGTTAGGCCACGATATTTATGTCATGGTATTTTAGTTATCAATATCCTAACATAGAACCGGCATAGAACATCAACCTAGTAAAAGGCATCAGAAGGCAAAATTAATAAAAACCACAAAATAAAACAAAGCTTATGTATTAAACATTACAAGTGCTTATAAGGTAGGAATACTCCCCCTTGAGAGGGAGATGAAATACATTGAGTCCCAAGAATCATCAATGGCAATTGGTACCACATAAAGTTGGTAGCAATGCACCACATCAGTCTCTGGGTGTTCTGTTCTAGGTATTATTATGTAGATGGCACATAAAATGCCAACTGGAAGTCAGTGTAGAGTGCTTATTTAGATTTAGAGAGGTGTGACGAACAAATACAGGCTTGTTGCCCGGGGTAAGTGAAACTATTAGTACATTGTGCTCACTTATGTCACATTTGTGTGTACTGTAGTCTTAATACTGTACGTCTGTGTTTCAAAAGCTGCAAATCAATACATCACCTGAACGAGTAGATGAAAGCCTAAATTTCACACAGACTGTCACATTCCTAGTTGTGAGGTTTAATTAACAAGCTTCACAGTTGCTTGGTGCTTATGGTTTTTTATGATGCTGTATGCTTTGTATATCACAGGCCATTACCCTCAAGGCTTTGCTATCAATCTCAGGTCTCTTCAGTGGCATCTCCTACATGCCAGACGTTATCTTTGTAGGTTTAGCTGCTCATGATTCCTCAAAGGATTCCCAGGGACCTGATAAAGACAGTAGGGAGCATTCAATACAGGTCTAGCAGGTCTCTATCTGCTTTCACAAAGCCACTTGGTTCATTTCCTGTGCCATCCATTCTACAGTGCTTCACTTGCCTGATGAAGAGAGTAGGGAGTAATCACTACAGATCTGGAAGATGCCACTTATAGCCTCCTGTTTGACCAAAGCCTCCTTGTAAAGGGGTTATCTCCTTTAAACTCCACCCCTCCAGGGTCTCTACCCACTGGAGGTTCACGCAAAGAGCACTAAAGATGACTTTAAATTTTGTTTTTATCTTGACACATTTGCTAGGCTTCAAGGATAGAGGTTAAATGTCAGGGTATGTCTTCTGACAAATTGTTGATTATTCTTTTCACATGACGATCGGTGTTTACTTTTCTTGCAAAGTAAGAGGTGTTTTCAAAGTGAACTATGAGACAATCTTGCTGGGGTACAGGAGTGTTAAAGGCAAGGTTGTAGGATGTAATTTTGTAATACACAACCAAATTTAGATACCTGTAAATGAACTTTATACATATCTCAGAATATATCAGCAGCCAGGAAAGCAAAAATAAAGCAAATTTATTTGTAATTCTGAAATTTGATGGAAACAAAGATTTTAATACGATCTAAATGAATCAAGACGGTGCTGCACAAATGACAGAAATTCACTGAAACCCTATATCCACACATTATGTTTTGTGTGCTATATGGTTTTATCAGTAAAACTATGTCTGCAAAATTACTAGCCTCCTCAATGGAAAATGTACTGTCTATAAATGACAGTAAGCTACCACATGATGCTTTAATAATATATTTGCAACAGTGTGCTCCAAAATGCACCATCAGCTACATGCTAAACTCATATCACTCTCCTGCAGGATCCATTGCAACATTTTATGTGAAGCCCGGTGCTTTCCCTTAATTTTAAGTGATGTAACATTGTTAAAACCTACACTTTGAAAATTGTTCCAGCACCACTGGAGCAAAGGTGCCAAACTATGTCCCTAAGTCTAGTTTTAAAACAAACCCTTGCAAGTATTCCCAAGCAAGACTCTAGGTTAACCATACATTTTGTCTGCTGTTGTTTTGTTTACATTACAAAGTTATTTCAACAGAAAATGTGCTCACCGTACATAATCATTCATGATCATCTCACTTGTGGATGACTTTCCAAAATAAATTGAGAAATATGCATGTGGCCTAACGGCCAGAGTGGTCAACCTTGGGTCTTGGGCAGGAAGGGGAGGAGAAGCAGAGGGAGAGTGATAGAGAGAGAGAGAGGGCTAGAGAGAGAGAGAGAGAGAGAGAAAGAGAGAGAGAGAGAGAGAGAGTGTCCATGTGCTGGTTCTGAACATTAATGAGGGATTTGCACTATGAAGACCTGCCTTTGGCAATCCATGGTGAGGGTTGGCGCAGGGCCCCATATAACCTCCCAATCCTGCGACACGCATGGCCTTTGGCCGTGCATGGCAGGGGTTGGTCGCAGGGCCTGGCCATTGTGGCCAACCCTTATAAGCACCCAACCCCGCACCTGGCACGCGGCCAACCCCTATGAGCAACCAATCCCATGCCACGCATGGCCTTTGGGGTGATTTGTCAAGCGGGGGCTGAGAAAAAGTTGGGGTCCCAAAACACATTTTCTCCATACAATTTGCCATAGGGATTTTAGACACTACTGCACCCCAAACTTCGAATGAAATTACACCAAATTTGGCAGAAAGCTAGCGCTTGGTACAGAAAGAGCTCTTTTTGCGATTTAATGTAAATCCATTTAGTAGTTTTTGAGATATTAAAGAAAATTGAAAATTGTATATCTAGGGATGCGAAACCTCCACGGATCCAAGATATCTTATGGTGCGTTCTGATTGGCTGCCAACACTTGAACCAGGAAAAGTGAAAAAAAAAGAGAAGAGGGCAGGATGGGAATACCCTGTTCTCCTAGGCCTTGAGGTAGGGTCTGCCAGGGATCCCGTGAGGCCAAAAAAGCATTAAAAAAAAAATCCTTGAAACTGTGGAGGATTTGCAGATACTAGGAAAAAACAGGCAAGAAAACATATGAAAGAATTGCTTCCGCATGCAACATTTTTTTCTGCTTGCGAGGGGGATGCCAGATTCCACAGGGGGTAGCAAGCCAGCAGAGACCATGGAGGATCAAGGCTCAACCCTGGGCTCCTCAAGCCTGCATACTGGGTGTCCTGGGTGGGTCCACATACCTCCCCCACTTAAAATACATACCGATTTGGTACAGGGAAGGGGCATGTTTAGGGCATCCCTTTCAAATACTGAATCAGAATGTGATGTATGAATGTTTTGTGACTGTAATCTGTTTGCAAAATATTCATACATTACCCTTTTGGGCCCCCTCCCCTTTCAGAATGTTTCAAAAGTGAAAATAAAACTTTTCACTTTTTTTTTAAAACTCATCCTTTTTTTCATTAAGGAAAATGGGCTGTATTTAAAAAAAGCAATCACAGACATTGTGGTCTGCTGTCCCCAGCAGACCACCAATCATATGATGGCAGCAAATCCTAGTGGGTCACAAATTTCGACCTCACATGTTAATATTCATGAGGTAGGTCTAACTGTGACCCACTACCAATCGCTAATGGGCTAGATATTACTTTTATACATTAGTAATAGCGATTATCAAATAGCAATTCACATAAAATAGCTGTTTGGGAGTTGCCATTACTAATCTTCGTACATCTAGCCTTTTATGATTTGCTTTCTCTTGCTTTGGTTTAAGGTCTGTTGAAGAAACATATGTCCCTGTACCCAAAAATGAGGGCAAGTGGACACCGCCTGGAACCACCAGCTCAAATTCAGCACTGCTAATGCTTCTGAAACGTCGAAAAGGACCAAAGTAACAGGCATATTTTGATTAGCACACAAATGGAGATTGTCCAAAGCACCAGTTACCACTGTCTCTGTGCTGCAGCAGGTACAAACACCAGCCAGAACACATTGTAGTAAATTTCCAGGCTATACAAACTGAGTCAGTTGATTAAACATTGCCCTTTCAATTAGTTTTACCGAATATTGGGCCAGATGTATCAAGCCTTTTTGCATTCGCAAACGGTGCGAATGCCCGTTTGCGAATGCAAAAATGCCTTTCAGTATTTATGAAAGGCATTCACAACGCAAATTTAAGGAATCGCTAAAATAGTGATTCCTTAAATTTGCGTGCCTGTTTAGAGAATCGCAAATTACAATTCTCTAAATGAGAAATCGCAAATAAGGAATCCTTGTTTGCGATTTCTAAACCACATGTAAAAAGCAATTCCTTAATGCGAATTGGGCATTAAGGAGTGGCTATTACCACCTTGGTGGTAACCATGTGCAAATGTAAAAAATGCATTAAAAATGCATTTTTAAAATTAACATGGAACGCACACATGCCCCTGAGAGAGCGTAGCTTATATAATCTATATTAACATGAAATGTTTATGAATTAATGTGTGACAATGCCGCATAGAAACTGTAATAGTAATTTTGCTTAAACGTGCACCTGAAATGTGACCACGGGGAGTGGCCGCCAATGTATACGTAGACTACTAATGATGATTAAAATGTTATGTAGCAGTACATTGAATAAGTTTATGCTAATTAGCAATAATTGTGTTATTCGATTTATGCTGAAATCCTTATAGGCCTTAAGTTAGCATGAGCCGAGGTTTAGCTGCTTGACTCTCATATTAAATGTATTTTTCCTATCTTGCAGTGTGCTGACTCACAAAGGACACGACCTTTACTTTTTCTTCAAAACTAGAAGACGAATGTAACCATGCTAGATCAGTTCCCATGCATTTTTCATTGCTTGTAGAATAATGTTAAAACAAAATGAAACAGTGTAGATTAATGTAATGTACAAGGTCATTCAAACCGGTGAAGACAATGGAGCTACTGACCAAGGATGTGCAAAGAATTAAAAAAAGATGAATTCATACCGGACGTGCCACCTCTGAAGACATCAAATAAGGGAATCAATCAAAGACTTGTAAAATATTATGGGGTGAAGAGTTAGGTTACCTAATGTGTTTCTTGATAGGTTATAGATAGTGGGGTATAACAAATGTCCAATAGAATTTTGGGGGAATGTACAACGGAAAAGGGATAAAAACCTGTGACACGGGGAGCCATTTAGGTGGGTTAGAGAATGCTATTGATTTTATCCAGAAACTTTGTCACTCTGTTTGGTGACTTGTTGGTTTACTTAAAACCATCCTCGCCCTTAGATTTGTCCATTTTTACACTTTACCTCCTTATGAGGGAAGTGCCTTTTGCCACGTAGCTGAGTCCTGACTGATGGTGATTGACTGATGTCCTGAAGACGAAGACTGAACCTATGCGCTGACCTAAACTTTGGAGGGTAATTATGACAATGCAATTGTGACTTGTCTGTTTGCTTTTCCTTTCTAGGTACCAACTGCTTACTTTTGACATAGACCATAGTTAGATGTTTTCCAAATTGGTGTTCTAAATTGTTTTGCATGAAGCCCAACATGCCAATGCTAATTAGTGGTTAGGACAGCTGTTCACTAAACTGACGCAAATAGACAGACGACCGAATCTATGCTTTGTTGAACTGACGCGTTATTGACACTCTGCTAATCTGATCTATGTTCACGCCGTGTTATGTTCTGATGTTTGTGATTCTCGCTTTAATGAAATCTTATCAAAGTTGCCATATCGTGACTATGCTATTATGTTTCTTGGTTTTGAGATTAACGCATCTGCTCTTAGATTGTAATTAATAGAGAATAAGACTTATAAAATTCTACTAAAATGGTGTGGTTATTCATGGCTGCAAGGTCATGGTAGAGTTTTGAATTGATTAATGACTTTGAAATGTATTGTTATGATAAATATTGATGACATTATTGATGTATTGATTAGCTATCTCGTCCTAAGGTGTCTCTCAACTGGGTCAAAACATTCATTGGCCTAAAACGAGTCCTGATGTGTAATAAATTATCATAAAGGGATGCGTTAACACCCCTTTGGCATGTGTGCGTCTTACATGTCCTTAAAAAACTTCTTAGGGTGCAGCAGAGGGAGCCTTAGGCCCCCAGCACCCTGGGGTTTGCATTTCCCAAATTTGCGAATTCCAGTTAGGAATTCGCAATTTGGGAAATGCAAAATATTAGCAAATATGGGCCTACAGGCCCATAGGTGCGAATGGGGTCTGTGTCGCAATTTGCGATTCGGTAATAGCATTTGCGATTTTTAAGAAATCGCTATTACCGAATCGCAAATATGATACATTGCATTTTACGAATCAGAAATAGCGATTTCTTAAAAATCGCTATTTTCGAATCACAAATGCCTTTTTTGTTACATCTGGCCCATGGTAACTGAAGGAAAGGAATTTAATTATTCACACTTTTAGAAACCAGTGTACATGTCTTTTTTAATAGCAGGTGCATGCCTGCTCTTTTTAACTCATCGGAACCCTGCTTAATGACAATGATACATTAATAATTTATTTTACCTACAGACGTCTCTTTTGAAGCAATTCTTCATGCAACCTCGCAGGAATAGCATGAGCTCTATTAATGCCCGAATGGACTCATCAATTAATAAACTAAATTGACTCAGGCTTATTCAGTCGTCTCTGCAGATTGTTTAGTAAATGGCTGGATCACATCTCTCGTCAATAGCTGAGTTTTATGCTTTCCCAGCTGTATCTTTGTTGTGATGTGGCTTGGAATGCCTGTGTGTCATGTGGAATGCCCATGACGGAACTTGCTGATGTCTTGGCATTCCACATGACACTAACGGACTGAGGCACACGTCTGATTTTCCTCTGTGCCCTTTTATCCTGTATACATATATTCTGTGCTATAAACCATTAAAGACTCACTCAACTCGTTCACCGTCATATGGCTTGTCACTTCAAGTTTGGCGACGAGGGTGAAGCTTCGTGGGACGTCGTTGCTGGTTCCTGTTCCGTGCAGCAACTGATTTTTATTTTCATTTCGACATCATCGGCAGCCGTGTCTTCAATTATATACGACAGGTATTTGGGGCACAGAGTGTCTGAGGAACACACCGTTAGGCTCAACGGTGTGTTCAGCGCGAGAGGATTATCGCACGCGTGTATTTCTTCATACACGGCGCGAGGTGTGTTCAGCGCGAGAGGATTAGCGCGCGTGTATTTCTTCATACACGGCGCGAGGAACCATTGTCGTAGCTCGTGCTCTTCTGAAGAGTGCCAGCTCGTGTGCGCTCGTCTGCACAAACGCATCTATTATTCAACAACGCTTGCCCTCAACACGTGTTCGTGCCTGTCGATCTCCAGTTTCTTCCTGTTACAAGTGAAAAAAAAAGGGGAATCAGAAATGAAATAGAAGAAAGACACTTAATTCGATTTCCTTGTCATAAACTTAGACGACGGACTTCTGGCAAAGAGATCACTTGTCTTCAACATAGAAAATGGGTTTCTAGTTGGCCATCTTTCTTTGGACCTACACAAATATATATATTTATATACATATATTTCATTTATTTATTTTTGAGGAAATTAAACTGTGAAAATGCAGAACGTGTTACCACCTTCACCTTTTTTACAAGATCCAGGTGATCCTCCTTTGGAATGGAGATTATGGCTACGTTCATTCAAGGCTTATTTGGGAGCCATAGGCGGTCATAAATTTAAGCCGGAAAGAAAAAAAAGTCTAATGTACTATTATCTGGGGGTTGAAGGACAGAATATTTTTGACCACCTACCAATTTACGAATTACGTGAGGAAGAGGAGTTAGATGAGTTCGAAATGGCTGTTGGGCAGCTGGACAAGCATTTCACGAAGACTAAGAATGTTGTTGTACATAGGTACACATTTTTTACTAGGGCGCAAACTCCTAATGAAAGTGTGAATTCATTCATCACAGCATTAAAAGTGTTAGCTGCCAAGTGTGAATTTGAAAACTTTACTTCGCAACTTATACGAGATCAACTTATAGCGAGATGCTACTCTAAAAGAATCCAAGAAAAGTTGTTAACGTGTAAGGATCCGTCTTTAGACAAAGCTATAGACATAGCAAATAGCATTGAGTGTTCGTTGGAGGATGCCAAACAGCTGGAGGTGTCTCTGTCTAATATTTCTATTTCAGGTGCAGTGATGAATACACAGAACAATGATTACAAGAAACAGATTCGTGCTGAGAGAAAACAGGACTACACTCCAACTTCAAGGATTACTTTGTCTTCCAAGATCAACCAAAAGACTATGTGTTACAGGTGTGGTTCTTTGAACCACGTTTCATCTTTCAGAAATTGTCCTGCGCTTAATCAACAGTGCAGGAACTGTAATAAATTAGGTCATTTTTCACGTGTATGTAGAGGAGGGAAAAGAAGTAGTGTCCGTTGTGTTCTTGATGGAGACAAGGAAAATGTACAACAGGATGATAATGAGTTGGTGTAGTTGTCAAGGACAATATGTCCTCTGGTAGCAAAATGGTAATTGATCCTGACATAGAGGTGTTGGTGGGTGGTGTTGCTGTCAAATTATTAGTGGATACTGGTGCTAGGATTACTATTGTTTCATTAGAAAAGTTCAATGAATTTTGGAGTGAAAAAACTCTTTTACCTCCTGATGTTACCACATTAGCTTTTGAGGGGAGCAAAATTGATTTGGTTGGGTATTTTTGGACTTCATTGTCCATCTTTGGTGAGACCCTCCGTGGCAAAGTGTATGTGGCAAGAAAAGGGATTAATGTTTTAGGCTTAATTCATCAAGCCGATTTTAAATTAATTATTAAGCCAGGAAGAGATAAACCAGTGTCTATTGACAGGGACAACACCAATTCTATCAAAACGTTATCTGATATGACGGGTCCTTGGCAACAGAAATTTAAAGGGTTGTTTCAGGACAAGTTGGGAAAAATAACAAACTTCACGCACACCATCAAGTTGAAACAAGGAGTAGTTCCTGTTAAACATAAACTGAGAAATGTCCCTTTTAGTGTGAGGGCAGAGTTGTCCAATTTATTGAGGGACATGTGTGAACAGGGCATAATAGAGAAGGTGGAAGCTACCCTGTGGTTATCTCCTATTGTTTTAGCGAAGAAAAGCTCTGGAGATCTGAGGATGTGTGTGGATTTAAGAAGCTTGAATGAGGCAATTTGGGTCGATAGTTTTCCGTTGCCCAGGATAGATGATCTTATTGCAAAAGTGGGTTCTGCTAGTTGGTTTACGAAGTTAGATCTTAGATCAGCATACCATCAGGTAGAACTAGATGTTGACTCTCGTTATCTTACAGCATTTGTGACACCTGATGGGACTTTCCAATTTTGTAGGTTACCTTTTGGTTTGGCGTCAGCTGCTGCTGTTTTTCAAAGGTTAATGACTGACATGTTTCCTAACAATTCCAATGTAGTCATATTTCAGGATGATATCCTGATTTTTGCTAACACAGAAACGGCACACGACAGAGTTTTGGAGAAGGTCTTGGAAACTTTAGATGAAAGAGGAGTCACTCTGAGAAAGGACAAATGTCTCTTTAAGACTCGGGAGATTGAGTACTTGGGGCATGTTTTATCCGAGCAGGGTGTCAAACCTAGACCTAAGTTAGTGAAAAGCATCCTTGAAGCTCCTGCACCCAAAACAAAAGAGCAGTTACTTTCTTTCTTGGGATTATGTGAATTTTATGCGAAGTTCATAAAGGACTTTGCTAAGACTACTGAGTGTCTTAGGGTAATCCTTAAAAAGAAACATACTTTTATTTGGTCTAAAGAGTGCAATGAGGCTTTTGAGCAGATAAAACAACACATTATCAATCCTCCTGCGTTACAACCTTTTTCCGATAGTAAAAAAACTATAGTAACTGTGGATGCATGCGAATATGGATTGGGTGCAGTATTGACACAGATTTCTGATGAAGGCAAAGAAAGCACCGTTGGGTTTGCCTCAAGGACTTTGCGAGAGGTTGAGCGGAAGTACTCTGTAATTGAAAAAGAACTTCTAGCTTGTGTATGGAGTGCAGAAAAATTCAAACAATATCTCTGGGGTAGACATTCTTGAAGTGACAAGCCATATGACGGTGAACGAGTTGAGTGAGTCTTTAATGGTTTATAGCACAGAATATATGTATACAGGATAAAAGGGCACAGAGGAAATTCAGACGTGTGCCTCAGTCCGTTAGTGTCATGTGGAATGCCAAGACATCAGCAAGTTCCGTCATGGGCATTCCACATGACACACAGGCATTCCAAGCCACATCACAACATCTCCCCCTTTTCTTAAATTAAACATTAACATTTTCCAATAAATAAATACAATTGAACACACATACCAACCTAAATGAGAAATACACTTCTAGGACCAAAATGAATAAAACTAAAATACATGCACAATATACCATGCACATTCTAAGCACATAAACAAACAATTAACTTAATGAGTGATCAACATATTAACAACTGAACTAATGAGTGATCAATATATATATATATTGTTTTCACGACAAAACATAATCACAAAACTTAGCAGGTCTGCGGCATTCCCGCTTACATCTTTGCCCAACAGTTCTATCCTTCCTTACACATTCAGAAGAATTACGAGCTTCAACTTCATTTCCATTGGTTTGATTGAACAACTTGCAACTATCACTGCACTCACTATTCGTTTGAACACTAGGATCTAATGCTAAGCGTGTAATACCCCACCAACTCCCATCAGTCAACCTAGCAGCATTTCTACGTACTTCTCTAATTTGTTGGGATTCTTTAAACTTTGACAAGCCTTTTCTGACTAACAAAGGTTCTTTAACTCGCACCCAATCACCAACCTGAAGAACATTTTTTTTTCCCGGTATCACCTTCAACCTTTTTCTTCCCATAACATCGGAACTGTCCTTCGCTATCTGCCAAGCCTCCTTAAGATCACACCCTTCATGAAATAATTCAATCATCCAAAAAGGACACAATTCTGTCGTCGCAACCCTCCCTCTCATTAATTCAAAAGGGGTTTTGCCAGTGGCTACATGAGGTGTAGTGCGATAAGACCAAATTAGCTCTTTAATAGCTTGTCTCACAGACAAGTTGCTCTTAAGAGCTGCTTGGATACACTCAACAAGCACGCGATTGAAACGTTCTACTACACCATTACTCTGGGGATGATAAAGGGGGGTTCTTATATGTTTAATACCACACCTATGCAGGAATTGACACATTTCTGTGGATACAAATTGTACCCCATTGTCAGTCATTATTTGCTCAGGCAGACCTTCCCGGCTAAAAACATCTTTCAAACACTTGATAACACTTTGTGTGGTGGGAAGTCTTATGGGTAAGACCTCAACCCATCTGGAGAGATGATCCACCATCACAATGAAATATCTCATGTCTGGTGACAACACATGATAAGGACCAAGAAAATCCAGACTAATTTTCTGCCACGCTCTGGCTGGTGATGGAACAAAAGAATCACTGACTCCCTGAGTAACAAGGACCTTGTCACTTATGCAACACCTGGGACAATTCCTCACTAATTCTTCAATTTCCTTATCCATCCTAGGCCACCAGAAGTTTGACCTAAGCTTCCTTTTGGTAATAGTAGAACCAAGATGTCCAATGTGTGCTTTAAGTATCAAATCCCTTCTGAGACATTCCGGAGGAACAAGTTTGTCACATCTAATGAGCTTGTCACCTTCAACAGATAATTCCTCCGATACTTTCCAAAAAGGTTGTAGTTCGGGCGAAAGAGTTTTCTCTCCCGGCCACCCCGTCTTAACATAATATATTACATCACACAACAACCTGTCATTTTGCAAAGACTCAATCCAAACATTCTCATCCAAGGTTTCAGCGATACATGCGCTGGGCAAAGATGTAAGCGGGAATGCCGCAGACCTGCTAAGTTTTGTGATTATGTTTTGTCGTGAAAACAATATATATATATATTGATCACTCATTAGTTCAGTTGTTAATATGTTGATCACTCATTAAGTTAATTGTTTGTTTATGTGCTTAGAATGTGCATGGTATATTGTGCATGTATTTTAGTTTTATTCATTTTGGTCCTAGAAGTGTATTTCTCATTTAGGTTGGTATGTGTGTTCAATTGTATTTATTTATTGGAAAATGTTAATGTTTAATTTAAGAAAAGGGGGAGATGTTGTGATGTGGCTTGGAATGCCTGTGTGTCATGTGGAATGCCCATGACGGAACTTGCTGATGTCTTGGCATTCCACATGACACTAACGGACTGAGGCACACGTCTGATTTTCCTCTGTGCCCTTTTATCCTGTATACATATATTCTGTGCTATAAACCATTAAAGACTCACTCAACTCGTTCACCGTCATATGGCTTGTCACTTCAATCTTGATCTTATTCAACTTGAAATATTCTGCAAACTGGTTACATTTGGTCACAGACTCATTTTCAGAGATTGGCCAGAAGGGTCTTTCAATTCCTTTATTACAGACACAATTGCCCTAGTGATGTTTGGAGCTAGGTGGATCTATTGTGTGAAAAAAGAAATCTTCGCATCCGCCATTGCTTTTTTTCAGATTCTATATGCTTTTCCTATTTGCAATTGGCACAAGGAGAATAATCCTTATGCAAGGTTTTCCCTAATCGCTAAAGAATAAATCTTGTGTATCTTAATTCACAATTTTATCATTAGTTCCTGATAGAGAAGTTCTAACCACAGATTTTCTCACCTTGTGAATACTCTCAGGTGCCACAATGTATTCAAAGAATTTTCAATAGCAATTTCCTTGCACGCCGGTGTGTGTCTTCGTGTGGCTTCCTGTTGGATCTGTTCTACCGTCAATGTAATTATAAAGGCAACTATATCTATGCCAATTCCATGTGCTGATATCAGTTCTTTTCTTTCTCCCACGTCCGATGCCAAACTGGAGCTCTGTCGAATCTTGTCAGCTTGACTGAATTTCTTCCAAAAGTTTTAACAGTGTGCAAGGGGCATGTCCCCAACTAAAACTACTTCAAACCGTGCAAGGGCTGTCGTCACCGTCAGTGACAGACACCCACGGTATCTGTCTGGTGTCTCAGCCTCAACCATGACTCAGCGGTGTGTGACTGATGCGCTGTGATGCACTGAAAGGCTGTTCGCAACTTTAAACCCAAACTTGCCATCATGGAACTCTGACGGAAGTCAAAGAAAGGCTGGTCCTGATCAAAGTCTAGGATATGGACACCTTCTACCTCTCTCTCAGGGCCGATCTCATGAGTGTTCATCGTTGAAAATGAAGTTGTCAGGTACGCTAAGCAAGTCCAAAAAACACAAAACATCCAAACATGAATCTCCCTCATCCCGCCACTCCCATCACTTGCTGTCGGATACCTCCATCCCGCAGAGTTTTTTCCCAGTCTCTGAACTGACTCTGCATCTGCTCCTGATGCACACCGACTTCCTTGGGCAATTGGCAATGCCACAGCAGCTCCAAGAAGTGAACCCGGCCTGGGATATAATCTCTGCCACCCCACCGGATCCCTCTGAAGTGCCTTTAGGCCTTAAGAATCGGAGGTGGCCTCCAGTCAGGTTATCATCAGCAGATCAGTCCCCACCTTCAATTGTGCAACTCGACCTAAGGCCAGTCCCCTCCTTGAGTCCACTAACTCCACCCTTGCAGCAACGTCCAACACCACCGTTGCGACCAATGTTCTTAGCCTGAGTTTTAATATTGGCACCAGCATCATTGCCACCAGAAGCGGACCCAATAGTTTTATTGGACTCCAAAATTCATAGCCCAACTGAGGTCCCACACAGTTTACCAGTATCCTCAGTCAGGCCATGAAACACTCACTCCTTATGATTGCAGTAATCAGGATGACGAGAGCCAAACATATGATGATGAGAATCTTTTTCCAGACTTCTAAGATGCCATTGGTCTGGACAAAACTCCAGGCATTAGCCATTCTTCTTCTAGCCCTGCCACAGGTAAAAACTAATGTGAGAAATGAGGCCCTGCGCCCAGGACAGACAAACCAAGAATATATCCTCCCCTCCAATGAGGCTCTTTTGGAGGTAATTGACACCTGATTGAATCCAGGATCTTGCTATCAAGTCAAAAGAAAGATAGGTATTCCCTGGAATAAATCTGGAAATATGTGCCAGGAGCCAGTCTCTAGGCATATTCCTTAAAGAATGCATGACCTTTAAAGCTGGATCCTATTCATGCTGTGCATATTTCTCCACAGTACAGAAGTCCATACAAGAAGAGTAGTGTCCCTGATGCGAACACACACTTGTTTCACAAATCTGGTTTTGATCTCTTCCCCCACCTCTGGAAGGAGAGGTATGCCACTTTTTGGCAGGGGCCAATATTTGACACCAGGGAGGAAAGGGGAGAGAGAAAAGACTTGGAATGCCCACAAAGGTACTGGTTTGTGGGTCTTCACAAACTTCCAACACACATATCACCTTGGAATGCCCCAATTACTTACCAGTAATCTTCATTAATCCGAGTCCAAGTCTTCCCTGATACATTCCTAACCTGCAAGAGTGCATTTCTGTCCTGCAGAACCTGCTCCCTAGCTGACTTGTAAAATTCTTCTAACAAGGTTGCCTCTACCCAGCCCCCGGTAGATAAGGGAGGAACACTGACAGCACTTCCTGTCATTTCTACAAGCTCCAATAAAACAGAAAACCATATAAATATATAATCAATCTCAATCTCCAGGCAGGAGAGTGGGAAGGACAGGGCTGTACCTGGGAAGGCTTGGACTCACAGTAATGAAGATTACCAGTTAGTAACAGGGGCATTACCTCCTCATCCACCTTCCCTGATCCAGTCCTTACCTGTGAGATAAGACCCAAGCAGTTTTTTATATACCAACATAGCAGATACTCACAGCAACAAACTGGATAAGTGCAAATAAAATGAAACCATTTAATGAAGGATAACATCTTCTTTGACAATATACTGAACTCCAAGAAGTAAATTATGTAGCTGAAACAGCAGATAAAACATCATCTCCAAAAGATGTTGAGAACCATTTGCTCAAAGAATGCAGAGCTCCGTGTGGCTGCACAGAAAATGTCTCTCAACAAGGCTCCTCCTAAAGAAGCCCAAAAGGTTAATATTCCTTCAGTTCATCTACCTTCTACAAGTGAAGAAAAAGGAGACTGTGCTAATGCCTAACTTAAGATAATGGTGAACATAATCAACCTAGACAGAGTAGATGTTGAGGAACAAGAACCCTTATTTGGCAACCCAAAATTGACAAACAATATATCTGATTTGCAGAATGAAGCTGTTCTATCCAGAAACACAGGAAGAGCCATATGTAGATCTAGGTTGTGAAACTATTCCTCCTCAACCGAGGGGGAATCAGGATAGAATACTGGGAGTACAATGCCCCAGGAATAATGGAATGAGGATAGAACCTTGGGTATGGAAAGTATGTGGAGACTTTCATATGGCTGCACAGCACATCTCTCAACTACGTTCCTCTAAAAAAGCCTAGGAGGTTGATATTTCTCTAGTTGATCTACCTTCCACAAGTGAAGGTAAAGGAGACTGCGCTGATTCATAACTCATAATAATGGAAGTATTAAGAGTAGATGTTGAGGGTCAAGAACTCTTATCAAATAACCCAAAAGTGACAAACAATGCATCTACTTTGGGGAATGAAACTGTTATATCCAGATACATAGAACAAGCCCTATATAGACCTAGAGTATGAAGCAATTACTCCTCAACCAAGGAGGGATCAGGATAGAATACTGGAAGTGCAATATCCTGGGAACAATGGAATGAGGATGGAACCCAGGGTAAAAAAGAGGGACTAGGACGAAGGACTGCTTTATCTGGATAAAACTAAGATGAAAGGAGAAAACTTATGCAGAGAAAACTTATTGGCTGCACAGCCAATGTATGCAGAGGAAAGTATGCAGAGACTTTTATGTGGCTGCAAAGTTAATGTCTCTCAACAAGGCTCATCTAAAAGAATCCCAAAGGTTGATATTCCTCTAGATGATCTATCTTTTGCAAATGAAGGAAAAGGAGACTGTTGTAATTCATAACTCATGATAATGGTATACTTATTCGGTAACCCATAAGTGGCAAACAATGCCTCTACTTTGTGAAATTAAGCTTTTCTATCAGATACACAGAAAGGGCCCAATGTATATCGAGAGCATGACGCAATTGTCCCTTAACCAAGGAGGGATCACAATAGAATACTGGGAGTACAATATCCTGGAACAAATGAAATGAGAACAGAACTTTGGGTAAATAAGAGGGACTAGGACGAAGGACCACTTTATCTGGAAAAAAAATGAATAAAATGGGAAACAGAAAGTAAAGCCCCTAACTCCCCGACTCTTTATCCCGCACAAATAGCCACATGGAAAAACATATTTGTGTTAACTATTTAATGTCTACCAATTCTAGTGGCTTAAATATTGGATGAGTTAATAAAACAAATAAAATAACTAGGGGTAAATCCCAAGGTGGAATTGGAGAATGTATTGACAGACGTTAAAGAAAACAACTCTGTTATAGTTGTGAGGCTAAAGGGGCAATCATTGATACAACTCTGTCCCAAAAGGCTTGAATTGCAGCCCACTGAGCTCTAATTGTGAACACGGCTTGTCCCAAGATGAAATCCTATTGAAAAAAAAAAAACTTCATAGGATCACAAAGAGAAGGCTGTAATTCCTTGGACAGGCACCTTTTCTCAAAATTCATCCAATGGTAACTATATGATTTTGGAGCAGAAGGATGATGTGACTGCTGGATAGAAACTGCTACCTCTAAAGGACAGTCTTGCTATCAAAAGTAACCTTTGAGCTGCATGCCAAACTCCCAGATTCAACCAACTGAGCATTTCCTGAGTCGAGACTGACTGCCTTAAGGGGGAAAACTGCAGAGGAAACACCCATGGAGGAACAACAGCCATCTGCTACAACAAAGGAAACTAAGATCTCCCTGACTACAATGGAACTAATAATAGCACCTGAGCCAAATCTTCCGTCACACTTGAGGTGTTAACAGAATGGGGGAAAGTATTTGAGAAGACTCTGCGGCCACATCATCGAGAATGCATCTATCTACCATGCCTCCTTAGATGAGAGTGGAAAGCAAAACTGAGGCAAAAGGTCTTTCTCTTGGATCAGAAAGAGGTCCAACCATGGAATGGTGAACCAGTGACAAATCTCCTGAAATACCGTGTGAGAAAGACATAGGGGGATTGAGGAGGGAACCTCCTGCTCAGCAGGCCGATTCTCCCTTCCAGGAGATAAACTAGCTTAAGAAAGTGAAGACTGCATTCTGCCCGAGAACATATCTCCCTGGAAAGAATATATAAAGGCTATATCAACCCTCCATGTCAGTTCACATAGGCCTTCACAACCTGATTGTCCATCTGAATGCATACTGGCTGATGTCTGATTAAAGGAAGGACAAATGTTAGAGCTGTTTTGACCGCCACTAGTTTCCTCCAGCAGGATGAACAATGAGACTCCTGACTTGTCCATCCCACTTGGGCTGTGGAGGTTCCCAGGACCTCCCCCACATGTTCTTGCTGGCATCTGTGGATATCCCCACCGGAGAGGACTGGCTCAACTGGTGTCACTTTTGAGGATTTACTAGATTGAGCCGCCAATGGAGATCTGTTCCTATCTATTAAAGTAGTTGGAATTAGAGCCCAGTAATCCTGTGATAGTGGATTGCACTGGGACAAGACATGATGCACCGGTGGATAGAGGTGAAGACATCACCAAGAAACAATAGCCAGAGATGAAGCAGCCTCTCCCTGACTCCATAACCATAATCTTGCTGAGGTTTGACAATGTTGCAAAAGTTCAAACAGATGAGACACTAATTTGTACTTCCATACAAAACAGGGCTCCAAATAATTGAAGCATCTGAGTTGGACTGAAATTGAGCAGGAAAGTGTAATGCTGAAAAAGATTGAATACATCCTTGACCTCGTTCCCTGCCTTTGAAAAAGAAGGAGAACAGTCATCAAGATAAGGATATACATCGATACGTTGATTATGCAAGATACCTACCAGTGGAGCAAACAGCTATGTTAAAGCTCTTGGGGCTGAGATACAGCCAAGTAGCAGGATCTGGAATTGGTAATGATGTCTTAGAAACCTCCAGTGTGCTGGGAAAAGTTGGAAGATGAAAGTATGTATCCTGCATATCTAGAAGTGCCAGGTAGCCCTGTGCTTCAGTAGAGGAAAGATATTCTGCAGTGGGGTCATTTTGAAGGTGCTATGTTTGAGGTATCACCACTCTGACTGCCCTTCAGTCTGAGACTGTACCTGCCCAGATATCCTTGAAATAAAGCAGTTGTCCCCCACCCCTGAAAGGAAGGTCCTTTCGATAACCATGCTTTGGGGGGATTTGTAGAGCTGGTGTTTGTAGCTGGAGTCTGGGATTGGGATTTGTCAGGATTCGGGATTCCCTGGCTACAATCCCTTCCTTGAAAGGGCTGTAAGCCATCTTTAGCGCCATCAGGAGGGAAAGAAAGCTCTTTTGTAACCAATTTATTTACAATTACAGAAGGATTTAACTACAGGTACTAATGTTTTATTTTCAGCAGTTTGGCAATCGTGTCCTTTGAATTGCTGGCCATCAAACAGCAATTTTACCAAATCCAACTTTCCATGCTGTCATCTAGAGGTGACAACGAGCTGAAACTGATGCCCAAGGCTGCAGGTGAAGCACACAAATTATTGAAGGATAAATCTGATAAAAAAGCAGACCTGCTGCTCCATAGGATTTGAGCAAGATGTACAAACTGTGCTTTTAGACATGTGGTCAGCCAAATGTTAAAAGTACTTCAAAAGGTTCTGCACTGTGTAGGATGTGTATGCATTCACCTTAACAGCAAAGTTGGACTCTGCTTATGACCTTTTCACTGCACTCTCCACTTTCTTGTTGTCAGGTGGAGATGCATCTTCTGAAATGATGATAACCTTGTGATGGAAGTCCTGCCATGAAATTGTCCACTTTCACCACAGCTGTAAATTCCTCCAAGAATTTACCTACGGGGTATCCATAGCTGCCAAGGTTTCAAATTGCTATGTGTGACAATTTTACATTTTCAGTGTAATTATGAGTGGCATTTCAACAACTATGAGTGACACTTTCAGGACTGTCTCCTCATCCCACAAATGAAACATTGTCTATGATACATAAAAAAGTTATTTAAATGTAATCCTCGTTCTCAAACATTTGAATCACTGCGTAGGTCACGAAGAACTCTTCCTCCTCTCTGGTGTCATCAAACCTAATAAATCGAAACTGAGGGCCTAATTACGACCTTGGCGGATGGGATACTCCGCGCCAAACGTGACGGATATCCCATCCGCTGTATTACAAGTTCAATTATATCCCATGGAACTTGTAAAACGGCAGGCGGGATATCGGTCATGTTTGTGACAGAGTATCCCCTCCACCAAGGTCGTAATCAGGCCCGTAGTTTGTGTTAAAGCAGTGTGTCTTTGGTTGGCAGGCGGCAGAGGTGTTAAATATTTAAATACTTTGTGTGAATAACGCACATTGCATTACTCTTTGCTCACTCAAGGACGGTACTGGGAGCAAGAATGGTCTATGTCTGATTGTGACAGATTTTGCAATAGGGGGCATGTGTTAGTGTGGGGAGGTAAACTTGTTTTTTAAGACAGCTAGCGAAAAATGGAGCTGAGAGATGAAAGAAATGATGAAAGGGACCTGAGGATTGAGGTATGGGAGTAAGGCAGTGTGAACTGAAGGGATGAGGGGTAGAGTGAGTGGTATACTATCCTTCATGAAAGACAGGAAGAAGCAGGAAGGACATTGGATGGAAGAGGATCTATGGGGCAGGTGAGGGTGGTTAGCAAAGTGGGGTGTCAGAGTAGGGGGGAAGTTAGGACAAGAGTTGTGGAAAGAAGGGTGACAAGAAAGAAAAAGGTACAAGATGGCATTTAATGAATATAATTTTGTTTTCTGGCAAGGGTGGTGAAAGTGCAGCAAACCTGCATAGGTTGACAGTGGCATTACAAATACATATAATCAAGATGGAAAAGGAAAGTCAAGGAGGATTAAAAACTAAAGTTGATAGGGAAGGAGTCATAACACGAAGGTTTCAAATGTAGGAAGAGACAGGCAGTGGGAAGATACTAAAGAGAGGCTCATGGTACAGCTTAACCCTCAGTTTAGCAAAGATGAGCATACAATCTTTACAGGCAGAGTGAGGGACAATGTAGAGTTTGGTAAGAGTTAATTGAGTGAGAAGAGAATATTGGGAGGCTATACCCAACCAGGAGTAGGTGTATAAAGTGGTGTGCTGAAAAGCTCCACTGAAATTGTGAAATTGTTTTGCAAAGAGCAGGCTCTTTAAGAGTGATTTACAATTTTAAAAAGAGGACATATCCCTAGGTTCCAGATTCTGAGCGTATTTCAAGAGAAGGATCTGCAAAGAGTGGTCTTTTTAATGCCGGAGTAAAGCGGGATCTTATGCATTTGCAAAAAGCTCCAGCTAAAAATAGCTTCTGGGAGAGATAGCTGGCAATTTGGAGGTTTAAAGCTTTGCATGTGTGGCATGCAGTCCTCCTGGAGCAGCATGTCTAAATAGGGAGCCAATTAAGGTAGGCAAGAGCAGGGGTGATGAGGTCAATTGTTTTGGTGTTACTGGGGAACTAGCCATCATATTGAAGGAAAGGAGTGTACTTTTCCAATAGACTACAGAAGAGGGCAAGGTTGTGGCCAAGACATGTGTGTACTGTGGTCTCAACTGCTAGTTCAGATCCTGGGGGAAAATAATGTTCTTTAAACTGTTGAGGTTTTGAAGATGGAATTTGACAGAGCTAGTCACAGCTGGCTTGGATGTGACCTTTGAGGTCTATGTTTTTTCTTCAAGAAGGAAATTCAGGTTTTGCAGTAATAGCTATTCACTCTTCAGACAACCCCGGTCTCTACCACTCCCCACAGAGTCCACTGCCCTGATGCTTTGGGACATCAATTCACATGGGGCACGCCACACTACAGCACACCACGTCATCTCTATATCTGGAGCTTATTGCCACATACTGCAGATAAAACAGTGAGGGTATTCACTGTGTCTTCCTTGTCCACCTGCCTGGGGTCTTGGTAGCTTCCTCAGGTTCTCCTTTCTTCTCCATTGCTTCTTTTGCTGTTTGCTGCAAAATCCAAACCTTACACTGCCTTCTCAAAGTGGCAATTATGGTGCAGTGAATTATAAATGCCCTGCTGCTGATAATTAATGTTCAGATGAGACAGATAACCTGAGTGGAGTCTTGAGGCTGTTTATCAATTTGATGTTCCAGTCTTCCATCATCCTGTGGACATGAAATAATTAGGTTTCTGCAGTTAGAAGTGTCAGACCGAAACAACAGTGTTAGGAGTTGGCTGGAAATAGACTGATATTTTCAACTTTGATGACAGAAGGGGGACAGGCTGCCTATGAGCTACTGAGATGGCTTATCCGTGTTCTCCATTACATCAGGTTCAACATTGTATTTGTATAATTGAACTGCTCTAAGGTTTTTCTTGAAAGCTTTTGTATCCTGGAGTTGTAATTCCTTCACAAAGAAGTGTGTAGTGTGAGAACTTTTGTGGGTTTAAATCAAACTTTGCATTAATAATATTATGCAGAGCAATTAATCTACACTTGAATCCACATGTGCATACACATATGCATGGCACTATTACAATTGAAACAAATTTGATATGACATGTTAAAGTGTGTTTTTTGTCTGGCTTAGGCTAACTAGTTCTCAGCTAGACCTAGACACCGTTTTAAAAAAGATAGATGTTTTTTCATTATATTTGTTCTCTGTTTATAATTCTGCCTGACAATACACGCAGCAAGCTATGTACTGTTTAATTTGAATACTATTGCTCTGGAAGAACTTGCTAAGTTGCTACAAGAGATCCTTTTGCAACATTTTCCTAGGGCCTTCCGCTTCCACAGCATATTGCTTTCATTCACAATGTTTCACCTTTGCTAATGAAACTGGTTTGTTCTGACACCTTTTGCCCATTGGTGGATCAATAGCCATGCAGAGGATTAGTGCTAAGGTGATAGGGCTATAAGACTTTTTAAAAAGTAAAACTGTGAGTTCTTGGAGCAATGATTACACCATGCTAACTTTGAAGATTTTGTACTTTCTAATGCAACAAAATTATATATAAACCATGTTATATGGGGATGAATCAGAAGACTTTCCCTGACCCCTAGGGATGCTGCCCAATTTTTCACTGATTTTGCTGTACATTTGTGACTTAATCTATTTCTGATGTTATCTATTATTCTGCATTGTTCCCATAATAATGTTTCTTTTTAAATTCGGCTCTAGAACTCACTTTTTGAGCCTGTCCTTTCCTCATTAACTGTATTTTGAAATGATGATGATAACCCTGTCAATGAGATACACTGCCTCATGACTTGAAGTTCACACCCTCCCCGATCCACCCAATATTTCCTCACATTGTTGAAATGCAGATTTACTAGGGGTATTGCGTGCACACAGTGCCTTGGGCCCAGATTATAAATCGCACAGTATGGGCTAACAGTGAAATTGCATGCGTTTTTATGGTCTACATGTTGGAATTTTGCACCAGTAGTGTAAAATTACAAGTAGTACTCATAGGAATGGGGAACTATCATGGGGGAATGACGTTTCTGATGGTAAAAAATATACATTTGCCATTGTCTTGGGTTTTGCACATACATTTACCACATGCTTTTTACAGGTGGTAAATGTATGGGTGGGCTTGTGTGTGGTTTGAGAGGTAAGGGAGGGGACAGTACAGTAGTGGAAGGAACGGGAATGTATACTCAGTCATCAGAAAAAAACACAGGAATGAGACTTGATTGCTACTCCAAACGTCTTTGTGCAATAAAACTGGGTCGGTGTTCTGCCACACTTGCAATCACCAGGTGTGCAAAAAAAAAAAAACCTACTCAGAACCAGGCAGAGCGGAATTCCGTGAGGTAATTCCACTCCAGCTGACTCAAAAGAAGGGCGATGGGTGTTGGTGGTGGCAATATGCTAACAACAATGGATATATACCAAAAAAGGTAGTTGTCAGAGATGTCTTTGAATTGCCTGGCGATACTGCATTGCATGTTAGAATGTTTATCCCCTACTAATCATCAAATGTGGCGGCGGGTAGCATTCCACTATCATGATTTTGTACACTAACAACAATGCTCTTCTGCTGAAGTGTCATGATTTCTTATCCAGGTGTTATTCCTGCTTACTCACGTATTATTCCTGGGTTGCTCATAGCAAATCAACAGATGGTACAAGATGTCTTCATTTCTTAGTCATCCAGATGACTCTTCAAAAGATTATTCTTTTAGTTGCTGTGACCAACACATTATTCCTGAAAAAATGTGAATCTGAAAAAACTCTTTCTTAGCCGTCTGTCCTCTAAGAAATTAAGACTGATTCAATGAATCTCCTAAAATTGGTTGCCTCAATTACATTCACCCTTCTCTTAACAGGAAACTAGCTCTAAAATATTCAATAGGACTTACTTAATTCAATAAACATAGTGCAATTCTGGTCTTTTACCAAACTGGTTCCTTATGCTCAAAAGTTTTAAAAAACCCAACATCCAGGGTCAAACAAATGTCAAAAACCTGCCTGCTAGCACACTTGGGGCCAGATTTAAGAAAAGTGGCGCTGCACCCAGTGGCACACCATGGTGGTAGTGTGGGAACTAGCGGCAGAATTTTTTACCCTAGTTTGGAGCTTTTCAGGATTAACATAAAAAGTGTTGACACTAATCCTGCAAAGCCCATTGTAAACAATGGTGTGCTTTGCCTCCTTTTAATGCCTGCTCCGAGCAGGTGTTAAAAATGCGTTCAAAAATTACGCAAAGAAATCTCTTAGATTTCTCTGCGCCATTTTTTCACCCCCCCCCCCCCAACAGGAGAACGCCCCATTTACATACATTATGCCTTGCGCAGGCATATTGTAACTCGAAGGGTTACAAAGTGGCGCAATGCATGCATTGCACCACTGTAGGAAGTTGGCTCTGTATGTGCTATTTCAAAGTAAGGAATAGCATGCACAGAGTCCAAGGGTTCCCCTTAGAGGTAAAATAGTGGTAAAAATAGATAATACTAATGCTCTATTTTGTGGTAGTGTGGTCGAGCAGTAGGCATATCCAAGGAGTAGTGTTAAGCATTTGTTGTACATACACATAGACAATAAATGAGGTACACACACTCAGAGACAAATCCAGCCAATAGGTTTTGTTATAGAAAAATATCTTTTCTTAGTTTATTTTAAGAACCACAGGTTCAAATTTAACATGTAATATCTTGTTTGAAAGGTATTGCAGGTAAGTACATTAGGAACTTTGAATCATTTCAATTGCATGTATACTTTTCAAGTTATTGACAAATAGCTATTTCAAAAGTGGACACAGTGCAATTTTCACAGTTCCTGGGGGAGGTAAGTTTTTGTTAGTTTTACCAGGTAAGTAAGACACTTACAGGGTTCAGTTCTTGGTCCAAGGTAGCCCACCGTTGGGGGTTCAGAGCAACCCCAAAGTCACCACACCAGCAGCTCAGGGCCGGTCAGGTGCAGAGTTCAAAGTGGTGCCCAAAACGCATAGGCTAGAATGGAGAGAAGGGGGTGCCCCGGTTCCGGTCTGCTTGCAGGTAAGTACCCGCGTCTTCGGAGGGCAGACCAGGGGGGTTTTGTAGGGCACCGGGGGGGACACAAGCCCACACAGAAATTTCACCCTCAGCAGCGCGGGGGCGGCCGGGTGCAGTGTAGAAACAAGCGTCGGGTTCGCAATGTTAGTCTATGAGAGATCAACGGATCTCTTCAGCGCTGCAGGCAGGCACGGGGGGGCTTCCTCGGGGAAACCTCCACTTGGGCGAGGGAGAGGGACTCCTGGGGGTCACTTCTCCAGTGAAAGTCCGGTCCTTCAGGTCCTGGGGGCTGCGGGTGCAGGGTCTTTTCCAGGCGTCGGGACTTAGGTTTCAGAGAGTCGCGGTCAGGGGAAGCCTCGGGATTCCCTCTGCAGGCGGCGCTGTGGGGGCTCAGGGGGGACAGGTTTTGGTACTCACAGTCGTAGAGTAGTCCGGGGGTCCTCCCTGAGGTGTTGGTTCTCCACCAGCCGAGTCGGGGTCGCCGGGTGCAGTGTTGCAAGTCTCACGCTTCTTGCGGGGAGATTGCAGGGTCTTTAAAGCTGCTCCTTGAAACAAAGTTGCAGTCTTTTTGGAGCAGGTCCGCTGTCCTCGGGAGTTTCTGGTCGTCGTCGAAGCAGGGCAGTCCTCAGAGGATTCAGAGGTCGCTGGTCCCTTTGGAAGGCGTCGCTGGAGCAGAGTTCTTTGGAAGGCAGGAGACAGGCCGGTGAGTTTCTGGAGCCAAGGCAGTTGTCGTCTTCTGGTCTTCCTCTGCAGGGGTTTTCAGCTGGGCAGTCCTTCTTCTTGTTGTCGCAGGAATCTAATTTTCTAGGGTTCAGGGTAGCCCTTAAATACTAAATTTAAGGGCGTGTTTAGGTCTGGGGGGTTAGTAGCCAATGGCTACTAGCCCTGAGGGTGGGTACACCCTCTTTGTGCCTCCTCCCAAGGGGAGGGGGTCACAATCCTAACCCTATTGGGGGAATCCTCCATCTGCAAGATGGAGGATTTCTAAAAGTTAGAGTCACCTCAGCTCAGGACACCTTAGGGGCTGTCCTGACTGGCCAGTGACTCCTCCTTGTTATTCTCATTATTTTCTCCGGCCTTGCCGCCAAAAGTGGGGGCCGGGCCGGAGGGGGCGGGCAACTCCACTAGCTGGAGTGTCCTGCGGTGCTGTGACAAAGGGGTGAGCCTTTGAGGCTCACCGCCAGGTGTTACAGCTCCTGCCTGGGGGAGGTGTTAGCATCTCCACCCAGTGCAGGCTTTGTTACTGGCCTCAGAGTGACAAAGGCACTCTCCCCATGGGGCCAGCAACATGTCTCTAGTGTGGCAGGCTGCTGGAACTAGTCAGCCTACACAGATAGTCGGTTAAGTTTCAGGGGGCGCCTCTAAGGTGCCCTCTGGGGTGTATTTTGCAATAAAATGTACACTGGCATCAGTGTGCATTTATTGTGCTGAGAAGTTTGATACCAAACTTCCCAGTTTTCAGTGTAGCCATTATGGTGCTGTGGAGTTCGTGTTTGACAAACTCCCAGACCATATACTCTTATGGCTACCCTGCACTTACAATGTCTAAGGTTTTGTTTAGACACTGTAGGGGTACCATGCTCATGCACTGGTACCCTCACCTATGGTATAGTGCACCCTGCCTTAGGGCTGTAAGGCCTGCTAGAGGGGTGTCTTACCTATACTGCATAGGCAGTGAGAGGCTGGCATGGCACCCTGAGGGGAGTGCCATGTCGACTTACTCGTTTTGTCCTCACTAGCACACACAAGCTGGCAAGCAGTGTGTCTGTGCTGAGTGAGAGGTCTCCAGGGTGGCATAAGACATGCTGCAGCCCTTAGAGACCTTCCTTGGCATCAGGGCCCTTGGTACTAGAAGTACCAGTTACAAGGGACTTATCTGGATGCCAGGGTCTGCCAATTGTGGATACAAAAGTACAGGTTAGGGAAAGAACACTGGTGTTGGGGCCTGGTTAGCAGGCCTCAGCACACTTTCAATTGTAAACATAGCATCAGCAAAGGCAAAAAGTCAGGGGGCAACCATGCGAAGGAGGCATTTCCTTACACAACCCCCCCCCAAACGAAAGAGGATGAGACTAACCTTTCCCAAGAGAGTCTTCATTTTCTAAGTGGAAGAACCTGGAAAGGCCATCTGCATTGGCATGGGCAGTCCCAGGTCTGTGTTCCACTATAAAGTCCATTCCCTGTAGGGAGATGGACCACCTCAACAGTTTAGGATTTTCACCTTTCATTTGCATCAGCCATTTGAGAGGTCTGTGGTCAGTTTGAACTAGGAAGTGAGTCCCAAAGAGGTATGGTCTCAGCTTCTTCAGGGACCAAACCACAGCAAAGGCCTCCCTCTCAATGGCACTCCAACGCTGCTCCCTGGGGAGTAACCTCCTGCTAATGAAAGCAACAGGCTGGTCAAGGCCATCATCATTTGTTTGGGACAAAACTGCCCCTATCCCATGTTCAGAGGCATCTGTCTGCACAATGAACTGCTTAGAATAATCTGGAGCTTTTAGAACTGGTGCTGAGCACATTGCTTGTTTCAGGGTGTCAAAGGCCTGTTGGCATTCCACAGTCCAGTTCACTTTCTTGGGCATTTTCTTGGAGGTGAGTTCAGTGAGGGCTGTCACAATGGATCCATATCCCTTCACAAACCTCCTGTAATACCCAGTCAAGCCAAGGAATGCCCTGACTTGAGTCTGGGTTTTTGGAGCTACCCAGTCCAGAATAGTCTGGATCTTGGGTTGGAGTGGCTGAACTTGGCCTCCACCTACAAGGTGGCCCAAGTAAACCACAGTTCCCTGCCCTATCTGGCATTTGGATGCCTTGATAGAGAGGCCTGCAGATTGCAGAGCCTTCAAAACCTTCTTCAGGTGGACCAGGTGATCCTGCCAGGTGGAGCTAAAGACAGCAATATCATCAAGATAAGCTGTGCTAAAGGACTCCAAGCCAGCAAGGACTTGATTCACCAACCTTTGGAAGGTGGCAGGGGCATTCTTTAAACCAAAGGGCATAACAGTAAACTGATAATGCCCATCAGGTGTGGAGAATGCTGTTTTCTCTTTTGCTCCAGGTGCCATTTTTATTTGCCAGTACCCTGCTGTCAAGTCAAAGGTACTTAGGAATTTGGCAGCACCTAATTTATCTATGAGCTCATCAGCTCTAGGGATTGGATGAGCATCTGTCTTGGTGACAGAATTGAGCCCTCTGTAGTCCACACAAAACCTCATCTCTTTCTTTCCATCTTTGGTGTGAGGTTTGGGGACTAAGACCACTGGGCTAGCCCAGGGGCTGTCAGAGCGCTCAATTACTCCCAATTCCAGCATCTTGTGGACTTCCACCTTGATGCTTTCCTTAACATGGTCAGACTGTCTAAAGATTTTGTTTTTGACAGGCATGCTGTCTCCTGTGTCCACATCATGGGTACACAGGTGGGTCTGACCAGGGGTTAAGGAGAAGAGTTCAGGAAACTGCTGTAGGACTCTCCTACAATCAGCTTGCTGTTGGCCAGAGAGGGTGTCTGAGTTGATCACTCCATCTACTGTGCCATCTTTTGGGTCCGATGACAGAAGATCAGGGAGAGGTTCACTCTCTGCCTCTTGATCCTCATCTGTTACCATCAACAGATTCACATCAGCCCTGTCATGGAAGAGCTTAAGGCGGTTCACATGGATCACCCTCTTGGGGCTCCAGCTTGTGCCCAGGTCCACCAGGTAGGTGACCTGACTCTTCCTTTCTAGCACTGGGTAAGGGCCACTCCATTTGTCCTGGAGTGCCCTGGGAGCCACAGGCTCCAGAACCCAGACTTTCTGCCCTGGTTGGAACTCAACCAGTGCAGCCTTTTGGTCATACCAAAACTGCTGGAGCTGTTGGCTGGCCTCAAGGTTTTTGGTTGCCTTTTCCATGTACTCTGCCATTCTAGAGCGAAGGCCAAGTACATAGTCCACTATGTCTTGTTTAGGCTCATGAAGAGGTCTCTCCCAGCCTTCTTTAACAAGAGCAAGTGGTCCCCTTACAGGGTGACCAAACAGAAGTTCAAAGGGTGAGAATCCTACTCCCTTCTGTGGCACCTCTCTGTAAGCGAAAAGCAGACATGGCAAGAGGACATCCCATCTCCTTTTGAGTTTTTCTGGGAGCCCCATGATCATGCCTTTTAATGTCTTGTTGAATCTCTCAACTAAGCCATTAGTTTGTGGATGGTATGGTGTAGTGAATTTGTAAGTCACTCCACACTCATTCCACATGTGTTTTAGGTATGCTGACATGAAGTTGGTACCTCTGTCAGACACCACCTCCTTAGGGAAACCCACTCTGGTAAAGATACCAATGAGGGCCTTGGCTACTGCAGGGGCAGTAGTCGACCTAAGGGGAATAGCTTCAGGATACCTAGTAGCATGATCCACTACTACTAGGATGTACATATTTCCTGAGGCTGTGGGAGGTTCCAGTGGACCAACTATGTCCACACCCACTCTTTCAAAGGGGACCCCCACCACTGGAAGTGGAATGAGGGGGGCCTTTGGGTGCCCACCTGTCTTACCACTGGATTGACAGGTGGGGCAGTAGAGGCAAAACTCCTTAACCTTCTGGGACATATTGGGCCAGTAGAAGTGGTTGACTAACCTCTCCCACGTCTTGGTTTGTCCCAAATGCCCAGCAAGGGGAATATCATGGGCTAAGGTCAGAATAAACTCTCTGAACGACTGAGGCACTACCACTCTCCTAGTGGCACCAGGTTTGGGGTCTCTGGCCTCAGTGTACAGGAGTCCATCTTCCCAATAGACCCTATGTGTTCCATTTTTCTTGCCCTTGGACTCTTCAGCAGCTTGCTGCCTAAGGCCTTCAAGAGAGGGACAGGTTTCTTGTCCCTTACACAGCTCCTCCCTTGAGGGTCCCCCTGGGCCCAAGAGCTCAACCTGATAAGGTTCAAGCTCCAAAGGCTCAGTTCCCTCAGAGGGCAGAACTTCTTCCTGAGAAGAGAGGTTCCCTTTTTCTGACTGTGTTGCAGTTGGTTTCCCAACTGACTTTCCTTTTCTCTTGGTAGGCTGGGCCATTTTTCCAGACTCCAGCTCTACTTTTTCACCCTGTGCCTTGCATTGTGCTCTTGTTTTTACACACACCAGTTCAGGGATACCCAGCATGGCTGCATGGGTTTTTAGTTCTACCTCAGCCCATGCTGAGGACTCCAGGTCATTTCCAAGCAGACAGTCTACTGGGATGTTTGAGGAGACCACCACCTGTTTCAGGCCATTGACCCCTCCCCATTCTAAAGTTACCATTGCCAAGGGATGTGCTTTAGTTTGATTGTCAGTATTGGTGACTGTATAAGTTTTTCCAGTCAGGTATTGGCCAGGGGAAACCAGTTTCTCTGTCACCATGGTGACACTGGCACCTGTATCCCTCAGGCCCTCTACACTTGTCCCATTAATAAAGAGCTGCTGCCTGTATTTTTGCATGTTAGGAGGCCAGGCAGCTAGTGTGGCTAAATCCACCCCACCCTCAGAGACTAGAGTAGCTTCAGTGTGGACCCTGATTTGCTCTGGGCACACTGTTGATCCCACTTGGAGACTAGCCATTCCAGTGTTACCTGGATTGGAGTTTGGAGTGGAACTTTTCTTGGGACAGGCCTTGTCTCCAGTTTGGTGTCCAGACTGACTACAGTTTCGACACCAGGCCTTTTTGGGATCAAAGTTTTTACCCTTGTACCCAGGATTGTTTTGTGAAGAGGCTCTGGGCCCACCCTCCTGTGCAGGTTTTTGGGGGCCTTTAGAAGACTCTTGACTATTTTTATTTTTGGCTGTCTCACCACCTTTCCCCTGGGGAGGTTTTGTGACCCCTTTCTTTTGGTCACCCCCTGTGGAAGTTTTGGACACCCTAGTCTTGACCCAATGGTCCGCCTTCTTTCCCAATTCTTGGGGAGAAATTGGTCCTAGGTCTACCAGATGCTGATGCCGTTTATCATTGAAACAATTACTTAACAGGTGTTCTTTCACAAATAAATTGTACAGCCCATCATAATTACTTACACCACTGCCTTGAATCCAACCATCTAGTGTTTTTACTGAGTAGTCTACAAAGTCAACCCAGGTCTGGCTCGAGGATTTTTGAGCCCCCCTGAATCTAATCCTATACTCCTCAGTGGAGAATCCAAAGCCCTCAATCAGGGTACCCTTCATGAGGTCATAAGATTCTGCATCTTGTCCAGAGAGTGTGAGGAGTCTATCCCTACACTTTCCTGTGAACATTTCCCAAAGGAGAGCACCCCAGTGAGATCTGTTCACTTTTCTGGTTACACAAGCC
The DNA here is from genome assembly GCF_031143425.1 of Pleurodeles waltl. Lineage (NCBI taxonomy): Eukaryota > Metazoa > Chordata > Amphibia > Caudata > Salamandridae > Pleurodeles > Pleurodeles waltl. Next base: position 1,047,440,822 of record NC_090446.1, on the reverse strand, counting down.
CTCTCAAAAGCTGTGAACCATTTGGTGATGTCATCACCATCTTCATATTTAGTTACAATCCCTTTAGGGATTTTCAACATGTCAGGAGAATCTCTGACCCTATTTATGTTGCTGCCACCATTGATGGGTCCTAGGCCCATCTCTTGTCTTTCCCTCTCTATGGCTAGGATCTGTCTTTCCAAAGCCAATCTTTTGGCCATCCTGGCTAACTGGATGTCCTCTTCACTGGAGTTATCCTCAGTGATTTCAGAGGTGTTGGTCTCTCCTGTGAGGGAACCAGCATCTCTGACTATTATTTTTGGAGTCAGGGTTTGAGAGACCCTGTTCTCCCTAGATAGGACTGGTAGGGGGGAATTTTCCTCCAAGTCACTATCCTCTTCCTCTGAATTGCCACCCTCAGAGGGGGTGGCCTTTTCAAACTCTGCCAGAAGCTCCTGGAGCTGTATTTTGGTAGGTTTGGGGCCCATTGTTATTTTCTTTATTTTACAGAGTGACCTTAGCTCCCTCATCTTAAGATGGAGGTAAGGTGTGGTGTCGAGTTCCACCACAGTCACATCTGTGCTAGACATTTTGCTTCTAAAAGTTGGAATACTTTTTAAGAATCTACAACTGGTTCTAGAATCTAATTCAAACTTTTACAAACTTTTAAACTCTAAAAGAAATGCTAAACAGGATCTAACACAAGGCCCTAGCAGGTCTTTTAAGAATTTAGAAAACTTTTCAAATTGCAAAAATCAATTTCTAATGACAATTTTGGAATTTGTCGTGTGATCAGGTATTGGCTGAGTAGTCCAGCAAATGCAAAGTCTTGTACCCCACCGCTGATCCACCAATGTAGGAAGTTGGCTCTGTATGTGCTATTTCAAAGTAAGGAATAGCATGCACAGAGTCCAAGGGTTCCCCTTAGAGGTAAAATAGTGGTAAAAATAGATAATACTAATGCTCTATTTTGTGGTAGTGTGGTCGAGCAGTAGGCTTATCCAAGGAGTAGTGTTAAGCATTTGTTGTACATACACATAGACAATAAATGAGGTACACACACTCAGAGACAAATCCAGCCAATAGGTTTTGTTATAGAAAAATATCTTTTCTTAGTTTATTTTAAGAACCACAGGTTCAAATTTAACATGTAATATCTTGTTTGAAAGGTATTGCAGGTAAGTACATTAGGAACTTTGAATCATTTCAATTGCATGTATACTTTTCAAGTTATTGACAAATAGCTATTTCAAAAGTGGACACAGTGCAATTTTCACAGTTCCTGGGGGAGGTAAGTTTTTGTTAGTTTTACCAGGTAAGTAAGACACTTACAGGGTTCAGTTCTTGGTCCAAGGTAGCCCACCGTTGGGGGTTCAGAGCAACCCCAAAGTCACCACACCAGCAGCTCAGGGCCGGTCAGGTGCAGAGTTCAAAGTGGTGCCCAAAACGCATAGGCTAGAATGGAGAGAAGGGGGTGCCCCGGTTCCGGTCTGCTTGCAGGTAAGTACCCGCGTCTTCGGAGGGCAGACCAGGGGGGTTTTGTAGGGCACCGGGGGGGACACAAGCCCACACAGAAATTTCACCCTCAGCAGCGCGGGGGCGGCCGGGTGCAGTGTAGAAACAAGCGTCGGGTTCGCAATGTTAGTCTATGAGAGATCAACGGATCTCTTCAGCGCTGCAGGCAGGCACGGGGGGGCTTCCTCGGGGAAACCTCCACTTGGGCGAGGGAGAGGGACTCCTGGGGGTCACTTCTCCAGTGAAAGTCCGGTCCTTCAGGTCCTGGGGGCTGCGGGTGCAGGGTCTTTTCCAGGCGTCGGGACTTAGGTTTCAGAGAGTCGCGGTCAGGGGAAGCCTCGGGATTCCCTCTGCAGGCGGCGCTGTGGGGGCTCAGGGGGGACAGGTTTTGGTACTCACAGTCGTAGAGTAGTCCGGGGGTCCTCCCTGAGGTGTTGGTTCTCCACCAGCCGAGTCGGGGTCGCCGGGTGCAGTGTTGCAAGTCTCACGCTTCTTGCGGGGAGATTGCAGGGTCTTTAAAGCTGCTCCTTGAAACAAAGTTGCAGTCTTTTTGGAGCAGGTCCGCTGTCCTCGGGAGTTTCTGGTCGTCGTCGAAGCAGGGCAGTCCTCAGAGGATTCAGAGGTCGCTGGTCCCTTTGGAAGGCGTCGCTGGAGCAGAGTTCTTTGGAAGGCAGGAGACAGGCCGGTGAGTTTCTGGAGCCAAGGCAGTTGTCGTCTTCTGGTCTTCCTCTGCAGGGGTTTTCAGCTGGGCAGTCCTTCTTCTTGTTGTCGCAGGAATCTAATTTTCTAGGGTTCAGGGTAGCCCTTAAATACTAAATTTAAGGGCGTGTTTAGGTCTGGGGGGTTAGTAGCCAATGGCTACTAGCCCTGAGGGTGGGTACACCCTCTTTGTGCCTCCTCCCAAGGGGAGGGGGTCACAATCCTAACCCTATTGGGGGAATCCTCCATCTGCAAGATGGAGGATTTCTAAAAGTTAGAGTCACCTCAGCTCAGGACACCTTAGGGGCTGTCCTGACTGGCCAGTGACTCCTCCTTGTTATTCTCATTATTTTCTCCGGCCTTGCCGCCAAAAGTGGGGGCCGGGCCAGAGGGGGCGGGCAACTCCACTAGCTGGAGTGTCCTGCGGTGCTGTGACAAAGGGGTGAGCCTTTGAGGCTCACCGCCAGGTGTTACAGCTCCTGCCTGGGGGAGGTGTTAGCATCTCCACCCAGTGCAGGCTTTGTTACTGGCCTCAGAGTGACAAAGGCACTCTCCCCATGGGGCCAGCAACATGTCTCTAGTGTGGCAGGCTGCTGGAACTAGTCAGCCTACACAGATAGTCGGTTAAGTTTCAGGGGGCGCCTCTAAGGTGCCCTCTGGGGTGTATTTTGCAATAAAATGTACACTGGCATCAGTGTGCATTTATTGTGCTGAGAAGTTTGATACCAAACTTCCCAGTTTTCAGTGTAGCCATTATGGTGCTGTGGAGTTCGTGTTTGACAAACTCCCAGACCATATACTCTTATGGCTACCCTGCACTTACAATGTCTAAGGTTTTGTTTAGACACTGTAGGGGTACCATGCTCATGCACTGGTACCCTCACCTATGGTATAGTGCACCCTGCCTTAGGGCTGTAAGGCCTGCTAGAGGGGTGTCTTACCTATACTGCATAGGCAGTGAGAGGCTGGCATGGCACCCTGAGGGGAGTGCCATGTCGACTTACTCGTTTTGTCCTCACTAGCACACACAAGCTGGCAAGCAGTGTGTCTGTGCTGAGTGAGAGGTCTCCAGGGTGGCATAAGACATGCTGCAGCCCTTAGAGACCTTCCTTGGCATCAGGGCCCTTGGTACTAGAAGTACCAGTTACAAGGGACTTATCTGGATGCCAGGGTCTGCCAATTGTGGATACAAAAGTACAGGTTAGGGAAAGAACACTGGTGTTGGGGCCTGGTTAGCAGGCCTCAGCACACTTTCAATTGTAAACATAGCATCACCAAAGGCAAAAAGTCAGGGGGCAACCATGCCAAGGAGGCATTTCCTTACAACCACTTTGTAAATGTGGCATGGTGATCTTGGCCTTGTTGGGTCAAGTTAGCTTTTTTTAAAAGGAGGCGCTAGGGTCTCTTAAACCTGCCCCTTTGTCTCCAAGACCACCTTCCTCCCACACTGTCTGAGGGAGTCTTAATGCAGCAGATCCTACGTGTTACGATCTACACCATCAGGGGATCCAAAAGCACTGGGGAGAAAGCTGAACTAGAATTCAAAGTCTTCCTGTACTTCGTTTAGTTTCACTTTCACAGTACCCTTCACCATGCTTTGATCCATATTTCAAGCACAGATATTCATTCCCAAAACCTTCTGAAGCTGTTAACCCCATTAAGGAAGACATAAAGGTAAATGCCATTGTAAATTTACATAAAACATGACGACCTTTTATGACAGTACCCCCGTCTTTGAGATTCTTGTTACTGTATTAGGATGCAATTCATGAAATTTCTTAATTACTCAAGGAGGATTTTTGATTTCTGCAGGCTCCTGTGACCTTTCTTCTACACCCTATCCATTCCAATTCACTGAATACTACAATTAGTTTTTTACACAACATAAATTACGAAAGGACTGAACTTCATATTCAGTATCAGATCATTGAATTACAGGGCGGGGAGGTCCTCTTATTCATGTACCAGATTTGAAAGGCGTTATAAATGACACATGAAATACTGGGTTGATTCTCATTGTTTCAGTAATCAATAATGTGATAGCTACTGGATTGATCACTTTATTTTACAATCAAAGGGCCAATATATCTTGGTTGCAGTTTTTGTTTTACAAGAAGCATGAAATGTCATCCAGGCCCAAAAGTAGACCTGCCTCATACAGCGACTTAATTACTACCTTCTTCTCCAGTCAGGCAAAGACAGCATGCTTATCAATTCTCTTACCAATCTGAAGTCCCTCCTGTATTTCAGTGTATAGGTTGCTAGATCCTGATACAGATGCAGGTTATAGCACTTAATTCCAGTTCAGCCTGTTCCTATGCCTTGGCCATTATATCTCCTTGGACGTCTAAGACGTCTATCTTTGTCAGAACATCACAAGGGTCATCACGGTTAGGACCCCTTGCCTACTCAGTGGGTGTAGTCCGGGCATATAGGAAAGTCTTCTGGTTTGCCTCCAATCCCTTACAGGAGGCTCCAGAGGAAGCCATATAACAACATTTAAAAAGTGCACACTCTCCCATTGGGGCATCTTGGCACTGCACCAAACTCAAAGGTACTCATTTTATCAACTTAGAAAGGATGAAAGGCTGTGTGGTCTGTGCGAAAAAGCCTCCTTTTGACATGGTGAGCCCCCCACTTTTTGTCTGATGTAGCCTAGAAATTGCAGTGGCCATGGCCCCTGCTAACCATGGTCCCTGGGCCAGACCTCTTTCCCTTATACTGTTGTGATGGATTGGCACAATTGACTACAACTTTAGCTACCACTATAAGTCCCTAGTAAAAGGTACTTAGGAGCCCAGGGCATGGAATACTAGGGGTAGACCCCTGAGGACAGCAACACTGAGTTTGCACCCTCTAGGACCATACATCCAGATACACCCTGCACTGCCATTGCAGGCTGGGTGCTCTGAGCAAACCTAAAACACAAACTCAACATAGCACATTGCCTGTGTGCCCTCCCCACCATACACTGCATATACCATGGGTAAGACAACCCTCTGGCAGGCCTTCCAGCCCTCAGGCAGGGTGCACCATATTATATGTAAGGGTATAGCTGCATGAGCAATATGCCCCCACTGTGTCCTTTCCAAACCTGGAACATAGTGAGTGAACAGAGCAGCCATTTTAATACATGTGATGGACACTGATCAATACAAGTTCCCCAGCTACATGATGGCAACTCTGAGCCTCAGGTTTTTTGGTATCAAACAACTCAGAATGGTAAATCCAACTTGGTACCAGTATTGGATTTATCCCTAAATGTACCCCGGGGTCATCTTAGAGGTGCCCCCTGCAAAACTTAACTACCCTGGAATGGTTGCTGACTGGTTCTATCCACCCTGCCACCTCCAGACACCCAAGCTACATACCTTGGGGGGGGGGGGGGTTGAATCCGTCTTTCTGGTTTGTAGAACAATGCTCTTCCTGATTGGAGGTGCTAATACCCCCTCCCTCAGGAATGTGCATTGCCCGGGCGACCAGCTTCAAAGGGCTTACCACCTTTGAAACTCGGCCCCCAGGCCTGCTGCTAGCTGAGATGGTCACCACCTTTGGAAATCCCCACTTTTGGTGGGAGCAAAGGCGGGAAACTCCACAAAGGGTAGGAGGAGTGGCCCCACCTCTATGGTGTTGCCTGCGAGTTGGGCACTCCATTTCATTTTCCTCCATCTTGAATGGAAGGAAAAAAAGCCAATCATGGATAGGGAAGTGGCCCTTCCCACAGGACCCATTGGTCACTACGAGGTTTGTCCTAAAACATCCACTAAATACAGTATGTAGTGTTCATCCCTAGACCAGGAAATCAGATTTCACGGACAAAAGAAGACCAGCAGCAAGAAGATCTAAGGCACGAGAACTGTGGACCTGCTGCAACAAATAAAAGGCGCCAGACCCTGCCTGCTGCACCCAGTACCCGACAATCGTCACTGAGGAGCTACTAGACAACTGGAAGATCTCTAAAGAACTCCAGAGGACCTCCAGGCTCCGATAATCACCACATAACTCCCTCCAGAGTGGAGATAGCACTCTACAACAGCAAGAAACCAACAAACCAGTGAGGGTAACTTCAATGACCAGCCACTAAGTCCCGAACCGGTAGTTGCAGCTGGACCAAACAACACACCGATGACCATGAGGACAATCCCTGCCAGTGTGCCAAGATTGGAGGCACTAAGCCCTCCAGTGGTCAAACCGTACCAATACCCTGTGTACTGGTCAGCTAATGTCAGACACCAAGAAAACCAGCCCGTCCGGGGCTGAAGAAGGACCAGGAAGAAGCCCCAGTTGAGGAACTTCAGGAACACCCGCCAGAGTGCGCCTGTTGTCTTGCAAACAACCCTTGAATCAACTTACCTCCTGCTCCAGAAGGCATCCCTGTGCACAGCTCCTGGCTCACCGATTCGCTCTGCACCCCGCCGCCGTGGGCCCTGCAATTAAGAACCTGCTGTGCCCTAAGGGTCCCCTACTCCTTGTGACCTCATCACTCCACTGGACCCCAAAGAAGTACCTTTAAATTTGACTGTGCAGTGCTTTTCCAAGTGGTCCCCCGCAGTGGCCCTGCACCAGCTCCAGAGGCATTTCATCGCTGCTCCCACCAGAACCGGGAGGTGCCCGAACTTCTCTAGCTGGCTCAGTGTGCCCACTAATGACCTCAACCAACCTGCAAAAGAAGAACTTGGTAACCCAACTGTACGATTTTATATGTATTTTTAAAGGTGATCTTCCATTGATTCCCATGTAATGCGTAATTTCGAACAAAAATCATAAAAATACTTTTTATTCATTTAAAAAAAATCATATTTCAAAAAGTACTTAACCAATTTTGATAATCTTGGTTCTAAAAATTACATAAAAATCTGAAGTATTTTTATAAATTAGTCTCAAGTTATTCCTTTGAGTGTTTGAGTTGCAAGCTTGATACTGTGAGTACAACAATTGCTTTGCACTTCTCACAGATTGGCCTAACTGCTCGACCAAGCAACCTTCAAAATTAGAGCATTAGGTGATCTAGTTTTTACCCCTATAAACCAAAGTGTGGTTGCCTGGACTCCCTGCACAGTGTGCCTAGTTTTGCACACTACATAGAGGGCCAGCCTCCTACATGGTCCATCTGAGATTTAAACCCATTGCCATGAGATCAAACACAGGTGTCTGGAGTGGATGCACTAGTCCACTGAGTCACCTCTTCCAGCCCTTTATGGCAGCCCCATGAGGCATATGGTACTCTTCTGTGAGCAGTTTTCCAAATATTCAAGTTTCAGTAGAAGCTCTATGTTCTGGTTTCATAGTTCCTAAATGAAATTCCATATTTGGTGATGTTCCTTCAAGCATTTATTAACAGTGTTCTCTCAGTCATCCACTTTGCTGCACAGAAACATACGTCTACTTTAATTTCACTACAGCGGTCTTTAAGTCATTTTGGTGCGTGCCCACTTCTGTCTTGATATGTGCCAGGTCCTGATGCAGAAACTCTTTCATAATATCCAGGTTGTTGCTTGTCAGGTGTGAAGACAGGCACAGGGGAGTTATCGGATCCTTTGTCATTTTTGATTTGTGTCTGAGTCAGCAAGTCTTTCACTGAGAGTTCCTGTTTACTCCTTTTATTCCTCATTGTTGCGTTTTGCAAGATGAAGAATTGTTCCCAGACAATGGAAGTGTGTTGATTGCATTCCTGTGGTTGAAGGGTGGGGTGAGGGCTACCTTTGGAAATTCCATGAGGTCTTTTGTTAGCAGAAGACTGCTGACTAGTTCATTCTGAGCACTGCCATTTTGTTGATAGTAAGGTGTCATGGGGGACTACAGATTCTATTGTGTAACGTGAGAAAGTTTCTAGGTAAAACCTGTCCTTTTGTCCATGCCTGAATAATGCTTTAGACATGCTGATAGCAGGTAGGTGCAGAAACCTCACAGTTCATTGCGCCAGTACAGTGGGTGCTTCAGTTTGGAGTCAGACAGACTGCTACCTACTGCGAGAAACATCACTCTGTACAAACGCTGCCTGTTGAGTAGCTTGAGAAGAACATTTAAACGAGAACCCTGCAAACTGATTCTGAAGTTTGAGACAGTGGTTCCAAAACTGCGCATACAGTGCAACCTCAACCACCCCACTTTGTTCCAGGAACATGTCCTTCATGAACAAGAAAGGATTGCACCACAGGGTACACAAATGACGGCTGTGTGGCAAGAAATTGTTTTTGTCTGACAGCCAGTGTCCCAGAGGTGACAGGACATCACCTGAAGTCTATACTTTTTGCTGGAGGATTTGGGTGTCTGGTGTCTAGAACTTGCCCGCCTGCCAACAGAGGGAAGGAGTATACATGGTGGAGAAGAGACTGTCAGGAGAAGTCCTGCGTTTTCTCAGAGAATGAGGAACACCCAGAGAAAGCAAACTGCCTGAGATTGAAGACAGGACCAACTTGTGCTTGGGCCGGACAGGCCTTTTTATTCCACCTGGAATTTCCCCATTGGGCTAGATCACTTGGAGGCTGGTTTTGAAAACACAGGACCAGTCCTGGTACCTCTGCCACTTTCCTCAGCTTCCCAAAGTTAATTGCAGCAGAAATGGGGAGGCTTCAAGAGAGAAAGGGAAAGAGAGAAAGAGAGGGGAGGAAAAGTGAAAGCGATCAGAGAGGGAGAAGAAAAAGAGGAGCGAGAGAGAGGGAGAGGATGGATGAATGGAGAGAAAGAGATTGCACATTGAGTTTAAGGACCTGGGGCTGGTTTTAGCATTTTTGTAAAAACTGCTGTTGGTTCCACAGTCTGGCTAGGCATGTGCAGAAGCTTCCAAAATCCCTGGTCCTTCAGGAAGGTTCTTGGTGGGAACCACTAACAGCTGTCATAGTTGAGATGGCCTAGTTGGGGCTGAAACTACTGTAGTGACTGCACTGTCCCAATCAGGGCTGTAGCTGTCATGATGACTGCACCAGCCCGATCAGAACTGCTGTGGTGACTGTGACAGCCTAGCTTGGGCCTGTACTTGCTTCAGTGCCTACCTACTAGCACATTCTTGGCTAGCTCCATATCTGAGGCCAAAGTGCTGGGCCTGCATTCTCACCCATTAACTGAGCCCAGGAAGCCACATGAATCAAGACAGAGCTCATGCCCGGCCTCATCTTTGGTCCTAAAGACTGCCTTCAATAACCATGGATCCCAACCTGCAGGAGGATAGCGAAGTCTGCAAATCCATACTGGATGGGTGTGAGAAACTAACTTGTTACCCCACAACACAACTAATGATAGGAACTTTTGAAAGATGTGAACTGAGCACTCATTTGGCTTGTTGGTGAACTAAAAAATGCAGCTGACCCTGATTCATGCAAACAGGGACTAGGCGACCTATTAAAATCAATGTGCCTCCCCTAGGACCACCACAAACTCTCACCTGCCCTAGCGGCAGCACATTTAGTAAAATATGGATCAGCTGCTTAGAAGTGGCTCCATGCTTAACAGTGCAGGCTGCAGTTGCCTGCACTTTAGGAGGGTCAGCCATCCCCATGTATCTCGGTGCAGTGAGTGACTGAGGGTGAAGTCTAGACACGGTCCAAGGGACCCTCTTTCATCCTTCAGAGGGCTTGCCTCAGGGGATGCATTGACAGTGAGACACCTCTTTGTGACACACTTTCAGAGCACCTCCTAAGGGCCTGTTTACCTATTTGCCTGCGTCAGCAATAATTGCAAAAAGAACAGATGATGGATGGAATGCTGCACAAATCAAACATTCAGCCCCAGTCACAGATCTGGGTTAATACCATATTTTGTTTTGCTTGCCATGCCATTCCAGTTTGGACCTATCCATATGATAATAATAATAATAATAATAATAATAATAATAATAATATTTATTGTTTAGTTAATAAAAACCATAACAATCATCTCATAATACATCATATATAAAGAAATAAATCTCTAAAATTCAATAAAATTCCGTAAATTTCTTGGCCATGAAACCATACGAGGATCTAAAATCAGTTTCTTAACTCTAAAGTGCAAAAAGTGCATGATTAAGCATACATCCCGGATAGCAGGTTTACGTCTTTGGTGTGTGCAGTCAAGAATTTGATAAATTTGCATATTGATTGTGCATCATTAATATCAAACATTGACATCACTGCTGTCCGACAGGAACGAGTCCCATTTCTCATAAAAAGCGGTTTTAATAGTTGTCTGCGGGCTTCCTTTAAGGCTGGACAAATACAAATCAGGTGAACCATATCTTCTTTCGGGCCTTTACATAGCCTGCAGGAAGTCTCTCCTCTATTCTTCCACGACGGTTGATCCGCTCTAGCAGGAGATGCTCCCAAACGCAGAGTCAAAAAGTGATGCTTGATGTGAAGTGCGAAGGTTGCGGCCAGGTATTGTGATGGGGCCAGGGTGGTATAAGTATGCATTACCAGCCAGGCGTGTGAGCATTGCGCAAGTTTAGCTTTATCATCTAGAAAAGATTGGATACTTATTTCCTTTTTTATCGCTCAACACAAAAGGGAATACGACATGTTGGAATTCCATAGGTACTTTGTTTTTGTCTCTTGCAAGGAGTTGTTCAGGTACCTGTTGTATACTGAATTAGGATTGCTGTTTACTGAATTCCATAGTGCCACTACTAGCGGGCTGACAGTGTTTTTACTTATTTTGTACCAGATCTTTATTGTGTGGGCCTTCCTGTCGAGCTGCTGTTGTATTAGACCAAATTCCAGCCTTATCTGTGCAGGGGAAGCAGAGCGAGGAAGATTAAAGACTTGCTTATAGATTTTGATTTGTTGCCTTTCCAGAAGGCTAGCATCTTTCCCATATTGGGCTGCGCTTCCGTATGTAATTGCTGGAAGGAATTTAGCCGACATAACCGACATTAGTGGTTTATATGATGGGCCCTTTAATCTTTTAGCAAGAGTGCAGAAAGCGAACACCAAGGCTTTGCAGTTCTGTAGAATATACTGGTTTTGCGGCACAAAATTGATCTTATTGTCTACAGTAAATCCAAGATATTTGTAGCTGCAGATCGTATCAAGAGTGATACCATTCAATTTTATTTTATTTGCAGGATTCAAAGAGCAGCCTATTGACATTGTTTTTGTCTTTGAAGTGTTAACCTCTAGTTTGTTTGTCTTTGCAAATTCGCCCAAGGCGCTAACCAGCCGTTGCAACCCTATTTTTGCGTGGCTTAACAGAGCAATGTCATCAGCATACCATCCTTGGAGAATGCGAGTTGGTTGCGTCCAGTTTTGCAGAGAGATCTGCCATGAAGAGGTTAAAGAGGTGGGGGCCAACACGCAGCCTTGCTTTAATCCTATATTTGTTGGAATTCTCCTGGAAACTTTTGAGCCGTCTGCTACCTTGATTCGTACCCAAGTTTTATCATACAGCAATTCTATGCACCTCAAAATTCGTTCTTGCAGACCCCAACACCGTAGTTTGTTCCAGAGAATTGCTCTGTCCACACAATCAAAAGCACTTTTGAAATCCACAAAACATATGTGTAAATTTTTCTTTAAGCACTTTGCTCGGTTGGCTATATTTACTAGCGCACTGTGCCGTATCCCTTCCGGAAACCAGTTTGGTTCATAGGGACCAGGTTGTTTAGATTAGACCAGGTGAGCAGGTCTGCTAGGAGGAAAGAGGCAAAGTATTTGGCCTCACTGTCAATTAGAGCTATCAGCCTATAGCTAGCTGGGTTTGCCCTACTGCCTCCTTTGTATATAGGATTAATGATGGATCCTTTCCAACTATCAGGAATGGTACTGTTACGTTCGACTTCAGCATATAATATTGACAGAGTGGCTAACGAATAATCGAGATCTGCCTTAAATATGGCTTGGGGGAGACCGTTAGGGCCGGGAGTCCCGTCCCTACGGCTCCTTCTGATCACCTGGGCTACTTTATTGGCACTGAATCTCATATCACTCTGACGAACGTCTGTAGGTTTTAGTGAAGCCTTCAGTTGCTGATTTCCTATAGGAGGGGTTGGCTTGAAAAAGATGTCTAACAGGTAATCCACCCATTTATCTTCTGAAATTGAAGTACAGTTTATTATTCTTGCCTTTTGGTCTATTTCATTCCCTGACATCCAGAATTCTCTAGTATTAGCCTTTCTTAAGTTGAAAAGTAATTTGATCCAGAAATCCTCCTCCTTTTGGGTTCGTATTTGCCATACCTGTTTCTTATAATTTTTCCGTAGGGTTTTTATTTGGGCACATAAAGATTCTGTAGGAGGTCTGTCTTTTGTGGATCTGAGTTTACGTCTCAGATCCTTTCTTAATTCTAAGATATTTGGTGGCATAGTTAGTGGCCTCCGGTTATGATTTGGAGCTTGACGCCTGGCCGAGCCAAGTGATGGTACTAACTGTAGAAAGCTTGCCCACACCTCCCAGCTGAGAGATCTTGGCGTGCTGTTGATTGAAGCAGGGTTTTTATATTTTTGCACAGCTGTGGTAGAGAGGACTCCGTCCAAAACAAGCGGTTTAGATTGACAGAGGTTACTGTTCCTAATTCATTTATAGCTGGAAGAAAACACAGAACGTTCCAAGCCAATTCTATATGCTGAAGCAAATGGTCACTGTGGAGAGTAGGTATGATTTTGAATTTTTTAACATGTGCCAGCAGGGGAAGAGAGACGGCAGTATAGTCAATTGTAGTTGCAGATTTTGCACTATGATGAGTAAAGCTGGGCGGGACATCACCTTCCACCCTGCCGTTTAGCACCCTCATACTCAGATGTTCTAAGGCCTCTACCAATTGCTTGCCCCTTACATCCAGTTTCACCTGTATTGATGGTAACTGTGGTAGCACTGACCAAATAGCATTTTCTGCTGCCAATTGCTCGTCCGGTTCTGGAGTATATATCAGGTTGCTGTTAAAGTCACCAGTTACTAAGATGTCCCATGTTGGATTAGCACACCGTATCTCTTCTACCTTTTGCAGTAACTTCTCGAAGAGAATTACTTTACAATGTTTCCGCGGATGGGCGTAGACATTAAAGATAATTAGTGGAGCGTGACGATTGAAACTAAAATTGATTTTTATTGCCTGTAAGTCAGTCAATGAGAAGGCCAGCTGTTCTGTTGTGACCTGAAGTGCCGTAGAGATGTATGTGGCTAGACCACCGCTTGCCCTGCCTGATTTGTTTGAATTGTCAGCTCCGATGTGGTGTAGAGAATAGCCTCCTAGTTCTATCGGGTCTACCAGCCATGTTTCTTGCAGCACTATTATCGAGTAATTGCAACTGGACATTACTGTAAATCCTTCTGTAATAATTGCTTTTGCTCACGCGATGTTCCAGGACATAATAGTAACGGTCGGCCTTTGATCTGTATCTAGTGCAATGCGTATGGTGGGTCAATTACTTCTCCTTGAATTTAGGGTACGTGCCATCCATCTCCATTCATTTTGTACTCCATTCCCTACAATTATGGGATCAATAGAGGTATTTATTAATCTTTTTCCCCCATTTAGATTGACGCTGTTCCCGCTCCCCGACGTCCAGGCCCCATCCACGCTTGCGGGCCTGTGACTCCGTTTTTTGAATTAGTTCACTTTTCAGATTTAACAATAGGGGAAAAGAATAACGTGGGCTGGTTGGTTGTGATAGCCGTATACCCCAGTTTTCAAACTGTTGCTTAACTGCCATGATTAATGCAGTGATTTCGCTTGTTCTCCACATAGTCAGAGTTTGTTCCTGGTCATTCTGAGAACTGTTGGAGAGGAATTTCAGTGATATTAAATCTGGGGACATAGGCCCGTATTTATACTTTTTTTAGCGCCGCATTTGCGCCGCTTTTTGGCGCAAAACGGCGCAAACCCACAAAATACAATGGCATTTTGCAAGCTTGCGCCGTTTTTGCGTCAAAAAACGACGCAAATGCGGCGCAAAAAAAGTATAAATACGGGCCATAATTTTCTTAGTTGATGGAAGCTCTGCCAGAAGCCTCAGAATGTTGCCCCTGTTCAGGCTATCTTGTTGGCCACGTGACTCATAATCTGGGGTTAGAATGACCTGCCTTGATTCCCTATCATTTCCGATAACATGACTAGATTGTGATTGATGGGATTGCTCTATAATTCTGTGTGGCATAGGCCTGTTCCGTTGACCATCCTCCAACTTGTTTCTGTTTGCGGCCCTTTTGAGTGTGGATGATTGTTTGCTTAAAAGGGCTTTATTTTCAAGGTCTGTTGCGGCTATTTGAGTATTTTGAATAGTTACTTTTGTCTTTATTCATCCATCATGAAGAGTAGTTGAGACCTCCCTAGAAGGATATTTGAGATTTAGGGTCGGTGACAAGTGTGTTTCTCTGGTGAGAGGATTGAGTCTGGATTGTGAGTCGTCTGCTAAAGGAGCAAATTTATTGTTCTTTGTGCCTGCGGGGATTACTATAACCTGCCCCGCATTGACCTGGGCGGATGATCTTTGCCTGGAAGATGTTTTGAGACTCGGCAAGATGCCCTGGGTTTTGTCCGGAAGGGTTATTGTAGATAGTGAGGAAGTGGCTCGTGTGACAGCTGCATAGGAGGGTGGCACATGTGGAATCTTCACTGGTAATTGGGCACCTAAATGGATCTCAGATTTTTCCTTGTTGATGCAATTTCCTGCCCTTAGGTCTCCCTGAAGGGGAGCCGCCAACCTCATGACCGATGCGTGCCGATTCAATTGGTCTTGGGATGTTGGGTGTAACATGTTATATTTGACTAACATTGGCGAGTCAGCAGGTAGATGTTCTCCAGTGAATTGTTGTTCTGGACTGGTGACCTCCCCCCTCCCTTATGGCTTTGGAGCTATTTGAAATTTGCATACTTCTTGCAATTCCTGAAACCCGATTTTACGGTTGCCGAAGCATTGAAAATATGGGATACAGATTGTCATTAATAGCTTTGGCACGTGTTTGTTTCCTTGCCTTTCTTGCTCGCTTTTTTTGTCTCTTTGTTAGGGGTTTCAGTGCTGGAGCTGGCTGCTCAATTATACTCTCCAAATTGGTAGATGCTGTTTGTTCCGACTGTGAAGATCCATCTGTGACCATTGGGTTAATGCACTGAATGTTTGCATCTTTTTTTGCTGGGCTGCTTACCCCAAAGGCTGGTGTCTTTTGAGATGTATCGTGGTTCCTGGGGATGGCCTCATTGGATTTCCTTGTTTTTAACTTCCTGCAGAATCTCTACTAAGACCTGTGGTAACGTACACAGTTTGTCTATTATTGGGCCACAATTACAAGGAGTTTGCTGGTGGTTGCAATTTTGTTTGATTGGGCGGATGGCCAGCAAGTCCAATTTGTGATTGATGTCAGCTATGTATGTGGCCATTACCTTCATTAGATCCATTTGCAAGTCTAATTTATCTGATTGCATGTTAAGAACCGGTGTGTAGTCGCGTTAGATCTCCCATCTCACAAGTAAGGTGCCCTGCATGAGCGGGGTTTTTAAAAATATTTATTTTTCCCTGTTAATGGACTCTGAGGGGGTATTATTGGAAGGCGAAGCAGTCAAGTTGCTTTTTACCATTAATTCCTCAAGTGATTGTATTTTGGACATCTCGCTAGAAATTTCAATAATTGAGTTAAAAGTTCTTTCTTGTTGGTGCGTAGTAATGCTGTTTTTAGTGCTTCCTACCACCAGAGGATAGCTCGACTGCTGATCCTTAGGATTCACTAGATCAAAAGTTTTTAAGTCCAGTGCTTCTCCCAGGTCTTTGTTATTTGTTATAGAGAGAGACTGTAACCAGGAATCTTCCAACCCTGTAGTTACTTCTGAGCCAATGTCCAGTCTCTCATTGTTCCCCTGGGTGTTGAAATTTGACCACGGGATTGGGGTCGATTGTTGGTGGGTTTTCTCATACCCAGTGTCATTATGTACCTCTGTCACATTACCCGTAGAGATTGGAAGCTCGGAGTTACTTGGGTTGCCCGTTAAAACCTGTTGATGAGCACCTGGAGAAGTTTCCCACTCCTGAGCATGTACCTGAGCCATAGTCACGATTCTACCCGCTTGCGAATTTTTGTGCACTATTGGGCTACTTAAATAACTGAAGTAGATTTGCTGACCTTGGTCCAGGGGATCACTAAGCTCTTCAGGAGCTTGGTCCTTTGATGTTTCCTGACAGGGGAAGGCCACCCCTAATTGTTGAGTCAGGTTTGTTAGCAGCTCGAGCCCCAGCTGCCCTATGACCAGAGGTTGTGTAATCAGTGGGGATGGAAGGCCCACGTCGGTATCGGGATTTGAGAAGAAAGCCGCCGCTGGGTCTTTCAAAAAGTCAGCCTTTTTAGTGAGACCTGTTTGGTTGAAGTAGAGATGAGGGGCGCTACCAGCTGATCCGGTCTGCTACTTTGCGGACTTTGCGCTGAGCGTTTCGCTGAACACTTTCCCTTCCCTTGCGCCCTCCTTTGGGATTTTAAAGGTTTGACTTTGCCCTCTGCTAGAATCCTGAGGAGCCCCGATCTCATGGTGGCTATCTCTTAACCCGGATTGGTGAAAGAGAAGCGCAATTTGCTTTTTCCTGATGTTTAGGATTGCAGGATTACAGTGGCTTACAGTGGCTGGTGAGCGGGACACCCGGGGGATTCACAAGCCGCACCCAACCTAGCGGGCCGCCCCGTGTAACCCCGGTGCACTCTCTCTGAAGCAGTTTTCTAAAACTGCTGCGCTCACTGCGACCTGTGGAGTGTGGTGGGCCCTGGAAGGCCCTGAGCACTACACCTTCTGCTCAGGTAATGGTAGGTAAAGTTGTACACATGGCGACGAACAGCAATGGACTGGGTGTCAGAGGGCTGAATGTTCGTAGGTTTCGTAAGTGAGGAGGTAGGTGAGGAGCGAGGTGCAGTTGCGAGGTGCGGTGGGTAAGCAGTGGGTAAGCGGTGGGTAAGCGGGGCACACAGGGCCCACAAGCTGCACCCAGACCTAGCAGGGCCGCTTCCGTGTGGCCCTGGTGCACTCACTCCGCTGCTGTGTCTAACACAGGTGTGCTCACCCTGCCTGGGGGAATTCACAGGAGGGCTTGCTAGAATACGTTCTAGATTTGGCGGGGGAGGGGGATACAACACAACACAACACAAGCCTTGTCCTACTGTTCCTTGCAGATTCCTGTGATCAGATTGCCCTGCTTTTGGTACTTCTTCATAATATGCCTGGGGAGGAGCAGCTGGGCGGGAAAGTAGTGCCCCGCTTTCTTCACATCCTTGTCTTCTTTATTGGAGTTCTAAGGACACACCATCTTTGCCTGGTGGGCCACTGGAGTGCTTGATATTTCAGAAGGACTTTATTGGATATTGCCTGTTTTGAAAGATTCTCAGTTCTCGCTCTCTTTGCGATTTCTGTTTCAGGCCTCCCTACCAATGCAATTCAGCCTTGACCCTGTTCCCCATGGGAACAGTCCAGCCTGAAGTGCCAGGCCAGGTTCTCCCTGGACTGGAAACAAGCATCCTGGGACTGGTTTCCAGGTATCACCCCTCATCAGCCAGGCTAGCTTGAATCTAGTGGCATAGCGAGCACGGGACCCACGTCTGGGCATACCATTCCCACTTAGGGGAACAAATACAAAAAGAACAGATAACGTACAGAATACTGAATGATGCACACATTCTCACCCCGAGTCACAGATCTACATTTAATACATCGCTACAGGGTTGAATTTTTAACACTTTCTAATGGGGGTTAAAGGCACAGATGTCAGATCCATTGCGTGACAGCAATTTAAAGGCAAAAACATTGGTTTAACCCTGGTGATTAATGTATCTGTTTGAGAGATCTAAGTTTTATCTTATTTGAGTTTTGATTCATCATAAAGTAGCACAGAAGAATATTGTGCCTTCAGCAAGGCTCAAGTGTAACATCCAGATCAAAGAATGTTTTGTTTTTTATTTAGATAGTTCAGTGGGTTTCTGTTTCTGTGACAGGGACCCTCTTGTTATTTGCAGTTCATTATTTTGAACCATTTTCAAAACTTCATACAAAAGAACAAACTGGGGACACAATCTGTAATATCATTTGCTCATTGTTCTCTGTCATAACAAATGAAACACGTTACATTGTAAGAGTAATCATTTGTGCTTTACCACATAGTAATACTGTGTCCACAAATAAAACCAACTTGTGGCACAGCTACTTTGTCCTCCCTGCATTAGTGTACTCAGTCTGGGTAGGCCTGCTCTCTAGGGCAAATTTTTAGGCAATGTGGTAGGTTCCATCCAGTTAGACACATGAGCTGAAGAATGTATGTTCTGGCTGTGATCTGAAGTGTTTGAGATGAGAAGAGGGGGGAATGAGGCTGAGATGGAAGGGGAGGGGAGGTGCAGAGCTGGTCTCATGCATCCTCCTGCAAGTTATTAGGTGTTTCTGGGTGAGGGTATAAGCTGTTGATCAATGTTTCCGAGGCCATGGCTATTGGATACTTCCATAAGCCCCTTATCTCTTCCCGCCTTAGTGCCACCGCCTCTGCACAACCCCATTTAAGTGTTGCTGCCCGCCAGTGCGCCATGCTAGGTAATGCCGGGGATCTCCAGTGCATTGTAATGAGCCAATGGGCGAGAAGCAGTGCCAAATCTATGAACCTATTGCTGGCTTTAGCAGCCACTGGTCTGTGAAAAAGGCCCAACAGTACTGCTTTATGTGCAGAGCTGTGTGATCTAATACTCGTTCTATTTCAGCTATTATCTGGGTCCAGTACTCCACCACAACCGAACATATGCCTGATATCCGCTTCCGATTGTTGACATCGTGGGCATTCAGACAAGGTACCAAACATTCAGGAAAGAGAGGCAGGCATAAGATACACCCCATGCAAAATATTATGTTGAATATACTGGAGCCATGTTATCATTTACGCCCTTCACCCATGGTGTTTAATAGATGGATTATTGGGTGGGTGGTCAGCAGCGAACCCTCCCGGAATAGCATTCCTATTGTGTTAACTCACTCCTCCGTCATGCATGCATTCCTGCCTCTCCCAGCATACTAGTGAAGCTAGTAATCGATCCCAACAAAACAGCCGGTGAATAAAGTGATATTTGTGGCATCAACTTCAGGCTACAATGATCGCTATTAAATGCAATCTTCAATAGACCATTCGCCTCAGGCGGAGGGCGCGCGCGAGGCTGGAGTGCACTTCTCAGTTTGGCTCGGGCCTTCCCTAGGTCCAGAGGAGACAACTTCTCGTTATGCCGACCCACCATCCAGTATGTGGGCCACTGCAATTGTGCGGCCAGGTAATAATATTCTAAATTAGGGTCGCCCAAACCCCCTTTTCAGTAGGGAGTTGTAGCTTCCAAAGCGCTACCCGACTACGGATCTAGCCTGTCATGATATACAATGATTCCCAGATACCTGAATGTACGAGGTTCCCATCCTGGTGACCCTCTATGATAAGGTCATGTGGAGGGCAATGTGGGTTAGCAGGAACTAACAGGATTTAGCCCAGTGTACCCGCATCCCTGACACCTCCTAAAAATTGTTGTTAATTGCAGTTCAACAGATACAATCCTAATAAAGCACAGTGAGCTATGAACCAAAAACAAATGGCAGCATGGAAATGGCAAGGCATGGGTTTACAGCCTTATTGTTTTTCTCTAATCTTTCATTATTCTAAGGTTGCTAAAAAGGATTCCATCTGATAATACTATAGAAAATACAACCCCAAGCACTATATTATGTTGTTTTAAATCCAGACTTTGTATTTCTCCATCTCTAGGGTCCCTTTTCTCTATCTGTTCCCTCTTCTCCTCGTCTCTGCCTCTCTCCCCCACATGCTTTCCCTTGGTGCCCTCGACCTGGCCTTTTAAATGCCCCCTCTCACTTTTGTTCTCTTTTTAATCTTCTTTCTGCCACCCTCAACGTCTTTCTGCATCTGTTGTCTTCTTTTCTCTTTCCACCATCTGTCCTTTTGCTCAGCTGGCTCGCCCTTGCTTGCTTTCCTCTTCTCTCACTGTTGACTCTCCCTCTTCCTACCTTCTGTCTCTCCTCCTCTGTACATTGCCCTCTTTCCTTTCTCACCATCATTTCCTTCTCTTTTTCACACTCTCTGCTAGTGCTACTTTCTGTGAACTCTAAGTCTATGTTTAGTAACAGAGAGATGCTTCTGGCACTATCATGAATGTTACGGGGGTAGAATTGTGAAATCTGCCTCTTATGTTGGCTGTGAAATTCTGCTTGGAGTGCATATGTTTACTCGTTTTTTCATTTTTAGCCAGCTATTTGTGAATGTTTGCTCAACATGCCAATGTGTAATACAAACTAAAGAACATAAACCTATTTTGGCCTGTAATTCTCTCAGCTGTTTATTTTAAAATCGAGCAACGTCCTCAGATGTGTCTGTAAAAATGACCCTTTGTTCTGAATTTTGACTCATTGTCCTGCATTTTTGCTGTCACTGTCCAGAATTCGCCTTCTTGCTAGATAGCCACTCTAGTCATGCTTAAATATATATATATTTTTTTAAATCGTTATTTATATTTTTTGAGAGAAACACAACCAGATGATCACTTACAATCCATGCATGGGAGCCTAAAGAGACATTATCATTATTGCAATGTACAAAAGGTGATGCATCATCAGGTACGTTAGTAATCACAGGCAGATGCAGCAGGGTCTGAGTCAGTGTTATATGGGGTCATCGGAGGCAGCAAGAGGCACAGAGTGTGTATATAGTGCTCCAAGTTAGCACCCAAGGGTGGTAGATAAGAGTATTCCCAAGCAGCATTTGACGCAGTCCGGTAGTGTTAGTCTGTATCGGAAAGATCTTGCAATGCTAGATAGTCTCTGAGAGGTTGCCAAATGTCACGGGGCCTGGAGGATATAGGTTGGAGTGATGCATAGACCTCACTGGTAGTACCTCAGTATTTCATGTTGCGAATCCAGTCAGATGAAGAAGGGCGTTGTCTGCTGCCCTAGTAGAGGGCAATTTCATGTCTGGCTAATAGTAGCGCTATCACACTAAATCCCAGGGGGCTGCTCAGCCACGTAGCCCAGCAGGCCCACTAGTGGTTCAGGCACGACAGTGGTCTCGGTCATTGTGGACAGCTGCATAAATATGTCTCACCAGAATGCACCAATTGGGCCGCAGTTCCAGCTCATGTGTGGGAAGTCCATGTCTGAAGCCCTACACGTTGGGCAAAAAGAGGATTGAGTAAAATCTATCCTGGCCAGTGCTTGTGGTGCGAGGTAGGTTAATCTGAGGAATTTGTAGTGTAACAATTTGTGTTTGTGATTAGGGGATATCAATTTGCTTTGTGTGCAACCAAAATTCCATATTTTCTCCAACAGTTGGCCGGTCCAAATCAAGTTCTACCTAAGCCTGGTATCATGGGTCGGTAACAATGCGACTGAGGCATGATATAGTTCAGACAATAGATGGTACCCTCAAGGTCAGCAGTCACCATCGTCAGGGGTAGAAGTCATCTGGGGCCAGAGGATAGGAGGGGATCGGGGCTCAGAGAGTACTTTGTATAAGTCTCAAGGCAAAGTGATACAGAAACATGGCGTTAGCGAATCAGTTATCATCCCATTGAGATAGAGTGTGTCCCTCAGGGAAAAGATCCCTGAATGTGTAAAGTTTGGGGCGTGAGAGGGTACGCTGTACCAGTTTATCCTGTGTGGGTGGCAGCCACTGGTTACTGGACAGCAGCATAGCTGAAGAGTAGAGGAGGTTGCCACTGAGCAAGCGAGAGAGCCGCAGCCATGCCCAGCAGGTGGTGGAGAGGGGTTGTATGTCAGTGGGGCCCAATGGGATACCCTGTGGAAGAATAGAAGCTAGGGGAATGGTGTCTGTTCGATCACACTCCGGTATAGCGTAATGGAGACGTAAGGGAACCAGTGATATGAGTTTTGACATTGGGCGGCCAGAAAATATAGTTGAAAATGTGGGACACCAAATCCGCCTCACTCATAGGGTAGCACCATTTTGTTCCAACTCACCGTGGACCTACAGTTCGCAGAGATCAAGCGGAGAAGTAAGGTTTGAATGGTAGCGAAAAAAGCATTAGTGATGGGGACTCGGTATTTTTCAGAAGAGGTATAGGAATCGGTGGAGGACCACCATCTTAATGATGAGTATGCGGCCTGCCATTGACAGAAGGAGGTGGTACCACTGCTCAATTTGCGAGGCCAAGAGGTCCATAGCAGGGCCGTAATTTAAACAGATATCTGCTTCTTGTCCCTATGGAGCCAAATACCTATATATCAGATGGGGCCCGGATTCCACAGCAAAGGGTAGGAGCATGTGAATGGTTTCATGGAGTCTGTAAGGGGGAATATTTCCGTCTTACCCCAGTTAATACAGGCTCCTGAGATTTGGCTGAATCCGATGACTTCTTGCATTAGGGGGCACATATTTTCCACAGGATTTCGAAGAAAGAGCAGAATATCGTTTGCAAATAATGAGGAGGAGAAGGCTCATGCGAAATTGCAATCCATGGTGGAGGTGTTTCTCTTGGAGGTGTTGGACAAGTGGGCCAGTGGGTCCATAGCCATTATGAATAGAAGAGGCGAGAGGGGGTAGCTCTGCCTGGTCCCGTTGTCAGGGCAAAAAGATCAGTGAGGGAGCCATTGGTGCGAATGCGTGCCCCGGCTGGGTGTATAAAAGTTGAATCAGGGATACGACACTGCTGGGAGGCCCAGATTATGCAGTGTGGCAAGCAAAAATTGCCATTGGAGAGAATCAAAAGCCTTCTCGGCGTCAAGAAGGGCGACTGCTGCAGGCAACTCAGGGTAAATTCTATGGAGTACCGCAAAGATAATGCATAAGTTATGGGAGGTGGAACGTCCGGTATAAGGCCTGCCTGCAGCAGGGAGATGCCTTGGCCCAATAGTAACGACAGGTGGGAGGGCAATACCTTTGCCAATATTTTGGTGTTAAAATTAATCAAAGACAATGGTCGATTGGACGCACAGTGGAGAGGGTCCTTGCCAGGCTTGAGGAGGAGCATAATGACAGCCTCCCGCAGGGAGGGACAGAGACAGCTTGTTTTCAGAGATTCGGCTTACACCTTGAGGAGTTGTGGGGCAAGTATCTGTTTATACATTTTATAGAAGGAGCCTGTGAGACTGTCTAGGCCAGGTGCCTTGGAGCCCCCGAGGTCATCTATCGCTTGCACGATCTCATAGCAAGAAATTAGGGCACTGATAAACTGTTGTTGTGGGTGCAAGAGCCAAACCATGGTGATCTCTGGAAGGTAGTCCGCAACAGCTTCCTGCCCAAGAGACCTTTGCCTGTATATAATGTAGTATAATAACAGAGCAGTTCCTGTAGAATCTCCTTATTGCCTGTGAGTGGAACACCAGTACTGTCCAGAAGCTCTGGGATATGGGAACTTCTGCAAGGGGGATGCAGAAGTCGGGCCAGGGTACGCCCCTGTCTCTCGTCCTGCCAGTACTTCTGAGATTTAGTGTATTTGCCAAGAAACAGAACCTAGTGCTCAGCAGTCTCCCTGAACTCTTCTAGAAGTGTGACACGCTGTGCTAAATGTGGGCCATTGAGCGGGACAGAATCCAGATCGTCAAGTGTCTGCAAAGCAGTTTTGAGATGGGTAATCCGGATATCATGAGGCACACCAGAGTGTTTGGAAATGACCATAGCCCCGCCAGCAGCAGCAGCTGCAAACCTTTTAATACAAAACGATAATAAACTATGTTCATTATTGTTTTGTATTAAAAGGGGTGGGCCACAGACTGTGACGAGCACTGAGGGGGATTGCACAGCGTTCCCCCTCATTGTACATGTATGTTTCGCCGCACATGCGCAGTAGGCTCTCTCCAGGTGGGCACTGTGTTGCCAGGCTGAAGACTTTAATACATGCTTTTCTCAACAAATATGCCAGGCCTAGTGCCTTTAGAATAACTTTTCAAAATAAACAGATCAGGCCTATAGCCACGTTTGGTGCCTTGCCTCCATAAGCACCTCAGTCCTGCTGTTTTAAGTATAAGCTTTGCCACAAGCCAAAAAGTGAAATACAAGCAGTCTTTTTATTGGAAGCACACAAATTTGGCTCAATCAGATCTGCACTCAGTGGAACAAACTTTTGGATAAAGCCTAGGTCCCTCTCTCAGTAGTATTCTTAAAGTGCGTTTTTGTTGATCACATAAGGTGAAGTGACATTTGTACTTTCAAGTCAGACCTACAAATCTATGTGGATTAGAGTGAACCTGGACAACCCATACTGCTCTCAAACACAAAACTGCACTTGGAAGGGGAGGGTGGTAGGAATGTAATACATTCCTCATGACATTTCTCTTAAAAAGTATGCTGCTCCCAAGGAAAAACAAACCCCATTAATTAGCTAGTTATCCAAGAGACTTTAACAGTGCACCGACTACCAATACATGGGCAAAGCTATGTAGTACTCCAGAAAGGTCTTTTTTAGGTTGATCACATTACGTCTGATGACAGCTGCACTATCACCTAAAACTGAGGTATAAATCAGATGAGTTATATCTATGCTATGCCCCTCATTTAGGAACTTCGGGTAGTGCCACCCCACATCTGTGATCCCTGGTAAGTCCCCGATTGCAACAATTTGATGAACCTTCGTTTCAAGGGCAAACACACATGCTGGCAGCACTGCAACGCTGTTGCAAAGATTGAATACCTCCTGTGTTAAGCAATACAAAAGAGAAATACATGAAGTACATGAAGAAATTAAAGAAGTATGTTAAAAGATTTGCTAGCACTACTCAATGCAAAACAAATTATTTCTGATTTTGAAAGAATTACCCAATAGTAGTGGATCAGAAGTCTATTATCCTCTACGTAATTACCTCTGAGCTTTTTCTCTAAAACGTCCAAAATTCTCCACTCTTCTTCTGAGAATATCAACTTGAACTAAATTTCAATCTAAATGAACCCTGTGAAAAACTCTGGTTCACTGCTAGATATGCAGATCATGGCAACCAGTCCTACCACCTGATGGGACATCTTGACGGACCTTTTGAACACAGCAGTGATTACAGACGTGGGTCCAATGGCCTTGAAGAAAGCTTAAAAAAGAGAGGTTGGATTGTCAGACATGTAACTTCCTCCACTCTACTACCTTACTGAATACTCTACACTTGACCTACTTTTTTGGCTATGGTATTTCAAATCCACATTGTTAGTATCTAGCAATCCTAGGGCGAGGAAGCCTTTGGGCGTATGATGCACTTCACATATATTAGCATTCATTCACATCCAGAAGATTGAGCTGGGACTGAGCAAATACACATTTATGATTTAGAATTTTTTTATCTTTTGGTCGTTCCACAAGTGGGCAGGATTCTTGGTTATTTACATTGTATGTTTGATAACTGCAGCACTAATCAAAAAATAATTCAGGGAATTTGTTTTAGTGACTGTATTAAAATTGTCTGAAATAAGAGAATCCATCAGATCATTTGAGGCCGTGCATACCATATATATGTTTGATGAACAAACAATTAAAAATAACCTGGAAAAATTATAATTTAGCGTGTCATGCAGGACATGGTACTTGTCCAAGTGGACCAGATACCATGTAAAATATAAAGTGATGGGTAGAAATGTATAGTATAGACCTATTCTAACTATTAAAGGAATTTCAGGATATATGGGCAAAAGTTAAAATAGCTGAAGATACCTCACCTTAATAAGGAAAACTTTACTAACAATGAGAGACATTCCTCTGCTATATCAATCCCTTTAAAAGTGGTGTGCATTTTCCACAGCCAGCCTCCTGAAAGCCACCAGAGGTTCCTCAAGTTTCAGAAAGTATTCAGGGAGGACAGCTCTGTCGTGTTCTTGTTGCCCCTGCAGTCCTTCAGAAGTACCTGAGATGGATAAATGATACCATCCACAGGTCGTTTTTTAAATATTTTCATTGAATTTTCATTTACTTCATTAACATAACAAATACATTGATAAATTGAATAACCAGTTGTACAGTCTGGTTCATCCCTGTACATTTGGCTGTAATGAGGAAGCATCTGTAAACAGAGGCAATCATGTATAATAAGGGCAATCATGTATAATAGTACATGGTCTCATGTTTCTTGTCCCATGTCATGTCGCAACAATGTGAGGTCGGTGGTGTGTGTAGCTATCTGTCATCGCATGTTTTGACATGGAGGTTTTTAAAGCAGTCTTATGCAGTTGTGTCCATAGGTTGTCAATTAGCTCTAAGGAATGCATGTGACTCAATGCAAATTCTTGGGTTCAGCCTCGATCGCCATATCTTGTGTCAGGTGTAGGAGATAGGTTTGTTAAGGATCCGATATGTCTTTGGATCTAGATGTCGGGGGCAATAGCTCTGCATACGTGGTCATTTGTTCTTGACAGTAAATGAGATCGTTCAGCCAGTCTTGGGCACCCTCCCCTTCACCTGCAGGCAATTCTACATTTTGCTAACAGCAGACTCAGCACTATATATTTCCGGGTGCCCTGCTCCATTTCACCAACATGTCCCAGGAGAGCTAAAGTGGGGTGTGGGTAATAATTTGCCCTATCATAAGGGACAGTGCTGTTGTTATCTCATTCCAATATGCTTGTATGGGGGCGCATGTCCACAATATATGAAGGAAGTCAGCCCTCTCCGCCCCTGACCATGCACAATGATCGTTACCAAGTAGGCGGTATCGGTGCAACCGGACAGGAGTATAGTACATTCTGAGTAGAAATGTATAATGTATTATACGCAGTCTGCTATTGGAGGATATCTGCTCTATCTGCCTACAAAACCACCACCACCACTGTTCCTCTGTTATAGTCAGTCCCAATTCCAGCTCCCATTGGGTATGTGCTTGCCCCTTCCTAGTTGGAGCCTCCTGTTGAGCAGTGTGGTAGAGAATAGATACAAGGTGTATGGAACCCATAGCTCTGAGTAAAGTATGCAGTGTTTAACGTGGGGGTTCCTGTGAGAAATCGGCATGAGCATCTTTCGCATTAAGCTGTATGCGTATGTATATGAAAATTTCCAAGGGGGTCAGTTGTTTCCCCTCACATAATGCTTCCCAGGTGAAAAAGGATCCCCCCCCATGTAGTGGCCCCAGATTTTTTTAAATATTTGCCTGTAAGTTGCTTCGTGTGTTACGGGGAAGGACGGGTGATAGAACTGCAGCATAAGTGGGGAATAAAGCAGTGGTTTGCCTAATTTCCTGGCAAGTTTACCCCATGCCATTGATGTACATGCAACTGTAGCATCTGCAGAGCCAGCATTGAAACCAAGTAGGAAGAGGGAGGTAAATAAGCCCTTTTGCTCTACTGGACTGCTTGGTGCTGAAGATATGGGGTGGGTTTTTAGCAATAAATGGCGTAGTGCACCTGCACATAGATAGTAAAGCCCCTTATCTGGGGCTTTGAAGCCTCCTGCGGAAAATGGCCTTTTCAGGGTATCCTAGGATAAGCGAGGTTGCCTACCTTCCCATGCTAGATAGGGCAAATGCGTTTTGAGTGCCTGAAAGAAGTATTGCCCCGGAGAGTAAGTGATGAAGAGAAATAAATATAAAAATTTGGGCAGAAGAATTATTTTCATAAGAAAGATACACCCGGCTAAAGACAAGGGCAACAAAATCCAACATGTAACGCTATCTGTAATTTTAGATAGAGTGACCCCATAATTCGCTCTTATGACTTCTTTCTTATATCTGGACACTATAACTCCCAAATACCGCAGTTCAGAGTTGCACCATTTTAGGGGAAATATGGAGTGAACTTCTCAGTGGCCGGCATGAGAGAAAATAATTGGGATTCACCCCAGTTTGTTTGGATGCCTGATAATCCTCCAAAACAAACAAACTTGCACAGTACCTCATTTAAGCTATTTCGCGACTCCCTCAAATAAATAATTATATAATCTGCATTTAAGGAAACGAGTAGGTGTCGCGAGAGATATCTAAGCATGTACTCCTGATGGTGCTGATGGAGCTTGGCATCCAGTAACTCTATTGCCAAGGCAAAGAGCAGCAGCGACAGTGGGCATCCCTGCCGGATAACCCTCAAGATAGCAAACGGCCTTGAGTCTGTTCGCTTGATTCTGGCCTTTGCCATGGGTTGTGAATAAAGTAGAGTTATCAATGTCAGAAATGCAGTAGAGAATCCTATCCGATGGAGTACCACCATCAGATTATCCCATCCCAATGAATCTAAAGCTTTGGTGGAGTCTAAAAAAGCTGCCACTGCAGCAAGATCCAAATCCACATCTTGCAAGAGCGTGAAGAGTGTTTGCAAGTTATGTGATGGAGATCATCCAGGGATAAATCCAGACTGATCTGGTCAAACCAGAAATGTCATAAGCAGGGAAAGACGATTAGTGAGGACTTTTGCAAGAATCTTTATGTTGCAGTTTATGAGTGTGTCGCAGGATCGCTTAATAAGGAGGACTGAATACTGGGGTGGTGCAGTACGAATGGTTTTATTTTTCTCTTTTCTTAAGGTTCTCTTTGGTATATTGTGCCTTTTAGATTCTTTCTTAGTATTTGTATCATCTTTCTCCACAGGAACACTTCGGTTCTAGTGATCCCTGACAGCCGTTCTTCCGCTTTCCCTCTGAAGAAGAAAATAACTCAGGTAAGTTTCTCTATTTTCTTTTAACTTTAACCATATCCTCATCACATGTTTACTTAAGATTGTCTTGTGTCACCACCACCACCACTTATAGGGATTTAGGGGAATTAGCTATTTCAATGAAAAGGTATAAGCACCTAGTTTTGGGGTATGAGCATTAACTGCGTCAAATGTCTTAGACATGTCAGCCAGGAAAAGATTAAATAAGTGTGGTGCCAGAAGGCTTCCATGTTAGTGGTAGATCTTTCTTGGGAGGGTGGAACCGTCATCAATTTCCGTTCTTACCCATGTACTAGAGTAGATAAGTTGTATTGCTTTTAATAGTGTGGGTGGAATGCCCCAGAGCTGTAGTTTCACCCAGAGAAGGTTGCAATGAACACAGTCAAATGCTGGCGTAAAACCAACAAGGCAGAGTGAAAGTGATTTTTGGTTCAGTTTAATCTTATCTAGTAGGAGTGAGTGTGCCAGGATGTTTGTTGTGGTCCCCACTTCACGGGTGAAACCGGTTTGATTTGGTGGTATAATTTTTTTCTCTAGGTAGCTCCTTGAGAAGTAGCCCTGCAAAGTACCTGGCCTCTAGGAGGGTGATTAGTCTGTAGTTTTCTGGTTGCTGCCTCTCTCCTCCTTTAAAAGTTGAAGTAATCACTGACTCCCTCCAGGAGTCGAACATTGTTTGAAGTGCAGGGCACTGTTGAAAACTAAAGTAATTGTATTGGTTCAAAAAGTGGGGTTAACTTTGTACAGTGACTGCAGAATGCCATTGGGTCCTAGTGCGCCGTGGCATCCCCTTAGTTATGGTTGAAAGATAACCCGTGGACCATGGTGGATGATATTAGTGCTTTGAAGTTTGTGATTGCAGAGGACAGTGCCCCAGTAATTGTTTGTTTTTCACTTGCTAGTAGCAGGGTATTGAGCTCCATGGGGTGATTGTCTGTAAATGGACAAAAACGGTGTTTCAGTAGTGTGCCCAGCTTCATTTAGAAATGGGTAAGTTGTCTATTAAATTGATAACTCTATTTTAACCATTTCCCAAACTCCAAAAGCCCCTTGAATTTGATTCCCTTCTAAGGAAAGGATCATTGACCTAATCATATAAACGTTGTATTAGTATTCAATACTGAAAAGCCTTTGCATCCTGAGACACAATGACAGAAGGAAAGATTGCTGCACTTTTAATGTCTCAGTGAAGGTAAAGGTACCTACCCTAAGAGGTTCATTTTCATACTGGAAAATGGCTGCTGTGGAACAATAAAGTCTGTAGCTGGGACTTTATCACATCTGTGTGTCAAATATGCAAAAGTCCATAACGGAAATCCCACCACACCAGGGCGGCATGCTGGCGTTTCCTCCTACACACAGTGGTACGAGGAATTCCCCTATAGTGAGCACTAAGAATGTCAGAACTCAGCGTTCAAAGTCCCCGCTAAACCTTTATCCCATAGTGAATTCTTGATTTGTGAAAGGTCACTGTGGTTTGAAAAGCAGTCCTTCGCCACCAGAAATGGTTTAAGGCTGGTCCCCCCCAGACCCAACTGTTTCGCAGACCTAAGGGCAAAGCCAGAGGACATTTCACCAGCTCGAGGTCCACCAAGAGACGTGGCATAATGGCCAGAGCTGCTAACTTTGCCAAAGAGGAACCAGGTTCGAGTCCCGGCGCTGGCTCAACATCATTTGATTCTGGGCAAATCACTTAACCTGTCCGTGCATTTAAAAACATAAAACAAAGTCTGATCATGTAGAATTTAATCTGAAGCTCACCCTCCTCTAATGCCCTTGGCCCAAGTTCGAGCTATGCAAAAACTGCAAAAAACAAAAATAGCCATTACCATAATCAGGGGCAGAGGCACACTGGGTGTGTGGGACAGACAAGAATCTTACCCGTCAGAACTGTATGTCTACCAGTTGTTTTCGCAAAGGGTTTGGGGCATGCCCCGCAGAGAGCACTCCTCTGCATCTATTATTCGCAAAATGGGGCTTTCTTGAGAGCAGCTTTGCAGATTTAATCCCATTCCTAGAAAACGTCTCATAATTTCTAAGTGTATACCAAGGCCCCTTTTATAATCCACTCACCATTGCCTTGAAAGACCTCAGGTGATTTGAGCAGATAGACGTCTCTTCCTAAGAGTGGCCTGGCAGTTAGGTAGGTAGGCTCACATCATATCTAGAAAAAAAGATGCCACCACCATGAAACCCACTCTCCGAACTATGGGGTCCGCTAGCATGGTGTAGTTCCTGCCCAAAGATCAACAAGAGCGGCTACATAATTACACGTCTCCTTGACTGGCTGTTCTGGTTCACAAATTGTGTCTGCACCGACTGTGGCTGGAGAGCTGAATCTGTGACTTGCTAGGCTGGTACGATCAGTGGCATGGCTTGACACATTACGATGGGGCTGTGGCTTGGTGTTGGAACGCGACCTCTGGGTATTGTTGTATTCAAAGTTTACACAATGCTATGTCCCTCACAACGAGTATTTATTATAGGCTCATGTCCCACAGCAGTATAGAACATCTGCTAACACCGAGGCTATCCCAACTGCCCTTCACCGGAATTCTCACCCCTAGGAACCTAAGACAGAATACATAACACATGCATGGATTACATTAGCATAGTGCATGCATGCAATTACAACATAACACTTCTCCCTATAATTCAACCAAGCTAGTTTTGTTCACTCATCACATATAGTGCTTGGTGCGAGGTGTCCTACCCTTCATCAAAACAAACAGGCTGTACCCTGTGGAGTCACATACAGCAATTCTGTAGGGCCACAAGATTTCTTCCATTTCATCTTACCTATTCAAAAAATGCTATTCACTAACTAAGTAACACCTTTAATCACCCTATTAAATCACTCAACACCATCATTTCCTCCAGGACAATAAACACAAGTTGTGCTGTGCAAGATGGTATTCCTCATAAGGAATTCCCAGATTACATCTGACACAAACTGGCCTTTTAGAAACTCTGCTTCCCATTCTTCCTTTCTCACATCCCAAACCTCTCCTACAGCAAAAGTTGTAATAAATATTCTTCCCAATCACTCCTCATTTCTTTCATGGGTAAAGGCATCTTACTATGAAAATAAGCAACTTTATTTTGTGCTCCCAGAACACACTGTAGGTAATAACTGTAATGCAATAATTGAAATGATAGTCTTGCAATCCGAAACAAAACATTTTTGAGACTATGGGCCTGGTTACGACCCTGGCGGTGGCGGTCTGACTGCCCCCAAAGTGGTGGTCCGACTGCTTTGACAGCGGTCTTACTGACTCAATATGACCGTGGTGGTCGTGCCACAGTTGGACCGCCAGCACCTCCAGTTTTCCTCCACAGGAGGGACTGATGGTGCTGGTGGTCCTAATCCACCAGGGAAGCGCTGCAAGCAGCACCGCCCAACCCAACCCCATACTGCACATTGCCCTTTGGCTGTGCATGGCAGGAGTTGTCCATGTCCTCTTTGGGTGTGAGAATAGGCATGAGAGGGCGTATCTGGGGTGAGAGTAGCTGTCAGATTGTGTGTCTGGGTGTGGGAGTGCGTGCATCAGTGTTTTAGTGGGTGCATCAATGTGTCTGCGGGTCTGTGAGTTGGTGCATGAGGGTGTCAGTGGCTCTGTGAGTGGGTGTGTGACAGTCTGGGTGGGTGTGTAACTATCTGAGTGGGTCTGAGTGGGTGTGTGAGAGTCTGACTGAGGCTCTGAGTGAGTGGACCTCTCCCACTTACTTAAAAACATTTTGGCTTATTAAAGCCCAAGGAGGGAGGCCCCGTTCGCCGCCCTCCTCTACAAAGACCCCGGGACCTGGCCAACCCTGGGGCAAATATAAAAAAAACATGGGAGACTGTGTTTTTGTTTATAAAACAATCTCTGAAAAATCTGCGGATCCATCTGCTGATTTTTTTGATTTTCTTTTTTAAAGAATGCTTTTTTGCCCTGGTGGGGTCCCTCGAGGACCCCAGCAACAGGGCTAAGGGGTCAGAGTGACTCTACCCTGGCCTCTTTTCTTTTTTTTGCCTTTATTTTTGAGACTCGGCTAAAGCCAACGCTTCCTTGCTGATGTGCTGGTAGCCAATCACATTTCAGCACAGGGACAGTTGAATCTGTGGAGGATCTGCGTCTCTATATATCTCTTTTGGCCTTAAATTTGTCCGAAACTACTGAAGGGATTTGCACCAAATCACAAAAAGCGTGATCTGTGGAACAGAATCTAGCACCTTATCAAATTTGGTGTAATTACGTTTAGTAGTTTCGGGTGTAGGTGTGTCTAAAGGTCGCATGGAAAAATGAATGGGGAAAACACATTTTGGGACGTTACCTTTTTTCAGCCCCTGCTTGACAGATCACCCCGAAACTTTCAAGACAGAAGCTGAACTTAGCAAAGTATATGTTTTGAAACTTTTGTGAAGATTCATCAAACGGCGCCAAAGTTATTAGCAAAACAAAAAACGCCTTTTCTAGAGAAATTAGGTCCTAAATATAACTACCTAGTGGCGACCTCCACTAGGTTATTCTATATATATATATATATCTGTACGGAATAAAAGCACTTCCCTTATTTTTGGCTTAATATTCGTTTTCCTAAAGGAACTTTCTAGAATGAAGCCTCTTTGAAATACCTAGGCCTTTACGCTAAAAGTACATTTCTGAAGCAGTATATTCATGTTGGTATTTCTAAACTTTGTAAGGGAGAATTTGTCACATTTGCTTGACCGCTTTTCATTACAAAATCAGCCAGCTAGCTAAACCTCTATCAATTTATCTCAAATGGATTACAGATTTTCAGAAGCCACATTTTCCTATTAACTTTTCAGATAACAGAGTTTCTGTGCTCTGGATCCCTGAAGATCCAGTACATTATCCTTTGTTATGAATGAACAGTTGCTGTATGTGCACATATTTAGTAATATTCATTCCAACTATTGTTTATTTCCAGATTATCTTAAGCAAAGTGTAACATAACACAGAGAACACTATTTGAAGAGAAAGATAGCCAATTAACAAATATAACTGTGCCCATGTATTAGCTAGAATAATTCCTACATATTATGTATCATCCTAATATATAGTCATTCATGTTTTAGGATCAGAGGAAGTGATTGCTGACCCACAGGCAAAATTCTCAATAGGCCTAAACATTGTTTTTTTCCCAGGTCCAGGTGCGGCTTGCGGAAGAGGCGGGGGTTTGCATAAACATACAAATAAATTAAATTAAAAATAATCCTTACCTTCTCCGCTGCCGCGCAGCTCCTCTTGATCCCGTCGGTGCTGCAAGCACAGGCTCCCATCCTGCCCTGCAGCCAATTCTGACGCTGCTCAGATCAGCGTCAGGATTGGCTGGGTGCTCCCAGGTAGACTGTGAGTCTGTGCAGGATTTCTCCAGCCCCCCGCAACTGTGTTGCCTGGCTGGAGAGAGCACACTGTGCATAAGTGTTGGCTGGCCTGAGTCAACTCGTCAAGGCGGGCATAACCCACTAGAAGACAGGGATTGTTTTTTTGTGTTTTTTTTTGTGTGGGGCGGCCTCTTGGGCAAGGGTCACCCCCAAAGGGGACAAAGCACTTGGGGCGAATCAGCCTATTTATTTTAGGCCTATCTGCCTCTAAGGTGAGCAGAAGCCACTTAGCGCTAGGGATATTGTGTGTGTGTGTTTTGTGTGGGGGGTGGCCCCTTGGGCAAGGGTCGTCCCCAAAGGGGGCAATATATTTCACACCATTTCTGCCCACCTTGGGGGCAGATCGGCCTATTTCTTTTAGGCAGATCGGCCCCCGAGGGGGGACAGAAGCCAGGGATTGTTTGTGTGTGTTTTTAAGGTGTGGGGTGTGGCGGCCCCTTGATCAAGGGTCACCTCCCCCAAAGGGGGGCAAAGTACTTTTGGGCAGTTGGCAGATCGGCCTATTTTTTTAGGCCCATTGCGCCAGAGATCTCATATGTGTGTGCGCTTTGTGTGTGGGGGGTGGCCCCTTCGGCAAGGGTCACCCCCCCAAACGGGGCAATATATTTTAGGCCATTTCTGCCCCTTTGGGGGCAGATTGGCCTATTTTGTTTAGGTCCTTTTGGGGGCAGAAGCCACCAAGACGCCAGGATTTTTTTTTCCTTAGTTTTTTCTTGTGTTGGTGGGCACCCCCTTTGGCAAGGGTCGCCCCCAAAAGGGGGCAAAGCACTGTTGGACAGTTCTGCCTCCCTTGGGGGCAGATCAGCCTATTTTTTTAGGCCCATCTGCCCCCAAGGGGGCAGAATCCACTTAGCTCCAGGGAGCTTGCTTGTGTGTGCGTGTGCTTTGTGTGTGAGGGGGGGCCTTTGGGCAATGGCCACTCCCCAAGAAGGGCCAATATTATTTACACCATTTCTGCCACCCTTGGAGGCAGATCGGCCTATTAATTTTAGGCCCATCTGCCCCCAAGGGGGGGCAGAAGCCACTATGGCGCCAGGGATTTATTTAGGTTTTTTTTAATGTGGGAGGCGGTCCCTTGGGCAAGGGATTCAGCACAGTGCTGGTGGCCATTTCTGCCTAAAGTTTCTAAGTAAAAACAATTTACTCCAAATTACTATTGTTGCCATGCATGAATGACATTTTGTAAGTGGTGTACTTAATGCAGGACTCCTGTGTGAAATTGTCTTTAGATTAGTGCACAATGATATTTGTGTTGTCTTGTGTGTAATTTTCTTTTATGTTCTCTTTTTAGTGGGATATCAGTGGTGATTGCTGTGGCTGTGCAGATTAGTTGCTGTTGAGCCTAGCTTTTTCAGGCAAGTGAGTGGTATAGTTTTTTAGTTTATAACTCCAGTGATAAAGCCACACTTTGTTTATTACTTATCTTACACAGTACTGGTTGGTGCATTTGTTCAGTACTTTTCGTAAGAAGGATCATGGCTAGCCGTAGGATGACCGCTAAGCAGGTTGTTGGTGTGCTTTTGGAGTCATCTTCTGACCATGATTATGAGACTGACTCTGTATCTATGGCGGAGGAGGAAGTGCAAGATTCTGGAAGTGAATTTTCTGCCAGAGATATATCGTCTGATGATGAAGCCTCTCTCAGTGCTGATGAAGTGCTTGTTTAAGAGGAGGACATGGATGTGCCAGTGGTGCAGCAGCCAGCGGCTGAAAGGCTTCCCATTGGAAGACCTGAACTTTGAGTTGACCCAAACTTGGAGCAGCCACAGCTGTCTGACTTTACTGGTCTCCCATGGTGTAGAGTGAAAACGGAAAACATTTTGCCTGTCAATTTCTTTCAGTTGTTTGTGGACAATGTATTTTTGGAAGAGATTGTTGAGCAGACTAATTTGTATGCAGAGTAGTATTTGAGGGACAATGCTGCCAGACTTAGGCACACTCTAGAGCTAGCTGGTCGATTCCCAGAAATCTGGAAGAGTTGAAAAAGTTCTTGAGTTTAACTTTTTTGATGGGGCTAATAAGGAAGCCATCGGTGTCTTCATATTGGTGTACTAGTCCCCTGATGGCAACTGCTATATTTCCTACAACCATGAGTCGTAACCGGTATGAGCTTCTTCTTCGGATGCTGCATTTTGTTGACAATACTTTAGCCTTGCCACAAGATCACCCTGATTCTGACCATCTTTTTAAGATTAGACCTGTCCTTGATCATTTTGTAGATCGGTTTTCAGAGGTCTATGTTTCAGGCAAATAAATATCTGTAGATGAGTCTTTGGTCCTGTTCAAGGGTCATTTGGTTTTTAGGCAGTACATTCCTAGCAAGAGGGCACGGTATGGAATTAAATTGTATATGCTGTCTGAAAGTAGTACAGGCTATGATTATAATTTCCGGGTCTACACTTGTAGGGATTCCAGTATTGACCCCCTCTCCCCCCCCGGTTGTTCACCCACTTTTGGAGTTGGCAAGAAAATTGTGGGGAACGTGGTAGACGACTGATTAACAAATGTCACCATTTGTATGGCGATAATTTCTACACTGGAGTGTAGTTGTTCAAGGAATTGTTCAGAGTGGACACTGTTGCTTGTGGCACAATCTGCTGTAACCGGAAAGGCTATCCAAGAGAGCTTGTCTGTAAAAAACTTGAGAAGGGACAGTGCCTTGTGGAATGATGAGCTGCTAACTCTGAAATTTGCAGACAGGAGGGATGTCTACATGCTAACTACCATCCATGATGAAAGTACTTCACCTGTGGCTGTTTGGGGTCAAGTTGCTGAAGTACGCAAACCTGTGTGCATTTTAGACTACAATAAGCACATGGGTGGTGTTGATAGAGTAGATAAGAGGTTGGAACCTTACACTGCTGCTCGTAAGGCTTGTGTTTGGTACAAGAAATTAGCGCTTCACCTGTTTCACTTGGCAACGTTTAATGCTTTTGTTGTGTTTAAGAATAGTTCTCCAGAGTCAAGGATTACATTTATGAAATTTCAGGAGTCTGTCATAGTGAGCCTTGTTGTGCTGGAACAGGCAACAGTTCCTAGAGAAGCAGTGGTGGTGGAGGATGTGGCTAGATTGAAAGATCGCCACTTTGCTGAACACATTCCTCCCACAGCCAAAAAAGACTTTCCTGCTAAGAGATGTAGAGTCTGGGCTCGAAGAGGTATCTGGAAGGAGACTAGGATGTACTGCCCTGATTGTCCTTCAAATCCTGGGCTGTGTGTGCGTGGATGTTTCAGGAATTACCACACTCAAAAACATTATTGGGAACTACATAGAAACTGCCTGTTCTATATTTTCATAAGTTCAGTTTCACGGTTGTCATTACTGTCATGTATTTAGTTAGAGCTTTTGTGTTTGTAGTTTTGTACTTATTTCTAATTAGTTAGTGGTTGCTTTGTTGTTTAAAAAAAAAAAGTGATGGCAGTGTGCGTGGAGTGGCGCTTGGCTGGCTGTGTTCGTGTGAGTGGCGCTTGCTGGCGGTGTAAATAGTGACTTGCTGTTGGCCACTGCAACACACTGGTAACCAAACACCAGTCCACACACTCCCATCAGCTAGTGTGATTGCTGTGTCAGGCATGTGGGCGCATAAAAGTGATGGGCACTTGAATGGCGCTGTCTGTTGATGCAAGTGTTGTAATGTGCTGGGCCCTAGGCTGTTGGCGTGAATGGCCTTGTGCATGTCAAGTATGAAAGGTGTGTGAATGGACTGTAAAGCGGTTGGTGCCTTGTCGCGGCTTTGCAGCTCACGAGCTGTGAGTCATTGGTTCAGCTTTTTGGCCTTTCAGTTATTAACAGCGCATTTTATTTTTGTGAAATCTCTTGTTGATAAAATTTTATCTACTGAAGAGAGCGACAGTCAGAAACGGAGGAAAGAAAGAGCACTGGAAAGGAAGGACAACACTGACCAAGAGAGAAAGCAGGGTATGTGACCTTCAGACGCGGGGACGTTCAGGTGCAGGAGGTGTGGCCTCGGTGCTTCGGAGACTTGGATCGCAGGCCACAGACAGTGGATCTACAGCAGTGGAGAGTTCAGTTTGCCCCTACCACTGCCCTTAGTTTGCCAATGGTGGGCCAAGATCGCAGCAGAGTTTGCGGGGGGCAAGCAGCAGCAGCTATGAGCAATTAAGGAGCAGTCTTTCTGCTCCCAGCTCGGCCACAGTGCAACAGAGCTCAGCTGTGTATGACAGCAGTTTGATGACTTGCACTTGCACCTTCAGAACAGCAGTAACATCGTCCACCACTGTGGACAAGCGAGACTCTGTGGAACGATGGAATGGAACGGAGCGGAATAGGTGTGGTGCATGGAGTAGGAGCACCTCCTAAATTCCATTCAGCACTACCGGGCACTGCTGCACTTCTGGCCCAGGCCCCCGACTGTACATGACCTCTCCTGGCTCTGTACCACTAGCTATGCTGACAGCTGTTAACTGACTGCTGGTGCGGTTACCGGTCACTGGATGCTGGTGGCTGCCTTTGGATAAGGAACAAAGCAGAAGGAGCAGTAAGAGTAGTTGTGGAGAGCGGAGAGTGGAGTGTGGAGTGCAGTGTCCACACAGTTGTAATGAACTCTATCACTGGAGAAGGGAAAGTTTGGGTTCTGGTCCTCTGAGGTGGAGCGGAAGCGTCTGACATTAGGTTAGTGTGGCGTGCTCTTCCAAGGAGGGCTGCTCCATCAGTTGCCCCGTCTGTTGCTGTCAGCTGCTGTTAATTGCTGCCCTAAGGCCCTTCAGGTGCTCTCCGAGATTGGAGATCTGAGGGGGTGCTTCCTTAAAGAAAGGCGATCGAAGGGAGACTGAAAGGTGATTGAAATTGCTTATTACTTGTTACATTCTTCCAACGATTGTGGGCTAGCCTTCAAGTGCCTTATTTATTAAGGTACTGGTTAAGCCCTCACTATTTGCAAGGATGACAGCCAAACACCAGAGAGCGGCAGGACTTTTCTTAGTCGGGCTTGTAAAAATACCAAGTCTAATCCACTAAGAAATAAGGGAATTCCACACCTGAACATAAAAAGCACAGATCCCATCCTCCCTTTTTTCCAAAAGGAGCCACTTGATGATCCGGTGTGTAAAGAAATAAGCAGCTTTGCCGCAAGCCATGTGCACACCAAGAGAAATGATGTAGACTTAAATTCTGTGGTGAGAAAGCCCCCCCTCGCCAGGGGGGGTCTTTTGTGAACAACATCTCGCCCTCAGCCAATGAGGTCTCCATTTCTGGAGAAGGGAACTTTACACTCCCCGACATTGACTTGAAAGGCATCTATGGCCTCCATGGGTCAAGGATTCCTTCGGCTAGTTGTCGAATTATGCCTTTGGAAGGCAAAACCAAAATTAGCTCCTCAGGTTTAAGGCTGTTTAATAGCACAACGACTGAACATTCACTCTCCCCTCTATTGTCTTCCTTGACCCCAGACCTTTTGTCTGCTGGGAACCTTCCTTGGGGCCCTCCAGACCAAGATAGAGTAATTTTGGAGTCTATTAAATGTCTTGAAAGAGTTTTATCGTCTAATTTTCAATTTTTAGAAAAATCTGTAAACAACTCAGATCATACCCAAGACATATTGCTATCCAGACTGAAAGTCCTCCTAGATCAGAAGAACACCAAAACAGTCCCAGATGAAAAATTATTAACGAACACCAATTATTAACAGCTGCAAAGGATGCCCATCAAAAATTGGGGTACCAGGGTCCTAGTCGATCTTCATTTCCCTTGAACTCCTGCCCGTCTGTGAATCTATTTAATCAGCCTATTCTTCTGGAACAAGGAACTGAGGTGGGCAAACCACAATTTTGTCTGAAATCTCTGAATATGTAGGATCCCTGCAACCAAGAGAGTGTGTTTTTTTCCTTGGAAAACCTTTTTTTCCAGCCCCCTTTCTCGAGTAATTTAGCTTCCGCTGTTCTGGAACCTGATGTCCTGAAAGATGCTCCAAATTCACCAGTGGCTCTTTTTCCTATCTTTCTTTCGCTCCCTAAAGTATACCCTGAATCTTCGAGGGTGGAGAACAATGGGATCTCTGCAGCTAAAGCCGACAAAGAGAGAGAAAAAGGGAAAAAATGGTGGGGGGAAAAGGGGAATCGACGAATCTCTAAAAAAAAAAGCAAGAACGGTTACGTTCGAAGACATGGGTCCCGTAGGAATTGTTTCCTGCAGGGAAGATTATGAACCAATCCGGATGAAGGATAGACACAAAGACTGAGGAACTGTTGGATCTCCTCATCCAAAGGAAGAACAAGACTTGGCACCGCTGGAGGGTTCACAACAGAATAATCCATCAGATACATGACTAACTTAAACCCTTGTGCCAACACATTCTGTAATGTGAAATCAAATGCAATGGTATTGAACTCCACATCTGATTTTTACATAAGTGGGAAGGTAAACAGTGGGAAGTAAGTTTTGTACTCTATTTGATCTGAATCTATGTTTGAACTGTTCTCTTCTAATCTCATGTTTTTCAGAAATAGAGGAGTTGAAAGTAATTGATATGAGTGACATCTCTCGGGTGTTTCTTGATCAAAGCATAGGAGTGAGAAAGACAAAAGTCTGTTTTTTTTTTCTAAAACTGTTATAAATCTGATCTTAGTTAATTGTGAGCAGCTACAGTGTAGAGACATGGATGTAGTCCCAGTATGGGAAAAGGAGATTCCTTTTGACAGGCAGCGATCCCCCATCATACAATGTTCGAATGATAGTAATCTCCATCATGTAAGTGACCTATTTCTTTCTCCCTGGAAATGGTGAAAGTCTCCCTTGTACACAGAGAAAGAGTAGTGAAGATTGTGGAAGATGTCCCTCCACATTACTAAGGTACCAAACAAGAAAAATGGAGTTGGTTGCCGGGGGCTTCAAATAGCATGCGTGCGAAGGGAAAGATTTTACAACCTGGCCATTAACCTTAATTTTTCAGGGGTCTCATGGAATGCAGCAGGAATAGGAAACCATTTCAAAAAATTCGATCATTTCTGTTCTCTACAGGCTGACAATTTGCATCCAAGAGACTTGAATTATATCTGACTTCACCTGTCCTGGGTACTCTGTACTTTGCCAAAAGGCTCAGCCCTCTAAGAAAGGGCACGCAAAAGGGGGTATTGCTATGTTGTTAAGCAACACTCATAAATGGGATTATGTTAGTTTGCCAGTCCCCTCAAATCTTTTTCAGATAATGAGAGTGTACCCAATACCGGAAAATTGTATGAAAATCTCCTTGCTAATAGTAAATGCCTACATCCCGCTGGATAAAGTCCATGATTCAGTTTGATTACATATGCTTAACCCTATCGCTGCCATCTGTTCAAATCCACATGAAAGTGCACATGAGGTATTGATAATGGGGGGTCTTTACATTTTATGTGATACAGAGGGGAATCAGCCTTTAATATCCCTTCCATCATACTTCCTACATGAATTAGGACGGATAAAAGGGGGTATATTCTATTGAAAGTTTTGAGGAACCTGTTTGTACCATTCTAAATAGGCGTTTTCTGTTTGGATTCCCCTGCAGCCTTTACTCATTAATCTCTACAGAGTAGCTCTATTATTGACTATTTCTTGGCCTCCTATGCTATTGCCCAATTAGTGGAAGATATGATAACTATTGATACCCCATTTAGTGATCATAAGATTCTTAGCCTGTCACTAAAAAATAATTTTTCTCCAGTAGAGTCAGGATATTAACTTTAATGGGAAATCTGGTTAAATTTATTGGACACCTGAGAAAATATTATCTGTGAAAGAAGTTCTTGAAAGTTCAGTGAGTCAGATTGACGAATGGGCTGGGAATGTGTTAAACTATTTTACAGAATTTATGGGAGACATAATTCAAAGCAACAAGCCTAAGCGCACTAAGCCTCCTCAAAAGAAAGTAAGGTTATCGGTTTTAATGTTTAATAAAGAAATCAATAAACTAGTAAGGAGACAGTATGAATGGGAGTCTAAGGATAGAAGTAGAAGAATCACCCAATTAAAGAGAAGAAGAGCAAGATTGAAGTTAGGTGTAAGGAAAGAGGAGGCTGAACAAAAGTGGATAGCATTGAGGGAAGCCGCTATGACTAAAACACCCGCAAATTTTGATCTATCATCTCTGAAGGATGCGGGAATCAGAAATCTTCTACTGCCCCTCTGACAGCTGAGGCAGATTGGAAGGAGTATATACGTGCCCTATATGTGGAAAATCAGGATACAGA
The DNA here is from genome assembly GCF_031143425.1 of Pleurodeles waltl. Lineage (NCBI taxonomy): Eukaryota > Metazoa > Chordata > Amphibia > Caudata > Salamandridae > Pleurodeles > Pleurodeles waltl. The sequence goes on along the minus strand of NC_090446.1, from coordinate 1,047,398,583 downwards.
GCCGTGGGAGTTCGATTTGAGTACAAGTAATAGAATGGAATTGGACAACCTCGGCTCTCCATCAGTCATTGAGATTGAGGGGCTTTAAGGTCAATGCAGGCCTCTGGGGCTATGGGTCCAGATGAGGTCCCTATGACAATAGTTAAACATGAGCCTCAGCTCTGGGCTAGAAGTCTCTATCCAGTCTTCCATTTTTGTTATTTACGAGGTAGAGTTTTGCCTTCTTGGACTGGGAGTGTTACAGTCCCCTTATATAAAAAGGGAGATAAATCTTTACCCATAAATTATCTTCAAATTGCATTGTTGGACGCAACTGGTAAGTTTTTTGCAAAAAGTATTCTTTCGCATTTAACCTCCTGGGTCGAGGAAAATTTTATACTTTGTGTGGAACAAGCAGGTTTCTGAAAGGAACATAGGGCCAGATGTACGAAAGGATTTTACCCATTCTGTGTCTATGGGAAAAAGCTTTCATACATATGGCCCATAATACCATAGATAGCATTTTATTAATGCACACTACAAATGAAAAATATACTCAGGTCAGGGGCGGAGTAGTTCATGTTGCATTTATAGATTTTTTATAGATTTTTCAACGGCTTTTGACTGGGTTGATCACAAGATCTCATGGAAGAAATTATATGAGTTGGGTGTCCGGCCAAATCTGTTACGTTTGATCATAGCTCTGCACTCTTCAACAGGGTGCAAAGTTCTCTTGGGTAGAAAGCAGGGCTTGTCTTCAGAATTCCCTACAAAAAATGGTTTGAAGCAAGGCTGTCTGTTGGCACCATCGCTTTTCTCCAGGTATACCTATGACTTACCTAGTACGCTGGGGAATACTGATGGCTTTGCACCCAAAATTGGAGGGCGTTCGATCTCCTGCCTTCTGTATGCAGATAATATAGTGGTGATTGACCTTACTACGAAAGGCCTAAATCAGCATTTCGCCACCCTAAATCTCTACACTATGCAGCACCATTTGAAAATAAAATTATCAACAAAAAAAAATAATAATAATTTCTCTTGGTACCTGGGTCAACATAAGCTGGAGCAGGTAAAAACATATTGTTTTTTGGGGAAAAGCTCATCCTGCTCACTCAGTGACCAAGACCATATGTGCAATAATGTCAATAAGGCTCTCTCCCAGGCCCAAGGGTTAGTGGCCTTTTATAATGCAGTTGGTAGGCGCCACTTCCTTCATTTACTAACTGCTTATCAAACAAAGATTCCGGCTACCCTCCTGTATGCTATAGAATGTATAGAGATTTCTAAATGGGATTTCCTTGATAAGACAGAAGGGCAGATTCTAGGACGTATGGTTTCTTGTAACAAGGCAACATCAGTGGCAGCCTTAAGGCTCGAATTTGGTATTAAGAATGCCTTTGCCCAGGGCCTTGCGGCGGTGTTCCGGAGAGCCCACTGCCTGGTACACAGTGGGGAATCCACTCTAAGACATCTAGCCTTCATATAAATTTTTAGAATACTAAGAGAAAAGTTGATATTTTTTCAAAACTATAACCTTGCGGTACAATTTTATGAGCTTGATTCTGAATCGATTCTATTGCTGCCACCCACTATTTTTAAAAAGACCTTGTAGAGGCAAAATGGTGTAAAGCTTTTTCCCTGGATTTTGAGTCCTGTCATTTAAAGAGGAGACTCGTTCCATTAACCAAATCAGTGATCTTTAAACACCTCTAACCATATTTAGCTTGGAATATCCCTCATGGGGTGAGGTGCTTTTACATCTTGTTGAGATTAGATAGAAAACGACTTAGAGACCTATCCTCCAAATGGGATGGGTCCTCTACCACCTGCAACCTTTGTCAATTGGGGGTGCAGAATCTTAAGCATGTATTATTTGTCTGTCCCGCTTTAGCTACATCACGGGGAAAATGGCTGAAACCCCTCTATTTGAATTTTAATATTCACTCGCCTGGAGAGGCCTTGGAATCATTGTATAATCCACCTAATGAATTATTTTGTTTTAGGATTTTTACATTTTTAAAGACATTTTTAAACACAGATTGAGTTTTCCATGCAATGGTGGTTGTAAGATTAATTAATTTAAGCGAACTTCCTTTTGCACTGTGGGGGCACTTTATATGAATCCTATTGTAAAATAAGTTAAAGGGGTTCCTACAGCGTAGGAGAATAAGAATGTGTTTGAATTTATGGCTGATGGGCAGAGGGCTAGTTGTTTTGCACTCTAAAGATTATCTATTACCATGGATCTTAAATATGTGCAAGGTCTCCGCTTTTTATGGAGAGAAATAGTATTAAGCGTTAGTGAAAGTAATAAGATCGGCTCTTCTCAGGAGACAACTACCTTGCCCTATATGATGCGCTTTATAGGAAGTACATGTGAAATGAGTTTATGGGGTTATGTTTTATTATTATTTTATATAGAAGCAAATTTTTCTGGTTTGTTTACTTTTTATATTGAAAATATTGTCTGAGATTGACTATGTAACATATGCTTGTTGGGAAGTATTGCGAATGTATTACATTTTATAGATAATTAATATTTTATTCAGCCTCTTAGAGGAATTTCTTCTCAATTGTCATAAGATATTTTATGTTTTAGTTAGGCATGTGGATATCCTAGGAGTTCTGATTCATGAAATAAATAAATTGAATTGAAATTAAATGAATTGCTCTACTGAACCATCACTCACCCTCGTGCAAAATCCAACCAGTATGTGTGGTAAAAATGAAAAAACCTGCTCCGCTGTAATCAGGCGTCGCAGCACACTCGTGACATGCTAGCTGTCTCGGGTGGGACCCTGATGATGAAGCATGCCACCAACTTGGTTGGTAGGTGAGGGGTCTTTTTAACATAACCTAAGTGTGTTTCTTTTCACAATTTTAGTGTTTAAAACATCACAGAAGGACGGGGACAAATCAAAATGATCTATTACAAAACTACCTGTGTTTCCGGGGGTGAGGGGCACTTGCGTTTTTTCGGTCCCGTGTTCAGCCTTCATCTAGGGAAACCTACCAAATCCAGACATTTTTTAAAATTAGACAACCAGAGGAGTCCAGGGAGGTGTGGCTTGCATGGATCCCCCCCCCCAACATTTTCTTACCCAGAATCCTCTGCAAACCTCAAAATTTGCTTAAAAAAGCATATTTCCACACTTTTTTTTGCAGGATCACCACGTCACCACAAATTTCCTACCACCCAGCGTGCGCCTCAGTCGGCCAAGTAAAATGATACCTCACTTGTGTGGGTCCCCAAAGCAGAGTCAGCCTAAAAATTTATAAAACAGAAAATTGTGCTTATCAACTCGCTGTGCTATCCCCTCAATCTCTACACGTTTTTGGCTTTTTCCTGTTGCAGGCACCTGGTCCACCCGCACAAGTGAGGTATCATTTTTATCAAGAGACTTGGATGAACACTGGGTGGATGGAAATTTGTGGCTTCTCACAGACTCCAGAACTTTCTATCACCGAAATGTGAGAAAAAAGTTTTTTTTTTGCCAAAGTTTGAGGTTTGCAAAGGATTCTGGGTAACAGACCTGGGGAGAGCCCCACAAGTCATCCCATTATAAATTCCCCTGGGTGTCTACTTTTCAAAAACATATAGGTTTGCTAGGTTTCTGTAGGTGCCGGCTGAGCTAGAGGCCTAAATCCACAGCTAGGCACTTTGGAAAAAACAGGTCAGCTTTCTTTGGGAAAATGTGATGTGTCCATGTTGTGTTTTGGGGCATTTCTTGTAGCAGGCACTAGGCCTACCCACACAAGTGAGGTACCATTTTAATCGGGAGACTTGGGAGAATGCTGGATTGGAGGAAATTCGTGGCTCCTTTCAGATTCCAGAACTTTCTATGACCGAAATCTGAGTAAAAAGCGTTTTGTTTGCCAAATTTTGAGGTTTGCAAAGGATTCTGGGTAACAGAACCTGGTGAGAGCCCCACATCACCCCAACATTGATTCCCCTAGGTGTCTACTTTCGAAATATGCACAGGTTTGCTAAGTTTCCCTAGGTGTCGGCTGAGCTAGAGGCCAAAATCCACAGCTAGGCATTTTCCAAAAAACATGTCAGATTTCAATGTAAAAATGTGATGTGTCCATCTTGCGTTTCTTGTCCCGGGCATTAGGCCTACCCAAGCAAGTGAGGTACCATTTTTATTGGGAGAATTGAAGGAACACAGAATAGAAGAACAAGTGTTATTGCCCCTTGATTTTCTCTACATTTTTTCCTTCCAAATGTAAGAAAGTGTGCAAAAAAGATGTCTGTTTGAGAAATGCCCTGTAATCCACATGCTAATTTGGGGGCCCCAGAATTCAGAGATGTGCAAATAACCACTGCTTCTCAGCACCTTATCTTATGCCCATTGTGGAAATACAAAGGTTTCCTTGATACCCATTATCGACTCTTTATATTTCACCAAATGAATTGTTGTATACCCAGTATACAATGAAAACCCATTACAAGGTGCAGCTCATTTATTGGCTCTGAGAACCTAGGGTTCTTGATGAACCTAAAAGCCCTAATATCGCCGCAACCAGAAGAGTCCAGCAGACGTAATGGTATATTGCTTTTGAAAATCTGACATCGCATAAAAAAGTTACAGAGTAAAACGTGGAGAAAAATTGCAGTTTTTTTACCTCAATTTCAATATTTTTTTATTTCAGCTGGAAAACCCTGTAGGGTCTACAAAAATGACCCTTCCTGAATTCAGAATTTTGTCTACTTTTCAGAAATGTTTAGCTGTCTGGGATCCAGCATTGGTTTCACACCTATATCTGTCACTAACTGCAAGGAGGCTAAAAGCACAAAAAAATAGTACAAATGGGGTATGTCCCACTAAAATGCCAAAATTGTGCTGAAAAATGTGGTTTTCTGATTCAAGTCTGTCTGTTCCTGAAAGCTGGGAAGATGGTGATTTTAGCACCGCAAACCCTTTGTTGATGCCATTTTCAGGGCAAAAAACACAAGCCTTCTTCTGCAGCCCTTTTTTCCCATTTTGTTTTTCTTATACGAAATTTTTGCTGTCGTTTGGCTAATTTCGTCTCCTCCAGGTGAACCCGCAAACTCTGGGTACCTCTAGAATCCCTAGGATGTTGGAAAATAAAGGACACAAATTTGGCGTGGGTAGCTTATGTGGACAAAAAGTTATGAGGGCCTAAGCGCAAACTGCCCCCAAATAGCCAAAATAACAGGCCTGAAACCCGAGGGGGAAAAGGCCTGGCAGCGAAGGGGTTAAATTAAACCGATAATAAATAAAGTTTATTATGGTTTTCCCTTAAAGGTTTTACAGCTGCCGCTGCTGCCAGATTGTGTTTTTCATCCCAGTTTCCCTTTGCAACCAGAGATTTCAGGTGTTCATAATATTGAAAGCCTAGAGGGTAGGATGGAGGAGACGGAGAACCCTCTGGATATTCACTCCTGCATCCGATTGCTGGGATCCTGAACTTACCGCTCTTCCCTTCTTCCTGTAATAAAATAGAACATTGTTTTCAGGACTGAAGTACCCTTAGTTTTCATGTAAGCCTTTCTTCCATATCTCCATAGCCTCTTCCCCTGTCTTTGTCCCCCACGCTGCAGGCTCTGCCGCCCCCAGGATGTCTTCCCCATCTAGGGCCCTCTGGATGGCAGCCACAGCGCAGGCCAGCCACGGAGAACATGCAACCTCGTTCTCCTTATCTACACCTTGGCCCTCCAGCCAGTCCTAGCCATTACGAAGCCGGCTGAGGCGCACCGATTCGGAACAAGTACCCCTCCCCCCTCCGCCGTCTCGTTGTTTCTTCTTCATATGTGCGTCTTGTGCTTTGCCTTCCTTTCACCTTAGCTCTCTGTACCTTTTGCTTTTCCTCTCACCACTTTCCACCTTCTTTGCCACCTTAAGCCACCTTTTACCACTGTTTGTCTCTCTTTCCGCTCCTTTTTTCCCCTGTTTCTCGCTCTCTCCACTCGCTCTCTCACTTTGGCTTTTTCTTTTACCACTTTTTTCAGCTCCTATTGCCCCACCTTTTCTCACTCTTTCCGTTTCAGATTGCCTTTCCGTTTGCCACATTTTTGCCGTTGGATATCCTTTGCCTTTTTTTTTTTTTTCTCTTTAAGACTCAACCTCTGGCTCCTTTTTCGTCTCCGTAGACTTTTTTCCTAGTTTTATGTCCTTGCGTCACTCTCTTCATCTGCTCCTTCCTGCCACTGAGTCCCACATTTTCCAGCAACACCTCGTCCCCAGCCAGCTTACGACCTACAAGATCTCCTCTTTCCCCCTCGACCTTCTTAATGGCAAATGTGCAGCAGATGTGTAAGCACGCCAAAGGCAAGTATGTCTGGTCCCCGCCTGTTCTGGCACCAGGATCCCTGGTTCTCCACCCACACAGCACAGCCTAAGATGTTAGTCTGCCACAGCCCTCCACGTCCTGATCCCTGGATGCGTCTCACCGCAATGCAACCTGGCTGCCCTTAAGGTACATTTAGTTGTGCTACGTGCCACTTCACCTGCATGTCCCCTGCATTCTTCCAACCACTCCCCTTCAACACACACACACACACACACACCCCTACCACAATGCTCAATACCTACCCCACACTGACCTGGGCCTCATCAACAAGTCCAATCTCCAAACAAAGCATCGAAGACAGGGACCTCTTGTACAACCTCTTCTAGCCATATTCTTCCTCACCGAGACTTGGCTTAGAACCGCTTCCACATTGAAAACTGTGACAGCCACCCCACCTATATCACAAGGCAGGACAGAACCAGCAAACCTGGAGAAGGAATCGCAATCCTCTCTTAGGAAAACATCCAGTTCACCCTCACCTACGCCAAGTCTTGTGACCAACTCATACTTCTGGCTTCCATACTTAGATTCTCGAACACTACCATCTTGAGTGAAGCCCTAATCTACCAGCTGTCCAGACAACTTTGGAATCACTTTTGCAGACATCATAAGCCTCCTCGTGCTGAAATCCAGCTCCTTTGTCTTTCTTAGAGACTACAATTTCCACCTTGAGAGCCACACTGACCGGAACACCAATAGCCTCATCAGAACCCTGGACACACTGACTCACTGTACAAATTAAGTCCTCACCCACACTGCTGGAAATCTCCTAGCCCATATCTTTATCAACTTCTTTCCGACATCACAGTGGACAAGCCCACACCTCTCAAGTGGACCAACCACTCCTAACCAGTCAACAATGAATTGTTCCCACCAAAACCATCCTATTAAACTGGTACACAATCTCTGAGGAAACTGGACCACAGGACTCCAAACTCTCCTCCTGGAGCACCAGAGATATCAACCAATTGATTGACAACTTCAACAAATTGATCAGTTCCTGTCCAGAAACCTTGGCCCCACTCAAATCCACCACCACTTATAGAACAAGACCTAGAGCAAGCTGGTACACCAATGACTTGCAGCTCACCATACACCACTGCAAACAGCGGGAGCACCAATGGAGACTCACCCACAACAAAGGCAGGCAGACCTACAATTCAGGCTCCAACACTACCTCAAGCACTTCAGAGCCACCAAGCACTTAGCCCTGACCGAATGGATCAGCAAAAGCACCAATAACTCAAATGAAATATTTTCTATTGTGAAGGAATTGCCCTTTCCAGGCGCCAGCTCCACAACTGTCACCCCCTGCACAGAAGCTCTGCTGTCAGCTTGCTCTGTACTTTCGCAACACGTTACACACAACAAATGACAACTTCACACCCCAACCAGTTCCATCACTCTGACAGCCATGACAATGAAAAAACACCAGAAACCACCCTAACCTGCTGGCCCACCATCACACCAATGGAAACCGCAAACACCATGTGCTTTATTCACCAGGGAGCTCCGTGTGACACCTGCCTGCACTTTGCCTTCACCAACATACTCAACCCCATCTGCACAGCCCTCATTGTGTTCCTTAACAACTGTCTTTCACCACCGCTACCTTCTGCGACACATGGAAACATGTCACTATCCTGCCGTTGCTGAAAAAACCTAAAGTGCATCTGAACACACCAGCAAACTACAGACCCATCTCCCTGCTACCCTGCCCATCATAAGTCTTGGAAATCTTATCAACAAATTACTGGTCCACCACCTCATTGCTAACCATCTCCTAGACCAGTTATCTCTAAACTTTTTTGTAATAAGGGCTACTTATGCTTAATGAAAGTCAGCTACTAATATGAGTTTTGAAACAGTGACCATATCGGACAAAACTACATTAGTGGCCTTCCCATGCAAGATTACCAGCTGTGATCACCTGCGTTTATCAGCAGGGTTGCCAGTAGTTAAGTTAAAAATGGCTTTATTAAGTTGGAATGCCTTTACATGCCTAATATGTGACAGCCATAGTTGCAATGCTATCTGCATGTCCCTAGCACCAAGGTAATATTAGTAATCAGTCTCTCCAGCGCCACATGATTTATCAATGAGCTTTAAATATATTTTGGAAATGCTACAATTTTTCCCCAAACATAAGCTTATGAGTTCTGAAAACACAAATATTTACATCTCAAATGCAAAGTTTGCAATTTTGATATACAGTAAAAATTCAGCAAAGCAAAATATTTAAATTTAGTAGGCTTGGCACCACACAGGTGAGAAACTTATAGGTAGCTAGAGAGTGACCTGTAGCTCACAAGCTACTCATTAGAGAAGCCTATCCTGGACCCATCTCAATCAGGATTCAGACCACACCACGGCTCTGAGACTGCCCTCATCAACACTAATGACAATAGCCGGCTCATCACAGACTCTGGCATCATCATTGCCCTGCTCCTCCTGACCTCTTCGTATCTCCTGCCCAGCACTCATCCAACGCCTTCACGAGGCAGAAATTCAATGAGCAGCTCTTCAATAGATCACATCCTTCCTCTCAGACAGCCCAGATGCTGTCACCCTGGGTGTCTACACCGCTGAACCCTCCAATATTTTCTGTAGCATCTCAGCACAATGATCTTCAAAGTATACATGGCCTGCTCGCCAACATCTCCCATATCCACGGCCTTAATTTAATCTCTTATACGGGTAACAAAGAGGTCATCCTCTCTCTTGCCAATGACACTCAGCACCCAAGTGAAGCTTATCAACTAGATATTACAAGTCGTCCTCTAGATAAAGTCCAACTACATGAAACTCAAATTGAATAAGACAGGGGTGGTACTCTTTGGGGAAAAAAGACACCTCACTCGGGTCCTCGGCCTGGTGGTCATCAGTACTAGGACCGCACACTGTCAAACCAAGCTAGGAACCTACACATCATAATTGACAGCCATATATTGATGTCTAGCCAGGTTAACTCAATTTCTTTTGGTGACGGACGCTTAAAAATCAGCTTGGCTCCAGGCCCTTCTAGTATCCTGATGTAGTGGCCCCACCCGGGCCCCCAGCTGACCAGAATAGTAACCGCTTGAGTTCTGTAATCAACGGACCGTCAGCCAAAAGTGAACACACGGAGCAGAACGGCGCGAGGCACAGGAGAGCATGAATGCGGCCCAAACACAACGTGAGACAGCCATCCACAGCAAGGAAAGGACCAGAGGGGCCTAGCTGTGTCCTCCTGCGCGACGAACACCCAGGGAGCAGAACTCACCCCGTGAGAGGCAGACGGAGACCTGGAGGGACCCAAGTGGCCCACAGCTGCAGGGGACACGGCCATAGCAGATGAGCGGTCGAGAAGAAGAGCTACATGGGGAAGCATAGAGAGTGGAAAATAAACCCCAAAAAGGCACACCCTTACCCATATTGGAGATCCTGACCAGGGGCTCTGCTTCAAATAGAAAATAGAAAACAGAGGTGAGACCAATGCGCGGACCGCACGTGTGCTCTAAGATTGGACCCCCGGGGCAGTAGAGACAACTGAAGGCCGCGGCCCACTAATCCTACAGGCCACGAGGGTGGGATCATCCAAACGGAGGGCCCAGTGATAGCATTAACACCGCCTACCCTCAACACATTGACCGCAGACCACTGATAACTTACAATAAACTAGTGCCAACATGGCAGACCCTGCCCCAGCAGCTCCAACGACGAGGTAAATATTCACAGGACCACGCCAAATATATACAGCCCTTCCTGGGAATTAAAACAGCAGGAAACACCAAATAATGGCCCTGAAGACCACCATAAAGGGCAACTGGGGACAACACCAGGAGAGAATATCAATCTGCAAAACTAAAAGACACCACGCATTCACATTAACTGGCAAGTTGGAGCCCGCAACAGGATCCGGGGCCAGGAGGCCCTATCGTGGATGACGTTGGGCACCCATAGGAAGCAGCAAAACCTGCGGATTGAACAATCAGACACTGGAATTGGTCGGCCACAGAATGGTGAAACCCAAAGCAGCAAAGCTATCACTGCCCTTAGAAGGGAAAACGCCAGCATCGCTTACTGCCATGGGAGAAGACATTCGCGACACTCCGACAAATGAACACCACACTCCAAGCCCACTCTACTCAATTCGAGAAGCTACTGCAGGCTGTATTGGACACTAAAACCGTTTTAGAGATCAAAATTGATACTGTGTCACAGGAAGTCCATCTATTCCCCATGGACCAACGAAAACTATCAGAGTAGACCACACTGAGTCAACCTTGGCGTCCATGCACCTAACGGTACAGAAACTTCGTACTCAGGTAAAACAACTGCAAGAGGAAGTCACATCCCTACAAAGCTGAGGATGCAGAGGGGAGATCGCACAGGAACAACATTCGCTTCCTAGGGTTCCCGGAACGCGCAAAAGAATCTAATGCCGAACTGTCCCTAGAGCAATGTCTGAGGACCACAGTGCTGGAAAACAAAATAGTGACCCTCTTCTCCATTGAACGAGCACACCGAATCCCTGGCAAACCACATCCACCCTGTGCCCCACCTAGGCCACTCATAGCCCGGCTCCTCAACCTTCGGGACAGAGACATTATCCTTCAGAGCTTCTGGACGAAGGGCCCCTGGAGGTTCAAAAGCACTACCATCACAGCCTACCCTGATTACACGATGGAAGTACAAGAGAAGAGAAACTTATTCATCAGGTTTAAGCAACACCCACGCGAGCACAACATTAAGTATGCGCTGATGTTCCCTGCCAGACAGAGTAGTGGACGAAGAGAAAACACAAATTTTCTCAACCCCGGAAGATACCTGGACATGACTGCACGCCAAAGGCCTAGTGAAACCAGCTCAAGAGGAACCGCTGTCTGAGGGATGGCTGACCTCACCGTCCTGTCGTAAAAGGAAATCGAGAATCTAGATGCACCCGACAAAAGCTCAAGCGGCGGAAGGCCAAGCTCAAGCATTACTCAATGCCACACAGCACACATCCAATATGTACGACGCTCTACGTGAAGCTCACACTTCGGACACGACTCCTTGGAATGCCACTCCAACAGCACGATAACTGGCTGCCACCAGGGCCCAGATGTTACCCCATGCACAGCGGACGACTTGCAACAGTACCTCCATGGACTGTAACAATGGGTAATTACTCGAGGACAACTCCTCGCGCAATGGGGGGCCAATTTTGCACAAGACTTTAGATCTAGAGGACAGTCTAGAGTGTGAGGTCCATCTGAATCAGGTCACAGCACTCAAAACTACCACATATGTACATTACTAGGACCTCACAATTATGAAAACTGATTAACAGCATAATTGCAACAACAGATCTTGATAATTGCTGAATGACCGCGAACCCCAAAGAAGACTGGGGACACAGGCTAGGGAAATTGGCTAGCTTATGAACACGGGTCAGAGAGACCTTGGACACAATTCCGGATTACGCATGCCCCCAACAAGACTTTCTGAATGGACGATAACCAACCCACCAACGGTTTGATTTTTGTTATGTTCACAGGGGGAGTGGGCTGTAGGCCCATTGGCCGCAGACCTAAGATGGTTGATGTTGAAAGGGTTTTTCATGTTAAAATGTTAACATGGGATCCTGGATGCAAACACAGGAAGAAGCGCGTGGGGGAGGACACAGGGATGAAGGCAGAGTCATATTCAAGGCACTGCGTTATGATAATGCAATAGACATGGGACAGGACAATGAGGGCACAACGAACACCACACGATCACAGACACATGGAAGTCACACAGTATAACATCTTAACGTGGAATGTCAGGGGCATAGCAACATCAATTAAGAGCCAGCAGGTACACTCCCACCTGAAACGTCACAATGTACAAATAGCAATAATCCAAGACACACCTCACCACAGTTGAACTACAAAAACTCAAAACTAAATGGAGGGGGCAGAGGGGTTTTGATATGGGTGGCTCCTGTAGTCCCTTAAATCGCAGAGCACGTCACAGTCGATAAGGAGGGCAGATATGTGCTAACAGAAGGTACACTTGATGGAGAGCCTCTAGCATTAGCCAGTATTTATGCCCCCAATTCAAAACATAGAGAATTTCTATCCTCCATTACACCCACACTCTTCCATGACCCGTCAGTCTTATGCATATGGGGAGGCGATTTCAATTGCGTACCAGACAGACACAGACAGATCCCACCCTCCCCTATCTGGGGTATAAAGTAGAATCACCACACAACTTTGCTCATGGATGTCTGATAGAGGGCTATATAATACATGGCTCTTAAAACACCCCCCAAAAATGGGAGTACCTCTTTTTACTCTCCGGTACATAGACAGCACACCTGAAAAGATCTGATACTCGGACCAACTTACCTAGCACAAGTTGTTCTGAAGGTAGAATATATGGCTAGGAAACTGTCGGACCACTGTCTGCTCATGATTGGTCTTCAGTGGGGTAGACTGTGCACAAACATACCAATGTGGCATTTACAACCGTCAGTACTTACTGGCCCTCCTTTCTGTGAGGAGCTGGCTGAAAACATAGGCAGTTACTTTAAACACAAAAAACATACTGCCTCCCCGTGAGCCGTAGAATGGGATGCTCACAAAGTGGTTGTGCAGTGTCACTGCCTCTCGGCCACTGGGGGAGTCAAGCGCGTTTTGACACACAAACTACTTACACTAGAGATGGACTTGTGCGCCATTGAAAGAGATGTGGCGCAGGGCACAGTGGACCCGGAAGCGCTCTGACAATTATGTGCAAAACACAAAGACACAGACTCACATCTGCATAGACATGATTACAGACATTACATCACTAGGCTACATGCAGAGGGGGACAGATCAAGTAGGCTGCTGGCATGGCAGGTAAATGGTAGACAGAACCACACTCCCATTGGAGCTATTAGGTTAGAGAAGGGTGACATGGTTAACTCTCAAGTTGCTTGAAATGAAGTTTTTGGGCACTACTACAGCATGCTATATGTGGAAGGGCCAATACTCACACAACACAATTAGATGACTTCTTTAATATCCTCCCACTGAACAAACTCACTCTAAAAAAACAGAGCTCGATGAGCCCATAGACATAGTAGAGATTTGTACTGCATTGCGACAATTGGCACAGAATAAAGCGCCTGGAACGGATGGGTTACCAGCTGAGTACTACTCCACTTCCTCGGCTGACCTGGGGGGTCCATTATTGGAGGTGCTGAACAAAGTGAAACAGCTGGGCAGTCTTACAGTCTTACAGAATCCCAACCTGAAGCGATAATAGTGGTCCTACCTAAATGAGGCCGCGACCTGCAGGATGTGCGCTCATATAGACCTCTCTCGCTACTCAACTTAGATTGAAAACATTGGGCAAAGTGCTTGCCAATAGGCTATCCCCACCAGTTGGTCACTTAATCCTTGAAGACCAGTCAGGATTCATCCCGGGACAGAATACCTCCCAGAACATCAGAAGGTTTTAATGCCTCTTACATGGAACACCCAAAGGGAAGTATGATAGGGTAGCAATGTCACTGGATATTTAAAAGGCCTTCAATACCCTTGGATGGTCCTTTCCGAAAGAGAAGCTGAGACACATGGGCTTTGGCCCCGGCTATATGGAGTGGATTAACACACTGTACTGTAACCCTACCGCCCGGGTGAAAATGGGCCATGTTATTTCAGAGAGCTTCCCAATCCGTAGGTGCACCAGACAGGGATGCCCACTATCGCCCCTATTGTTCGCAATAGCAATTGAGCCCCCGGTGGCATGCCTCCGCCTGCGTACCCAGTAGTGGGGATCATGGAACAAGACACTCCTCACATTAACCCCCTTTACGTAAAGGATGCATTAATATATCTACGAAAGAGTGACTCCTCTCTTCCGGTGGTCATGCGAATCCTTGAAGCGTTTGGGGACTTATCGGTCTGCGGGTGAAATGGGTGAAATCATGCCTGTTTCCTTTGACATCCATCCCTGAGTACTCCCGTCATATTGACTTTCCTGGAGTCATGTCACCTTTAAATACCTAGGCATCCAAATGTATCACACCACAGAAGACCTCAGGGAAGGTAACCTAAGAAGGGCGATGCGCTCAATCCGCGGATCACTGGCATTCTAGGGATTGCTACCATTATCACCCCTGAGATGTGTGGCAATAGCTAAAAAGATGATAGTGCTCCCCAGACTGTTATATTACTTCACAGCGCTAATACTGGTATTGCCCAGCCCATTTTTCCGATCACTCAATGGAATGATTATAGACTTGATATGGGGAAAAAACTGACGAAGGGTCGCCCTAACTACCATGCACCAACCCCTAGAGGAGGAGGGGTCTAGGCATGCCTAATTTTGAATTATATTAGGCAGCGGCGCAACTCCAATGGCCCCTAACATGGCTCCAAACACCCCCCACAGCAGAGAAAACAATGGTGCAGGACAGACTGGGTCGCACAAATGTGCTGACATGGCTGTCAGATTACATATGTTCTCCCTCACAAAGCAACACTTTGATGGACACACGACGAACATGCTGGCATAGATTTGTACAGAAAGCGGGCCAACTAGCGTCTTATTCTCCTAAGATCCCACTGCTAGGTATGCAGGGCGCAGAGAAAATATACACGCACTATGCAATGAGACCCTGGCTAGCAACTAGATTGACCACGATAGGGGATTTATTCAAAGAGGGCACGCTCTTGACTACGCAGACATTGAGAACACTTATAACATAGGTACGGGACGCTTCCTAACTTACTGCGCCATGAAACAGCTCATACACAACCCATGGTGGAATGGGGACATCGAACCCCCAACATCACCCACGCTTCACCTCCTACTGTTAGATGCTGGGCACACTAGAGTGTGTCCCTGCTATACGGCGCTCTCCTGTGAAAAATGGGAACAGGCCAAAGCAAGATCTAGGACCAGATGAGACACGGACTTACCCAACCCATTGCCTCAATCAGCTTAGACCAGGGCGCTCCAACATGTGAAGGATGTGTCCCAAAATCCTAGATTTTGCTATACACAATTTAATTGTTTACACCAAACCTACTTATCCCCCCATCGAATCCAACACGTTTCCACAATCGGCCCATGGGTGCCCTAGATGTGGAGACCAGGAAGCCAACTTCTATCACATGGTGTGGTCCTGTCCACCTAGGCACTGCACCTGGCATGAAATTATCATATTAACAGGGGAACTGACAAACCACCCATTGCTTCCCACCCCTGAGTCCTGCCTATTGGGCATACACACTGGGGCCAAGGGGGAGAAACAATTACATAGGTTTATAGACCTTGCCTTTGTCCTTTTTAAATGCCTAATAGCTATGCAATGGAAGGGGCCAATTACCCCAGATGTAAAAAAAAATTGCTAAAGGGGCTGCAGCAATGGGCTGGGGCTGAAGCACAAGTGCTCTGTTCACTTAATGACAGGGGTGTAGTGGTGGCCGGATGTGGAAACTGGGACACTTATATTGCACGGGTCAAGGCCAAGAACAACTTACACCCCCCCTGAATTACGGTAGCCACCATTTACACTAGCGATAAGTAACACTTCCAGATCACTTTGTGGGAGGACATTAGGGGCTCGGTGGTACATAAACTTGTACAGCTCACACCAACTGCCAAATCAGGGACAAACATAACATATAGAGGAGGCGAGACACACTACTACACACAACAGAGGATGCAACCCGGGCAGAGACACCAGGCCCACTAACTAACCAGGATCACAACAAGGAGCACGGGGGAAAGCCTGGGAGGAACTACATCATCGTAATTACACCGACTGCCAGATACAATGATAAATGTTGTAAAAACACTGCCTTGATTACCCCCACTCACCGTAAGCAGCATCCGTATGTTGTGAGAATACACATATACACATGAAGCAGATATTTATTGAGAAAAGATCATTGTTCCAGTAAGAACTATAGTAATTTGGACTTCTTCTCCATTCTCAACGATTAAAATAAAAATAGATGTGAAAAAAAAAAAAAAAAATCCTTTCCTGCTTTCACACCCTCAAGCACATTAGAAAAATGTTCAGATAGCTTACTCTCAACAACTGCGTACAATCACCAGCGAGCTAGACTAGAGAAACTCACTTTGCGTGGGAATCTCGGCTCAACTCACTAAGTTCATCCAGAACACAGAGTCCAGACTTACACTCAACCTCCCACCCCGAATTCACTTGTCCACTAACCGCAAAGCACTGCACTCTTATGGAAGAGCAGATTTCACTTTCTTTAGAAGAGAGAGCTGGCATCAGGCTGTCTTTGTTTTTCTGCCAGTGTGTTGACTGAGGGTGAGGTTGGTGTCCAGGGGAATCCGAGTGATCTAGAATTCAGTGAAAGTTGACATTTGAAGCTGTCAACCTTCATGTCATTGAGTCAGGTTTGTACTGTTTCTCGTTTGTTGTTTTTGGAAAATAACAGGATTTCTCTTATGACTCAGTTGAGTTTGAGGTATGCACATGACATCCAAGACTGGATGTCACAAACAGAGAAGACTTTCAAGTAGAGTTGTGCATCATCTCCCTATGGGTGAGTCTTGATGCGATTATATGTGAGCAGAGCACCAAGCAGCTAAGTAGGGGTTGTAGCTGACAGGAGACACTATGAAACCGAGCAGATTCAGACGGTGATAGGGATTTTTAGGGACCTGGAGGTGCCCATGTGAACAAACTGGTGGCAGTTGGAAAGATAGGCAAACTCCATGGTGGTTATGGGGGAGGCATGGTCGAGTCTGTCAAAGGCAGCTGAGAGGCCCAGCAGTATCAGAAGGAATTCATCAGTCACTGATCTTTATGGGGTTGCTTATCCATTTTGGAATGTTATAACTGTGTTGTTTTACCTATACTATAAAGGGTCCATTTACATCATGGACATTTCAGGATGGTTAGGTTCATGATTTTAGGCCACATTTTTCAATCATAAAGTCAATCCAAACCAGGCACAAACATGAGACAAAGATAGCCATGAGGCATTCAATACTTTAGTCAGTCTGATGTATTCAAGCAGTTGTTTTGTCTCATTTACGGTCTTTTCCAATAGACCATTAATTTAGCAAGCAGAATCTTAATTGGGATTCCTTTTCCTATCTTTCTGTGTCTGTCCCCATCTCTAAACTGCCTAATAGCTATTACTCCTTTTCAAACATCCCGTGTCTGTGGAAAAAAGCAAACAGCTAATATTTTGTTTGCATCCCATCACCTGGGTTGGCGGCCACCAAGCTGTACTTCTGTATGGATGAGTTCAAATGAACCTCGTGATTTTA
Source organism: Pleurodeles waltl (assembly GCF_031143425.1). Taxonomy (NCBI): domain Eukaryota; kingdom Metazoa; phylum Chordata; class Amphibia; order Caudata; family Salamandridae; genus Pleurodeles; species Pleurodeles waltl. Next base: position 1,047,381,024 of record NC_090446.1, on the reverse strand, counting down.
TACCTATCCACAATGGATTTCAGGCTGTGTTCCTAAGCCCTCGTCAGGTGGGTAAAGTTGCATTACAGTTTTGCTTTCAAATCCAACAGACTTGGGGGGTCATTCCAACCCTGGCGGTCATCGACCGCCAGGGTGGATGACCACGGAAGCACCGCCAACAGGCTGGCGGTGCTTCCCTGCCCATTCTGACAGTGGCGGTAAAGCCGCGGTCAGAAAAGGGGATCCGGCGGTTTCCCGCCGGATTTCCCCTGTCTGGGCTGAATCTCCATGGGTTTCTGGTGGTTTTTACCGCCAGGAACAGGATGGCGGGAACGGGTGTCGTGGGACCCCTGGGGGCCCCTGCACTGCCCATGCCATTGGCATGGGCAGTGCAGGGGCCCCCTAACAGGGCCCCTGCATGATTTTCACTGTCTGCATAGCAGACAGTGAAAATCGCGACGGGTGAAACTGCACCCGGCGCACCCCTGCAACACCGCCGGCTCCATTCGGAGCCGGCTTCTATGTTGCAGGGCCTTTCCGGCTGGGCCGGCGGGCGCTCCTTTGGCGGGCGCCCGCCGGCCCAGCAGGAAAGCCAGAATGGCCTCCGCGGTCTTTTGACCGCGGAGCGGCCAAATGGCGGTGACCGCATGGCGGGCGGCTACTGCCGCCCGCCGCGGTCAGAATGACCGCCTTGGTCTTGATTTCCTCTGAGAAGAGGATACATAGCTTGGTGCATAGTTCCTGGGAGATTTCTGTGTGATGCTGATGGGGCGAGGGGGCACTGTGGATTCTTTGATGGAGTTTGAGCTGTTCTGTATGCGGGAGGATACAGTCAGTCACTTGGTAGTTTTGAAAAGTTGGTGTTAGATCTGGAGAAGCAATTTGTAGGAGGCTCTGTCCGAGGCATTTTGAATGTGGTGTTCCAGTTGTCTGAAGCGGCACTTCGCGTGTTGGAGTTACTTAATGTACCAACCAGCCTGAGGCATATTCTGAGGTGTGCAGGTGGGTTGCATAGGAGTCTAGGAATCTGCACTGGTGGGTATTCATCCACTGTAGTTGGAAATGGTGTAGGGTTAATCGGCTGGCATGTAGGTGCAGGGAATAAGGAGTTCGGAGATCCATTTATCTCCAGGAATACTTCTCTTAGTGGGTTTGGCCTGGTTGCATAGCTGGATGTCGATTTAGATGAGATAGTGATCAGCCCATGTGTGCTAGATGTGGTTATCCGCTGAGATATTAGGGAAGATGGCAAAGATGGGGTTGAGAAGGTGCCCAGCCAAGTGGGTGCTGCTAGACACCCACTGGGTGAGGCCCTGTTTGCTGAAGTTTTCTAAGAGTTTTGCGGAGTTGAGGTCGGCTTTGTCTTCAATGTGGAAGTTGAGATCGTTGAGTAGAAGGAAGGACTTGGGTGTCAGGTTCAGCAGAGCGATGAGATAAGCACTGGCAAAGGTGAAGCTGGCCCTGCGTCCATGGGGACAGTGTAGGAGGGTACCACATATTGTGGAGGCACTGGGAATGTTGATTTTGAAGGTCCAGTGTCAAGGAGTACTGGTGTCAATGCATTTGATGCATTTGTGGTGGATGATGGCTATGTTGGCTCTGTCTTTTCTGGGTATTCTGTAGCCAGGAAGTGTGGCTGTAGATATTTCCTAGAGTGGTGCTGGGTTAAGTCAGGTTTCTGCGGGAAAAAGAAGGCCAGGTGACAGGGCCTCCAGTATGTCCCAGACTTCGATGGCATGCTTGACGAGAGAGAGAGCAGGTTTTGAAAAGACATTTAAGGGAGGGATGAGTTTTGGAGTCATTGGCTTTTGGAGCAAAGTCTGAGGGGGGTGGCATGTGCAGTGTGTGTAAGGGGTGGTGGTGGTTCAGCAGGTTGGACATGAAAAGCAGCATGTGGGACAGGAGAACGCACCTTTTGTCTGAGAGGGTGAGACATCAGTGCAGTTTGCGGATGGGCACCTTGGTTTGAGTGAGAGGAGAATGTGGGTAAGGTAGCGGTGTTAGATGTGGTGGGTGTTCAAAAGACAAGGGTCCGGGCACTGGGCACAGCTGGGGCACAGATAGGAGCCGATAGGATCGCCTTTTGTTTATGGCAACCCCACACCTAATTCACTCTTCCCCTTTCCCCTTTCCATTATGGCTGTTCCTCCTTTGGTTTCTTCAAAAATTTCCCAGTCCATATGTTTTCCTTTCATGTAGTGTTTGATGTTATTTTCTTTTACTGTTCTTTTAATATATAAAGGTCTCGGTCTGCTTGGCAACAAAGCCTTTACTCGTTTCCTAGCTCAGTTATTGATTCAGACTCTTTGCGCTTCGGACTTCCTTGACTGGATTCCTGACTCTTGGTTTTCTCCAACCATGTGAAGACTTCATTGGCAAGTAGTTTTTTTTTTAATACCTTTGTATTTTTTTTTCTCAGAACACAATAGCTCCTCAAGGGCAGTTGCCTAACACATATTCCACTATGTGGTGACGTTGTGGCTTCTGGGACACAGCTGCCCTTACCTCAGACAGCATAAGGCTAAGATCTGGATTAAGGGTAAGCATCCAGTCCTGAACAACTTGCAACATCAAAAGCATCTCTTTCTTGTGTAAATCCTGGTATTAACATTGCCACTGTCTTCCAGCAAAAAACCCTGGAATTGGACCAATTGAAGACAGAGAATGCTGCCCTTCAAGAAGTAATCCACTCCAAGTCTTGAGATCTGCCCACAATCAGCCCCTCAAGATTATAGTATTCCGGTGATCCTATCGAGTTAAAGGAGTGGACGGCCTGGTGGTGGTTTATGATGTCCTTTGACCGGGAGAATTTTCCTCTGACGATCCAGGGTGGGATATCTGACTGGCTCCTTAACTGGTGCAGATCTGGCCTGGGCAGATCCTCCGGTTGTCACTTGCCTCTCTGGTTGTTCTTGCCTGAATAATTATGCCGATTTTTTGGCAAAGTTCAAGAAGATGTTTGAGAGACCAGAGCATGAAGCTTCTGCTGAAGATGCCCTGCGTGAAGTATCTCATGAAAAGTTTTAAGTACTCACCTTTTGCACTAAGTTTTGCAAGTTTCATGCAGAGACCACCTGGGTGGAAGCACTCAGATGACTTAATACCTGGAAGGGCTTAAGGAGGAATTAAAGGATGAGCTGGCAAGAGTTCCATGAGCTTCCCCATTTTCTGAACCAGTTTTCTTAACTGTATACTGACTTAAGGTAAGGTGAATGAACAACAGAGAAGTTAAAGGTTTACTTCTGCTCCTTCTTCCCAGTGCTTTAGCCCAACTGAGTCAATTGTTTATTCTGCTAAGGTGCCCGGTGAGTCAACTTAGCTTGGATGTGCTAGAGGTTCCTTGTCTAATGCAGAAAAGAAGACTTAAGGGAGGTTTGTGATTTTATTGTGCAAGCAATAACCATCAGCTGCAGAATTGTAACATTAGACCCTTTGTGCCACAGAGAAATATCATGTCTTATCCTTTGTAATGGAGAAAGGAGCAGAACATTCCACTTTTACTTAAAGCTTTTAGTCTCTCCGGTGGATCCAATTCACCCTGGCTTGTGATAGAGTGGATCCTTTAAGTCAATTCAAGCCAGTCTGTCTCTGTTTCTGCCCTGTTAGATTCTGGTGCCTCCCGCCTGTATATGGACTTGAGTTGTGCCCAGAGACTCCAAATTCCACTCAGGATGAAGTCACCTCCAGATCACATACAAACAATCAAGATATCTTATTAGAATTCTGGTCTTGTGACCTCCATCATGGTTCTGCTCTTAGTGTCCTTAGACAACCATGAGGAGATAGTTGTTTTTGAGCTAATCACATCTTTAAACTATACCAGTGTTTGGGATACCCTGGCTGGAACTACACAACACCTATTTCAATTGGGACACCACAGACATATCTCTGTTATTTCAGTTCTGCAGAGATAACTGTTACTTTGATAAGGGTTATTAGGGGACTGTGGTATAAGAACTTCCTGAAGACTAGTATTCAATGTTCTATTGGTCAGACTTTGTCCATTTCTATGGCTTACGAGGAATGTTCTGATGACTTTCACAAGTCTAACTTTGTGTCTCTCCTTCCTCCATGACATTTGAATTGTGTTTTCCATCTTTGTTTCAAGGAAAACTATCTATCCTGTAAGACGAGGAAGTGTGAATTTGAGAAAACCGAAGCACAGTATCTCGGGAATCATCTCTCAGGGGGAGAATTATCCGTGGATTGGATGACCACCACAGCTATTAAGCAGACCCAGAGTTTTTTGGGAATGGCTAACTTTTATAGACAGTTTATTAAAACAATTGCTGACATGTCCAGATACATTCTGACACTCTGAAAAAGAAGAACCTAACAATAGGTTTTTTTATGGAATCCAAAGCTTGTATCAAGCCCGAGAAGTCTTTCATGCAACCCTATTCTCAGGCACCCAGATCCATTTGAAAAATGTATTGTGAGAAACAATCCTTCTAAGTTTTCTGTGGGAGTGGTTCTCCTTCAACTCCAGGAGAAGAATTTGCAGCATCCCATGTTTTAACTCTCCCAAGTCTTGAACCCTTCCGAACAAAGGCATTCTGCTGTGGAAGGCAAGCTCTTGCCCTTAAAACAAGCCTATGTGGAGTGGCGACATCTTTTAATTTAAGCAGCTGAACCTCTTGATGTTCGTACAGACCACTACAACCTCCCGTTTCTGCAGAGCATACCATATAGAAACAGACTAGCTTGCTGGGTCTATTACTTTTCACAATATGAATTTTGTAAACTCACAACCTCAAGCACTCAGAACATTCTTACTGATGCTTTCTCTATAAGGAACACTGTGGTTGAGGATTATAAGACTCCTGTCCTTTTTCTCCCTGACAAAGTTATATGTCTGGCAAAGTCCTTCTTACAGGTTGTGAGGGACACTCGCACTGAGATCTCTCTAGAAGGCCTTGATGCTCTGCTACCTCCACAATCTCAATTTTTTTCAGCAGGCCTTATTGATTCCAATTAAGAGTCTTCAATCTGATGTTATGGAAATGTGTCATGACTAGGACATCGTAGAGTTAAATCAACCTTAGAACTTGTTATGCATTCCTTTTGGTGGCCAACAGTTTGGCGGGATGTAGAGCTCTATGTCAAGTCCTGTGTTTTCTGTCCACACAGTCCACGGAAGGCCTTCATAAGCCATTTGGTCTATTTAGGAGGCTTCTGATTGCCAGTATGATAGCTTTCAAATTCCTACTGATATATTTTATTTGCATGGGCTCCCTGACACCATAATCTCTGACGGGGGGTTTCAATACATTTTTAGGTTCTGGAGCTTAATCTTCTCTACCCTGGTATCCATCAGCTCTGACCCCAGATTAACATCCACAGTCAAATGTAAGGGTTAATCGAGCATAGTGTAATATCTGAAGGGTTTCTGTAATGCTATGCACAACAACTTAGCAGAATACCTATCCTTAGCAGAGATCTAGTTTAACAATTCTCTTCACTCTTCTACCAATGTCTCCCCATGCTCTTGCATCCAGGTTTTCCATCCTTGTTCCTTTCCCTCTTTTCCACTGTGTACTCCTCTTGTAGAGTAATTGCTCAAAATCTTCAAAATTCTAAGACAGCTATGAAGGACAGATAATGTTAAGATGACCAGTTCCACATGTTAAGGTGGGAGAAAAGATTTGCTTGTCTTAAAGGTTCTTGTCTGGTTTATTCCTCAATTCTTTGGGCCCTTTGTTATACCAAACAACTCAATCCAGTTACCTGTTGACTGCTTCTTCCTAACACTTGAAAGATTCATCCTACCTTTATGTCAACCAGTTAAAGCCTTTTGTACCTGATCCTTTTCATCAGGTCTCGACACCTCCTCTTGTCATGGTAGATGGGGAACTGGAATATGAGGCCAGTGAGATTTGTGACTACCAAATTTTTAAAGGTCGATTGCAGGTCTTCGTTCACTGGAAAGGCGACCCTGCTAGTGAGGGTTCTTAGGTTCCTGCCTTTTCAGTCCCTGCCTCAAAACTATTTTGTCAAATTCTTCTGGTCCTTCCTGACAAATCTGGGTGTTAGAGATGGTGTGCTGTTTTATAAGTGGCTTCACAGCCCCCTGGGGCAGAGTACTTTACGGGGTACACCGTTCTTAGAGCTATGACAACGCCATATGATGCCCGCCGCTACAGGCTGGGAGTCTCTCTCACTTCGGCCTGTTTCTTTTTGTGCCCCTTGGCTCCTGATCTCTTCAATCTGCCTGAGGGCTTGCAGCCGTAGATGTCATTTAGGGGGACACACCTGTGACCCCTAGCTTGTCTTCTGTGATCCATGGTACTGTCTTCGTGACCCCTGGCCTTACGGGGGATTCTAGACTCCTTATTTGATGTGCATTTTTCACAGTACTAATAGTGAACAATATTCCATTATTCACTAATAGTGTAATAAAAAAGGATCACAATTACCTAAAATGGACCTTTAATGGTAGCAAAGGTAAGCAAAAAATGCATTTAAATATATGTTGTGTGTGTGTGTGTGTGTGCCAGTGGGTGACAGTATATTTATGTGGGTGACAGTGTGTGTGGGTTAGTGAATTTAAATGAGTCTGAGAAAGTGGTGCTATGCTTGCAAATCTGTCGTAGGCCCAGGCATGCTAAAGTTAATTTTAATCTTAATGTGACAACCTGTGGTAAAATAATGGTTCTGGCATATGTGAGGCAATTCGTAGCTCGACATATGTGTGACAAAATATGGGTGGCACATTGGAGGTAATTCATGGAATAATAAGCACCCATGGTAAAATACTTTTAGTGGCATACTGGAGGTAATGCCGGTACTAGTACATGGAAGATATTTCTTGGCACAAAGGAGGAGGGCAACCATGACATACTGAGATGATTGTTGACAATAAGGATCACCTATGATACAAAGATGGCTTAAATGGAAACATACTGACATTAGAGTAGTAGGAGCACCCATGGCATATGGAACATCCATAACAAAATAGTGGTATCCATAACACATTTTGAAGAAAATGGTGTCTATTCCTCGGAAGCATCAGGTTTCAATGGCTTGGCACCCCATGAAAGGATTTGAAAGTTTACTGTGTGCCATTTCAGAACCTATGATGTTTTAGTAAATTTATATGAAAAATGCACTTTAAATGCAGTATATGACCACATTCTTTGCAGAATTTTCTTGGATGAGGAGGAAACCTGTTAGTAGTGGTCTGGCTTTTAAGCTTGGCTTGCTCACTACAATACAGGATGAGATTTACTTAGCAGAAATTTCAAAGATCATATCAGCATAGGTGTAAGGAAAAATAGATGTCATCATGGTTAAGATTATATGACAAGAGTTCCTTGGGGGAAAAAACAGGATGAAGGTACATGTGACCTCACTTCCTGTGATGATATTAAGGTCAAAGGGCATGTAGTCACTTCCGCTACCCCAGGCATTTTGATGAATTGATGGCCATGTTTGCAGCTTCCATTTAATGCAACTTCACAGCTAGTCAACCTCAGGTTTGTTTCCATTTTTATCATGGCTGTTGTTCCTTTTGTTTCATCCTGCCTTTCCCAATGTTTCCTTTCATGTAGTTTTTGAATGTCATTTTCTTTTCCCTGTTTTCAACAATTTGAAGGAGTCATTCTGGTTGGAGAATGGCGGGTGCAATGAAACAAAGCTGTATACTTTTGCTTGTTCCCTCACTCCCTCTACTTGCTGATCCTGACTCTTCGCTGTTGGGACTTCCTCACCGGGATTCCTGGTTTTCTCAAACCATGTGGAGTCTTCTTTAGCAAAGAGCTTTTTTTACACCATTGGCTTTTTCCTCCTGAAAAGGCTGCAGCTCCTCAAGAGCACCTACCTACCACATATTCCAGTGTGTGGTGACATTGTGCCTTCCTGAAACAGTTAATCTTAGTGAAAGGCCCAGATCTAAATTATGAGTAACATGTCCAGCACCGAACAGCAACAGCACCCAGGCAGAAGATCAGGCAGTCAGACAGGGCCTTCCAATGGTTATGTATTGCTATGAATAATCCCAGTTATGGAAATTGGTGGTTAAGTTTTTGCTGCAGTGGAGGTCAGTAACACATTAGCTGACAGTGACATAGAAAAAGAAGGATGGCACATCAATATTGGCAAGATGGAAAGAGCAGGACAGGTTATAGGTAGGGGGAGCCTACTGGGTACTTGATGGCACCGAGTATTCAACCGGGAGAGTGGAATACATTTGGGGTTGCCTGTTGAGGTCTGGGTTGGATGAATACTGGGTTGTCTCTCCTACTAGCTACTGAATTTCCTGCACACTTCCTGCCAAAAAAGTGCGAGAGGTACGATACCGACCTTGTGAAGGCAGAAATTAAAAAAATAAAGTAAAGCATTGTAGATTGGCAGCTTGTCCTTAAGAACTATCTGGACAAACAGGCTATGAAACACTCTTCTGATTCACAATTTATATTACAAATGGAAAAAGACCGCCTAACAGAATCAAATTGTGTCAGCCTCTCACTCTCTCTCATTAACTGCCAGACCTACAATATAACATTACATATTCTGTCTCATCACCACACTGGGTAGCTGAATGTCCCAGCTCAATGAACGCAACCCATGGGGAAATGCAGGATACTGCCCACCTACCGCCTAATAATCACAACAAATAAACTCACACAAAAGGCACAGCGCAACACACATCTTCCTCCAATAACCCTTCTCTCAACTAAAGAAAAGCAGAAAACTACACCCAGACCATACAAACCTGTGCCGCTCACATCGTAGAGCTCAGTCTTAATTCATCCACTGAAGGACAGCCACCAAGAACTCCCACAAACACCTCTGGTTATAGGAAATAGCAACTCCACATTCATATCCAAGACCCCTCACTTAAGACCTCTTCTTCTTACTACTCTTGGTGCGAAAAGATTGGCTATGCACACTTGGACGACGAGGCACAACATACTATTCCTTAAACACCAATGAAAACACAGATGTTGCTCAAAATAACTGCTCAACCATCCATTCAGGATGCAGGACAAGGCAATGCACTACATTTGCACAGCACCACACCTTATCCCATCACACCCAGGGCGCATGAAAGTAATGCTTACGTACTCCTCGTCACTACTCTACAGAAGATATATGCAGGGAAACAGTTACCAGGACGCAACATAGTGCTCAGCCTCAAAGGCATCCATACTGAGGCCATATTATGCAAATGACACACTTATCCTGTTTATGCCACAGCACACCTTTCAAAAGTTATGCCAGGTGCAAACAAGGACAGTGCACTGTATTAGAAAGAATGTGATGCTCCTATGGCAACTGCGAACTCGCACTGCCCTAAGGGCGGAGTATTGAAGTGAAATACAGAGCGGCTCTTTACAAGCTGTTCTGTGTTTCAACAGTGCAGGTGGCATGCCACCTGCACTTTGAAGAGGGGAGAGAGATGTCTTTGTAAATGGGTGAGGTAAGTCACTGCACCTGCCTGCAGGGGGCAGTCTGGGGGGTGGATGTGGCCCCCATTTACCTCCTTCCGAGGGCTGCTTTTAGGAGGTGCACTTTCAGTGTACCACCTATTTGAGGTGCACTTTGAGTGCACCTCCTTATGGCATGTTTGCCTCTGCATCCACAGCCATAATATGATGTGAGCTAAGAGGCAAAGTGATTCCCTCATTTGCATGGGGGCCATGCCTCCATGCAAGTGTGGAAATAACCTCTCATAATAGCGCTGGAGCACGTGCGAGTCAGCGCTATCAGTATTACAGAAGGGGATGCACAAGCAGCTGCAGGCCTTTCTGTAATACCACTGTTTTCCAGGGGTGCAAAAAGCGGGTGCACACAGCTGTTGTGCCCCAGGGGACAATGTATAACACTGTTCAAGTTTCCTGGTGAATGATAGAAACTCATAAATTACTGCCCAAGTTCACAAAGCTAAAAGTTGAAATAAAATCTGCACACAGACCACATAGATGCATCCTCACAAGTCGATTCTGATCTACACTGTACCAAACTCAGCGGACAAGCCTCTTCTCAGACAATGGAGCCTGATGTGACTCAGATTCTAAGATTCAGCTAGCAATCAATCAAAACTGTGCTGTATCCCTCCTCTGCTACATAAACAGTTCCTGTTCCCATTACTTGCCTTCTACAAACACAGATAGTGGGCAGATTCCTAAACAGGACATTGGTGCATACGTCCTACTTTGCGAGGATTGCTTAGTGCAATTCATAATGGTGCAGCTACAGAAACAGACAAGCTGTAGCCTTAAAGAATGTTTAAATATATGCCTTCAGTGCTTTGCCTTCTGTTTCAGACAAAAAAAAAATGGTCCCACACCGTTACCCTTTTGTTTTTCAATAACAAACGCAGCAGTGATCTCTACATTTATCCGATGTACTGTCCTTCACCACCATGGCCAACATAGCACTGTCCCCCAAAATCTAGATCTGGCCCAATGTTTCAAAGTGAGGCTGTTGTATCCTAGCCGGCTTTCCAATTTAGTTTCAGGCTGAATGTGCCATATTTTCAGGGTGGATTTTGTGTAACACAAATTGACATACAATAAATCAAAATGGAAATCAGGTACTTAATCTGCATGATCATGCATGGATCAGGTCGCCCTGAATCTATATTGAACATTTGCTTTCAGAGGAATGGACATCCACATCAATTGCCTAAACAAAACAGATGTTCTGCAAAAAGTAGAACGTTGTCCCCTCTCATTTTTATCACACAAAAGCAGTATATGGCAGAAAGCAATGGTTAGACTTACAAAGAAGATGGCGTGGTAGTTTATTTACAACATATTATAAGGAAACGTTAGTAGCACAAAATAAATAAATTATAGGAGAAAACACAACAATTAAGGGGAATTAATAGTAGATATGAAAGTCAAGTTCCTCAGTGTATATTTGCAATCTGTTGCACCAGTATGCATCCCAAAACTTGGTCCTTTTTCAACGGTGGTGCCATAACATGTATTAGCTAAAATAGTTATTGATCAAACTGTAAACACAAGAAATTACAGAATTATTTTGTTACACGACATAGCCTACTGGCCCTGAAAGTTGACACATTTTGGACAGTGACATCAATAACAAAAAAAGAGAAACAGAACAAAAATGTGTTCCAAGTATGTTAAATTTAAGAGTGCTGTAGTCTCATGGGTGCATTGACAGCTAAATACACCAACAAACTGTGGTTGTAAAAGTTACTTTTGAGATGGCATAGTAACGTATAGTTTATTATGGCACATTCTACAGCAAGTTAATTCCGAAAAAACACTGCATTTTTAATGCAGTCTTTGAAATATGTGTTTAAAAAAAATGAACACATTAGGGATCCCTCTAGCAATAACAGGTTGTGGTGGTTCTGGAGCACCAGTAGCTCTGTGACTTCCTCCTGTATTTGAGTGGTCTCTTGTTGAGTAGCACCTTTACATCTAGAAGTATAGTAGCCGCTTAAGTCCGGATTCCAGTAGCCTTTTGGATCTATTTACTCAGAGCTGCTGCCCCATTTTTTGAAGTAGTGTCCAAATACTAACCAAGGACTATTGAAGAAAGAAAAACAAAAAACATTTCCTAAATCGACACAAGCTTGTGTACACATAACTGGAAGTTGAATAAAAACAGAGAAAACAACTTTATATCTTTTTTGATAAAGAATAAGTACAACGGTGACTATGACATGTTTAGAAGCAGAACTGGGGTGACCATGACTTAAGCTACAGTTAAATATCTACAAATTCATTTGAAGCAAATTCTGTATTGTTGGGACTTAAGGAACAATGACCTACTATGGCTAAGCACAACAGGAAAAATATAAATTATACTAATCTAGACATCTCCATGCTATCAAAGTTAATAAAAATGAGGTTAATTAAAAATACTTCAGTGTGTGGAGTTAATGTACCAAAATATCTGCACTCAAACCATTACAATTCTTTCTTCAGGGCACAGATTTTCCCTAAACAAATAGGAATTGCATGATCAGCGCTCAGCTACCAAATTGTTGGTTTTGAGTGCATGAAACAACTTGTTTCATACAATCTTGTTCCAAATCCGGTGAATCTACACTTGTGCTAGGCCATGCACCGCCCTAGATAAAAGTATAATACTATTTTTTCAGTCTGCTTACGTCATTGGTATAAATTTGTAGGTGACATTTGGTGCATGTATTTGTGTAACTCAATGCTATGCTTTCTTAAGAGGGCCTAAGTAAGCACTGAAAACTGAGACGTCACATGGAATTGAGAAAAGGGGAAAATCCCACCCCAAAGCAAAGTTTCAAATAGCTCAGCACTCTCAGTGAGCGCAAATCTTCCAAATAATGAGAAGGCTCTCCCAAAAGCCTTCCTTTTTGTTAGAAATATTACTAAAAAAAATTCTAGTCCATTATGCAGGATTTTGAGATAAAAAATATTCCAACTAGAATCATTTTTCAACAGAACAGGGAAATTTGTAAAAGAAAGTGCATATGCCCAAAAATCATGACCTGGATAAAGACATTTTCAGACCCACTCTTTTATCTCTGGATTGCTCCACAAACAGGTCCTGCTTCATTTGCTACGTGTTAATGAGCAATTTTGTTACTTTGCCAGAAAATATTATTCCTCTACGCTGAGACTGTTAACAGTGGTGATTAAAAGTGCAAATGTGACTAATAGTCCTTGTTAGCCATATACATTGGGAAGTAGATAAAGATCAACAACATATTTCTCACCTTTTACATTATTACAAAACGAATCAGCACCACACCTATGATTTGAGCAACTCTGCTCTGCCCAAGGGGAGCGATAATTCATTCGCCCACTAACTGGACTTGGTTCATACACCACAAGAAAGCATGGCTCAAATAGGTGCTTCTACTTAAGGACACTGTAAAGCATCGCATGTTTCACCTCTCCAAATCCTAAACATGTAAAGCCTGATTTACAAAGGTAAACGTACAATTTTATGTAAGATTACACTTTTTTTGGTATTCAGAAACCACAAGCTAATAGTAAGTTTACGACTGGGGAGTCTCCACAGTCACGCGAAGAACTCACACATAAAAGATAGACTTGTCCTATCTTTATATGTGGGGAGTTCTCTGCCAAGACTGCGGAGTCTTTGCAGTCGTAAACTTACTAGGAACTCATAGTTTGGGAATACCAAAAAAAAAAAAATGTAAACGTAAAAAAAGTATACGTTTACCATGTAAATCAGGCCAACAATGAATTTTTCTTTTCCTACGGCTTCAGTGGCTATTGGTTACTAATGGATCTAAACAGTCTTAAGCGTTTTTTCTTACATTTTATCACAGCCGCACAAAATTACAACTGGTAGCTAACAATTAAGAAAACTTTATACATGTATAATACAGTTTTGGTGAACAGAGTTCCAACATTGCATGCAGAAGCACAGGTTCAGAGCTCTATTATAATTATGAACACTTTCCATGCTCTGTCTTAACGAGATTTGTTTTTACAGTTTCTTTTTGGGCAGCAATGACGTAGAATCCATGGAAGAAATGCGACTGTTCAGCTTATCAGAAAGGACTATGGAAAAGAAGATTTTGTGCTAAACAACATTGCCAGCGCCCCATCTGTGCACTGATAAGTTACAAATCAGGTCAAAACCAGACAAGCATGGTTACAATCAAAAACTATTACAGGATTACGTTAAATGTTATTTGTGGGATTTTTCTTTTCTGCAACTTTCCACTTCCCCACCCAAAAATCACAGCAACAATTTACAAATTAGCACTTAACAGCACATAGACATAATGACAATGTGGAGCTAGGTGACAAAAAAGGATAGCTGTAAAGAGTAATATTAAATAATAACTAGATGATTTATGTCAAACTATATGGTTTACAACTTGTATGTATTTTTGTTAATGTTGTGTTTCTTTAAATAACATGAGAACAAATACACCCAAAATGTCAGTTACATCTAAGAGTAGGCACTGATTTTGTTGGGCACTAATTTCCCAATTCGAACTTTGTTTTCACCATTCAATGTTTAGCGAGGGAGCCACTCGGCTATCCAAGAGCTTACATCAATTAAACATTTTCACAAGCAGAATCATGCTATCATGCCGGAAAGACCTAGCCTATATATATATGTGTGTGTGTAAGTGTTTATTTCTCAGGGGAAAAGAAAATACTAAACATCAATTCTTTTTTTATTTGAACAGTAACTACATTTTCACTTTTGAGCAGTAACTTACTCCCTGAGGTCAGTATCTATAAATGTCACATTAACCATGCTAGCATTAACTAAGTGCCCTTGCAATACAAACATGGCATGTTTAATATTTTGTTTACACCAAGTATGTTAGAAGGTTTAAGTTCGGATCCAGATGTTCACCGTGGGTCAGGTGGAATATATGCCAGGAAAGTGGAGAATTACTTGGTGACCTCAAGCAGCAAACCTTGGACACTGTACTTTGAAGTACCCAAGCCGATCCCATGTATGGAAGGGGAAAACATCCCACTTTTCACCTCACTCAGACTAAGCTGTACGTCTCACCTGTATATCGTCATAAGAGGCATACACTCCTTAATAGAAATGTGCTTTCTAATGCTTGAACAAGGAGACTCACCAGTACATCCTACAGTAAGGACAATAGACAATGCTCCACTGCTCTTCCTTATGTATCTATAGTGCTTGTCATACACCTGACATTTTCCATAACAATGTTTCGCACGGCAAGCTAAAAACAGATAAAAAACAGACCATGGTGGGCTTCTGAATGGTAAAGGGGATGGTATATGGTTAGCAGACAATCTGGATCTGTAGCTGAGTTTTAATTGTGTAGGAAGCGGCTGCCTCTAGATGCTCTCACATGAGCTTGCAATATCGCAACAGGATCTTGCTGATATTATTCCAGAAAAGTCACTGATATTATTGGACATGAAGAACAGTTTTCTCTTTCAGAGAACATTAAATAGGACTATGGATTTACAAAACACAATATTAAAAGAATAGGAGGGGTACAGTGCGAATCACATCATTACTCATGTGTGATACTACCTTGTCAGAATGTTCTAAAAACTTTGGCCCCTTTACTAACAAATGGGCTGAATTAAAGGTTAATTGATTATAAACTTAACCACTTGAGCAAACACTACTCTGATAATGACTGCCCTCAGTGTCCCAAAATTAAAGATGCAGCGGAAGAAATAAAAGCCTCTACGTGAAACATTTCAGAATAAGCAGGATATATGAATTGTGGAAGCCAATGCTACTTACCAGCCTCCCTGTGATTTTCTGGTAGATACCAATATCATCTTCAATAATACAAAGGGCAATAAACATTCAACAATACCACTATGCTACAACAACTACATAAAATGAGCAGCATAAAAATAACCTATCAAGTGTTATATTAAAAACATAACGGATATACGTTTGTAGAGCATCAGCCTGTGCTAATGAGACCCTCATTTCCAAGGTTTTCCTTGGCTCTGGACTGGAAAGGTATAAGACAGTCAAGCATAAGAAAGGCTTCGTAGATAAGAAATCAGCCAGAAGCAGGATAAATACAAAAGCCTTAGATATCTTCATAGAGACTGTGTCCCTTTTTAAAAGCAAACAAATCAATCAATTGGCATACAAGATTTAAAAAAAAAACCTGAAAAAAATGAAAAGCAGGCATATTCCAAATGATATGGTTGCATAACAACACCAACGTGGAATATTCACAGGAAAATACATGTTTTTTCAAATTCTGTGCAAATAGAAATACCCCCATTAACCTTTGAACCACGTACATTCCACAGCGCACCTCCACACCTTAAAACCTCTGTCTTGATAAATTTTAAAGTGCCTGTCGGCTAGGCCTCAAATCCTGAGTTGCAATAGACATTATACAATATTCTGATACAAATGGCTGCCACTGTAGGAGTGACCAGCAGGTGAATGTGATAGTCGAGTGGCAACATTAATGCTCCTCACCACAGATTTCTTAGAAAGATGGTATACAATGTAATTATTTACACAAGAGAGTTTATGTATGTCTTCCACTGCTTGATATCTCTGGTATCCGAGGTATGACATGTGGGGGAAGCAGCAATTATGTCCTGAGCAAAGTGTGAACTAGCTACTTTAGATCGTGCCATTCCCTGCTGGAATTTCAGTGTAGAAAAGCCAGGTATAATGAGGAGAGAAGGGGCTGTGACCTGGAATCTAAAGCCCAGCAGCTGGAATGCTCTGGTAAGGCTTGCTTTGTCGTGCCTTATTGAAAAAGGCAAAGCACCACTTTCCATAATAATTTGTTTTCCTCTTACATCACTTGGGGTCAGCTGGTGCTTAATGCGTGAGAAACAAGATTGAGTGATTCCTTCTGTTCAGCAAACCCCTGCACACCAAATAGCGCACTAGAACCCTGTAGCGAATTTAGCGCTTGTGAAAAACTCTTGATTGAGAGCACTGGCAAATTAAGCAGTACAGGCTTGATCTAACTGCTTGCCAGTTTAAGAAGAGCCTCCTCAGCGAGAGAAATGGTAAATTAAACTTAGTATTTCTTTATTTTTTTTCGTCTCAATAAGGTCAATATAATGGAGACACAAAAATGTTGGTTAGTCGTAAAGAAACATGGCATTTTTGTAACTATCTTCTGAAATCCCTACTTAATGGTAAATTTGGGTTTTAGAATTTGCCACACTATGCCTGTGTGAAATATTTTATGTTACCAGTTAAGTACTTAAACATGTTATGGTAGGTGAAGCTTTGTCTTGTACCTTTTAACATCGATTGATACTGCCCTGACTTGAATAGGTAAATGTACTATCACAAAAGCACTGTAAGTAAGGAATCTTGTGACTGCTTTTTTATCTGCTCAATGTTTCTGATACTACATGTCTAGGTTGTTTACTCTGAGTAAATCATTTTTTTGCCAATTTGTATGTATGTTGTCAAATAGTAAACATTTAAGCATTGTATAGGACCAACCACCAAGTAAATTATATGCATTGTTCGTTTTCAGGGAATAGGCAATGCACTACCTAATCTGGTGCTTCAGTGAAATAAAAGTAATTCAATTCTTTATCAAATTTCCTGTTTATTCAAAGAGAAGTGTCTCCAGGCACAAACTGATATAGTTCAACGTAGGCCAGAGAATTCAGGCCTCTTACATGGATGTACGTGCAGAATAGCTCAGTCACACATTTCTTTGAGGATAGGACACATTATTAAATTCAATCTTAGAACTCTTGAAGGATTTAGAGACATGAGTTTGTCTGCTCTCACTTTTTGCATCCCTGTACGTTAAGGCCTGCAGTGTTCTCCTAGGCTTGGGGACAGGGCAGATAATGTGGATGACAAAACATTTCAGCAGCCCAGGAACAAGTCAGTAGCAGCACAGTTAAATTATGTAGGTTAGATGTCTAAACAGGGAAGATCCTTAATTTACTATTTATTATATATGATGCTGCAAGCCTAAATTTGAGTACAAAGGAAGGTCTAAGGGGACAATTACGAGTTTGTCGAACTGGAAGACCCATCTGCTGAACTTCCGATGGGGAGATTGCCGCCTTACTGGCGACCTCCCTGCCGGCCCCATTACCACTATTCCGCTGAGCTGACTGGCAGACACCAAGGTTTCCACCAGTCAGCCCAGCGGGAAAGTGGCAGCAGCTTTGTCGCCGACTCATAATTGAGCTGGCGGTAATGCTGCCACCCGCAGAGGGCACCACTACCTTCGTAATGTGCAGTGTCTGCGCAGGGTATTACGAGGATGCTGGGCATGGGGACCACTGCATTGCCTATGCCATGGGAATATGCAGTGCAGGGGCCCCCCTGCAACACCTGGCACCTGTTCTCTGCCAGCCTTCATGGCGGTGAAACCACCATGAAAAGGCTGGCATAGACCCAGGTTGTAATCAGCAGGGCGGCGCTGAGTTCAGCGCTGCCCTGGCTGATTCCAACCTGCACTGCCATCAGCCCGTCGCGAACATTGTTCCTGGGAGAGACAGCGGTCCGTCCGCCACACTTTTAATTTAGCGGTTGGAATGCCAAACCGGCGGCAGTCATGTCTGTCACCACAACTCTGGCGTCTGTTGACCGCCAGACCCGTAATGAGGCCTCAAGTTATCAATTCATTAACTCACAGAATTGTTATGTTAAATGAAAGGTGCTGTCTCCTACAATCTAGGAGTTGTGATCCAGAAAAAGATCTAAGATTTTAGAAAACTGGCCTAGGAATTCCATACAAGTAGGCATAGAGTATAATATAAAACTAAGCACTGCAGGTTGTGTTATAGCTCTGGGAAGAACTGTATAGGAACAGTATAATGTCAAAAGTGTTGATACAATTTGGAAAAGTTGGTTTGATATTCTGAATAGCACCTTATATTGGATTACCCTGTTTTAGGACACACTATGATACTGATGATTGCACACTGAGTTAACCAATTACCTGTTATGGCCAGTTAGCCCAGGTTTGTCAGATGGACAGCTATAAAGGGGCCAGGGTTTGGAAAGAGGACCAGAAAATCTTTGATAAAATGGGATCTTCTCACCACAGACTGACATTTTCTTGTGCTAAGCGATCCGACTAAAATGATTGTCTTGGATAGTAGTACACTGGTTTACAAATATGAGAGGGACCTATGCCATGGAATGCTTTGCAGATGAAGACATTGAATGTGACCATAAGACCCAGAGGTAAACATGCAACTCACTAAGAGTGTGCAAGTAAAATAAATACTCCTTATAATTAAAACAATGCCTTAGCTACATTCCCTATTGATTAGTCACACTGGATGCCACCAAAGTGATCTTAAGGATAAAATAATAAAAGGGTGATTTTCCAAATGACCATGTTACAGAGTTCAATTTGGCAACTGCATACAATCTTTCAGAAATCTGGGCTTAATTTTAGATCTCTTTGCCATATTCGACCTTCCTGCACTACACATTCTACCTGCTGTTTCAAGACGGACATCCATGAAAACCATTAAACAGCATTTTCAATGATCAATTGTTAGGACTCATCTCACCACAAACATTCCCCATGGAAGAGAATGCAGTCAGGTATTACTGGTTAGGAGTTCCCAGTTAACATCCAATGACCACACCACCTTCCAGACAGGAAGCAAAGTCCAGAATGAACTTGAAATTATCAAATACTAGTAAACTGGTGTCTTACACAAGACATCGGACAAGTTACTTTCTCAAAACAACCAACAGTTTGTGCAGGAACTCTGTTGTTCAAAAAGATATGCCAAAGGCATCAGACGAGCAAAGGCTTTGCAAGAAGAAAATGTTTTCCTACCATCTACCGCCTAAGGAAAAATTCAGAAGCAGTGAAAAACCTTGTATGGCAGCACTTCCAGCTACAAGGTCTATAATTTTAGTTTAAATACTTATTTACATGTATCCCCCACACCAGGCTGGTCTCAGATGGTTTTATTCATATCTTATTAACGTGAGCCATATGGCTTTTCAGTTTACTTTGGGCGTCAAATATGCAATACTCCTTGCATGCACTTTTCTAAAGGTCTTAAGGTATGTTTTTCCTAATGAAGCAGTCTTTCTAGAATAGCAAATTCCTAAAAACAGAATAGACAGGAAACAGTTACTCCTGCTTCGGCAGAGATGGCATTGATGGCTTGGTAGGTGAAAACATGCTGGCTAGACTTCGGGATGGATATTTCTGTGACGGGTCTGGAAGAGTGAGAGTCTCAGGGGCAGATTTCTTCCGAGGTCGATCCTTGGGAACAGAGAGAAATTCAGGTGCATCTGTGGACAGCGGTGTAGATGGAGCACTCGAGGGAGCGCTGCGAGTGGAAGAAGGCAGGGAAATGTCACTTATTGAGATGGCAGGGGGGAAAACGCCAATCTTCTTGTTGGTCGCTTCTTGCGTGGCTCGCTCAAACTCCCGGACTTCATCCATCGTCATGTCTTCAACAAGAAAGGAAACACAAAGCACAATGTTGACTTTGACAAAAAAAAAACATTTCAAAGACATTTGTTTGGCATCATTTGACCTCTATTTACCACTGTGTCCATTGTTTTTTTACAGGACACATTCTCATGCATCATTGTTTCATATGATTTCCAACTTCTTGGGAACCTGAGGAGAATTTATGATATTGGAAGAAAAGGTCCTATTCAAGACTAATTAGGTTTTCTGAGTTCAGAGCCCAGTCTCTTATTAGGAAAAAATGAATATCAAATCAAAACTGTGCATGTTGATGGGTCAGGAACTGCAATCTTGTGTTATTAGTATGCTCCTTTTAGAGAATTTAGTATGCACTGGCCATATAACAATGTCCCATTTAAACAGCCAAAAAGGATTTGATTAAGAGGAAAATATAAATGACCTAAATCAAGCCACTCAAATTTGCTACCTTCTTCAAGATTTGATAAATGAGTCACAATCACCATTTCAACCTGGTGATTTGCATGGGAGCTCACTGCACAAACTAATTACAATGCATTTTGTGGCTTTTACATATGATAGAAGATCATTTGATTTGAGATTAATTGTTAAAGAGACGATCTAGCCCCTAAGCACAAAGTAAAATGCTTCAAAATTCATTGGCACAGAAATAAAGAAAAGCCTGGTTTGAATATAGTTTATTGAATTTTAATCTCTTTCTATGAAAGAATCTTAAGAAATAATGTTGAAAAAAGGGAATGATCTGAATAGTAAGCACCTCTATGACCTAGAGATTACAAACAGGGATTCACAATTGATTTGTCGTCCACTGTAGTCTACGTGTTCCCGACGAGAGTAAGCATTGAATAAGAATGACTAGGTTCAGCAAATGTTCATGAAAACACCATATGAGACAAATGTCTCATTTTTTGATCTGAAGTCGAGATTTATGCCTTGGAGAGTGATGTTTTTTTTAGGTGACAAGTTCAAACTGAAGAATATCTTCAATTAGATGTGGGTTTAGTATAACCAATATACTAGGGCTAACACAAATACAAACTAAAGTTTTCTAATCAGAATAACCATAATTTAACCAGTAAACATCCTTTTGCAACTCATACAAGCCTGCACAATGCAAATCACTGCTTCAACCATAAAACGAAGAGAAAAAAATAATAGAATACATTCTTGATGCAAAATAAACAAATCAACATAAAATTAAAATACATGAGCAGCACTCAACAGAAACCCTTAAACTGGTTATAACATTTTGGATGTAAAGGAAATAATACATTTTCATTTTTTGTACCTAAAGTCTTCACATGCAAGCTATGGTCAGGAAAAACATTGGTCTTAGCTAACATGAGTGCCAAATTTTAATATGTTCAGGTAATCTGGCTAATCTCATCTATGTACATATCTTGAAAAACAGAATATTTCATATTTACAGTACCTATAGACCACGTGTCAAAGTGTTCTGTATTGGGTTATCTGTAATGAGGAGTATAAAGTACCCATTATTCGAACACAACAACATGGCAGTAACTGAGGAATAAGATGATTGGTAAATGTCGTATTTAGTGATGAGGAAAACACTGTAAAAATTGAATAAAAATATGTTGTTGTTTTACATTTTTTAAACAAAGGGCAACCCAACAGCCCCTTGTGAATGTGGGTATCTAACTATAGTACGGTAAACTTCTAACAAGGAGTCATCCATTCAAAAATAATACAAAGGATTTAAAATGATTGGAATGACCAATAAATAGCATCAAAAATCAAATTATATCATTCAAATAGCTATTTGTTTGGATCGAATTAAACAAAATATATTAACGATAGTAATGCATGACAGGCACATTAAGTGATTCAATCAAAAGGAACATGTATCAACAAACTTAAAAGCAGAGGTTCAATACAAACAATATCTGAACACACACTGACAATGCATTATCATGATTCAACAAACCATTTCATTTTTCCATCTGTCACTGTATAGGAAACCCGCTCTCAAACAGATCAGTGTGAATGTCTATCTTTCTTCAAGACAAAATTCTACATTTATGGTTAAAACTGAAAATGAAACGGAGACATGGGTGGGTCATCAACGTTTCGGTCTCAAGTGGTACTAATCTGGGGGACCATCGTCAGGACCAGCAACATTTATGTGGAGATTAAAGAGTGACCCCACTGGAACTCTTATAGATTAATCACTAAACACAGTCCTTTAATAGGTAACATTCAAATGCAGAATCTAACTGGCTTTCATGTTTGACAGGACCAGGAATACTTGTCATGGGAGCTGGCATGTTACAGGAGAACCTAACACGCCAGCGCTCATCACAAATATTCCTGCTCTTGCTGAACGTGAAAGCTACTAAAGAAGTGATTTTAACAATTAATCCATAAGAGTTCCAGTGGGGTCACTCTTGAAGAAAGACATTTCACTTGATTTGTTTGAGAGTTGGTTTTCTATACATTGACAGACGGAATCATGAAACTGTTTAGTTGAATCAGGATAATGCACAATGCATGTAATGAACCCTTGCTTTTCAGTTTGTTAATAAATGTTCTTTTTGATTGAATCACTATATGTGCTTGTTGTGTATTCCTATTGTCAAGATTTTTTGGTTTAATTCCATGTGAAAAAATGTTATATGAATGATAAACTCTGATATTTGTTGCCACTTATTGGGCATCTTAATAATTTTAAATACTTTGTATTATTTTGTTTTGAATGACTCCTTTGTCAGCAGTTTACCTTTCTATAGCTTTATATTTTTTGACACACATTTAATTTACCCCACTTCAAAACCCTAAATGCTAAAAACATACTCTAGTTTTAACCTGCATTTTACAGGACAATGAAGCCGTTAATAAAGCTGAAACAAACATATATGTTTTGTTTATTTTAGATGTTGCACCAATATGCTTTTCCAGTTTTGTGAAATGACTTTTTTTCTTTTAAATGTTTTCTCTTGTCTTTATTCTGAGAAGGTTTCTTAGTGTTACCTTTAACCCCATCTAACTACATTTCTTTTTGTAGCTCATATTTATACCTGTTTACCCTTTACAATTAGCAAATCAAGAGATTGGGTTGTACTTGCACCATTTGCAGGCACAATACATGATCTCCTCATGTGGGATGTCAGAGAGAAGGCTGGTTCATATTGTATGTAAAACACAAAGATTGAACTGCACAGTGGAACATAACTAGCAGGATTGTTGCTGAAGCTTAGACAAGATAATTATTAAAGATGAAAGACAGACACAAAGGATTCAAATACCTTTGATACACAGCCAGATCATTTTAAAATCAATGTACATTCAAAATTGATTGACTTTTCATGGTAGTCCCACTCCTTTCAGAAAAAGAGGGCACATTGACATGCAAGGAAATTCAGCATTCCGTATTCACCATTAATTATTCTGAGAAAGGCAAATATTTGATGATAATAGCAAAAAAGTGGCAGATATTTGAAGAAGGTAGTAGAAACATCCTGACACCCTAGCAATATCCAAATCTGATTTTGTAGATCACTAAATATTAAATCTACACATTAGCAAAAAGGGTTTACCCTTAAGTAGTAAATAACTTACTTGATTTTGTGCATGTCATCACAGGCAAGCGAAGACAAATGGTAGCTGTAAGGAAATGCCTCTTTTTGCATGATCACCCCCAAATTTTGGCTGATGGTGCTGGTGTTTTGGCTGTGAGAGTGCACTGAGGCCTGCTAAGCAGATCTCAGTGCCAGTGATCTGACCCTACAAAATATGTCTGATTGGCCTACATTCAACTGGTTAAACTTTACTTATTTATTATAAGTCCGTAGTATATGGTACCAGAGGTATCCATGGCCTGTAAGTTAAAGTGTCTCACCAAGGCTGCAGCACCTATTGTGCCACCCTGGATGTGACAACGTAAAAACAAGACTACAAGCTTTCAAATGCTGTTAACTGGGCTTTGCCATTTAAACTAATGGCACAACCCAAATCTCCCTCTTTAATATGTAAAAGTCACCACTACAGCAGGCCTATCGAGTCCTAAGGCAAGGTACTGCATATTAAAGAGTAGGACATGTATTTTTATATGTCATAACAGTAAAAAAAACAAATTGCCATTTTTACTGCAGAAGCCCATTGGCAAGTACAGGATTACACACCAACAGCTCAGCTACGCTAACTTCTGAATGGGACTAGTAAAGTTGATACTTCAAGGGATCAAAATGAGAGAAATCTTTATTTGCCAAATTAAAATGAGTCACTGATCAACAGTAACATGAGCTGGGAAGGGATAAATGATCATACAGGGATGTGACAACTTTGTAAACACTCAAGATAGAAACAGATACTGATAAACATTGGTATAAAATCTTTGGAGCATGAACAGAATTTTTGTAGGCCAACATGTTCTTTCCTTGACCATTTAAGGTGTTCAAAGTTTTAAAAGAAATTCAATGGTGGATTAGGAGCTTGTTCATTTCTAAGACAACTACATAGCTTTCAGTGTGTCGTTGACTATGACTGTAATTTATTTGAGTCCAATATTAAGTACTGTTGTTGGGTGCCTTATGGCCATGGGCTTTAGTGAATATTTTGTTACACTAATGCAGTACTCTTCGTCTTTACTCTTTTTAACATGTTAATTGACATGGTAATAACTGAACTTTCGGCCTTATTAGGATTTTGGCGGTCCCACTGCGGACTGCCAAACTCACAGGGAGGACGCCACTGCCATGGCGGTAGCTTCCCCTCCTGCCCTCTTACAGTGTTCCTGCTGAACATTGCAATAGAGCGTCCCCACTGGTCAGACCAGCAGGAACAGTGCTACGACATAGCACTCGGCTCAAACTGCTATGCTATAGGCATGAGTAATGCAGGGGTGCCCTTTGCCCCAGCACCCCATTACCATCAGCCTATCCATGTCGGTGAAACTGCCATGGGAAGGATGGTGGTGAGGGGAGTTGTAATTAGCCAGGCGGTGCTAAGTTCAGCACCGCCCTGGATGAGTACATCTCTGACTGCTGTTATGCCTTCGGGAACTATGTTGCCAATGGGGATGTCTGCCAGGGTTGTAATTGGGCAGTCGACCACCCGGAGTTCAGCGGTCTGACCATCAACATGAATGTGGCGGTGCTCAGGCTGCCACACTTGTAATGAGGCCCTTTATCTTGAGGTGTGTCACATTTTTTTGTAAAGTAAAGTTTCAGTCCCTGATATAAACCTATTTTTGACTGTGATGATTATTATTGGGGAAAATAGGTAAGACTCTTCCCAACACCAAAATGCACCTGAAAACTCTAAAATTACTCTGGAGGTAAATAAATAAAAGGACTGCATAAGTGACCTATGGTAATTGGGAAATAGCCTTTCCATGTCCAGTGGGATATGTGCTCTCAAGCAAGGCTTTCTAGCCTAGATCACAGAGCATTTTGTTACATCGAGTCTACCACTGCTATTGGAAAGCAGTAAAACTATGAAACCACGAACCCACAACACTGAGTGCTCTAAGCCACAAAGACAAGTCTGACTAAATCTCACACATGATATGGAACACCTTAAAATCTCTGCTGATTAACTGTAGTCCAAAGTTCCCCTTAGAGTAATCCATTCTTTACTCTTTCGTATACTATCACCCTTTCTTCCATTAAATAATTACCGGCCCCACTCTTTTCTGAATGGTTGGCATGGAAAGGGTCTGATATAGCCCTTTAAGATAACTGCAAGGCTAGAAGAATGGATCACATGCTAACATGTTCTGTTCACAATATGTCAAAACAACTGTGAAGAAGTCTAATTATAGATATACAGTGATCCAGATTTTAGAGTGAAGCAGCTTTATTTTTATTTAAATTCTGAGCAAAGTACAGCACATTCTATTACTTGACCTACTTTTTGTTTTTCATATTCTTGTTTCCTTGCTTTAATTTGCGAATAACATCTGACAGAGCAGTGCCAAAATACACTCTTGAAAACTAATAAAACAAGGTGAAAATTAACTTCCTGAAAACTTGCCAGCATTCAGTACTTACATATACAGCAGACATTTCCCAGAATTCCCAAAACCATGCCATTTTAAAATATGTGGAAAACTGCATTTTTGACAGCACTGATATATTAATTTTATCTCTTTATGAGAAATGAATAATAACTAGGAATTGATGCTGTTAATCTGGAAAGGTTGATATATAAAATTATCTATATGACATGAACTATAAATATACAGAATATAACTTATGCTGCAATTGAAGTCTACATTTATTTTCTTAAAGGTGCTGATTTCTGCCACGAATCTAGTGTATGAAATATGAGTTTGTCTTGCATGGTAGAACATATATTATTCTGTGTAAAATGTACCTTTCAGTGTCGAATCAAGAGAGACCAAGGGAGGTAATTGTACATGGTATGCACAGTCTTCCAAAATAGTACGAGTGGTGGGCTTCCTCACAAAAATAATACAAAATTACATACTGGGATCTGTACCTTGAAATGTTGTCCTACAACTGTGTTCGGCTGTGGGTGGAAGTGGCCGGGGTTGGGTAATAGGGGCAGGGGGAGGAGTAGTTGTTTTTTTACTCTGTTGTTAAAACCAATGAAATTTGTTTATATATATTAAAAAATTACATTATGAAAAAAGCATGTTTTGCACCTAAACACTTCACAGGCTTCAGCAGAAAGAACACAAGGCCTGTTAAAGATGTCGCCCACAGACGTGTGCAGAGGGAAACATTCACAAAAATGGAACATACGCTTGCTTTGGCATGGCTGTCTATTTCACCCACTGTAGAAGAATGTTGATTGCACACTTTAATGTTGGTCTTTTCATGCATACTTTTCTCGAATTCCCGAACGTCATCCAAAGTCATATCTGCAAAAAGTTAAAGATTTGACATTTCCGTCACAAAAAAATGAGACGTTAAAATGGCATTTCAGGGTAAGGTGGTTTTCTAGAAAGAGGCTTGAAAGGGTGGTGAAAGCAGGGATTCCACCAGCTTTAGGGAGAGTGACTTAATGTTAGTCCGTGCCAGCCAGGAAAGTTACAAAAGAGTAAAAAGAAGGGAGGCTCAGAACAAGGGTGTGCGGGAACTGTCTACAGGTTTCTTGAGGTGAACCAAAAAGGTAAGGAGAGTTGGAGCGCAAGCAATACTACAGGCATGGATCTTCTAAAGCAGGTTTAGGAGATCACTTGGAATGAGGTGAATACAATAAATACTGTAGATTTTTTACTTACCGCTCATTCAAGAGTAGAATGTGGCCGAATAATAACTACATTTGAGAACATTTCTAAGGTCTGTGTGATCCAAAGTACTAAATTTAATCTAACCTTCCTCTTAGGTCACATCACAATCAGTGATTAGGAGGTTGTACAAGGAGGTAGGCTGCTATACTATACCTTCACAAGTGCCCACCAGACTAAGACAGTGGCAAATGCAAAAACTTTTATCCTAAGTGATTTCCACTAATATATTATTAGAAGGGAATCGGTCAAATTTCAAAGACCAAGACTCTATCATTGACTTCCCTACTGACGAAAAAGGAGAAATAAAACGAGATTTAAAAGTCAATAACTGAGAACTTAAATGAGATTCAAAAAGTGGCACTGACCAGAGATAGGCTCATTTGAAGACCCAGTTTTTTAACTACTATAAATCTGTCTCTTCTTACAGTCTCAATAAACTTACACTGAATCTTCAACACATATTCATTAAATGTCAATGTTATGAGCCCATGCAGCAGTACTACTTTTTAATTCAATGGACCTAAACTACTAAGATGTCCGACTATCTAAACAACTTCAGTTCTTACGACTGGGGACAGATGACAGATTTGAATAACAAATAGTCAACTTGTGTCAACCAGTTTGACACACAGGAGAAAATATCCTTTTATTTTATTTTCAACAGTAAAAAACAGACTTTCTGGTGGCTACTTGAAGCCTGTGTGTTTCAGCTACCCTACTGCACCTAGTCAAATTGTAGAATCAGTCCTAGAGTTCTAGTAGAAGGCAAACCAACTCTCTAGTATAATCAGAACCCAGGTAAGAGGAGTGCCAGATGCATCTTGCTGGAAAGAACTCATGGACTTTTTGGAGTTGGTGGAAATAAATACAGACTGCATCTCCAGCCCCAAATGTCTCAGAAAAACTCTTGGCAGAAGGTCCACGTCTTCCATCACAAGAGGCCACGGGCAGGAAAGTTTGCAGAGAAAGTGTAGGATTTGTTTTGCAAACATTTCATGCGAAGAAGGTCGCACACTTAAAGAGAGTTCATCACTGTGCAAATGTTGATGAACTGAACACACAACTGTATTGCTGGCCCACAAATGAAGGATTTGCAGTAAAGTCTTTGTTTATACATGATGTCTGGCAAAAAGGGAGCAGTACTGCCAAATGCTGATTGTCCACAAGCAGTGTTTTACATTCCCATTGGGCATTCGAGATAGAGGCGGGAGAGTCACCTGTACTACAGCTTTTTGCCTATGGAGTAAGTAAGGCTAAATTGATTTTCAGTG
Source organism: Pleurodeles waltl (assembly GCF_031143425.1). NCBI lineage: Eukaryota > Metazoa > Chordata > Amphibia > Caudata > Salamandridae > Pleurodeles > Pleurodeles waltl. The sequence goes on along the minus strand of NC_090446.1, from coordinate 1,047,352,709 downwards.
AGGACCAAAAATTTAAATCTTATAGTTAACTTAATTGTAGGTGAATATTTTTTAAACATAATCACCATGAAAATCCTGGCAAGACTAACAGTGAGGGCGACAACCACAGACCTTGAGGTTATAATTTGCAACTGAGACGATGGCTTTTTACATATGATTAATGTAATCAGAGGCATCCTCTCCTTTACTCTGAGCAAACTTCTATGACGATAGAGCGGACAGTCAAGTACTTACTAAAAACAATCTAATTGTTCCTGACCTAACTATCTCCACAGCATTAACATTTGCCGAATTTCTCAGAAGAGACTTAGCCTGACGAAATTTTACAGCCATTTAGTTTGCTTCATAAAACCACATTTTATACATCCTACTCACTTGAATGATTCTTCCTCTTGTCTATTGTAACTAGAGGTGCCTTTGCCTACCTGTCTGAGAGGGCGGCTCTTCCTGAGTGCTTGTTTTTACAATCAAGTAGGTTTTTGCCCACAACCTGAGATCCTAAACCTGGTTGCAAAAAACTCTGGCATTTTATGCAGGCACTAGTGATTGGGATTAGAGGACAGTCATGTGACCCTCTGCACCGACTAAGGTTCCTTTATCATAGAGTAGGCCATGTACTCTCCTGACATATACACACTGGTGATGAATCATTTTATATGCTCGAATGTAATATCGTTTAAAAAGTGACGTGGATTTCTTGTTCTGTTGACACTTCCAATAATCCACATCCGCTATGAGAAATAAAGGATGTTGCAAACTATCATATGGGCTTATTTCCGGTGTGTCATGGGTCTGGGAGATTGGTCAGGTTTCAACTGACTGGCAATTTATTTAAATTAAACAACGCAATTATTTCATTTATTGTTCCCTTTCCAACTATCTGGAGTCAGAATGAGAGGCTGAAAACATTTGTTAGTGTTTGAGAGCTAAGCAAGCAGTTTTCGAAGCAAAGAAAATTCTGATTACTAAGAAACGTTTTAATAAACAGGAAGCACGTTTTTTAGTTAATGGAATAGTATTAGGAAGAAAAAAGAAAAAAACATTTTTAAAACAAACATTCAGAACACATTTGAGGTAAAACAAATACGCATTATAACACATGTATATTTGAAATAATATACTATATCTCAATTCAATTACATTTATTTTAGTACTTTATAATTATGAGATTAGATTGTCATTGCACCATGGGTTCAACTTGTGTTCACCAGCCATTAGTAACATATCAATCCATCCAACAGAAATTAATTACTTGCAGTCACAAATGCATTAGAAATAAAACATGCTGTACTTGTCGAGGCTTGTGGGAAAGTGGGTGATTCTATTACGTACCAAGGGGTCATCGGAATTTAAGGGACCATGGATCAAACAAAAAAGTGGCACTGACCCAATGGTCCCATCTTTCTTTAATTGTGAAACGACAATGAATGTGTCCTCCATAATTTGTTGGTTTTCTCAAGCAAGATTAGCAGATTCCAACATATAAGTGCATCAATCAAAATGAATACATTCCAAAAGATATATGTTCCCAGCTGCTTTATTGTTTTCCTTATTCTTTCACAATTCAGCACAAAAATTTGTTAAGCCTGAAACCACGTTCTGTATTAATTTTTATTGATGCACTTTTATGTTGGAATTTGCTAACCTTGCCTGAAGGAACCCAACAAATTAAACCAAAGGTATAACAAGATGCATTTAAAAGCTGTCTGTCGTTCTTAGAAGACTGGACAAGCACAATTAGTCTACAGGGAAGAGAGGAAATGGCTCATAGGCTTCCCAGATGACCATAAACATGTCTGGTACTGTTCTAGGTACATTGTTTAGTACCCACAGATCCTTCAAGGGCCCAGCAAGAAAATGATCCAAGGTTCAGTTTCTGAATGAGGTACATTCTCGGTGAACATGGAAAACCACCCTTTTTTGGTTAACAACTTTAAACCAATATATAATAATCCATGTAGTGTCCCAAAGCATATCCATGTGAAGAAAGGTCCTGGGTAAGAGCATACTCAATACATCACCAATTCTAAGGAAAGGTAACATAGTTGACACTGCAAAGACTTTTTCTCTCTTTCAAATAATTCAAGTGAGAGTTACTAAAAGTGAAAACTCTGAGTGCCCTTTTACTTCAAAATCCATGGCTATTGGGTATTCATACGAGGTCTATGACACTTGAAATCCAAAACTTAGGGCCTCATTATGAGTTTGGTGGGCGGCAAAGGCCACCTGCCAAACTCTGAGTCGGAAGACCGCCACTCTGGGTTTCTGCCCGCTGGCCCTATTACGAGTTTCCCGATGGGCCAGCGAGCAGAAACAGCGTTTCCGCCTTTGGCCCAGTGGGAAACTCACTACAACATTGACACCAGGTCGTAATCGAGCCGGCAGCAATGTTGCAGTGCTTCGGGTGCAATAGCACCCGTTGCGCTTTTCACTGCCTGTAATTCAGGGGCGGTGCAGGGGTCCCCATGGGGTCCCCCAACACCCTGTCTCTGCCACCCTTTGCATGGTGGTGGAACCGCCATGCAAAAGCTGGTGGCCACGGGGGTTGTAATCCCCGGGGCTGCGCTGTTAGCAGCGCTGCCCTGGCGGATTAAGACTGCCGGCACCGCCCGGCCATCAGCCGGCCTAAAAGTGGCAGTGCCACTTTGGTGGTGGTGCCACTCTGGAGGCGGTCTGACCGCCACTGCAAGAGTGACGGTCTTAAGACCGCCACAAACATAATGAGGAGGGGGAGGTTTTGATACTTGGCCTCTTGGAGCCAGATTATAGCCCCACTAAAGATTAATATCTGCATTCCACAGCCCCATGGCAGACAGGGCTGAAATGTAGGGGAGACATCTGTAGTTCAAAGGGGAACCCTCTGGCCCACCCCCAACTTCAAAGGCACACTACAGTATAACCACTGGTGCCTCACTGTAGTAAAGTAGTGATACACTTGCAGGAATGTGGGACGGTGGCTCTGGACTGAGTGGTGTACACTGCCAGAAGCATCTGTTGTGCACAAGGAGTAATTACTGTCCTAGGAAGGGACTGTGCACCCTTCCTGCATTGTGGCTGGCCTGGACAAACTGGTTGCTGCTGTGTGGCACTGTGTGGCATTCTGAAATGTGCTCTCCAAGTGCCTGTTCTCTTGTGGCTGTCTCGGGGACATCAAAGACCTCCCACAAGGGATCTACATTTTCTACCTATGTCATATGGAGAGCGGTGCCCTCTTAAGTGTCTACATTGTCTGCTGGACGTCACCTGGTAGCAGCAGTGTGAGAGTGGAACTAAGTATTGCTCCTAGAGACTGGATTTGCATGGTGCAGAGCCTTCAAAGTACTACCCACATTCAAGGAGTGTAGCAATTCATCATAGGGCCACAACACGCCTATGTGTCTAATTGGTATTGAGCGGATTCAGCCGTTGTGGGACACCGCGTGGCCCACTTTTGTTGAGCATGCCGCATTTCTCTCATGCGACACCCCACTGCATGCTCTATGTACAGTATCCAAATCACTGGTTGCGACTGTAGGAGGTGGGGCCATACCCGGAGCGCTGCCCCATTTTACCTCGTGTGGCACCGCTGAACTTGCGTCTATGTGTGTGTGACCGGATTTGTCTGGTGAGGCTCAAGTCTGCACACACCAGATGTTGTGCCTCATTCCAAGGAGGTACGGGATTTGGAACTCTTCATGTGTGTCCGGAATTGTCTGGTGAGACTCAAGTCATCGCGTACCAGATGTTCTGCCTCAATCCAGAGAATTACGGGATTGGATCCCTTCATGTGTGTCTGGAAGTGCCTGGTCGACTCAAATCATCACCCACCAAATGCTGTGCCTCATTCCAGTGAAGTACGGCAATGTTAACTCTGTGCGCGATCAGAATTGTCTGATGCGACCCAAGTAATTGTGCACCACGCATTGTGCCTAAGTCGAGGAAGGCACAGATGTTGGTATCTCCTCATGGCTGATGATCAGAATTGGATGTATAACAGAACCATGCATGACCTAACAATGCGGTTGGAACCACGACTGCGTCTTAACTATGCATGCCTTTACCACGCATGCCTTTACAATGAATTTCATTGTAAAAGCATGATTAGTAAGGGTATATTTGGTAACCCCATGTGTGATTATGTAATACAACCCCCCCCGACCACTCGCCCCCACCCTAAATCCCTAAACCTACCCTGTCCTAAAAAGTGCCCTAACCCCCACTCCACCCTAATCTCTAAAAGCTACCATGCCCTGTTCTAAAACCCCATCCTTTCCTAAAAACTACCCTATCCTAAAAACTACCCCACCCCGTCCTGGACCCTAAAACCTACCCCGCCCAGTCCTAAAAACGACCCCAATCCTTGTCCCACCCTAAAAGCTACCCTGCCCTGTGCTAAAACCTACCCCACCCTGTACTAAAGGCTACCCCAACCCCGCCCTAAACCCCTAAAACCTACCCTGTCCTAAAAACTACCCAACCCTGTCCTAAAACCTACCTGACATCCCAGCCCCACCCTAATCCCTAAAACTACCCTGCCCAGTCCTAAAAACTTCCCTTCCCTGCCCTAAACCGTAAAACCTACGTGCTCCTAAAAACTACCCCACTTGTCCTAAAAACGACCCTAAACCCCTGCCCCTGCCCTAAACCCTAAAATCTACCCTGCCAAGTCCTAAAAAACTACCACAGTCCCCTGTCACGACCTAAACCTTAAAAGCTACCCTGTCCTAAAAACTGCCTCACCCTGTCCTAAAAACTACCCGACCACCTACCCCACCCTAAATCCTACCTGCGCAGTCCTAAAAACTACCCCACCCCTGCCCTAAATCCTAAAAGCTACTCTGCCCTATCCTAAAGACTACCCTGACACTCCCCGCCCTAAACCCTAAAACCAACCCAGTCCTAAAAACTACCCCACCATGTACTAAAACTACCTCAACCCCCAACCCTGAACCCTAAAACCTACCCCTGCTCTGTCCTAAAAACTACCCGACCCCCACCCTAAACCCTAAAATCTACCCTGTCCTAAAAACTCCTCCTCCCTGGCCTACAAACTACCCCGACCCCCGCCACAACCTAAACCCTAAAAACTACCCTGCTCTGCCCCAAAAACTACACTGCCCCCCCACCCCACCAAAACCCTAAAACCTACCCCAACCTCTCCTAAATACTATCCCACCCTATCCTAAAAAATACCCTGACCCCCAGCCCCTACATTTGTGTGGTTCAGGCACATGCATGGTTCAGGGCAATTGTGGTAACGCTTGCGTGCTTACGGCCTGCGTGGCTCCAGCCGAGTTGTAAAGGCCGTTTCCCATCGAAATCGTCTGACGTTATGCCTCCTTCTAGGGAGGTGTGGATTTGGTAACTATACCGACCCCCACCCTAAAACCTACCCTGTACTAAAAACGACCCCATCCTGTCCTAAAAACTACCCCGACTCCCTACCCCTGCCCTAAACCCTAACCTGCCTTGTCCCAAAAACGACCCTGATCTCCAGCCCTAAACTCTAAAACCTACCCCACCGGCACATGCGTGGTTCAGGGCAAGCATGGTAATGCTTGCGTGCTTACGGCCTGCGTGGCTCCGGCCACATTGTAAAGGCCGTTTTTCATCGTAATTGTCAGGTGTGACTCAAGTCCTTGTGCACCATATGTTGTGCCTCCTTCTGGGAGGTGTGGATTTGGTAACTCCATGAGAAACCGGGACTGTCTGGGGAGACTCAAGTCATCACACCCCAGACGTCCTGCCCCCTACCAGGGAGGTACGGAATTGATAACTATTTGTGTCTTGGAGTGCCAGGCTTGGCTGCGCGCCAATGTGAACAGTGTGTGTCCCAAAGCGAACCTCCCCTGTGCTTTGCAGAGTGGGGCTCACGCTGGAAGGCACGGAGCAGAGACCCCTGAGTGAATTTCCCAAGGGGTGGCCAAACCTCCATTTGTCGACTGTTGACTGTTCAGCCGTTATCTTCTACCCCTCCATCCCTGCCCAACTTTGCCCCAGGATCCTGAATAAGTGTACCTCTTGCCACAAGCGGCCTAGTATTAGGGGAAAGGGTGCTATCATCTCCAGCTCGTGGGGGCAGTGGGTAGTAGGAACTGGTTAGAGGAAGGTTTGAATCCAGGGGGTCTGTGAGGGCAGAGACCACTAGCCTGCTGGATTTCAGTGCACAGCATTAGGGTGCTGGGAGCAAGAGTGTGCCAGTGCATGTTATCCTAGCCTGCCTTATATCCGTGGCACTGCATAGTGGTGCGGAGGAAGTGAGTGGGAGTGATTACCTGTGATATACTCTACTGGACAGTGATGTTGTTGTACACTTTGTTTCTTTGTCAGAGGATTATTGCAGTTGACAATGTGTTTTACATATCTGACCTAGGCCATGGAGCTATTTAAAAGTGCTGCTGTTTTCTGTATGTATACATTGCTACTATTGTTGTGAACTGGGGTGCACTTTAGAACTGTGTGATATTGAATTGGGGTAATCGCTAGGGTGGTGGGAGGGAAAGTATTATTTTTCTCACGTGTACATAATGCCAATGTCATTTTAACACAATTAGGCCTAGTACTGCTAATGATATTTCTAAATGTGATTTATGCCCAGATTTACATGATGTTCATGTTGTGATAGCTAATGTGTGTGTTGAATACAAACTTAATTTACAACCATCTCATGTGAAGTCTCTTTTGTGACGCCAAGTGAATTTGTTGTGTGGTAGTGCTGTGCCAATGCTTTACACATTGACCCTGTGATAAGCATGACTGCTCTGTGCCAAGCTACCCAAGGGTGTCCACAGGTTATACAGTGAGTCACCCACACCCCTGAAGGGAGTAGTAGGTTCTCCCAGGTTAGGGCCTCAACCCAGCCAACCAGAACGTGCTGCCTCCAACAATGATTATGTTGTTTTCATTGGGAACTTCTACATGGATGGTATAGATGATCTACCCATATAGACAACTCTCCAAGAACCTGGAGCATCTTTCCATAGAAGTGTGTGAATTAAAGTATTGTAAGGCTGAATGTCTTCCTGTAACGCACCACTGGCATTACTTTGTACTGAGTTAAAATGTGTACAGCTCTCAGACGTCCGGAGGGACCTGGCTTGCTCTTTGGAAAACGTTAAAAATAACTCAATAAATAAAAATGTAAGACTGGTATTAGATGAAAAGCTCATGAAGATGTCCTCTCGAGCTTAAAGGAATAACAAAACCCACCACAGTTTTAGCTGAAGGTGAATCAGTGCTCTGTGGATTTCTGAAACAAGAAACACAGACTGATGGACCATTCGGTTTGCTCTGATATGAATATTCAGACCAGCTAGATAAGCAGAGCAGCATTCAGTACAAGCACAGGCCTAATTTTATCTTTCTTAGCAGTAACGGAATGGAGAGAAGGCACTGTATGGTTGGCATTAAGAGGGCCTTCCAACATCTTTAGGAAGAGGGTTTTAGCTGTTTTTTTTAAATCTCAGAATAACATATCTCATACATCATCCAAGTTAACTAGTGCACTGTTGCTATAGAGAGACAGATGTTGCTTGCTTCGTTGACATACACTAATATAGCAGAGAGGGAAAGATGTCCTCAGCTTCCTTTCCATCCACTATAAAGCACAACTGAAGGGGGCTAGATGCCTTTGGCCTCATTGAAGTTCACTAATATACAGTAGTGTGGAAATTGCTTACAGCCTCCTTGAAATTCACCAGTATTGCATAGTGAGATATGTACAGTCTGTCTCCTTGAAGTCCACTAATTCAGCTTAAACAAGTGAGAGGGTCAGCTGGAACAGCCAAAAGAATGTGTTCTGCAATAGCAGCCAGAAGAGGGTCTAAGCTGGAACAAGGTGAAGCAGGCTGCTGCAAAGAGGAATGCCTCTAGCAAGGGGAATGTGTCCAATATCCCAGCTACATTAGCTGTCTGAATAGTTGGAGAAAGCAGCCTTTCAACAATTACTCTAATTTACCAAAGTTAATAATGTTCTACTCTATGCCCTGAGAGGACTTTGCTTAGGCCATTATACCATGTTGGCGGTAGTGGCACCACTTGACGCTGCACTGATGAGCGTATTACGACTGTGTTGTTTTTATTGGATCTCTCAGCAGCCTTTGGTACTGCATATAAGGTGCAGTGAGCATACTCAATTAATGAAGGATGAAAGTTCTGCCTCTTGCTTGTCTCACCAACTTTTTAATGAATATATCTTTTAGAATAATGCTTCCTCTACTAGGCCACTTTTCATGTGGTGATACACAGAGCACTAGATCACCCCCTTTATTGTTTAATTCATATAAGATTCTCTTAACTAATCTGATTCTGTCATTTGGTTTTTAATGTTTTTCTATATGAGAATGATACATAAATCAATGTGACGATCACAGGTGCTGCATATGAGGCTACTGATGATCTCTGGGAATTCCTTGGACAGATATAATGCTGAATGAGCTACAACCCTCTCATCCTCATAGATACAAACGAAGATCCAGTCCTCTTGGACCATCTCCGTTCTAGGACCTCCCTTTCTGGTCTCCTTCTATTGGTTCCAAACCTCCACCAGCATCTATTGTGGAAAATCTGGGCTTGATGTATCAGTCTCTATGTCTGCCTTGATATGGTCTATGGTAAATGCTTGTCTTTCAGTACTTACGTTTTGATGTATCCTTCACCTATTTTCTTTTTTCATACACAATTCAAATCCGAATTCCTTTGGTAACAGTCTATCTAGGTTTTTCTGAATATTTGATTCACAAATTGCAGCTTATCCAGAATTTTGCAGCAGGTCTAGTTCTCAGTCTGAAACATAGAGAACCCACTATATTGGCTTCGATAATTTTTCAATCGCTTCCAGAAGAAATAGGTTAAATATTAAGTCTATATGTTTGGTGCATAAAGCAATATTTCTGGCAATTCTCTCTCCTCTCCATCACAGGATTAACTGGTACAAACGCAGCAGAAATCCCAGATCTTGCAGCAAGTCTCTTTTGGAAGTTGGTATAAGTGCTTTTTCAGTTACGGCAACTGTATTTTGAAACACCCTGCTGGTCCCTAAGCGTCATAAATGTGATCATTGAAAATTTAGGAAACTGCTACAATCATGACTGCTCTCTCCTACATAAACCTAATTATCATGGGTTGCTATGTCAATAGAGGTGTGTAATTATTTTGGCCACTGATATAGCACCAAGATACCCAGTGGGGTTGAGTGCTGCGCTTTACAGGTGCCAAACTTAACCTCAAAAAGGCCACGCCTGCAACCATCCAGATACTCTAACTACTGTATAGCTGTAGCAATGCCACATGGTTCCTCTTTGTTGTCCAGAAAGTGACAAACTCTAGCCACATAAAATGTTTCGTGCAGGATGCTGCCCTGCACAGCTTCCCCTTGATTGCACAGCTCCTTGCAATACAGGCACCCAGTGGGGCAGTGGGAGTGGCGGTATTTAGTACATACTCCCAATATAAAGTCCAAATCGTAAAAGTACCAAGGCCTATAAGGCATAATTACGTATTACCTAATTTTATTTCATGTGCTGCAAACTATTTCATAGAAGAACTGGTCTAATGGAGATTTTCTTTAGTCATTCTGTACAGCAGCAGGGCACAGGGGAGAAGCATCTATGGTGATCACCAGCATAGCACACACATGTTCCAGCAGATCTAACTAAGACACCACATCACTTATGGTTTAGACACAATTTCAAATTAAGAACTGAGATATCATGGCCGGGCCTCACATACCTCCAGAGCAAGTCAGGGGCTTAGAAGCCAGGGGCCTGCCGCTTGTGCACTGTGCCGACTCTCCTGGGAGGCCGCCCTGGAGCTCAGGGCCTCCCTGCACTGTAGGGGTCAATGTTACACCACTGGGTCAGGTCTTGTCTTTAAGGTCTCGCCTAGGCAGCACATGGGCTGTCTCTTCAAGACATGCTGTATCTACAATGTGGGCTTTGAACACCTCCCATCTTCTTCATTGGTTCCAGTTACTGGCCTTCGTAAATGCCTACTTTTATTTGGTGAATATGCTTATTAGTCCCTCCTTTTGGTGTTTTGTAATATCCCATGGAGACTGCCCCATTACATGCGGTTTTACTCGTTTTTGTTATTTATATTACTTTGTGTGCATCATTTTTGTTGCTTTGCCTCTGCTTTACAAACTGTTTGCTGTAAAACCCCAATCTCTTTTTTAGTTACCTGGTGTTAGCACTGCCGGGAGGCGCATCTGTGCCCTGGCGATCTATGGGCACTGGGACCCACTGCAGCCACTGCCCCTGCTGAGTCGCCTCTCTCCGCCTGCCCTCTCTAGGAGTAGGCTCTTCCAGCTGCAGCATGTGGATCCAAGCCCCTGAGAGCCAGGGGCCCAGGGAGCCGCTGCAGCCACCCCTGCTGCTGAGGAGCCTCTCCCCATGCCCTCTCTAAGAGTAGGCTCCTCTAGCAGCAGAGTGTGGATCCAAGCTCCGGCAAACCATGGGGACTGGGAGCTGCTGCAGCCGCTGCTGAGGTGCCTGCCCTCTCTATGAGTAAGCTCCTCTAGTGGCAGCATGGCTCAGGGGATTGTATCGCACTCCTCTTGTAATGCATCGAACAAGGGTTTTTTTTCCTCTAGGAGAAAGGGAGGGGGCTTCCAATCTAGTTAAGGAGGATGTTGTTCTGGAAGGGAGGACGGGCCACATTCTCGTTAAAAAAAAGGTCCCAGGCTACCGAGTTACCATTTGTGTTCGTCCACGAAGGTAGCATTTTGAGGGTGGGCACTTACCACCACTTAATTCGAAACAGGATTTTTATAGGTAATGGAATGATACACACTGCTGGGGACCCAGACAGGGTTAAGTTGCTCCCAATGGTGCAGCAAGATAGCGTGCCTAATGCACAGAAAGGAAAAGAAAACACGGCCACCTTTTACCTCCAGTAGTCGAACTACTGGTAGGGTGACAAAACGTCCTGTAACGTTTGTAACAGTCCATTTTTTGTGCCATCTCAAACAGACAGTTTTACCAATCAGAACCGTAACACTGTGCATAACATTCCCACCGCCACCTACCACGTTAGTACCCCCACTCATGCTTATTCATCGTCTGAGCTGACCGCTCTTTTTTCACCGGGCGGGTGGGGGTGGGTTGGGGAGGGTTGTCTCTAAAACAGTTTTTAAATTGCCAGTGCCTGAATCTGGCTGGACAAGCCGATTTAAATCCTTGGTAAATTGGTATCAGTGTAATATATTCTCATTTCAATTAACTTACAACTGTGCTTCTTCCTTTCCCTGGTCTCCCAGCTTTTACCCACGCCGCACTTCTGTTCTAGAAACTTTTGTGAACTGTGCATCCCATGGTGCTCGTTTAGTTTGTAAAGTGCAGACAGTATTTACCTGTTGCGGTTAAGTTTGCTACCTCTCCATATTTTCCAAGGTAATATATTTTATAGAAAATGTCATCACTTTTCTAGTTCTATAATTAAAACTATAAATGTGTTCTAGGTGGGCTTTCAGGACGATCGCATGTGCCTTTTTACGAATTATCATGCAATGTTTTTCTCGGGTAGCAGCTGGAGATGCTTCTGTGGTTGGGGCTTCTATATTTAAGTGTGTCAGATTTCCAGGGCTTACTGTACATGAATTTTTACTTTCTCACCTTAGTTGAGAAAAGTAAACTCTCTTCACTGGTGTACTACGGGTTACTAAATAACATAACCCGTATATCTGTAAAACATGTGTTCACACTGTAGTATTGTGTACGAGAAAAACAAATGACCAACCAAATATCCTCCAAGACATCCTGCTTTAATGCTGTCAATGTTCAGCGCCCACTCACGTTCTACTAAGACCTATCCATACATACATGAGGGTGGATACCATAACGCCACCTGGGAACACTCCACTACTCATCCATGCGCACCCAGATCTCACATTAGTGAATGTAACACAGAAGGTTGTGTCGTGGTTAAGTTGACATTGAGTCCCCATTGCTGACCCTGAATTTCTAATTACATTTTTTGAACTCTCAAAGTAAGAGCCATGATATGGTAACATAATCTGGTGCCAGTTTATACTTCGCCTGCGCTGTGCACAGTAGAAAAAAACACACATTCATTATTGACTTCTCATTCCTATTTAACTGTACATTAAATACCATGGAGTCCATACCATGGCATACTCAACACTCTTTTGTCTCTGCAAGAGTTCCTCAGGGACAGGCGGTAACTGTGGCAACAAAAACAGAATTTGGAGGGTGCTTATCAGTGAGACCCTCAGGGGTAATATGAACATATCTGTGTGGACAATGAAGAGAGACTTGGAGGGGCAGCAAAAGTGCTGCATGCCTAAATACTTATAAGATCCCAAAGGCGGGATCTATTTTCTATGCCAACGCTTGTTTTTCCTTAAGTTGTCCTCAGCTGTAATATATACTATCAGTGGGACGAGAGATAAAAGAGAATGCAGGGGTTCGTTAAGGTTCTTAAGACGACGTTGACCAAGAGGACCAGACCTGTAGGCAGAAATAAGTTTACCAGCATGCACTAGCCAAGTAAGTTCCTAGTAACATGACTTGTAGTTTTTAATCTTGTGGTAGTAAGAAAAAATATAAGTTATATTTCAGCTACGCACAATTTTAGCAATCAGCCAGTACATTGAAGGTAAGCAAAAAAATCTTGCACTAATAAAAGTGACATTAAAAAAACATACCTAGGAGCCTGTCTGCCAGTATCAGTCGCAAGTAGCGAACCAGTGATGGTGCACCTTTCCCGAGTGAGGGGTCCGCGTCCTTCTTAAGAGAAACCTCCATTATGCAATGTCCTCTGTGAAATCGTTCAAGACACATCAAGGCGAATTAGGTAATATCTAATTTTGCCTCTAGGCTTCGTACTCGCGCCAATTCCTTGGAACTGTTTGCTTGGAGATGCTCTCACTAAACCAGATTCCCGAAAGCGTGCTATGTCTAACATTAGACCAAGGGCTCACAGCTTCCAGTGTGGCAAATTAAGGACTTCAAAAAAATCCAGATAACTATAATTTGCGTCCTTATGACGCTATAACTGCAGCCAGTGCCGACTTTTGGCATGGGCGAGCTGGGCACCGGCCCTGGGTTCTAATCTTCTGAGGGGCGTTATGGAGATGTCTGGACTGAGCTCCTGCAGGTAGCAGGGTGCCAGTCACCTGCCCCAGTGCTGCAGGCGCTGCTTTTGACACCCCTTCAGTCTGCTTTCTTGCCCTCTCATCTCCCTATCACTCACAGTTGTCACACATTATTAAACCCCCTCACCAACAAGCAGCCTGCTACTAGCGTGAGGAGCTAACCTCCGGGTGATTCGAGTAGGTTGGCGAAGTACAGAAATGCATGTGTTCAGAAGTCAGTCACATATCTGATGTAATTAGCCTGGGACTGGTCTCTGGACACAAAAGCTCAACCACTCCCCGCCTCATTTTATTTACCAGCAGCAGCGATGGCGCCAAATTTCTTTCCACCCAGGGAGCTATCCTGGCAAAGGTCGACTATGACTCCAAATAAGTCTGACACAAACTGGTTACATCAATTCTTTAGCGCAACCTTGCAGTCTGGTTATGGTTTTGGGCAGTGCTTATTTGGCGTTTGTAGTTTTGTAACCTTCCTTCATGCAACATTTTTCATCTATATTCATCAGTTTTTGTAGAAATACCCAGACAGAACAGACTTCAATGGATTGCACTGAGCGATTATGATAAACCTCCAGCATATATATAGGTTTCTCAATTTAACACACGGTTGTAGCTTAATTATTTAATGGCCACACGATGGCAGCACTGGACAAGTAACAATATTCCTGTACCATTGTCACTTTACAAACGATACAAACACGTGGCCTCAGGGTAGTATTAGTTCATATCATGGTTTAATAAAATCATGTTTTGATCTTGAGGATTATGATCTCAATGATCGGGCACTGTAAAACGAGCAAAGAGTAAAGATGTAAGAACACCTAGTCCGAAGTTAGACGAGAGTAAGTAGGGCTTTCCTGCACATGGGTAGTGGGGCGCACATCCACACTTAGCATACAGGACGGCTCCTCCTCTGTGGCGGAGGAGCGTCGCCCCCCCTTACAGTAAAAACATATTAAACTATGTGTATTAAGTTTTTACTGTAAAAGGGGCAGGGCCACAGGTGTGACAGGGACAGAGGGAGTGTGCAGAACAGTCCCCCTCAGCGCACATGTATTGTTGGCCGGCTGTCTCAGACCGGCCAAACACACATGCGCACTGGGCTCTCTTCTCCAAACCGGCATTGTGTTGCCGGGTTGGAGAACGCAGGCTGAAGGCTCCCACTCTGCGTCGGAGTGCCCTGGCTGGGCGCTCTGTCACCGCTGCTTTCATGCTGCTGGCAGATTGGACGCACAGCAGGCTGGGAGACTGGGCCTGCACTGCAAGATCGGAGCATAGCGGCTTGCGTGGTAAAAAGGTAAGTTTCTTTTTTATTATTAGTATTTTTTATGCCCCTTCCCCGCCACAGGCGCCCCTTTTCTTTCCCATGAGCTGTGACTGCATATTTCTACTTGTAATGCCAATAAAGAACAGTGCAATAGAGAACACCCGCTGCGTAAAATACATTTTCTGCAGCGCCTCTATACACTTTATCAAAATGGGCAAGCAGGCATACGTGTGAGATGCGTAAAAACAATAAACAATCATTGGCAAAGTAAATAGGCCTGGCGTTAAGTGCAGCCGTTAATTTTGTCAATGTTTGTTTTGTCATGGTTTTTGCAAAACGTTTTTGTTGGGGAAGCTACTGGGCCCTCATTAATGTGGACAAAATCATTGGTTACAAGCAAAAATAGTTTTTGGTCTTAAAAAGCACACATTGCAATAGTAGTCCTGGCACTTAAGGGAACTGTTTCGTGTGGATATGCTTTTTGTGAAGAGGTGGAATGCCAACACTCAGTGAAGTTAGCCAGTGGCTGAAGTGAGCTGACCCACTGCTTCACGCAGAATCCTGTGGAGGGCAGAAAAAAATGTGAACACAATACAATTAAAGATAAATGGATGAAGAGGGCTGGCTGGAACGCCAGGCCTAAGGATGATGGTCCAAGAGTGGATTCTGATCTCAGCAATTCTCTTGAACTGGCTGTAAAGATGGGGTTGTGGTGGTTTGTGCACATCACAACTACAGAATAGCATCTTAAGCTACTCTTTCAATTGTTTCCGAAAGCATAGGCTCCGTGGGTATCAGCTTCGACCTCTGGTTCTCCCTGTGAGACATATTTTCCCTTCCACTTTAGAAAGTCTACATTTTAAATCCATCTGCTATCGCTAAAGAGTGTAGTCCCAAGAATAAGGTGGGTGTATGTTCTTTGATCCCCACTAAATCTATCAATCCATTCGTTGTCTTTGTCCCTAATTTGGTATCTGATCTTGTGATGCATGTAGTCCTATCTTTAGCCACCGTGCATTTTGAAGGAGTGCTATTAAGTTGCAACACAATTGCCACGGTTCAAACATGGAATCACCAAATGACTTGACTGCCAATACTGCCAGATAAGGCAACCTGGGTCAATGGTCGATTCAACTGAGCATGCACCTGCCACTTCAAATGAAATCCCCTTGCTAATTTCAAATCCCATGTGGAAAGGTGGAAGGCAATCCCCAGGTATCTGCTGTGATTAGCAACTATCATTCATTCATACACAATGGCCATGAAAGTTTAATGTCTATGTCTGGCCCAAAACTGTGCACAAGGATAGACCAGTGATTGTAAACACGGAATTGAATCATAATACTGTCAACAATCCCTTCCAAGCAGGACCTTTGCAAGTCATTAATACTTTTCTCTTCCTCTTGGTTAGTCTGTATGCCTCAAAGACCAAACACATTTTTTTAGTCATAGTGAGTGAGATGCTTGAAAGTCTTGCTAAAGTTTGTTGTGATACTGTCAACAACAAAAGATCTTGTACAGCTGAATGATCCATTCATAGCCATTAACTTAATCACAGGATTTAAGATGGGTGTCTCTTGAAGAAAGTGTGGTCCTAATTTCCATGAATTATCCTCGTATGGTTTATTCATGTCTTCATAAAGCTGATAACCCTGATCCTAGCGATACCTCCTTTCACACCCTGGGACCTCATGCCAAAAGACATTCCCCCAAGCACAGTAAGCATAACCAGAGAGAAGGTAGAGCTGGGAAGGCACCTGTAGTAGAGGTTCCCCTAAGTCAGTAACAAAGGTGGTGACAGGTATAGAATTAATATCTTAACGTAAGTGATATTAGGAATTAGCCCACTAGGGTGTATCAGATGTTACTGACCAAAAGTAAGAAACCAGCCAGGGGCATTTCATCTGCAGATGTCTCTATTTGGCTGGTGGTGGTGATGCTGGCCAAAGCAGTGCTTTCACTCGTGTCACAGAAGGACGCTCCCTATCCAGTCAGTCTCAAGACTGGATTAATGTTGAGTTAGCTCTGGGCAGTACAGCATCCTGTAATGTAAAGCCTGAACAGCATCTGTTGGGCCTAAAATGTAATGTTCACAATGAACAACAGTTAACCCTGGAACTGTAGTAGAATATAGTTATTTCATACTATACCCCAGTTGAGGACGAATATGTCTGCAGAAAATAAATTTGTTTTATTCAATCATCCAGACAGAGCCCTACACTTTTGTGCAAGTAGGAGGGTCCTAATATTACCCCCTACCAGAGATTTATTTGTGGATTTGTGGTACATGCCCAATCTCTCCACGTTTAGAGATATCATGGTGTGCCAATATCCATAGTTAAGGATACCAAGAGAGGTGCAAGAGATGTTGTAGTTATTCCATCAGTCAGTATGCCTACTAGTAGTTTGAGAAGCGGCATTCAATTTGAGTGACAGCCCGTCCCAATTGTTTTTTAACTTGATGGAGGGAGAGTATCATGGCAGCAGTGATAGTTCTCATAGTGCTAAAGCAAATAATTTAAATTAAGAAGTAGCTGATGCAAGATCTCTCAAATACGCGGCACAGCTGTGTAGAGCATTAGTTAACACAGTATTAGTACAACTCAGTTAACAACCTGAAGTTGTGGATGCCACTCCTTCGTACATAGTTTTGAATGCTTTTTGGATGATGCCCCTGATGGTGCACCATGGGAAGCTGCCCCCCATGCACCCAACACACCACTAGCTCTGGGCACGACCCGCTATGTTTTCCATTGTGTTTGACCCTCAGGTTCTTCTTTATTAAAGTCTGCATTTAGTTGGCTACAAGTTCCCCGCAATAAGTATTATTCAGCTTATATCATAATTGACTGGTCAGTTGCTGTACTGGATATTAATGCTTTGAGCTTCCCTTCAATGACTGGGTTGCAACGTGTACTCATTGATTTACTGTATATAAATTATGTAGCCATGCAAATATTGTGTTGTCCTGATGATGATCCCATATGCTTAGGGGATCAAAATGTCGTTGACCAAATCACTCTGACCCGCATAAATCTAAAAAATTGCTATTTTTGGTGCAGTAGTGTTTTCTTTTAATATGAAATGTGACCTTTTGATTCTATGTACTTGTTGATGTCACAACCTTTTTCTTTTGCCTGTTTGTTTGTGTAATATACCTGCTTTGGCGCGCTGCCTAGGGGTACATACCCCTAACAGAACAGATTTTAACTTTTTTCATACAAATAAATTACTGATTGTTTTGAATTTTCTCTATGCATTATTAGTGTGCCCTTAGGGCATTACTCTATTATGTGTATGTTTAGAGACCTTTGGTCCTCACAGCTTTGTGGCTACCCTCGGTCAGTTGGTATCCTTGGGTCCCCTTGTATATTTTAAACACTCCTTTGTACATACACAGCCTTGGACACTGGATGAAATGTAAGAAATGTAAGATCCATATAATTTACTCACCCTTCAAGGCACTTGTGCTAAAAAGGTAGACCCTTGGGTGCTTTAATGGTTGGGCTATGTGATTGTTTCACCAAGGAGATTTCTTAAATTGCATGTAGTTATCTATCTGTATTTTCCACGTCAGAATGTTATGCTCTCAAATAATAAGCTTGCGTGAGCTCCTGATTCAATTTCTAGGTATCATCCAAAAGCTTGTATTCTCATTATTCAGCATTTAGGGGGTAATTTATTTCCTCATGGAAGGCCTGGTGTACTGCCAGGGCGACGGAGTGAATTACTCTGCTGCAGGCAATGCCCGCCAAATTTATAAATGACCACCAAGCTGGCAATCATTTATAAAGCATTGGCAGGAACCGCTGACATAGTGGTTCTTGTCAATGCATTTCGCTGTTTGGTGCAGGGCTCGGTCAACACGATGGATCCTTGCACCAACTAGTTTTCCTTTTTTATTTTCAAAAAGTAAATCCCGAAACGGGATTTTCTTTTTGAAAATAAATGTGATAATGCCCCCCTCGCAATGTGAGTCACCTCCAATGGCGAGAGAAGCATTATTTCTTTTTTGCACTGTCCCTCATCACCAGGGTTTGCCTGTGTCTGATGGACAGTAAAACAAAAATGGCTATATATCGACCCATCTAACTGGGTGGACAGGCAGATAGCCAATTCTCAGACGGCCGTAACTCCATTGGGCCACTGAAGTTATTAAGCTGTAGCGGTGATGGAGTAATCACCGCCGTGGCCAAACTTTAGGTCCACCCCCAGCAAAATCAGGCTGGCAGACCACTATGTTGGCAGGGAGGGAACTCTGTCGCGGTTGAGATGGAGTTCCCTCTCTGTCAACATCTAAATCAGGTCCTTGAACACAGGTTACTCCGCAAGTGTTACACCTCAACTGGATATAAGTTCTAAGATCTTACATTCATAGCTTTTGAGAGCTAATTTTAGAATGCTGAATGGTCGATTTGATGGTGGTATACCTGACTACTGAACATGAAATAACAGACTGGCTAATTCTAATAAGTCCTTTGGCAAAATATTGCCTATCTTTATTTCGAATATTCGATTTGGTATTCAGAAATCATCTCTCAATATACAACACTTATGGTAACAACAGCATCTGTATGACACTTAAGTTCACTGACTGGTGGTCAGCGACTCTGAAGAATGACACTTGATGCATCAGATGGTGATAAGTCACTTCAACTAGTCAAAGGCTGTCTAGCTTCTTGGTATCGCCTTAAAACGTGATGTGGACACTACTTGTAAGGTTCAACATGTAAGCAGTATTTTTGGTACTGGTTTTGTCTAGAAAGCACAAAATGCTATTAGGCCTCTAAGGATTAATCCCCCATAGTTTGACAGCAAGACACCGGCATGCCATCATAAAATATGTGCTGTTGAAAAGAGTAAATGTCAGCCAGACAAAGATGGGATATAGTTTAAATTTGTAGCACAAAAAAAAGTGAAAAGCCAATCAAGACAGTTGGCTTCTAATTATAAAAACTATATAAGACAGTAATATCAGGAGGTTTTGGAAGCTGGCTGAGAGGTTCTTTCATAAAGGCAAGGATAGGACACATATTTTTCACTGACCAGCCAGCACATTTGGGAAGTATAGATCTCTCTGCACAATAATAATAACCTGTCAGGTTCTTAAACATTGTATGATTTGCTCCTTCAACCAGAGAGACATAATAAATCAGACGGTCTAGGCATCCTAATTGGACAGAATAGCTTTACTGGCTGAACAGACAACTCTTAGGTGGAGAGCCTTGATGGGCTAGCTAATATATTTATTAAAAGGCAGCCTAAATTATTGGCAAAGCTACTTAAACATATTTCACTAGCCACAGTGGCTACAAATTTCATTGCAAATGCTTGAGATGCCTTTCTACTTGTTACAGTCCACAAAAAGGGTAATGTTGCTTCAATAAGAAATTATCACCTTTTGGTGAAGGTCTGCCCTCAGAGAACATCATTAGTGAAGGCAATATTGCTAAGGATACTTGACTGGGCTCATGGAATTGTTGCCATTCCAAGTGCTTAAAGTGGCGTTCGAAAATCTCGTTTTGGGGCTTACAGAGAAAGCAATCAACAAGGAAAACCAGGTGCTTGACTACTGTTATGTCAATCCCGAAACATCATTTGATTCAGCGGACTGAGTATTCCCCTGGGTCAAGATGAGTATTCCAACCAATTTGCCAAGGGGATGCAAACATAGTACTGTAATAACTGGGCGATTGTTCAATCTGGACAAGCAGGACATTGAATTAAATGGGGCCTGGAAACTTACAGTGTGAAACGTGGCTGTAGACAAGCTTGTATCCTATTAATTTTTTATTGTTAATTTAAACAAAATCTTACAAGGTTTTGATAATCATTTTCAGAAACTGAGTTGCCTTGAATTATGGCTATGATACTTGACTTGTGTACTCGTTTGCAACATTAGACTTGTCAATCAATCAATCAATCAGTCTTTTTTAAAGCACAACACTATCACCCCTGGGGGTATATGGGCGCTGAGGTTGCTGCGTCTGCATCAACAAGACTTTCTCAAGTCTACTGGGAAGAAATACCGGTGTAAGGTCCATTGCCGTAGTCGAGGCGGCTGGTGACAAGTGCTTGCGCTACAACCTTTCTGGTATTTACTTGGATCCATGTGAAGATTTTGCGGAGGGTGTGGAAGCAGGAGGAGGAGACTGGATTGACTTGTTGTTTCATGGTCAGCTGGCTGTCCAGGATTATGCTGAGGTTGCAAGCATGGTCTGTCAGTGTCGGGATGGGTCCGAGTTCTTCCGGCCACCAGCTGTGGTCCCAAGTGGAGGTGTTCTTTCTGAAGATCAGTACCTCAGTTTTGTCAGAGTTCAGTTTGAGGCAGCTGTCTCTCATCCAGTTGACTATGTCGGTCGTGGCACTGCAAAAGTTGGTTTGGTGTTAGAAGGGTCTTTGGTGAGCGATAGGACGAGCTGCATGTTGTTGACATAGGAGATGATGTTGAGTCAGTGGGATCTGACGATGTCCGCGAGGAGGGTTATGTAGACGTTAAACAGAGTGGGGCTGAGGGATGATCCTTGGGGCATGCCGCATATGATGTCCTGAGGAGCAGAGGTGAAAGGGGGTAAACGGATGCTCTGGTGCGGCCTGAGATAAATGGGATTATCAGCTTAAGAGTGTGTTGTTGAATGCTGAAGTTGTTGAGTCTGTCGATGAAGATGTGGTGGGCTATAGTGTTGAATGCTGCAGACAGGTTGAGGAGAATCTAACCCGCTGTTTCTCCTTGGTCGATGAGGGTTCTGATGTTGTTTGTTGCGGTGATGAGTGCAGTCTTGGTGCTATGGTTGGCCCAGAAACCTGATTGTGATGCATCAAGTAGGTGGTTTCATTCTAGGTAGTCGGTGAGCTGTCGTTGATGGCCTTCTCGAGTACTTTGGCTGGGTATGGGAGCAGGGAGATCAGCAGGTAGTTCTTCAGATCGCTGGAGTCAGCTGAGGGCTGCTTTAGGGAAGGTCTGATGTCTGCGTGCTTCCATCCATCTGGGAACGATGCTGTGGAGGTTGGCGAGTTTGGAGCTGATTATGTTGGATCCGAGGTTGAAGAGATGGTGGGGGCATGGTCGGTGGGTGCCCAGGAGTTGATGGAGGATATGATGGTCGCGGTGGTCTGGATGTCCAGTGGGCCCAGGTGGTTATAGCTGGGTTGGGGTTCGCTGGTTGGGTGAGGTTGTGTAGGCTCAGCGAGGTGGGTTGGGGGTCAAAGTTGTTGTAGATGTTGGCAATTTTGCTGTGGAAGTAGTCGGGTAGTGAGTTGCAGAGTTGTTGGGAGGAGTGTACTGTGATTTCTGTGGCAGTCGGGTTGGAGAATTTCTTGATGATTTTGAAGAGTTCCTTGGTGTGGCTGGTTGCGGCATTGATGCGGATCATTATGGCTGCTCTTTTGGCCTTCTTGATGTGCCGTTGGTAGTCGTTGAGTGCTGTTTTGTGTGTGGCTCCGTTGGAGGTGTCCTTGGAGATGCGCCTTCCCTTCTCGAGTAGAAGACAGTTGCGCTTGGTGGTTCTGAGCTCTGGCGTGTACCAGCTGGCTTGTCTTGACATTCTGTTGGCTTTTGCTGGTTTCAGAGGGGCAATTTTGTCCGCACATTTGCTGATCCAGGTGGAGAAGTTGTGGACATCCTGGTCGAGGTTGGCTGACGTGTCAGGTGGTGTGGCACTGAGAGCCTGTATCCATTGGCTCTCAGTTACTTTTCCACAGCTGCAGTGGGTGGAGCTTAGGTGCTTGGTGATGGTGTGATGGGTCTTAGAGATGGTGAAATGGATGATTGTGTGGTCAGTCCAGGGGAGTTCCATGGTGTGGGTGAATTTGATTCTGTCGCCGGAGGAGAAGATGGTGTCTAGGGTGTGTCCAGCTCTGTGGGTGGGTTTGGAGACTAGTTGGGTGAGTCCGATGTTGTTAAAGTTCTCCAGCAGGGATGTGGAGCTGGCGTCCTTGGAGTTCTTGATGTGCAAGATGAGGTCACCAAGCAGCACATGGTAGAGGGAGTCGATGGCAAGGGTTGGAGAATGCTGGCCAGGGTCCTGGTAGTCTGTATGCAAAAGTACCTTTTATGGTTGTCTTGGCATCAATGTGTAGTAGGAAGTTATGGTGCTCCATGAAAGATGTTGAGTCGTCGTTAGTGGCGGGGCGTTGGATGGTTTCCTTGAATATTATGGCCATTCCCCCGCCGTGCTTGCTAGGGTCTGGTGTATCGTCTTGTATCCGACAGGGGTGGCGGTGGTGTTGTTGGGGTTGGAGGCAGAGTTGATCCATGTTTCAGTGATGAAGGAGATGCCTAGGGTGAGGGTAGTTGCTGAGGGAGCAGGCACTGAGCAGGATGCAGTGTAGCATTTCCGGGTTAATGTGGTCTTCCGGGAGGTAGTGGTGTTGGGTCCTGTGTGGATAGGCAGTCCTGTGAAGCAGGAGAAGTGGCAGTGGCGACAGGCGAAAGGTCCTTCAGTGGAGGGCAGAGAGGGTGTGCAGCAGTAGTAGTCTTGGCGTCCGGTGTAGTAGTGCTGGTGCTCATCTGCGGAGTAGCGGCAGATGGTGGGAGAACGAGGGGTCCTGGTAATGTGTGTGGTCCGGGCGCGGATGGAGGCAGACGGGCTTGCTGCACGCCTGTGCTGTGGCTTTCAGTAAATAGGCTTCAGGGAATGGTACTGGGGAGGCAGAAGCGGGGCAGTGCGGGTGAAAGGGCAGAGCGGGAGGCGGGAAGAGAAGGGCACGGGGAGAACAGCGAGGGACCTGGGGGCAGGAAGCCTGGGGGGGAGGTCTGCTGGAAGCAGGCACAGGGGCCTGCTAACCGAGGTCTGCTAGCAAGAGGTCTTCTGGCTGCTGGCAGTTGGCAAGTTCCTAGGACAGGAGCAACTCGAGGGAAGTGGTGGCAGCTGGGAGAGCAGGAGGCCTGTTCGTTTAGGGCCGTGCTCTAAATAGACCTCAGGGAGAGGTGCTAGGGATGCGGAAGCAGGGCAGAGCAGGAGTGGGAAAAGGGTGGAGCGGGGAGGTGGGAAGAGGAGGGCGCTGGGAGAATGGCGCGTGGCATGGGGCCGGAACCCTGAGGGGAGGTCTGCTGGTAGCCGGCACAGGGGCCTGCTACCTGAGGCCTGCTGGCAGGAGGTCTTCTGGCTGCTGGCAGTGGGCAGGCTCCTAGGACAGAAGCAGCTTGAGGGCAGTGGTGGTAGCGGGGAGAGCAAGGGGCCTGTTCCTCCTTACAGCATAAACATAATCACACCAAGACCACAATCTTCCGAAACAATACAATAAAATATAATTTTTGATTAGCAGCACAAAGCTTGAGGTGTTGGCAAATATCCTTATTTGGGAATATTTTTTCATGATGAGCCAAGGTGGACTGCCTGTATTAAGGGCAGTGGTGCCCTTGCAACTACCGTGGATGGGGGTTTAATTAAATTAATGGAAGATATGGAAGCCTGTCTTTCGTTGTGTTTGTCACTGCTTTTCAATGTAACGGTTATCTCCAAAATGTACAGTGAGTGACGAATAGAAACATATATGTCACCAAAGATATGCTCTTAAGAGAAATCCTTTCTTGGAGGAAACCCATAGATGAGAAGGATCACAGGCTATATTACGAGGTTAGGGTTCTTCCCATTTTTAAGCTCTCTAGTCAAATGTGATGCCTTACATACTTTATGCCAATGACAGTGGTTTAATGACTTTATTATGCTTTGATACACTGTTCAGACTTTTTGCCAGAAAAAGTTAAACCTACGGTAGTCGGTCTCCAATTATCAGCAGCAAACACACACTTTATACAAGTTTCTGCTTTAAGGAGTATATTCAGGATTCAGATCAGGAAAATTACAATTCTGATAGATCTTGATTCATTAAGGACAAAATCCTCTTAAGCTGTGTACATTGCTGTTATTCACAGTGTTAAGGTCATTTTGTGTTTTTCAGTATCCTTTTCCCCTTAGTCCCATGCCTATTATTATTTAGCGTAGGTCACTTCTGTTGTTGGATGTCAGGAGTGCGTGGACAGGAAGGCCAAGAAAGTTCTGGTGGTGATGTTTTTGCTTGACTAAGCAGGAATTCTTGCCACATCCACAACTGGGATGTATTGGGTTGAAGATTCTGAGAAGGTAACTGATAAGATATCTTTAAATCATATTGTGCCGCTCTCTTTTAGAATATTCAGGCAGTAATTAAAAGCTGCCAGGAGAGGAGGACAGGGCAACGTACAAGCCTCCATGTACCAAATGGACTGTGGACAGAGAGTGGTAGGTGGCAACTAACCGGGAATGGCCATTCACTTTGTGGCTTTTTCCAAATGGCAGGACTCCAAATGCTGGAGCTCCACAAAGTACTGAATGCTTGATTCTTGACCAATGGTACATCATTGCAGTCTGTTGCCTACATACTAAGCAACCCATCTTCCTGAGATTTAGTCTTAAAAACCAACAGTGTTTTACCTACAGATCTCTCAGGCAATGTAATTCTACATTAGTGACCGCTTAGGTATAGTAATTTGAATGGCGACAATCTTGCTTATTGCACAGTATTCAAACCATGTAGATAGACTGAGTGCATGACTTTTTAACACATCTCAGAAAGAAAGACTTTAAAATGTAAACTAATTTTCCTCAAAGTATGCACTAGAGAAAAACAAGGATCGTATAATAATTAAATATAGCGTCTTTTGTATTTGGGACACTGGCTCCCTACAATCTCAGTAGGAAACGGGTTGGTCTTCACAACGCCAGGTAACTTAAATTTCAGCAATATGTCTAAAATGAGCTTATTTGAAGAAATGTTGAATTGTAACACGTGGATGGGCTCTAGGGGACACTACTTGCAGCCATAACGTTTCTTACACTGACAAGATTGTGATTTCTATTGGGCGTATACAATCTTTCTACCCATTTATGTTTTGCTCTCTGTTTCACTATCTTTATTCATTTTGTTATTAAGATGCAGAGTAATTACATAATTTTCATTTTATCTGTGCACCAATGATTAGATTTTATGCCAACTGAGTTCTTCAGCGTTGCCACGCTACAATCTTCGTCATACTTCCGTGTAGTTAATTATCACATGCGTGGCCACTGTCTTTAGGGCTTCTTGTGAATGGTTAGTGCTCTAGTCTTGCTGCTTGCAATGTACTTCTCTATCGAACCCTGTTTAAAGATGGCTGTGGCTGTACCCGTGGCGTGCCAAAAATGCGTCAAAGGTGCCTGTCTGGACTGGAGCTAGGAATAAGGCACCTGTTTTTGAAATGATAAAACACTCCCTGACATCATTATTCCAAGTATTTATGTTTCTAAATTAAATCATTTTAGCCGTATTTTACTAATTTTGACCATAGTCGTATTTTACTAATTTTGACCAGTATCCCATACCGGAACGCATTTACTTTAGACATTTTATTTTATAACCCTTGTTGATCATAGTACCCCAGTTTAATAGGGTGCAAGCCCAGAGGCATAGCTACCATTGGTGCAGCAGGCACAGTGGCACCAGGGCCAGAGCACTGAGAATGCAATATTTTAATACCATAGCAGTTATAGAAGCCATTTTTTGCACCAGAACTCATAGCATCCTTATTGAACAGGTGTGTACAAACTGGGTCAAAGATGGCACCTACTTTTTGAAACGCTAATGCTACCATCATCTCTTTAACGTAGGTCGTGATATTAACTTCTAATCTCTCTTCTATTCCTCCCTCGAAGGAACATGTAATATTTTTTTATTTTCGCAGAAGCTGCATAAAGGCTCTGTGTGCTGAGAGATTAGTGTTTTATATAACACATATTTTTATAACCTATTTGGACTGATTACAAGGTACTGTGATGTTTTCCATCTGAGTACCGTTTGGTTACCAGGCAACTATAAGTGTTTTACAACAACTGATTTATGAATGAAATTCATGAACATTTGAATACTGGATAGTGAAATGGCCTAACTAGTCATCCATGTTCGGTACGTTTATTATGACTATAATAAATAACGAGTAGGATGGAGTTGGATGAAGATGAATGGTACTGGGGTGATTTTACCGTACAGTAAATTAGCATGGAAATTTACTGTTACAAATCATTAAAATTTCCCCAATATAGTACAATTATGAGTAAAACCCCATGCAATGGAGAAGTACTGTGTGGGCCGATTTATTTTGGCCGTAAAATCACAAGGAATTCAATATTTCATGGTATTTCAAGCTCATCAACTCACATACCAACTGCAAAGCAAACTACCTATTTCCTATTCAAGCAATGATCCCTCTGTTTCAGAACACAACTGCAGATCAACAAGAGTGCCCTACTGAAAGCTAACCGACATTATCTTTGCCCAGAGAGTTGTCAGCAGATAACACTCAAGAGTGCATGTGAACAGTTTGCAAAAGAGTCAAAAGCTTTAAAGTTCAAAACATTCGAAAACTTGACTTTTCAGCACGTAGCTTATTCTAAGTTCACCTACCATACCACTCGTCCACCCAAGCGAAAGCTTGTCTGTGTCCAATCAGCAATATATCCCGAACCACCTAAAATAGAAATAAAAACACAACTTTTGATAAAGATTCTTCGGTGGCAGATGGTATACACCTTACCAATCAGAGAAGCATACAATGTTGCATTGCTATACTTGCATGCCCGCTCATCATACACAGCTACTTACTACAGACTCAATACAACCTTCCTCGCCACAGCAGGTGAGGCGGTCCCGGCCTTCTGTCCACAGTGTGGGTGAGCTCAGCCATTAACCAGAAGGTTCCCTTCATTGCTCTCTGAGCTCATCACACTCATCAACGCTTTGTCTGCACAACACAACAAGCACTGGCAAAACCAATAGGTTTCGCCTATGCGAGAGCTATTGGCTCTGTCAATGTTTTTTTTAGATTTGCTGCACAGCGGTATGGGTTATGTGCAGTACGAAGGCTGGTCTGATAAAAGTGCCAGGGCTGCTTTCGGTTTCAAGGGTGGCCCACCTCTGATTCCAAGGGTAAAAGGGTGTACTATACAAAGCTGTGAAATCATACATTTTAGTGAAAATCTGCATTTAAGCACAAACATTTGGGTCCCCTTAACTTTTTCTCACTTCAGAATCGCCAAATTACATCCTTTTGGTTTTTGTGCATTGAACAATTTGACCGCGCAATAATGACTGCGGCCAGTTCTCTTCTTTCTAAACAATATTTCACCTTAGCAGTAACTAGGAAAGCTTTTAACATCTTTTTGTGAGTTACCTTTTATTCTTTTTTACAGTGTACAGGGCTCAGAATGCCAAAGGTTCTAGTGCGCGCTAGAGAAAACATGAAATAATTAATCTAAGTGGAATTCTGCTTGAAGGATATATACCATTTCCACCCCTCCCTCCTAACTTTTTTCCACAGTAGTATTTTCCTGTAACATCCTTTTTTGTGCACTAATTTGGCAAATAATAATGACTGCGTCCAGTAGGCCTCCGACTAAACACTATTTCATCTTGCCTGCAGCAAATAAAGCGTCCATGTAGCATTTGTCTTCTCGGCACGTCTGTTACTGTGTGTATACACCCATTCAAAGTACAAGGAACAGGTCAATATTTCCCAACCCTAATGAAGAAACCTGAAAGCTCTTAAGGAGAGGCACAATGCAGACAGAAGACAATGATATTTGTGGAGGAGGGGAGGGCCTCGGGCCGAGACGGGTATTTTAACAAGACTCTGGTTGAGTCACTGACTAGCTGTTCAAATGGCAAGGCAGAGCTGGCGCCAGCATCTTTTAAATTACAGACAAAAGGGGTCTGTGAGAAGATTCATTACGGAAAACGGACATTGCACCTGACTTATGGACTGTCCATAAAAGTTACAGACAGGTGGTCACCCCAAAAGGGTGATATTAAATGTGTATATAGGGAACCAATGAGAGCCCGGGGTGTAGAGATGGGTACGAGAGGAGAGGTACGAGAGGAGAGGAGATCTGATTGTTCTCCTACAGGCAGAAAGGGTGTAGGTGTGAAAGGCCGCCTGCAGCAGCGAGTACCCGCACCGTTCCTGCAGCAAGATGCTATTAGGAAGTAATATTTGTATGCACATAAATAATAAAATTCATGCCACTAGCATGACAGACGAACCTCCATCTTTCTGAGGCCATCACCGCACCAAAGCTTCAGACTGGCATGCCGGCACCTCACCACTACCCCAGCTCATCCTATAGCTGCTCCAACTATGCGAGAAATTAACATCACAGCTTTCAACCTCAGATCACGGGCCTAGAACATGGAGGAGTACCTGCAGTGGAAGGACGCTGGCCACCGGAAGCAGAACTCGGACCAGGAGCCACAGCAAGACAAAGCCCTGATGTCCAGCAGAGAAAGACGGATGTGAGGAAGAGATGCTTACCAATAAGAAGCAAGGAAACAAAAGTGACTTGGGAGCCACGTGGAAGCCAGCCACTATTAAGTAAAGTGATGAAGCCGCCAGCCAATGGTAAGTATAGGTAAGTAATGGGCAGGCTCCAAGCCCCTTTTAATAAATATACATAGATTTTTTTTTAACGCAAGAGACTTCGCAAGCGCTGTGCAGGCGAAACCTAAAAAGGACCTTCTTTGAGGTTTTCTTTAAGGTGGCATGCTAAGAGTGGGCACGTCCCTGAGGTAGGGAAAGCAGCACTTCCAGAGGTTATCTGCATTGTGAATCCTGTGATATTTTCTCTTATCAACACTGGTGCCAGGGAAAATAAGCTGAATGAAGGTAAATAAAGCAACCGCAACAAATTGGATTGCAGGTTTCTAGGTATACAACTCTGTTTAGCAAGATCACGATTTTTAATGTTTCAACTTTTGTGCTCAGTGATTTTCAAGCAATTTTTGGTTAAGATTTGGTGTAACTGCCAAATAAATGAAGGCTTGCTAACAGATGGATGTAAATGTATAGCTCAAGAGACATGGGAGAGCATGACACCAAGAAAAGCACAGCTTGGCAATTAAATAAGGTGACCTTGTGCAAGATATAGCAGCTTTACATTTGCGGTAATCCAAGTTACCCAACATTCAAATGTTTTAAGAAGGGAGGGGAAAAAAGTAACTCCTAAGTAAATCTCAGGACCAGTGCTTCATGAAGGCCCACTCTTCTGTTCGATTGAACATACTGCCACACCCTTTGAGCAGAAAGATTTCTGAATTCTGTATCTTGGTTTTGCAACATTGTTCCAAAAACTAGAAGTTGCTACCCTCAAGTTCTGTGAGAGATGCATCACCTTGCCCTTTTGGTACACCTCTTTTCATGAGACATCTTCCAGACTGCAAGCACAAGTATAAGGCTCCTTTGTGGCTGAATCTGACAACACTTTCAGGTTGCACAAGGGGCTATCCTCACAGTTTCAGACGTTCAACTTTCATGTTCGAAAGAATGTATTATTTCAACCAACGTACACTAAATGGATGCTCCATTTTATGTGGATATTTCAGATTGTTCAGCCATTTGTTAGTACAAAGTACACAGTTTACCCTACACTGCATACTACTTGGATGATTTCCTATTTCTGGACCCAGCTTATTTATAGGGGTGTTATCACAACTTGGAAACATTCATCAAACTAACTCCCTCCATAGTGGTCCCTAAGAGTTCGCCTTAATGTCAGGTCTAAGCAGGCTCGGTGAGCTCAAAACCTTACTTGAGTTATGTTTAAAGTCAGCAAATTTACATTACATTAACTAAAGTTTTAGTAGGTCAGCTAAAATTCACAAAATGCATCGTTCACTTGAGATAAGCATTTTCCTAACAGCATTGTCTGCTACATGCCTGGTCCACCAGGACTTAAGTGAAACCATCCTGTGGCTACTCCCTCTCCTTGTAAAATAAACTTCGTTTTCTATATAAATGTGGTCAATAGTGTGTGCATGATAGGAGAAGGGTCTGGGAGAAAAAGGTGGTTGGCTAGCAGGTTTAACAAAACAACATTGATTTATTTCTAGTCATGGTTAATGTTGAGACATCGGGGAAAGCTCATGTTGACACAGACAGTGGTATTTTGGTTAATTTGGTCTGACAGCGTGTTTGTGGTTACTGCATATTGTAATGGAAGTAACCAATTTTCATATATCCTTTGCACAACAATGTCACATTTACAGCAAGGCATGTCGCACGAACTCTGCTTACACAATTATATGAAGTAACAATGTCTTTACAGAACGAGCTTCAAAATCTTGGTTCCTTCTTCTAATGAATGTGCTGCAGTTACAGCTAAGACGAGATAGAAATATATTGTAATTGTATTCATATCTATATTTTATATAGTGCTTACTCCCCCGCATGAGGCATCAAAGCACTTTTCGGTGAGTAGCACACTACTCCGGAACCCAAAAAGGGTTAGTGGTGGATTGGTATAGGGAAATATGAGTTAATTTGAGTGGTGGGCATGCGAGTCTGTTAGTTGGAATGAATAGGATAATGGAGGGATAGAAGAGGGAAGAGCCTAAAAAGTGTCTAGAAAGTGTTATTTGGTAGATCATAGTAGTAAGATGAGATTTGGGATGAGTAAAAGGAAAGATGGAGGAGATATACATGAGGGAAGAATTTAGAAACAGGTGTTTGGGAGATCATAGTAGCAAAATGAGGTTTGGGGTGATCCAAGGAGGGATAGAGGAGGGAAGAATTTAGAATGGGTTATTTTTGAGATCATAGTAGTAGAATGAGCTTTGGGATGAATCAGAGAATGGAGCTAGAGGATAGATTGATAGAGGTATAGGGTGAGACATAAAGTAGTGCACTGGAGAGAGTCAAAGCTTTGTTTTCTCTTCTACAGTAAGAGTAAAGTAATAAATATACAGACACATAAGTACATAGAGGGTATATATGTATAAGGAAGATGATATATCGAGATTTAAAGCTGTTTTTATAAACTCAGACTTTCAAGTGTTGCTGTACTTTAAGCTAATTTGTGTATTTATATAACTATTCTTTTAATATATCTTCCTCCATATTTCAATAGTGATGCACTTGTAGATAAAATAGTTATGAAAATATTTACATGATAAATTAAAAAGAGACCCATAGGCATCTAATCAAATAACATATAAAAACTATGCAGTGACCTATATACATGTTAAGCATAGAATGATATATATATATATATATATATATATATATATATATCTTTAACCATGAGTAATATATATACATTAGCTAAACAGACCTAAAAAAATAGCTATATATTTAAAAAAAGAGAATTATACATATTTGTACAAAGAAATACACATACCTAGATACATTTACATAATCAAATTATAAATATTTACATACACAGGGATATGCTGTACATTAGTATTGAGAATGGTGGTTATGTAGGAAAGAGCCAACTCTTGAGTAGTCTTCTGAAGATAACACAGTTATCCATGTATTTTATGTTTGGGGGTAATGAATTCCATAGTTTGACTGCTTGAACAGAGCAAAATGTATCACATGTTTTTTTCTTGTATGGTGGGATTTTGAGGTGAGGTGCTCTGGAACCAAGGTTCCTTTGTTGAATGTATTTGGTGATTTTATTCCTGAAAGAAAGTGGTCCTGTTCCATGTACTGCTTTATAGCTGCAGGGAAATGTGTGTTTTGACCACTGACTTTGTGTTGCTCCACTTTGCACCTGGATTAGCTGTCCAGTGTTCACCAGTTACAGACTACATGTTGTATTCAGTTTAGCCTCGGATTCATTCTGCCTAGTGACTTTATCGTAGCATTAGACACTGCCATGTTAAAGGCTGTCCATACTTTTCCACACCGTAAACTGTGCATTCTGTTTTGTTTTCGTGCTTTTTCTCACCAAGGGCTTTGGTTGATAAGGATGTACTCAGACAGCAGGGAACGGCCTTGTTTTGATTTGACATCTTGGGATTGTGGCCAAACCCAAACCTGTTATTTTCAAAGCATACCTAAACTAGCCAGCATGTTTGAATTGCGAAATGACGGGTGTTTCCAGCAAGCTCATTTTGTTTTTTTAAGATATAAAAAGACCCAGTGCGACAGTGAGAGAGTCAGTGGCCTCAATCAGGATTCTAGACGTCGGATGCCTGATATATTTCCTGTGAGGGTAGAGATCAATTTCTCTTTCGCAGTCGAACGGGGTCATCGTCTTGCTGGCATGGGAAAGATGAAGCACCTGACAGGCCATCCATTGATGCATTTTTAATTCATTATTTGCTTTGCATTATAATATAGATACATATATTTGCTGTGTATATTGCAGGGGAGAATCATTTTGGTATGTTTTCCTTTCATTGCTGTGACTATTTTTAAACGTGTGCTTTCAACATGCTAATCTCCTTTTAGGAACATCGCTTAGTGAAATAATAAAGGTCTTCTTTGGATTAGGAAGTGCATTCCAGAGATTTTTGTCAGTTCAGTCATTAGTGAAAAGCAAAACAATAGCGCACACAGGCACAGATGACAAATATATGTACATATGCTGACAACAAACGTACAACCGCCCACACATCGACCAGCAGACAGTCACCTGTACACAGAACGCAACCATATAAATAGAGCGCCTGACATGCAGTCACCCATTCCAACAAAGACACGTGTGATGTTAGCTGATTGTGGAACTTTTTATACTGTTCTAAGGCCATCTTAAAATACTAGAGTGGTTTGGAGAGTGGAAAGAAGGTAACAAGTGAGAGAGGATAAGGGAGATGTCCTCACAATACATTGGTAGTGGTATTGAAACTTGGGTGTATAGATGGTAAGGAGAAAGCAGAAGAGGATAACAGGGCTAAAGGGAAGGAAGAAGGGGGCAAACGATGTGAAGAATGTGGACCTGACAGAGAGTTAGGAGTGAAAGACTCTTAAAGAGGTGCAAGGGAAGCCAAAGGGACAGGTGCACAGCTCCACAAACCAGTAAACAGAGACTGACACACAAAGACAACAAACATGTCAGAACACAAAGTCCAAAACAATGCAGATAAAACCAAACAAACACAGAGAGAAAGAAACCAGGCCAAACTTATAGCACAAGGGAGATGTACACATATATGGACACAGGCTTCAAGCCCACTTTAGGCCATTTGCAGTCTAAATCACATTTGAGATAGAGGAAAGATTGTTGTCAATGCCTAACAATTCATTGCTTCTCTGTAAAGAAATTTCTTCTGCTGCATGATAAAATACTTCATTTTCTATGGCAATGCAATCATCACTCTCCTTTGAATGATCACTTCTTGTAACAATGCAGTGTTCTCTGTATGCCCATTCCAACCTTGGCCTCTTTTGTATATTCATACATATGGCTGTTCACCACTTAAATTTCCTTAATATTGACATTTGACACACTTTAGTTTGACCAATCATTCATTCTTAAACAAACAATACTTGAATTTCCATGTACAATCATAGTCAGCAAATGCAGTAGTTAACTGAAGCAAACACAAAGTACAATTCCTTGAATACACTGAGTATTTAAGTCTTAGGCTGGGGCTGCAAACATGATGCACAGTGTAGAGAGGCCTAGCTAGATAAATGTTAACATATATTTCTGGATTTTTGCTTTCAAACAAATAAAATAGTCATTGACATTTCACAAGTGTAAAGAAAATGGTACACATAAATTAATTTGGTATATTATTTTTAACTGCATTTTGTGTTATTTGCTGACAATTTCTTCTGTGTAATATATCACAGCAATGCCGTGATGGCATGAGTAAATGACAGTAGGTTGTATACCACAATTCAAGTTAAGTAATATCACCCTGCTATGCTAAAATACTGAATCCAGAATATCGACTGCCACCATATCATGACGGTAAATATTCATAGGTAAGTATAGATTTACTATTACTTTCAAGACATATACTGTCAATGTATGTAGATGCGGAGCTAAGAATTGGAAATCTATACTTACCTTCACAATATAGTGGTAGTTGATATTCTGGATATAATATTTTGTCAGGGTGATATACAAAACTCAATAATGTGATAGAACACTAAAAGTGTGCTACCATCAGTCCGATATATATTAATATAGATTACCCAGCTGCCTTAAAGTGAACGCTGTACAAATGGCCTTTGTTTCTTCCAGCAGTGATCTGTGAACACACTAAAAATTACAATTAGATCACTAGTACTGCACCACAACCAACAATATTTGAATGTTTAGTTCTTTAGCGTAGTGTTATTCAAATCTTCTCTTTATTCTTTTTTCTTAAGAACGCACATATTCATAGCAGCAACAGCCAACGCGCTTTGTCCTTAGCAAAGGACTTCTTCAGGGCAAACAATTCGACTCCACTTCTGTCCACCATACTCAGCAGATCGTTTCCCACATAGTATTAAATGCATCCAAAATAAATACCTTCTTGCATTCCAAGAAAGGGGGGAGTAACGGTCCTTCGATATTCATATTCATACATACATATGTGACAAAATATGTTCCACGTAAGAGTATCGAAGGGCCGTTACTCCCCTTTTTGTTGGAATGCAAGAAGTTATTTATTTTGGATGCATTTAATACTATATGGGATATGATCTGCTGAGTATAGTGGACCGAAGTGGAGTAGAATTGTTTGCCAATTGTGTGCAGAGCAGTCCTTGGATGCCAGTCTAAGGCAGGCAACTTATGAGGATGGGGTGTGAGACCATGTAAAATGCTGCAACGAAGTTCAGGAAAATGAGGGCTGATGCTCCTATGCCAAGGGATGATGTTGCTGGAGGTGACAGAAGGAATGGTGAAATCATTAAAGATGGTGAAGGTTTCCTTGCTGCAGTTAGTGCTGGTGTTGATGCAGTCTCCAAGAGCTGTGAGCTCGGTGTTCTGTATCTGCTGATGGTTGTCTTAGGGCTGGTTTGAAGAAGTCTTTATCTGAGGTGTCTCTATTGGTGTTCTAGTTGCTTGCAAAGGTATTTTGTAAGTCTCTGTGTCCAAGCTGGCCTATGGTCGTGTTTGTGCCATCCGTTTGCGCTTGAGGGGAGCCAGAGTTTTGGCACACGCGGTGATCCAGCCATTGAGGATCTTTATGGCTTTCAGCAAATTGCTGGTGTGCTCAGACAAGTGCTCAGAGACAGAGGAAGCCCACTCCTCTTATGTGGTGTTTTTCCAGCTTCAGCAGGGGGGTCCTGTGGTGGTGCTGGGTGAGTATGCTGAAACTGATTAGGACGTGGTCTTCCTGGGCAAAGGTGCAGGCTTGTCCATGGTGGTGTTGCTGATTGAGGAGAAAGTTGGGTCCAATTAGTGTCCGGCAGTGTGAGTGGGTTCAGTAACATGCTGGGTGAGGCCACGCTTTCCTAGATTTTCTAAAAGGGACGTAGAGTTTGGGTATGTGCAGTCTCCGAGGTGAAAGTTAAGGTCTCCGAGGAGTATGAAGGTGCTGACGCTGATAAATAGGATGAGTGGTGCAATGAAGTTCATGATGACCCTTATGAAAATAGTGCGACGTCCTGGTGGTCTGTATATCAAGGTTTCGCCCAGGGAGAAGTTGGCTGTGATGTGTGCCTTTAACATGAGGTGTTTCATGTAGTTGGTGAAGGTGTCCGTGTAGGTGGTGCAGCTGTTGGTAGTACTGAATATGATAGTAACTCGACCTCTGGGCTTGTGCTGACAGTCTTGCCTAACTATATTTTAGCCAGCAGAGATTGCTGAGGTGATGTCCGGGGCCAAGTTTGGGTTTAGGCATGTTCCCAGAGTGTGATTGTGTTGTAGATCCCATTTCTTTGGGGCATGTTTGGTGAGTCAGCTGGTGTTGAGGAGCATGCAAGTGTGGTGTGTTTGGTCTGGATGAGCAGGTGGCTGGTTTGTTTGAGCGAGTGGGGTGATGGGTGCTGTTGGTGCAAGAATGGCGGGTGTGGAATGTAGGATAATGCATGAGAACTTTCAGGAGACGCAGGTCAATGCTCCAACAGTGTTGTGTGGTGTGGCAGCAGGGTGGCGGGCAGCGACTGGGATTGAGAGCATAGAGAAGCGCAGCAGGGTAGCAGTGTGTAGTGGGAGTACAAGTGTTCCTGGCGCACACCAGGCATGGACAGGCTTGCCTTTGGTGTGCAACATCCCTACTACAGCCACAATTAAGTAGGTCCAGGGGAGAGTGCAAAGGAACCATGGGCAGAAAACCCTTAAGTCTTTTCCGATACAGAGGGATGATGGGAAATCTAGTGATATCACTTTGTGTGCAGGTGGATGATGGGAAAACCAGTGATGTCACTTGTTGTACAGATGCATGATTGGAAATTGCCACTTATTGTACAGATTGGTGATGGGCTGCGTACTTTGTTGCAAAAGCAACACAACACCCTCCCCATCAAATTTATGATCCACCATCTTATTTAGGGTCAGGTGGGCTCCCAGCCTTTGTCTCCATCAATGGAAAGCTTCTTCTAGTGGCCTAACGAAGCAAGGTATGCTTGCATCTATAAGAGATGCTGTGATGTCCCTGCCAGGAATAGAAGAAAGACAGAACAAAAACAAATAATGACTACCCCTTACACTCTGGAAATTTGTTTTTGAAAAACGAAAAAACTTTGTTAGGTTTGGTGGATGTCTATGAATACCACGGGCAGTCATTCACCAAACCTTTTTTTTTTTAACTTGACAGGGACCACCATGATGGCTGGGCCAGCGGTGACTGCTAAACTTGGCGGACGTCAGACTCTCGATCTGGCACTATGTTTCTTGATGCAGGCTTTGAGCAGTTCAATTCTTCATTTTGACAGGGCTTAAATGCTACTACTAAGGGAACAAAGGGGCATGAAGTTAAAGAGATATGCATAGGCATAGATCTGCGTAGCTGAGAAGGATTGGATTCATTACTTTACAGCATAAGTTGAATCAATTAATATTTGGAAAAAATGGCGTTTACTAGCATTCAATCATTGTTAATTTAATAGTGTGACTTTTTCCCCTTCTCAAGCTCTTTGTGATGAGATAGCCGATTTAGTTCATGAGAAGATTGAATTCATCTGCTCTTCTTTCCCGGTGGACTCAAGTCAGTATGTGCTTTTACGTGCTTATATGGATGTAACCCTGGAAAAATCAGTGTTGATTGTTTTTTAAATAGGCTTCGGTTATACTGCTAACTCCTTGCTGTCCTCTATTAAAGCCCCAGTCCCTTAACTGATCTATGTCCATCTTCCATTCTTCTGTAAGACTCCAATGTTATCATGTCAGAAATGAACTCGCTTTGCAATTTATCCTTATTTGACGGTCTTGTATCCGTAGACAGAAAATGTGCCCCCTTCTCTGTTTTTGTGCAAAACAACCTAAGGCATATCCAAAAGTAACTATATCATTTATCCCTTCCAATTAGGATTCTCATAAAGCATAAACACAAAAACATTTCTACATTCCTTGAAGTCAATGGATTTCCTAATATGGTACAATCCAGCATTGGACCACTCCATAGTACCGAGACCGCGTGGATCTATATTTTGACCAAACTTTGAGAGGCAGTGGACGAGGGTGACAGAAAGGACCTGGTTTATTAGACCTCTCACTGGCCTTCAGCACGGTTTCCCCATTGTGTTTTCGCTGGAGCGATTACAGAAATTAGAACTGGGGAAAATGCACTGTTATGGATAACATTTTACTTTCAGTATGGAGCTCAAGCTGTATCTCTTGTTCCCTACTATTAAATTGCTGAAACACTGACATCCTTAGAGGTCTTCATTGAATCTTACATCTGTGGTAAGATACAAACAGGAGTTACGCTAAGATTGTGTTTGTTGCACATTGAGAACCATAAAATGTATGTTTTATTTTAAGTGCTAATAAAAAATAAAGTATCTGAATCTTATATAATTTAATATTTGTATGGCTACTCTTGCTGGTGAATTGGCCATTCTGACTTTTTGTTCATGTTCTGTGCAGACAACACACAACTAGTGGGTCACTTAGGTGATGATCATTTTGTTTCCTTTCAAGAGACTTTTCATAACCATTTTGTCAAACTGGATCAGGGCGAATGCATTAAAGATTAACAAGAACTAAAACAAAGTACTTTAGGGAAGGATCTTTCTGGCTGGTTCGCTATCTGGTGACCACAGGACTTGTGAAAGCCTGTAGTCCCAGTACCGATCATCAGAAATGAAAGCTTTTTGCTTGATCAAAAGTCTCTGTTAGCTCAGGTGGACAAGGTACTATGCATCTGCGATTTCTACACAGGATTATTTTAAAAGTATGTTGCATTTCTCTTTACTGTTATAGTTATAATCTTTTCCTTTTGGGCACCCCCTGTTTGAATTGTACAGATATATTGGTTATTAAAATCACATTTATTCATGTAATTATTAACTGCACATAATAACTGAGTTTACTTTAAAATATTCATGTTATTTCCTATGAATCAAATGCTCTGTTCTCATGATTGTTTTAAATAATGAGCAAGGCTTCATGGAAGCTAATTATTTCACATTTATTCTTTCAAAACAAAGACACCTCCACAGAATGTAATAAGTAAAAGGGTGTCAAGGCATTTTCTGGTAATTGTTTATTCTAAAAGGTTAAACAATCACCACATGTGATATAAAATAATAACAGTGTGAAGAGGCTATACAAAATCATAACAACTTCCTTTGCTGAAAGGTTACCGGCAGGCACATTTGCCTTAGTTCGGGGGGCTTATCAGTCTGCCTGCTGATACAGACGAGAATAGCAAACACTGCAATGGTTGTATCGTTCAGAAAAGCTATGGAGGTGTGATCCATCTCTGAAACTCAAATTAGTTCTTTTCTCTGGTGCTAAAGTTAATTTAGTTAGCCAAAGGGATGAGGGTGGGGTCGGAGATACTGATGTAAAAAGAGCTTTATATTTTCACCAATATATTAGCGTAGTATCTGTAAATTGCTCTGCCACTGTTTTATTGATTTTTATATTAGCTGCTGTTCATATTGTATGTACTAGCAGCCTGCTACGTAGCAAGCATCAGAAGTTAGAATAACGCATTTTAGTGATGGTGTCCGCATTCCGGCACTGAAATGCATTCCTCACACTAAATACAGCTCTTGGGGTGGACGTGTGGCCTGAGGAGCAGTATTCCTGTATCAGTCAGAGCGATTCTAGAGGCTCTGTACGGCTGGCTGAGTGCACAACCACAATGTTATCATGAGCTGGGTCGTGAGCGGTTGTTGGGGTACTAAGTGTCAACAACTAAGTGTGGCGAAATTCATTGCCATCAATGAATAAACTGGCCTGGCCTCGCCTCTGTGGGACACGTGGATCCGACGTCGCAATGAGACGTAAAACAAGGTGCTGTTTGATTTTCAGGTATATCCTGATGTCTAATGACTGGTCCAGATGTTGTACTGTCCGCTCCACACCCCCTTCAAGGTGGCTCCATGCAACCCTGCGGTTTGTGTGGTTCTGATGCAGCCCGCAGGTGGTCGTGCCGCTCAAGGCCTGGCCAGTGGGAGCAGGCTAGATTCTCCGATAGAGTCAGGTGTGATCATTAACCCCTCTCCAGCTAGCAACCCCTGGCCTTTGGACGAGCACATATTTTAGAAGCGCCAGCTCAGGCCAGCCTGCCCTCAGCTACCATAAACTGAGTCTTCCAAATGGCGCCCCCCGAGATGCTGGCCAGTGCAAGGAAACAGATTGCGTCAGTCAGAGGGTCAACATCCGAGGCCAAGAGCAGGGCTCCTGGCATGCACCTCAGTGTGCAGTCAGCCCGGTACAAGTCAGTTAGCATCCTAGCAGACCCCCAGCACCGCCCCAATTCAAAGATGCTGTGTGCTGGTTCAGCCTGCCCTGGCAGTTACCTCTGGTTGGCACAGGTGAGTCCGGCCATAAGGCAGTGAACTGAACATTGTGTGGGCAGTGCCAGGGTGTGGGGTGCGGGCAGGGACCATTTAAAGACAGGACTAAAAAGGCCAAACTAAGTCTGTCACTATTTTAGTTGGTCTTTCAAATTTAGGACACTGCACATAAACTAACGGCGCACACACCTTAAAATGAAAGAAACATGCAGGCGACGTTAGGAGTGGAGAATGCAGTTTTCTACATTATGAAGCCTCATTAGTTAGTACAGATGTCTGAGAGAAACAGAACTGAATTCTGGACGTTGCAGTGGGGAAAGGTGGCTTGTGAATTTATAGTGCTACAAAGCCCCAAGCTTGTGGCTGTAAACAAAGTGCATTTGCAAGTTATTCCAAATTTGAATTACACACAGTATAAAATAGGCTGCCACAAGATGTGCAATGAAATTAGTGTTTAATATAAAACAATTAATTTCAAGATATAAATAACATGCAAAGCTAATTCCATAGAAAACAGCATTGAAGGAAATGTACTCTTTCACTTTATAACATCTCAATTATTTAACGCAATCACTGCAGATGTGTCAGGATTCAATCCTGATTGATGCAGTGGTTAATAAGCGACTTTTGCATTTACAGTGCTACAAGGTCCAATCCACCAACTAAAAGCACTGTAAATGTGCAAGTTAATATTTTAATGTAAGTGCAGTAGGTTAGTGAACTTCCATTTCAGGAGTTTTCCACCAGTTTCAAGATCTTTTTAGAGCTTTTTGTTTCTCAAAAGGGTGTCATTTCTAATATTTATCCCTTTCCATGGACTTCACTGCTTGGTTTACTCTTGAGAAAGTGTCACTCTAAGTGTCACACATTTGGCAGCTGATGGTCACTCATAAGAACACTGAAACCACACAAATGTCACACATAATCTGAAAACTTGGTAGCCATACACTTGATAGGATTTTTATTTGAAAAATAAATCTTTAAAACATATCCCTGGTTTCCTAGTGTTCTTGAGTGTGCCTTTCCACAATGAAAGGGAGTTTGAGTTCCATTGGTTATCCATGTGGCTTCTCATGGAATTTATAGTTACCTAAAACACATCTCACCCAGATAGTGCTTAGACGGTTGTGTGTAGGTTGAAGTCTGTATTTCTGTCTTGGGCTGGCACATTGACAAAGTCCTTAGTGCCGGGGGTCTAGAAGGCCTATTTCCAGGCCGTGTTCTGTAAAGATCCAGAAAACGTTATCACTACCTTCTACCTAATTTGAGTAACACAAGTTCTCAAACTGTTCTGCTTAGATTACAGAAGTGTTGCATTAGTACTTAAATGAACAGTGGACAGATTTGACATTTTCCAAAATTCCACTCCTTGGATGCTTTGGATCTTGATAAGATTTTTTTTTTTTTTTTATAAGACTCTTTGTTCAAAACTCACAGCAAAAGCCCCATTTAATTGCATGGCAATTTTAAGGGATATTAGTCTTAGTCGACCATCACTCTTCGGAAAGTCAGATTGCCAGTTATACCCTGCATTTAAAGAACTATGGAAGGAGGATGACCTTTTGCCTTTCTGTCTGATAAAGAATAGAACTGGTGTCCCTCAGTGTATTTCTCCAGGATGATCACTTGACGTTTTTGAATCTCCTTCAGTGTGGTTGTTTTACAGTCCTTTCTAATTTCGTAGATATGTTTGGTAATACCTGTCATCTTTAGCGCCAGTATGCCATGTACAGTAACCACAGCGGTTTATAGGAGGTTTTTATTCCTATACCACACACTGTGACAGGTGGTGAAGCCGGAATCCGTAGTTCTACATCTGATAAATGTAAACAGTAAATCACCAGCTGGATCACAAAATATTCTGGTTAGCCCTATTACACTGCTTTGGCAGTGATATCAGCGTGCTTGGTGCAAACAAGCTTCACTACCAAAAGAATGCACTTGCATATTTGAGACTGACTGCCTTTGAGGTACAGTGACACAACATCACCGGAGTACACCACTTTGCTATAACGAAGTAACAATACAAAAGAGCAAGACACAACAAAGTAATCTAACAAAAATGCACAGCACAACACACACAGAACAAGGTGATATAATACACCAACACACCCATGAAAACACAAACTGCTAACACACCAAACCAGCAAGAAAACACACCAATCTAAAACTTACCAGGGCAACAATCACAACAAAAATCAACACTTCACACCAAAGCACAATACTGAAGCTCAGCAACACAAAACATAACCCAATATTACACAGAAACGGCTGTGTTCTGTTTTTTTTTTTTAATTTTGTTTTGGGTTTGTGTTTTTGTTGTGTTACTGTGTACTGCAATTGAGATTCGTTGTGTGTTTTATAGTGTTATGGGAATGTGATTGTGTTGTATTATATTGACCATGTGGTGTCCTGAATTGGTTTATGCACAGCTGTGTTATTGTGGCGAAATATTGTGTTGTTGAGGTGTCTTATTGTATCCTACTATGTTACTGTTTTGCACTGTGGTTGCGTTGTCGTGCTGTTACGTATTGTCGTTCGGTTGTTTCATTGTGTGTCTTTTCATGTTATTGCTTTGTTGTGCAATTGTGTTGGTACCGTGTTTTGCTGTCCTTTTAAGACTTTAAGAAACGCTGGTTAAGTCTGAAGGCAAAAGCAGAATCAACCATTTTCGCCTGTCAGAGCAGGCAACATTGCACTGCTCTGTATCTGCTAAAGAGTGTATCCTGCACTAACATAAGTGACACTAGAATTGCTAAAGTTTTGCTTAGTCAATTCGCAAACTTCTGAGGCCCTGCCTGCGCCCATCTGGAGTTTGACGAGACGAAGGCTACAGGAAACACGCAGGGCACACTCTGCTCACAGTCATTTTAGTCAGATTAGTGCAAAGGGAAAGTCAATTTCTTTGATGAAATAACTAATCTTTCAACCCTTTGAAGGAATTAAAATAACATCTCCATTAAGCCTGAACGAGAAGCTTATCAAACATGCAAAAGCTCGGTTCATTTGAACTCGTTTTTAGAAAGTATCTCATTTACAGAGCAGACAGACAACGCCGGCGCGGCTCAGCATCATTATCTGAGGCGCCCAGGTATCCGGTCTGGAAAGCCTCACTTAGAAAGTAAAAAGCAATGTCACTGAACTGAAAATAAGACCGCTGGCGATAGCTCCAGTGTAGTGTAAACGCGATTCGTGTGGTCCACAACAGGGGATCTTTATCCAACAAACACGGCATCCAAAAATGAGTTGCCCAAAATTGTTCGCAATTATTATAAAGTACTGCGCATACAAAGCATCAAAATAACACTGTACTTAAACCTACTTCTGTCTATATTCACACACATATATACACGGCTCTTGGATAACTTTAGAGCAAGAATCCAGTAAGTGCCATCCTCGGCCTATAACACGTGTGAAAAATATCCAGAATGAAAAGGCAGGAAGCAGGTTCAGGTTTCCAAAGGATACAACAAAATGAAAAGACTGCCAGATCTTCAGATACAAAACGAATTCTTCAATGTAACCTCTGCCAATCCAGGTT
Organism: Pleurodeles waltl; assembly: GCF_031143425.1. Lineage (NCBI taxonomy): Eukaryota > Metazoa > Chordata > Amphibia > Caudata > Salamandridae > Pleurodeles > Pleurodeles waltl. The sequence continues at coordinate 1,047,309,160 of NC_090446.1, read as the reverse complement.
TTCTTTCTAATTTACAGGCAACGATTTGGCAGAATCGGGTGCAGTTTTGACCTCAACACCACATTTGCCCCTACATAGATTGGACTGCCAGAAAATCAAAATAGCCTAATCCAGTGCTCCCCAAACGTTTTAGAACCACAACCTAATTTTCAGAAAGGCAATCTTTGGCGACCCACCTAACTTTAAGGGCCATGAGGTGGTCACTTTTTAGTGTAAATCAAGCATGGTGTGGTAGCGCAGTGTCATTTACAGACAGCATATTTTCCACTGAAATGGCCACAGGTGTACAGTTTTACTGATAAAACTATATTGGTCACAAACGATAAAGTGTGAAACTGTGGTTTCAGTGAATATTTATCATCTGTGAAACACCAAGAGTCCTGGTTTGTTTTGATCCTAATAAAATCTTTGTCTCCATCAAACTTCAAAATTACAAAAACAGAATGTGAATCTTTTCTGCTTTCCTAACTGCTGAATGTGTACAGTGTATTTACTGGTATTTACAATTTGTCGTGTGTAATAAAATGACATTCCACAGCCTTTCCTGTCACATTGTTTCCTTTCAGATTGTCACATAATTCCCTTCACTTTATCTGACTGGAAAAAGATAGGAGTTTGTAAACTCCAATCTCCATGTTAAAAAAAATAAACAGAAGAAGCAATTCATCCGAATAGATAGCCTGAAATTTGACCTCAGTCTATGGAAGGGCTCCAAATGTGACAAGACAGAACCTAAAGGTATCTTTAGTTATTGCCTGGACTTTCCCGAATCATACATCATCAACTTAACACATCCAAACACCATACTCTAAATACATTATTACTCCCCTTTCGACCTAATGTCATTGTATGTGACAGTACAACTCTAGTTACATACAAAACAATGATAGACTCGTGAAATAAATAGACCTGCTGAGTTACACACAGGAAGGAGCTTATAAAGTTGCGTTTCATCGGAACTCTTCCTGTAAGGCTTATCAATAACAACACATTATCAAAAAGCAGTTCATTAGTGCACATTTTGCTTCGTGGGAAGAGAGAAGAGATGTACACAGTCACGTTTGAAATTCATGATGGTGTCCGACATAGTTTGGACCTAGTTCAGCCAATCCCAGGAAAACATGGTTCTGTAAAATACAGTGTAGTCGTTTTTTAAACGCCAAATATTCATGATACCAACCTGTATAAGGTCAAACATAATCCTTTCATTCATTTCTCTCCTTTAACTATGAATAAACCAAAAAAAAAGTAATCCAGGCACCTCACTTGTTAAATCATCACCTGAAAGCCCTTACACAAGAACAGTTACAATGGTCTCTTTTTGGATCACAGATTAAAACGCCCTCTTAGGGCGCCTTAGAAGGCATCATCCCTACTTCCCAAAGCAGAAGGCTAAATAAAGTCCAATATTATGACTTCTTTTAGTTACATTTCCTTAAACAATATGCTTAGTTAAGACATGCTGAAACTATGCAATATGAAATAAAAAACCTCGCAAGCAATTCCACTGGCTCACCCTCTGGAACCTAAGGAAACACAAAGGTTCAGCTCACTGGTGAAACAGCCTTTCCAAAAGGACAAGATTTGAATCAGCTCCACAGGCTGCTGTGGATTTGGTTAGGAAGTCTGAAGCGATTGCAGGGTGGACTACATTGCAACTGTCCCTCCTTCTATGTCTTAAGATCTCTCCCAGGAACCATGGAAGCAAAGTGTGGCAGTGGCTAGTGAGTAGTATGAGCATACTAAGGGGGCAGCTGGTAAATACATAGGAACAGCACCAGGGGACTGAGGTGCTTCAATATAGAGTTGGAAGTGGTTGGCTACTGGTATGTGGGGGACGGGATGAGGATGTAGGGAGGGGAGAGTCACGTGCACAGATGGCAAGGGTCAAGTATGAAGCCGGCAGGGGTTGGGTGAGGAGGTGGCAAAAGTCAGATGCTATTCTCAAAAGCTCAAGTTGGGTGTAGGGAGCGATGGGTGAGAGAAGGGGGAATTTGAGTGGGAGTGGGGATGTAAGAGGATACTGGTAAACAACAGAGGGAATAGTGGACCATGACGGGGTGGTAGGCGAGTGAGCGTGAGGGGGTAGTCCAAGTATGGATGCAAGGAGGGAGAGTGTGGAAAAAAGGCGTAAGAGAGAAAGGAGGGAGAATGCAGATGGGGACAATGAGCGAGTTGGGAGTGAATTAGAAAAATTATGTTTTTGAGAGGAAGTATCAATGTGTGTGAGAGAATTTGTGGGCAATGCAGCAATGCAATACATCGCAATAGCCGGGTGTTACTGAGAGGAGGGCAAGTAAAGAGGTATATGACTGTGGGTAAGGGGAGCGTGAGTGAGGAAAAGTGAATGCACGTTTCTTAGCATTAATGAGATGAAGACAGGGGCGTTCTTATATCCATGCTTACCTGTGTTATGGTCGGTCAGCTCTAGCATTGTCTTGAAGCCAACACCACATTGTGTATTTTGAGTCTGTAACCCTATAAATTACCACTGGCCCTGTGATATGTTTAGTAGCTTTGGGAAATCTGGCCATGGGGGAGGCTTCTCTGTGGCAATGAGTTCAATATTATCTGGGATGCCTATATTTCTAGCTTCTTTAGCTTTTTTGCCTCAGAACATCTCCAAGTCACAATGCATTGTTACTGAAAAATAATAAAACTTAGAAGTTTGAAAAACAAATTTACACAATATTTATGTTTGTAAACTGATAATGTCGGTGTCTGCATTAGTTGGTCTGCCCCATACCCATCAACAGTATACTCTGACTGCTCGCCTCACTGTCTCCTAAAATCAAGTTCAAATCTTGCTAATTCTGGAGGTTCATGGGCAAAAAAGGAAGTACTTGACAATTACGTGAGCCCCCAGTAGTACCTGGTTCCTGGGTTACAGAGATTGCCTGACTACCCTTGAGTTACGCAGGCCCCAGAGAGCTGCTTGAGAGGGGTGGCAAGCAGTGACGTATCTAGACTCTCGGACTCTGAAAGCAATTTATATAGAGCAATAAATCCAAGTAATTTCTTAATTTGTTATTAAGTGCATAGTAAAAAATGTGCATGCAGCTGAGTGGGAACGTATGTTTACGTAGCTGGGAGCAGCGTGGGCCAAGTATAATGGATTAGCATAAGGCAGAGAAAATGCCTCACCTTATGAAATGGCAAGATGCCGGCCTTGAGACCGCTTCTGTTACTGCTGTAAAAGGACAGCACTTTTAGACGATGACCCCTCAAGCATGTTCAATGCTATAAAGTTCGCCTTTGGGACCACATCCCTAATACTGCAACTAGCCAGGTGCCCTGACACTGAGAAAAGTCAGGACTTAGTATGCAAGCGGGGAGGCCAGACGAAGCGTGAAAATCAGGCCAAGTAAGAAGAGATCAGCACAGGAGAGGCAGGTCCAGAAGCAATTACTGAAGTCAGAAGAAAAGCAATTTCATGACGCGGCACAGTTACCACATGCATGCCCCCAATGGGCTGCGCTGCCACAACCACTGCCAAGCAATCCACCAGGCCAATCCCAGCCCGCCCCCAGTTACTTCCTTTGCATGTAACACAGGCCCCTACTGCGTTACTTTCCTTGTAGTGGGAAGACAGTCTCCAGTCCCCCCACTGGAGTAGAAGAAGGAGGGCAAGGTAGGACAGCGGCAGGATCAACAGTGACTCCTGCGCAGTGAGGCAAGCAGGGGTTTTTCGGAACTATTTAAGCTTACAGTTTATCAAGTGATTATTTCCCCACATTTAGGACTGCTGAAATTATGCAATTTTGTGGCTGTGGCATTTTCCGCATAATTATATCTGATGCATTTGCCACATAATCCATCGTCTTCTGCATGATGTGCAGATTGTAACCAAAAAAATGTTCCTAACTCAAACAGACAAAAGGTACTAAAAGCACAGCAACACATTTCTTGAGGTGGAAGGTCCCTCACAGAGGTTAACTTGTCACTGGAGTCTTATTTTTTATGGCCTTAACGCTCGGAAGAGGAGAAGGAGTGTGGTAAGGAATCTACAGGAAGATGATTATACCCACCAGAAATATTATTACACAAGGTATGTAATGTTTTCTTCTGATAAATCTCTCTTCCTGCAGTTGCTTAATGATATATTTGGGTGTGAAACTAGCACTAATGAGGTGAAACATTTGCCCAGACAATTTTAACATGTCTAAAAAAGACAAAATAATGAAATTTTCTTTAATAAAATGTGCTGCATTAAGGCACCCAATTTGCCTTTTGTTGCTGCATAATTTAGTCAACCCAGGCACATAATTTGGTACTCCCCTGCTGCACAACTCTAGTGGCCCTGTCTATATTGTCCATGTATTCAGCAGTTTCTTGTGGTGATCCAGAACCAATGTGATAACCCATTTTTTAATAATGAACTATAATCTTCCTGCATATTCCACACCTTATGATTTATCCTTCTATCTGGGGAAACGTTTTCACCAGCAATATCACTCAGTGCCAGCAGGTGGAGCCATGTTGCTTAGCCTCCCAATATGATGACAACAAGTATATTAGGAACCAACTGACAAGCAGGCTCCATCGAGGACGGCGGAAAGGAACAAAGAGATTATCAACAACAGCAACAAACACAGCACATAGTATGTTTGCATACACTTGAATCTTATTTTTTATGGTCATAACTCAGAGAAGAGAAGGAGGGTGGTAAGGAATCTACAGGAAGATGATTTACCCACCAGAAATGCTATTACAGAAGGTAAGTAATATTTTCTTCTGACAGATATCTCTTCCTGCAGATTCTCCACCTTTTGGAGGAGTCACAAAGAAAAACCCCCATGGGAGGTGGAAGAATTGTGGGACTGGTTAACCAAGGAACTCATTCAGCACAGCTTGGGTAGAGTACCGCTGCTCTAAGCTTGAGATGCAAGACAGTAGTGCTTGGCGGAAGTTGCAAGGATGACCATGTAGCTACCAGCAGACTTGGTCAAGGGCTATCAGATCCTAGTATAGATGACCTAAAGAGAAACAGTGCATTTATTTACTACCTTACCCTTCTTAACTCATTGAAGCCTGCAAACAGCTCATCATCCACACTGTCCTGCCATGTACAGTTGATATGGAAGGCCACATCTCTTGGGTCCAGCCTATACAATCTCTCCTCTTCCTTGACTGCATGTGAAGAAAGGAATAAGGATGGAAGGGTGATAGTCTGGCCCATATGAAATATAGAAACCACGTTTAAAAAAGGATGTGCAAGTGCGAAGGACCAACTTATCCAGGAAGAAAACTGCAAAATGTGGATACACTTTCTTCAAGGAACCAGACAACATGAATGTGGATGACATCAATAAAGTTAACGCAATATTCAAATCCCACCGAAAAACAATAAATAGAGTTGGAGAAAACAGCAAAAACAGACATTTGAAAAATCATGCCTCTAGTGGCGATCTAAACAGAGAAGGTTGATAAGGAAGACAGATGAAGGCAGACTGGACAGCCAGATAGCCTTTTAATATAGCCTTCAAAAACTCAAGCTGGCGTTGTTCAAGCTTCATGTGTGCAGTCTCAGTGTTTGGGGATTAGGGATGAAGCACTCCTGCTGTGAGAGAAGGTCTGCCCTGTGCAGGAGAGTTAAAGATAAAAGAATCCTGATTGCCAACAGATCGGCATACCAGACTCTCCATGCTGTGGTGATTAGGAATCCTGTAGGGAACCATTTAGACAAAAGATTATGGCACAGGGCTAAGAACACCTTTTATTTTGAGCTGTACTGAAAATATCCATTAATGGAACCCACAATCTGGAGAAGATCACTTCAGTCACTTTGTTGCCACAGGGCAGACAGAGACTACTAGGCCCCAAATACCGTGATTGGGGTATTTTGCTACTGGTGACCAGGGGCCCATCCCTCTATGGCTCTGCAAACAGAGTCAAGTACAATCCCTCCACATTTAATTCTCAAGGTAGGGATGGTGAGCCATCACAGGCTTCTCAGGGAGGTAGTGTGGGGGGGGCTCAAGCTCAGCACTCAACAATTAACTGCAATGTCCAGTCCAGGCCTTACCTTTTCAAAGAAAAAAATACTTTTAATCAAACATTTGCTCTAAATACAACAGAGTGCAATGCCGTATACATACATAAGTACCTCTGGGTGTGATTTGTGTTTGTGATGCTGCACTCTCCACAATTCCTCTCTTTTAATCCTTTCTTGGGTGGCCCACTATCTGTTGGGCATGTAACTCTCTTGAGAAGCACTACACAGCATGAATTTAAGCAAAGGTGCAATCTTTTCCTAAAACAGACAAATGCACACTTTGTGTTAAACTTACCCCCTACCGGTACTGGGATGGCACTTTCAAGTCCTCGATCATCCCTTGCAGACACGGGTGGCTCTTATGTGCTTCTACTGCAGAGACTGCAGTGAGCAGCAAGTACACCTGGCCGCAGGGGAAAGTTGGGTGTAGGCTGTCTGTATGCATGCCCACTTCAGCCTCAGTTCTTTGAGTCTGAGGTATCAGCACGATGAAGAATCAGCTGCAGCAGTCTCCAGTGGATGCAATGATGCAGCCCTTCCTGAGCAGAGGACACTACCAGTGAGGAATGAGCCAATGTTGGTCCAGGCAGGTGCTGTCCCATTAGGACATTGCCATATGTCCTAGGACACCTCCTAGGACATATGCTAACGTCCATTGGCCGTCCCCTATTACTGTGCAGAATGATAATGGCCAGCTATCATAATTCCACGGTGAGAGTCAAACACACTGGTCATAACTTAGAGAGGGGAACTAGATAGGGATGTCCTGTCCCCTATCTAGGACTATGTCAGTCTTGGTAGTTGCAACCCCGTTCAGAACTATGAACATCATGGCAACTGTAGCTCCCATTCTCGGCTTGTGATAATCATGTCAGTTGCAGTATCCACTGTGCCTATGATGATCCTGCAGTTGCCGCCCCAACTGGACCTTTGAAGATCACGCAGTTGTTACCTTTGACTGAGGGTACAATGAACAAGCAGTTTCAGCTCCAACTGGGCCTACAACAATCACACTTTTGCAGCCCCAATGTGGCGTACAGTGATCACAGCAGTTGCAGTTCTCGTCCAGAAACCGTAATGAGAGAGCAGAGGAGCCCACTTGTTACACAAGTCCTACCAAGCCTGCTATCTTGCTGTCAACTTTCTGTAGCTGTCTCACAGTCGCGGGGGCCATGCTGGACCTCTCTTTCAGGACAATCTCTCCTCCTGTACAGCAAAGCAGACTCCACCTTCTCTCAGCAAAAAGGCTTCTACATGGTTCAGGGCACAACCATCGCTTCTCCAGCAGGTTTCAGATGTTGTCACCTCACCTCAGGGAGAACAGCGGTCAAGGAGACACCAACCCTTATTGTATGAAGTCCTTTGAGCACTCCGGAGAGCACTTCCTTTTCCGGTCTTTAGGGACTTGGAATTGGAACAAAATGTGGTCGTTTGGGTACCACTTGTATATACAATTTTTAGACAAGGATGTGAATCCACCCTCTCAAGCTGTACAGCAAGTTTGAGGTGATTGTTCTTTCAAGTGTCCTGCGGACTCTGCTCTGTAGACACAAGCTTTGTATGGTGTGATGCTTCTCACAGCACTCACAACTGAGGCACAAGGTTTAGGCACCTGGCAGCCATCAGCCAACCTGATGGAGTAATCAAAGACAGACAAAAGGGCAGGCCTCATCAAGAAAATCTAGTTATGAATATTATGTTTGTTTTTTTGTTGTTGATTTTTTTTTTAGATATCCTCCTTCATAAATGTTATATGTTGGGTATTCATATATAATTGTTGATATGCATTTATTTATGACATTATTCATTGCAACCTGATAATCAGGTCTGCTTGAATATATATTTACGTTTTTTGTGTGACTGTTTCATTAATGAACAAAATGTCATGGGCACATTAATGGGTAGGAAACTTTGGAAGCTTTATTAGCTTTGGTTCTTGTTTATTATTAAGGCACGTTTCTATAGGATGTGCAAACTAAAGACATTTTTCTGATAAGTGTTCATTATGAAAAGTTCAGCAAAGATAAGATATGTTATCAAAGCTAAGACCAGAATATGAAAGAGAGAGAGAGAGGAACTGTGTACCAGAGACTTGAGACAGAAGCCACAGAGAACTATATCACCTCCCATTGCTGAAGGCTACTGAGAGGTTTTCAGCCTTCCCTTGGTGAGCCTTATTGGTCTCCTAAACATTGGTCCTTTGTTCAGATGAGGTATGCAGGTGTGAACCATCTCTGAAACTCAAATTAATTCCTTTTCTTTGGTGCTGAAGTTAGTTTAGATAGCTAAAGGCAGGATGGTCGGATTGTAAATATTGAAATAAGGAAAGCTTTCTGATTTTACTCAAATGTTGCAATACTATTTGCTATTCACATTACTGGTGAATTTTGTTGCTACTATATTGTTTATAGTCATAATACTTACTACTCGTGCTATGCGCACTAGGATAGGGTTTTAATTTTGAAATAAATCTTTAACCCCTTCTGTGCCGGAGACGTAATGGTTACGTCCACCAGCACAGTGCTCCTGTGCCGACGATGAAACCATTACGTCCTCGGCCTGGAGCTCAAAGGGAGCTTCCCTCCCACCCCCCCAAAGGCAGGGATGGAAGGGGAAGCCCTTCCCCTTCCACCCTGACCTCCCTCCCCCCTAGTGACGTCTGATGACGTCTACGTGCTGACCTCATCAGACGCCACTTCCACATCGCGTCGTAAGAGAAATGCAAAGCATTTCTCTTCCGATCATGTGATGTGGGCCTGAGAGGCTTCAAAGGGAAGCGAAGGAATTTCCTTCCCTTTGAAGTCTCTCAAGACATTTCAGAAGCCGGATCGTGAAGCGATTCGGCTTCTGAAATGCCCACTAGACACTAGATTTTTTGTGTAAAGGAAATTGGCATCAGGGGAGCGACCCCTTGGGCAAGTTGGGCAAGTGTCACTCCCCAGGCGGGCAATTTTTTTCAATTGTTAGTAGGCCGATCTGCCCCCAGGGGGGGGCAGAAACCTCTAGGTGCCAGGGATCATTTTGTTTTGTTTTGTTTTTGAAGAGGTGGGGAGCGACCCCTTAGGCAAGGGTCGCTTCCCTGGGGGGCAAATTTATTTTAGGCCATTTCTGCTCCCCTTGGCAGATCGGCATATTTCTATTAGGCCGATCTGCCCGGGGGGGGAGGGGCAGAGGGGCAGAAACCACTTAGGCACCAGGGATTGACGTGTGTGTATGTGTGTGTTTTCTTTAGGGGCAGCCCCTTGGGTAAGGGTCGCTCTCCATGGGGGCACATTACTGTTGGCCATATCTACTCCCCTTGGGGGCAGATTGGCCTATTTTTGGAAGGCCCATCTACCCCCAATGGGGGGCAGAGAGCCCACCAGAGACCAGGGAAGTTTTTTTTCTCCAAAATAAGTGGGTGGGGTTATGGCCATACCCCTATCCCAAATAAATGGAGGCAAAGTTGTTCTGCCCACCAGTGGGCAGATGGGGCGATTACCCTTGATCCACACCACGGGGGGCAGAAAGTCTACTAGATGCCAGAGAATTAAAAAAAAAAAAATAGTGGGGTGGTGGCTACCAACCAGTATGGGCCTGGTTATGCCCCCTACCCCAACTGAAGGGGGTAACAGTCTTTCAGCTCTCCCACACACACTAAAACATCTTATCCCACAACAAGCAAGAAGACATTTGATTATTTTGGTTTTACATTTGGGCCATGAGAGCTTGGCCAACTCTCAAAATCCTCCCACTTGGAATGGTGAGGTCTGCACTTTATGGACTTTGGGACGCCTGCCATGTAGAAAACTCCACAAGACCTAGACATCTGAAAACTAAACATCGGGGTGATTCCAGGGTGGTGTGTTTCACATGCACCCCGCACAATTATCTTACAAACAAGGCCCTGCCAACCTACAACTTTGCTGGAAATCAGACATTTTCCCCACATTTTTGTGATGGAACCTTCCAGAATCTGCAGGAGTGCACAAAATTCCTACCACCCAGCATTGTCTCATCTATACCGATAACAATTCTGCTGCACTTGTCAGTCTAAAAATGTTTTTTTTCAAACTGCCCTTTTGGACCCGCTTTGGTTCCCCCTCAATTTCGACCATGTTCTTCCCTGTCACAAGCACTTGGCCCACCTACCCAAGTGAGGTATCATTTTTACCGGGAGACTGAGGTGAACGTTGGGTGGTAGAAAATTCATCCCGGTGCAGTGATCCCACACAGAAATGTGGGAAAAAAAATAGATGTTTAGGCTAAATTTGAGGTTTTCTGAGGATTGTGGGTAAGAAAACATTGGGGGATCCACGCAAATCACACGTCCCTGAACTCCCTCAGGTGTCTAGTTTTCAGAAATGTCTGGGTTTGGTAGGTTTCCCTAGATGGCTGCTGAGCCCAGGACCAAAAAACGCAGGTGCACAGCCCCCCCGCAAAAACAGGTTGTTTTGTATTTGATATTTGATAATTTTGATGTGTCCAGATAGTGTTTTAGGGCATTTCTTTTCGCGGGCAGTAGGCCTACCCACAAAAGTGAGGTACCATTTTTATTGGGAGACTTGGGGGAACACTGGGTGGAAGGAAATTTGAGGCTCCTCTCTGATTCCAGAACTTTCTGTCACCTAAATGAGAGGAAAAAGTGTTTTTCTGGCCAAATTTTTATGTTTGCAAAGGATTCTGGGTAACAGAACCTGGTCAGAGCCCCACAAGTCACCCCATCTTGGATTCCCCTAGATGTCTAGTTTTTAAAACTGCGCAGGTTTGATAGGTTTCTCTAGGTGCCGGCTGAGCTACAGGCCAAAATCCACAGCTAGGCACTTTGCAAAAAACGTCAGATTTCAATGTAAAAATGTGATGTGTCCATTTTGTGTTTCCTGTCCCGAGCATTAGGCCTACCCACTCAAGTGAGGTACCATTTTTATCGGGAGACTTGGAGGAATACAGAATAGTAAAACAGGTGTTATTGACCCTTGTCTTTCTCTGCATTTGTTCCTTCCAAATGTAAGACAGTGTGTAAAAAAGACGTCTATTTGACAAATGCCCTATAATTCACATGCTAGTATGGGCACCCCGGAATTTAGAGATGTGCAAATAACCACTGCTTCTCAACACCTTATCTTGTGGCCATTTTAGAAATACAAAGGTTTTCTTGATACCTATTTTTCACTTTTTATATTTCAGCAAATTAACTGCTGTATACCCAGTATAGAATGTAAACCCATTGCAAGGTGCAGCTCATTTATTGGCTCTGGGTACCTAGGGTTCTTGATGAACCTATATATATATCCCCGCAACTAGAAGAGTCCAGCAGACATAACGGTATATTGCTTTCAAAAATCTGATATCCCAGGAAAAAGTTACAGAGTAAAACGTGGAGAAAGGCTGTTTTTTTCACCTCAATTTCAATATTCTTTTATTTCAGCTGTTATTTTCTGTAGGAAACACTTGTAGGATCTACATAAATGACCCTTGCTGAATTTAGAATTTTGTCTACTTTTCAGAAATGTTTAGCTTTCCGGGATCCAGCACTGGTTTCTTACTCATTTCTGTCACTAACTGGAAGGAGGCTGAAAGCACAAACAATAGTAAAAATGGGGTATGTCCCAGTAAAATGTCAAAATTGTGTTTTTTATTCAAGTCTGCCTGTTCCTGAAAGCTGGGAGGATGGTGATTTTACCACCACAAAACTTTTGTTGATGCCATTTTCAGGGAAAAAACCACAAGCATTCTTCTGCAGCCCTTTTTTCCCCATTTAAAAAAATAAAATGTCGCTGTATTTTGGCTAATTCCTTGGTCTCCTTCAGGGAAACCCACAAAGTCTGGGTACCTCTAGAATCCCTAGGATGTTGAAAAAAAAGGACGCAAATTTGGCACAGGTAGCTTATGTGGAGAAAATGTTATGAGGGCCGAAGCGCGAACTACCCTAAATAGCCAAAAAAAGGCTCGGCACAGGAGGGGGAAAGGCCTGGCAGCGAAGGGGTTAAAATGTATCCTTGTTTTCCTATTGTTCGGGTGTATCTTTCTACAGTGAAAAAGGGTTTGAATTCCACTAATTATCCCTGTGATAATTCATAGGATTTATCATTATTTGAAATGATCTCACTCAAATATTGTCCAGGGAGCTGTGGGGTAGTTGTAGTCCATTTGGCTTTCTAAATCGAGTTGGCAAAGTGAGAAGCTCCTTGTTGCCAGGGGGTTTAGAAAGTTTAGTTCCCTGCCATGTTCTGGAGGTAAGAAAATGTATCACTACTAGGGTTGTAAAAGTGAGGGGTGCAGTCCCACTCCTGAGCCATACCATCTAACATATAGCAGTGTTCACGAACACTAGTCGTTAGTCATGCTCACTCACACAGTTCATGACCACACATGTTACATGCACAACACACTTGCCCATATTCAACATACACAAAACATTCCAGATCAAAGGGTTGGGCACACACAGAGTAGCAAACCTTTTCACTTGTGGAATGTTGGCCTCACTCCCAGTGACACAGATAAAAAGTGTGGTCACACAACTGATCGTTTCTAAAAACATGGTATAAAGCCACTACTTCTTTATGCGCTATATACTGCACAGGGACAGCAATCAACTGCTCACAATGAGGACTGAGGGAACTTCCACAGGACAGGTGCAGGACCTCACATAGTCTGAGACATGCCATAGGCTTCTGCGCAAATGCTAGCTTAGCAGAATGACAGGGCCAGTTGGGAACTAAGGGCAGTGGAAACACTTGTATACCATGCAGGGGACATTCCCACATCAAAAGACAGAGGTGGGTGACAGAATCTGAATATTGCACTCAGAGATGGAAGAGAGAAAAGACTGCAGAACAACATCTTTGTGAAGGTGCAGCTCTGATGCAGTCCAAAGGTCACACACCGTCATCTCACCCAAATGAGCCCCCCAGCCAAGCAAGGAGTCATTCATGACCTTTGGAGGGCTGATAGGAAGACCCACATACAGATTGGAGAGGATCATCCACCAGTGCAACTCCAAGGAAAAGACCAAGAGATCTGTAACTGTGCTGTGAGAACCCCCCTGATGATGGACCCTCAGTGACCTCAGGCACTGCTGAAGGGCCCATATCTGCCATCTGGTGTGTTGCACCAACAGGAGTAACAAGCCATGAAGCTAAGCTAATGCAAGACCTGCAGAACCACAGTTGGCAAACGAGTCAGAAACCCTGGAACCACTTACAAATATCCATGATCCTCTGAGGAGGAGAAAAGGCTTTTATGCAGGTAACACCCAACACACCCTACCTATAAAGGTTAGTCTCTGCACTGGGGAGTCAGTGATGAAGCCCACGTTAGAGAGGAGAATGATCATCTGCAGCAGGTGATCCCTGACCAGCACCAGGGACTCGACTTTTATTAACTAGGCATCCAAATATGGAAATCCATGGATTCCTAACTGTCACAATGAGGCCACCACAACTGTTAGCACTTTTGTAAAGATATGCCGTGTGGTCATCAGTCAACAGCAGGCCTGCAAACTGATAGTGTTGGGGTCTCACTGAGAACTTCAGGTAATGTCTGTGGTAAGGAAGAATTGGAAGATGGAAATAGGTGTCCCAGAGATCCAGGAACACCACACAATCTCCCTCATTCAGAACCAGTGAGACTTGACTTAGAGACAGCATCTTGAATTTGTGTGGTCAACTGAACACGTTGAGAAGGCAGGGAATCATGATAGGTTTAAGGACCCTGTCCTTCATGAGGACCAAGAAATAAAGGGAGTAGGATCCTGTAACTCTTTCATCCACAGGCATTATATCTATGGCCCATTTGCTCAGCAAGGCAATAATTTATATCCCTGTCTTCAGGGCATGTGCTGGAGAGCACATCCTTGTGGAAGTAGGGTGGTCTGGAGAAAGAGATGCATCCATAAATGTGGCTTGGGCATGGCCCAGAGTGCAACTTGGAAATCTCCAGAGAAGTCAGTAGAACACATCCAATCATGCTTGGTGTGTGTTAGACAACAAGTATGGGTGAATGGAGGGCAGTCCAGAGGCAAGAGTCAGAAAAGACAGGGCTTAGCTGTTGTGGACTAGCTGGATGACCCAGTGGTGAGTCATAATCACCTCCAAACTGATGGAGAAATGGGAGATCCTACCCCTACTAGATGGTGATTTTGTAACAGAGTTGGGGAGAGTCAGAGAGGTTTTGAAGCTGCAGAGCGGACAAAGAATGGTAGCTTCTTTATCTGCCGTTGCTGCTAATGAGGGCCTGAAGAACCACTCTTACTCCAAAATGAGTGGTACAGATGCGATGGTGTCTGGACAGGTTAGCAGATTCTCTCTAAAGGACTGGACTGTCCTGGAGTAATCAATAAAAACCTTATTGTATCCCTGGAAGGTGGCATTACCAGTCTGGAGGTACTTGCTATCAAAAGAACAGGCGTTTTGGCCCCCAAACTCAAGTTTCTTCAACTCTCCTTCGGGGACACAGTGGGAAAGACGTTCAGGTTTTGCTTTTTATGTGATGGGTGAAAGGTCAAAAAAGCATGGGTCATCTGGATTAGACATGTCATTTGACTATCTGGCTGTGGGCTGTTGGGTCTGCAGGGCTGGTAGGTTTCACCCATGTAGCCATGACATGATCCAAAAGGGCCTTCATAAACATGAGCAAGGGCTCCACCACTGAAGAGTACAGTTGCAAGATATCTGCCAAAATGTTACACTTCACCTCTGCAGATGGCAATATCAATTCCAATGCGTTAGCTACTTTAATTACTACAGTCATGAATATGTCATCTTCCTCTGAAGCTGGGCCACAATGGTAAGGGGTGTCCTTTTCAGGTGAAGTAACCAGGCCATTCCCATTTTGAAAATTGGTCCTTTGCAAGCTTCAACTTCTTAGGTGTTATGGCTAGTGCCAATGGAGGGGCAGCGTTGGAGATTTCAGAGTCGCCGTGCCCTTAGGGTTGGCCAAGAGTGCACCTGAGCCAGTAAATAATTAAGAAGGACTAGGCATACTTGGGGTTTGTCAATGGGCCCAAAAAGTTAATAATCAGCTTTGGTACCATTGGTGTCTTATTCAACCAGGAGGAAGAGTTTGGCATCGGGGAGCAGCATTCACATTCCAAACAATTCCTTGACCGAGGCCTTTTTCTCTAGGAAGAATACACTTCTATGCATTGTTTTTGTGTCTTTTAGAAGGCATATAGTAACTTGACTGTGGGCAAAGGAGAGCACTTGCAGGCTTTAGCCAGAAACAACTGTATTACAAATTCTTTTGGTGGTTATGCCATGATGTTCGCACATCTACTTTATATGTGACCATTGGGGTATGAACAGCCCAATAAAGAAATTGGGAAAGTCCAATATATGGTGCTTGCCTGGTACCACAAGAATCCGTCCTGTAAGAAAGCCCCAGCATGGTGAATACTACGCAGAAAGGGTTCCGGAGCACTCGGACAAGTCCTACTGTGATCAAAAATACATGTAACGTCATCATTCAAGTAAAAAAACTGTTTAGAGAATGTTCTTGACTCTTTATTCCTTCTTCAATCTTTACAAATTAGTGCAATGAATCCTTTAAAGGCAGCCAGCACTTGTTTAATCATCAAGACTTTTTTAAGGCTATTTGTTCATGGTATGATGCACAACAACCAATGGAGAGTCTCTAAGTGATGTCTGGAAGGCTATAAAATCGACAAGCATAGGTGGTATAATTATAGTCCGTCTAGCAGAGATACGATGATGAGCCACATGAATGTGAGGAGCCCCGACAGTCACAGGCAGCTCCAGGCCCAAGAATTGAGTATAGAAACTCAGTTAAATCAAAAATAGAGAGAGCATTTTTGTGCAATACCTTACTACCATGGCAGGGCTTATCATGAGTACCGGGTACTTTGTTGTTATACTGGCACTCTTTAACAGTTTTTGATTGGATGTCATCTGCAAGTCCAATGGAGGTGTGAAGACACCCAACATCGAGGGTGGCGAGGATGTGGAAGTTATCCTTAATGTATGATGGCAGGTTTTTCACCAGTGCTTGCAGCTGGAGATCAATATATGCGTCTTATGCGGGAGCAGACTGAATCAATCCTAGGTATAAAGGGCATAAAAGTGGGGGGAAGCTTTTTTTGTGAACTTTAGGTAGGAGATAAAATAAAGCCCTGGCAGGGTGTTCAACAAATGGTGCTTTTTTTCTTCTATTGGAAGTAGGCCCTGAATTTATCATTCTTCCAGTTTTGCTTCCAGTGATTTCAATCTCTTTGGTAGGGTTGTTTGAAGGTTTTGATAACAATAAAAACTGGAATAGACAAGCGCAAAATGTTTGACAATCACATAAGATTCCATTTGTCTTCAGTGGCTAAGCATATCAAAGAAGTTAAATCATGCAGTTTGACTTCAGATTTGTTTTAGTGAAGTTGTAGCTTTTAACTGTCTCCCTCAGAAAAGAGATTTTGACTCTTTAAATAAGCGGGTATCATTTATATGTGGAATACAGTCAATTGGACCTGTCTTTGTACCAATCAAACTACTCAGGCTCTTCCACAATAGATCATGAATATTCAGATTATCATTCTCAAAGGCACATCTATTAACACGTCTTCTTTGGCGTTACTATGCAACTGCCACGTGGATACCTAGGAATTAGCTACTTAACAATCAAAATAAAAAAATTAACTCTGTCTGGGAAGGCTAGGACCCCCCATTTGTGAAGGCAGATTTTGACGTTGTTCAAGAATAGGGGAGGACGGACGCCATTTGCTACTTAGATACTTTCGCATGGTTAAAAGCTAAGAATCGTGTATTTGGATAGGAAAGTATTAGTGTTCTCTTGGACTTTTCAGTGGTAGGAGGACACATGGTGAAGTCTTTGACTAGAAAAGAGACACAGATCAGCTTCATTGTAAGCCAGAGGAGACTAGCCTTACGGTTCTGAAATCATCAATAACATGATGGAAGGCCCTTACTTCAAAATAAAAAACAGGGTTGGGGAACATAATAAGCGATGCCACTTAAAGCTCTGGTGAGAATAAAGCAGCCAAACAAATCGTTAATCACCTTTCTTAGCTGTATAATAGTTGTAAAAATGTATTTGTAAATGCGCAAACATACAGGAAAGGATCGAGGTGCACATAGGACCGTAGCATTCGGAAGAACACAAAGCGAACATCAGGCACACGTGGCAGTGCATTTATTGAGACCCTTCATGCGAATGCACATACTAAGATTATTGTGCACCAGACAGTGCACGCACATCCACCTCATTTGCTCTGACTGATTTTCACAGAATAGTCTAAGCTTTTACACTATGAAAATGTCATTACAAATCACTGTTCCTTAGGGATCACTATCAGCAATATACATTACACTGGAGTCAGGAGACTGACTGCATTAGAGAAAGACCTCAACAGCGTTGCAATGAAAACACACAAGAACACCTAGCAATTTCGTTCCATCATACACTAGGTATTCATTCCAAACAATCAAAACATCAGCTTAGACTGATGTGCAAAGGTACACCATCCCGTGCAAAGGGTGACTTTAAAGGAGCTGTACAAGCCATGATTGTTTTACAAAGAGAGAACAGCAATGGCCTCCACACCAATCAACCTCACTATCTCTGGTGATAAAAGGGTCCTAAGAAGAAAGGCTCTACTGTGCGTTGAGGTCTCATGCTTCAGAAAGCAAATCGCCATCTACTTTCAACAAGAGTGCCCCACTTAATCAAATTGAGTTTGCTCCCTCCTTTATCCAATTACTGAGTTTCAAAAACACGTAAGTAAATAAACACTCTCCACCTGGCCTCATGTCCTCTTTGGGAAGTCATGGTTCTCCCTTGTTCAAGGACTCTGATTACATATTTACACTCATGTACACTGTTTAAGAAACACTGAGGTGCTCTCACTGCCCTCAGCCACATCCTCAGTTAATCAGAGGCCCCCCTCCCTTAACCATATAAGGCGCCACTGTTCTTTATCCTCCAAACTATAATCGATGCTGAGCTCAGTCTACTGCTTTACAAGTAGTAGTGGGCGGAGCTTCTTTCTGTTGTACGTTTATTTCTTCAAGGTTTTGTGATAGGTGCTCTTAAAGTGGAAAATGTTCTGCAGCCACCCTATGTGGGCCACTGCGAGCTGCACAAACACCGAATAAATTAAAGAAGTGAACGGTATGGAGTATTAACCTTTCATTGTTATACGCCCAATGGCAAGTTCTACATCCTCTTTGACTAGGGGAAGCACTGGACTGTGGGAGTCCCCCAGGCCCTGTTAAGTAGTAGGTGCTAGAATTACAACCCAGGTTTAGTCTTTCTAATCATAGCGTTTCCATTCACTGACCTTGTGTACAAACTGTTCCACTCTCGTCTGCAGTCCCCAGACCTCGAATTTCACAGTCACAAGCTTGTAGGAGCACATGATTGGCTGGTGATAGTCCCGCCAGCCTTCCTTCAGCAATCCCCGGCCCGTCTTCTCAGACTTGAAATTTTTGGGATCCTGTAAAAACGAGAAGTGCATGTAAAAATTGTATAAAGAACAAAGTCATTAATCACTTCTCAGAAATCAAATGGAATTGAACCCTGGAGGATTGTGACCATCTGCCTGAACGTGAGCTGACATTCCTCTCTGCCTGCTGATACATTCACTCATCATGGGAATACACAGTAAGAGGTGCTTTCAAATGTAATGGAGTTGAACAGCTGGATTGCTTACGTCTGGCGGGCGCACGCACACACACACACATGCACGCGCCTATACTTCGCTGTTGGGATCTGCCAGTGATTTCAAATACATGTCAATATACTATAATTAGTCTAAGTCAACGTGGATCAATATGAAAGTAAAAAAAAAAAAAAAAGCATTTGCAGTGCCAAAAGGTCTAGCTTATAAATTGACAAGTTTCTTCTTCAGTCACTGATGGGTTTAGGCACTCATTACACACACACACACTCAACAACATAAAAAAGATAAATGAAAAGTAGAAAAAGAAAATATGCTGCCTAAACATGCTGGGCATATTCTTGCAATAACAAAATTAAACATGGCAGCAGGTGGCCATTCTGCAATGGTACTGTGCATAAAATATTACTGTTTTAGAGTGCATCCCACATTTAGAACCATGTTGGCAATCTTGGAATGGTAAAACAATGATACACTATGAACAATACCACTCCAAGATGGTCACCTGTTTTAGAGGCATTGTGGTGTGGCACACTGCGGAGGAAATAAGAGTCAAACAAATTACTTATTAACACTACCTGGGCAGGTGTACTACGCCCTCAAGTTCACAAAAAAAAACAAATAAGGAACTAAATGAATGGGACCAAAGAAAAAGAGTAAATGGCTAAAGTGGGCTGACCCACTGCCACATTCTGTATGCTGTCATGCATGGAAGAAAAGTGGAAATGACACTCACAGAGACCAATAGTAGAAAACAACTGTCCAAAAAACCCTCTACGTATTTATAGCTGTAAATATTAATAGATACGTATTCAAGTACGTATTTTATAGTGAATATATTTCTAATATTAGATAATGGCAGAAAACTAACCCTGTCAGGCATTCTTAAGACATTCTAGCAATAAATATCACAGTGAAAAAGGGCATGTCAAAGGTGGTACATAACACAAAAACCCTTGTCTACAAAGATAATCTGTGAGATTTCATGTAACAAAATTCCTGTCTGTAGGCTTTAACATTGTGCAAAATCAATCCACCCATAAATGTCTATTGGCTTTAATACATGTTTCATATTAACGAAATCAGGCATACTACCTTTGTCATAATTTTTCATAACAAACAGCTCAGACCCATGGCATCTAAAATAACTTATCCTGAGGAACAAAATCCGGCCTATGACATTTATCATTGGTATATTTTCATAACTGAGACGTACTGTATTAAGCACAAGCTTTCCCACAAGGCACCATCAAATATGCCATAATTAAAGTACCAGTCTGTACAAAATTACAGTTGTCAAACAATATTAACTATCCAAAGAGGGTCTAATAAAGATTACAATTGTGCATATCATCCAAAGCCACGGTTTGTTCAAGTGGGTCTCCAACACCAATATTTATGTCTAATATGGTAATCCACAGGATATTTCCTACAACATAATACCTGGCTACAGCCTTTAACACATGCTTTTTATAGCAATTAAGTCAAACTTACTTGCTTTGCCCTAACTTTTCATAATAAACAGATCAAATATATGGAATCCGACAAAACGTTTACCAATAAACCAACAAGCACCATAGTCTTTGCCACTCATTTAACACTTTAACCAACTACTCCTACTGAAGTGTGCATACGCTGGCAGCTATCACACAGTTATAAAATTACAAAAATATACAAAATTACAGTTGGCAAACCACATACACCCCTTTTCATAAAGGTCTAACAAGTATCATTACAGTAAAAATCCACTCCCGGGGGGTTTTCAGAGCGAGTGACCAGCACCCAAACTCATGTCTACTATGTTAATCTGTGAGAAATGTCTACAGTCGGTAAAAGTGTGGCAACAATCCCCTTACAAAAGGCTATGGGCTTTAATAAATGTTTGTCCCAATAAATCAGCCATACTTATTGCCTTGGTTATAACTTTTCATGATAAACAGATTAGATCTATGGCATCGACATAACGTTCCGGGGAATTAGTCAGGCCTACAGTCTTTATCACTGACTTTTCAAGCTAACCAACCCTGACTGTTGCAGTCAGAATATGCTTTTCCACAATTCAATTGTCAGGTATACAGTCATATATTTATAAATGTAAACAAATGTATACAAAATTATAAATGGCAAACTAAAATACGATCTCTCCTACGAGGATTATCACAGTGCAAATCTATCCTCATTTTGTCAGAGGCTGTAATCAATATCAAAACCCTTGCCAACGATGGTAATCTGAGATTTCATATAACAAAATACCTCTATGCAAGCTTTAATAGAGAGTAATAGCCATCCACCCTCAAACGCATGTGGACTTGAACATATTATTTTCACAAAAGATATGTCAGGTTTACTGCCTTTATTATAACCTTTCATGATAAACAGTTCAGGCCAACAGCCTTGATTACTGGCTTGCCACCATAATTAATCGAGTGCTAATGTGTTTAGCATATGCTTTGCCACAAGCTAAACATTGGAAAACAAGCACTCTTTTTCATTATAAGCACACAACATCTGCTCAACTAAAGGCTGTTCAAGGAAACCAACATTAGGGCACAACATAATCCCTTCTCTCAGAAAGCTTTTTTCTTTTGATCACATAAGGAATGCAGATGGTTGTGATGCCAAGCTGGACCTAACTAGGGAAAAGTAGAGAAAAGTAAAGTACCTGCATCAATGGGGGACAAGCCGCACAGCGAGCTCCAGAGCCCACAAAGATAGCCTTTGACGGCGTCATCATCGACTAGGGTAGCACGCCTTTTTGGAGACAGTCTCCTGCGCGTATTCCAATGATGGCTTACAGGACACCTGTACTTCTTTTGAAACAAAAGAGCAGAGCAATGCTGTCTCAAACAAGAGAAGCTATACTCGTACTCTACAAATAATCCACTGTCCTTTATTAAAGTAATTCAAACGCAAATAGATAAATCTGCATGTACAAGCATTTATTTAAAATAAGAAAGGATCATGTACGATCTGCAAATCTTGCACTTGAAGGTCTTTCCAGGGACAGAGCACAAGACCTGAAGGATGGAATGTTCTATTTAGCAGCAGAGCCCTAAAGGTGAAATATCGCCTTGTTTCTCAGTGCAACCCATTTACTGTTCTTTATGTGATATGAAAAGACAGCAGTTCATTCATACTAAAACCTTTTTTCACCTGCAAGTGAGTAAAATCTAAATAGTCTAAATAATAATCTGATCTCACAATAAAGTGCTCATGTTATTTAGCTTTTGGTAGGACAGTTTCTTTTTTATGTTCCTTCAGCATGGGAGAACAATGAGCATGGCGGGTATCAGAAACCGAAAGTGAAATGAGACAACAGGCTCATTTCACTTTTTCTGCATCACTGCTAGTGGGACTTTCTCAGCCCGGAGGACCGATCCAGACGGGAGCGGTATCGTTGGAAATGGGAGAATATGCCCTTTCCAATGGTTCCTATCCCTAGTGGATTCCTGCTTGGGGATTGCCACAGGAGGGCGATGCCAAAGCAGGAATACACCAGTAGACACCAGGGAGGGGGAAGCGGCCCCTTGGACAACAGGTTTTGCTCTTCCCTTACATTTTCTGGACAAAGTCAGTCTTTCTGCTCCCTGTGGCAGAAAACACACTAGGCACCAGAGACTATTTGAGGAGGCTGCCCAAATTGGGCATGACAAGGCCCACACCCCTTAGAATAAATGGGCACAGGCTTTCTGCCCCCTCTCCATTGGGGGGCAGGTGGGTGAGATGGGTGTTATTACCCCCAATCTGCTACTCAGGAGGGCAGAAAGGCCACTAAGCACAAAGTTTTTTTTTTTAAAGTCTAGGGCTGTGGGCTGCACAAAATTGGCATGGCAATGGCCCCATCTTCCCAAAAATGGGTAGGTCTTTCTGCCCCTCCCCCCCACCCAGGGGCAGATGGGGTAAATAGCCCCGATCTGCCCCTGTGGGAGAGGGCAAAAAGCCCACTAGACACCAGGGAATATTTTTGTGAAAAAGGGGTGGGGCTGCCCACCACCATCGAGATGGTTATGCCCCTACCCCAACTGAAGGGGGCAATTGTCTTTCTGCTCCACCTGTGGCCTAAACCATCTCATCCAAATGGCAAACAAGAAGACATCTGACTCTTTTGGGTGATGATTTTACATATGGGCCAGGAGAGCTTGGCTCCCAATATTGTCCCACTTGCAGTGGTGAATGGCTGCACTTTTTGGGCATGGGTAGTCTGCTGCCTGGAAAAACCTACCAGACTCAGACACTTCTATAAACTAGACATCTGGGGAGTCCAGGGTGGTGTGCTTCACAATGTACTGCAAGCCTTCAACTTTGCCTGAAGTTTTTCTACATTTCTGTGGAGGAAACTACTTGAATCCACAAAATTCCTACCACCCAGCATTGCCCCACCTATCCTGATAAAAACTCTACCCCAATTGTGTGGCTAGGCCTACTGCCAGCACAGCTTTTGTAACTCCATCCTGGACTTCATTGCTCCCCTGGCTATCAACTCCAACCACTACATCCTTCCTGGGGGCCCTCAATTTCCACCTAGAGGACCCAGACGACTAATTCCACCTTCCTCCTCGAGAGCATGAGCATCATCGGCCTCTCTCAACTTGTCAATGCCCCCACACACACCGCAGGACACACTCTGGACCCCATCTCCTCTAACAGCGACAGAGCCAAGTTCTCCCAAACCACCGAGGTAACAAGGACTGACCACCACATCATCCATTTCACCATGGAGGGACGGCCGGAAGCACTAACAAGACCATCGACACTCTGCCACCCAACTGGAGCAGAATCATGGAAACAACTTGGTTCTCCACCCTTGAAGAAGCAAGACCCATCACTGCAGACACACTGGAACACCGTGTTCAAAACTTCACCAACTGGATCTCCTCAACCGCTGAAACAATAGCACCCTTGAAGTGCACCACCAATAAGAAACCAACCAAGCAAGCCAGGTGGTTCACCCCAGAACTCCTAAGCCTCAAATGCCACTGCAGGAAACGAGTGCGACACTTGCACAGCAACAAGACCCCCACCAATCTCAGCGCTTTCAACAGGTACCACTACCATATCAGGAAGACCAAGAAAGATCCACTAAACACTCGCATCGAGGCCATCACCAACCACGCCAAAGAATTATACAGTATTTTCAAAGAATTATCCTGCCCATCCACCACAGGGAACACTATCCACCTCTCCAAAGCCATCTGCAACACACTCTCAGACTCTTACTTCTACAACAAATTCGACCCCCCAGCCCACCGACCTTGACCACCTCTGCACCCCAACCTACACCTCCGACACCATCGCCATCATAACCTCCATCCACTCTGGATACCCCACTGACCCGTGCCCGAACCACTTCTACAACCTGGGAAACAAAGTAATTAGAGCCTCCCTCACAGAAACCCTCAACTCTTCCATCTCCACAGCCACCGTTGCCTGGAAGCACGTCAAGGTCAAGCTTCTCTTGAAGAAACCCTCAACTGACCATAACAAGCTCAAGAACGACCACTCTATCTCGCGCCTCCCTTTCCCCACTATAGTCCTAGAAAAAGCCATCAATAGCCAGCTCAAGGGCTTCCTCGAAGACAACGGCTTGCTTGCCCCTTCCCAAACCGGCTTCCGGCCCAACCACAGTACTGAGACTGCCCTGATCGCAGCAACCGAGGATATCAGACACCTCCTCAGCCAAGGAGAAACAGCACCCCTCATCCTCCTCAACCTATCTGCGGCCTTCAACACTGTCTCCCACCACATCCTCATCACCAGACTCTACAGCATTGGCATCCAAGACAACACACTCCACTGGATCACCTGCTACCTCTACGGCTGAACGCAGAGGATCCTCCTCCCCCATTCGTATCAGTACCCAAAGACATCATCTGCGGGGTTCCACAGGGCTCCTACCTCAGCCCCACCCTCTTCAACACCTACATAACTCCACTGGCTGACATCGCATGCACCCACGGCGTGAACATCATCTCCTATGCCGATGACACCCAGCTCATCCTATCCCTCGTCGTCGACACCTCCACCACACAAAGGAACTTCCAAAACACCATGACTGAAATCACCATGTGGATGAGGACCAACTGCCTCAAGCTAAGTTCGGACAAGACAGAAATTCTCATCTTTGGGAACAAGCCCTCCCCCTAGGACGACACAGGGTGGCCTGCCACCCTGGCCCCACCGACGCCTACCAACCACACACGCTATCTCCGCATTATGGACATCCAACTCACCATGAAACAACACATCAACGCCGTCTCCTCTTCCTGCTTCCACATCCTCTGCATGGTCCTCAAGATCTTCCAATGGATCCCCATTGCGGCCAGGAAGACAGTCACCAAGGCCCTCATCTCCAGCCGCCTTGACTATGGCAATGCCCTCTAAAGCGGAACCACAAAGCAGCTCCTGAACCACCTTCAGACCCTCCAAAACGCGGCAGAGAGACTCATCCTCAACCTCCCTAGAAGAACCAGCATCTCTCCCCACCTCATAGCCGTTCACTGGCTCCCCATCCAGCAAAGGTGCCACTTCAATCTCCTCAAGCACTCCTACAAAGCCCTCCACGATGTTGGACCTGCCTATATCAACAAACAATCACATTCCACCGAACCACCAGAGAGCTCAGATCTGCTAACCTTGCCCTGGCCAATGTCCCCCTCTTCAGTCAGGAACGCATCAGTAGCCGATTCTTCTCCCACCTCGCTGCCAAGTCCTGGAACAACCTCCCCCTTTACCTGCGCACCTCCCCTTCTCTGGTAGACTTCAGAAGACAGCTCAAGACATGGCTTTTCGACCTACATCACCATCCGGCCAAGGCTCGCAGACTCCCCCCACAGTGCGTGGAGACCCCCGGGGTGACAAGCTCACGCTCTACAAATCTCCATCGATTGATTGATTGACTCCACCTGCAACCACTGACTCATATTTTGCACTGTCCGTACCACTAAGTACTGGAACGTTTGCTGTTACCAGTGAAATAGATCACAGGTCTAGGGTCCAATCAGCCTATGTCTGCTGGACTGCATATAGACAAGAGTTTTTCCAAATTAATACGAAGCCTGAACACTTTGCCAATTCACTCTGGCTCATTCCTTTATACCTACAGACCTCACATAGAAATTTGTGAGTAAAGTATGAGATTGGCTGCATAAATTAAGTGGAATGTGTTATGCAAGATACTGTGATGTTAATCACAGTTTGCATATCCCATTCTAAATCTGCTAAGGGTTCTGTAAAAAGTGCACAAATTAAGGGGGGACAGGGGATGCCCTTGGTCCATCCCTCTGTACAACCTTGGTCAGCTTGCTGATAGCGCTGGAGTTCATGAATCAATCAGAGAGGTTCCAACAAATGGATCTGTTCTGGATAAGTGCAACCATTCCTATCCTGTCTCAAACTCACTTACGTCTTCTTCAGCAAAAGTGCTGTTTTCCTATGTAATGTGGAGTAATATTCATAAAAATCACAATCTCTTGTTGCATGTGGACAACCGTTCTCCACAATCATGGATACTGGTGATCAGGGTTTCTCTTATCTCAGGCCATATTAACCAAGCCAAACGTTTGTGATGTCATTGTTTACTTGGTCCTCTGTCTCACTCTCTCCAACAGGACCTTTGCCTTCCTTTCCTGTTGGTATCTCT
Source organism: Pleurodeles waltl (assembly GCF_031143425.1). NCBI lineage: Eukaryota > Metazoa > Chordata > Amphibia > Caudata > Salamandridae > Pleurodeles > Pleurodeles waltl. The sequence continues at coordinate 1,047,282,904 of NC_090446.1, read as the reverse complement.
TCTTCCTCATCATGTCTTCGGTACCAATGAACCTGCTGCTGAGTAAAACATTTAAAATGTCCATTATATCTGACACTTCAATTGAAGGAACGTTAGTGTTGTCACCACAGGAAAAACATTGCATTTTGCCAGTCATGGCTAACTATGAAACCATAACACTCCATAATTCACTGCACTCTTGACCTGTCCTGCATCAATATACTTGCCTCTGTTGGGCATGTCTGTGCACAGCACCAAGGCTCCTACACTAATGGGTCTATGCAATGTGTCCTACCTGTTGATGTGACAGTGTGGGGAAAAAAAGTTCAAAGGCGCAAGCCAGCCTGGCTTCCGGGCTATTTCACGGTTAAAGAGTCAGCAAGGGAAACCTAATATCCATCATACCCAAAGTTAATAAGCTTACTATTTTAGACATGCTTAAAATTTGACAGATTTTCAACAGTGTCTGAAATAGGCGATCTTCTGAAGCCCTGTATTTATTTCTGTCCCTCTACTCCAAAGTATGCCAAGCATGAAAGCACATCTTATGGAAATATATCTCAATTGAACTAAACGTTTCCGTCATGGCTAAAAAAACATCCTGTTATTTTAAGGAATAAAGGTGGGATAGCAGCACCTTAAAACAGGCTGGTGGAGAGATCACTTTCTGACTAGCTGTAACACTTCTCATAGCCAGTCCTGCTAACCAGCGCACAAATTTAAAAACAGAACATGTAAAACAGCACGCTTTGAGGTACGCCACTTAATGTATGGAGATGGGATCAAGAGAGATGCACTCCTTTTAAGGTGTCACCTACCAGGCAGAGCAAGCTGCCCGATTGTGAAAGACATATTGCAAACTTACAGTGGGCTTTATTGTCGCCTGCTTGCTTCTTATTATATGGCGTACCTTCCTCTTCTTGTGTTTGTCCCTCTCCTGGAGCATATCCTCTTTAAGATCATTCTGATTGGGGCTTGTATCCTTCCCCAGCCTTTTTTCTTTTAGCCCCTGATGACAGCACCTTTGTTATCTAGCTCTCTCTCTCGCATGTGCTACTTCCTTCCTCAAATATCCTCCTCTAGCGCTATGTTGCTCCCTATCCCTTCCAGCTGGCCTATAAGGCACAGCAACAAGAGTAATTTGCTGGGGTATGGCTGAAGAACACATCTGAAGGAGTGTTTTGGGTTTATCTCCTGCATTCCACATGTTGAATGAAAACAAAAGCTATGGTGCACAAAGGCTTTTATGGCCCTCAGGGGAGGGGCATCTGTTTGAGTATTTGACTTAATCAGCTGTCATCTACGGCAGGTGTGCTTGGCATGAGCTTTTCCGGGAGGCTCACAAACCACCTCTCTGGGCTACTGGAGGACCAAATGGCGGAATTGTGTGGAAAGAACATTCAGCTTTGGCAAGCATTTCCCTTTACATCCGATGCATCTTTATTCTTTTTTAATTCTGTTCAGAGTTTCCGGAGTGAAATGTATTTGACAAATAAATCAAGGCATTCATACAGATTAAAAACACTGAATTCAATGTACAATTCAGAGATACCAAAAGATACGTGCCTGCCGTTTCCTCCAGTATTAGAAAAATCTTTTTCTTCTTTGACTATTTCTAACAATACTTTACAAGCTCTGGCAAAGCCACCAGCTCGGCACTCAGCGATTAACGGCGAAACCTACTGCTTTGCCAATGCTGGATTTCCAACTGTTTTGCGACCTGTCAAAATGACGATTTAAGGTGTATCAAGAGGGTAGCAGTAGGTGGTGATGAAAATATGTTAGGAATATATGACTTAAAATTGGCTTGGAAGGAGTACTATAAAAAGTTGCAGACCGCTGCCAGCGAAATGGAACCGAAAAGATGTGCATCCAGGAACACTCAACCACTCGTTGATCTCAAATGGCCCTTCCGCAAGCTCCGTTTCAGCAGCATCAATTTGGCAACCACCTAAGTGTTTATTTAAATGGCTTTCATGAAATAGTGCTTAGCAGGAGCCCGCTTACGGCCGGCCCTTCAGACCTTGAGCACATATTTAATTTTAAGCATGTCCACCCACGCACTGTACTGTACCAACAAACACCGCGCCGGCTTCATGCTCACAGCACCTCCATCTTCATGTGTTGCCCGGGAAAGCGCTAACACTTCACTGGCTATAATTAAAATGATGGAGCCCCATGCGGGGCCGCGCTTAGTTTATTTGCTTGAAAGGGAGGCGCAGCACTTCTCCGAGGGCATATGTTTGCATAATGGTTTCAGCAGAGCCGCGCGAGCCTGTTTCTACAGGAAATCACTACCACCCCCATCTATTCTAATAGCAGCAGATTGGTACTTAGAGAGCAGATAACATTTCTGCCTGGACATCTTCACACAATTAGTTGGCTAATAAAGATTACATTCTCCCTAAAATATACCAGACTTCTGCCCATTTGTAAGTGGTATTCATGGCTGACTCGACATCTCATTGAGTATGACAAAGTTGCACTGCACGACGACACATTCTGGCTGCCAAATAGGTGGAATTTACAACACACACTATTACGTTGGTTTCACTCCACTCCATCCAAACACTGGAAGACATTTTCATCGTTAATCCTTCCAAACCAACGCTAATAACCTGGTTCTTCTGGACAAACTTCCACCTAACTCTTATTTCCATTCACTACTGCCAAAACAGCAAAATAGTGTGGTAAACATGAAAATGTTAAAGTGTGTACATATATATATATATATATTATTATATATATGACCTAGTTATAGTTAGGAACATGTTTCCATAGAAAAAGCGTTTTTTTATCTTTGCACTGTTTGAAGAATCTTCACGAAATTTTCCCCAAAAAGTGTTGCTTTGAGTTTTGTGCACAGAAAGTTTCGGGGAGATTCGGCAAGCGGGCCAAGAAAAGGGGGCTCAAAACGTTGTGTTTCCCATGTTAATTCCCATAGGATTCTTTCGACAATTCTACAGCCTGTACCACTGGACGGAATTACACCAGATTTGGCAGAAAGCTAGCCTTTGGTACGCAGATTACGCTTTCGCATATTTAGTGTCAATCTATTCAGTAGTTTTTGAGGAATTTAGGGAAATTCAAATTTGTATATCTCTGGCCACGAAGTATTCATGAACAAAGACAAGCTTGTGCATGGAAATGCACAGCTCTTATTGTCTACCAACACTTCAAACCATGAAGTATTAGCAGCCATCTTGGGCCTCGGCTTGTGCTGACTCCTAGAAAAAAAGTAGACCCTTTAGCACTGGTGGAGAGGTCCCAGAGGGACTTCCCTTAAACAAAAAAGTATTTTTTTAAATTATTTTTTTGCGGCAAATTTGTGATATTCACAAATTTGCGGCAAAAAACCCCAACAAGTGCTGGCTCCAGCGATTGTTTTTTTATTGTCCCCTGGGTAGGCCTGGTCCTGGGGCATTAAACATTTTGCGTAGGGGCACTTCCCGGCCACCTCACAGCCCTGGGACCACCACCTCCACAGAGCTTTCATTCTTAAATGTGGGGTGGCACGTGGCCGCCCTCCACCCCAGGGGACCGCTATCTCCCCAGGGCTTTCATTATTATATATGTGGGGGGGGGGCATGATCCCCCCACTGCTCTGGGGACCACAAACTCCCCAGGGCTAACATTATTTCATATGTCTGGGGGCCAGCAGCCCCCGCGCCTGGGGACCACCACCCCCTGGGGCAAAAAGTAATGTATTTGTAGAGGAACGCGCAGACTCCCCCACTGTCCTGGGGACCACCACCCCTGGGGCAAATATTTAAAAAACAGAAGGGGGGTTCCTTTGGGACCCCCAAGCCCTGGGGAACACCACCCCCGGCCTATTCTCGTTGGAGGGGTGCCTGGTGCCCCCCCTTGTGAAGCCAATGATGTCCCTGGGGACCTTCACCCCCCTTTGCCGGCTCTTGCTATGTCCTGGGCAGTGCCCACCCCGGGACATAGGTGTTTGCTGTGGCTTGGCTGCATCTCTGCAGCTGCAGCCACGCCACAGCAAACACTTCGGGTTTTGAGAGTTGGACCTGTAATGCAGGTCCTGCTGTCAAAATTCAAAGCTTTCATCTATGTCCCCTGCTTGTGTGCAGGGGACAGAGATGAAACGCTTTAGCAAGCATGGAGCTGCTGTCAAAGCAGCTCCCTGCTTGCCGAAGCAATGGCACCACAGTGCCCGGTAGCCCGCAAAGGGCTTTTTATTTAAAACAATGTTTTTTAAAAGAAAAATAAATAAATAAGGAGTGACTGCTGGGAGTCCTTGAGGACTCCCTTGCAGTCCCAGATAGCCCATAAAGGGCTGAAAAAAATACAAAAAACAACTATAGCGACCTTCACACTGAGCTTTGGGGGTTCTAGTCCAGCTGGACTCATTTCTATTTTTTTAAAAATATTATATTAAAAAATATTTTTTTTACTTCAAATTGGAGACAAATAACTCTTTATAGGTTTATCAGACATCAAAGCCTAAAAAACTCTGTCTCCCTCTCGCTTTCTTTCTTTCAATCAGTTCTCCCACTCACACACCCACTCAGACACTTACACACCCACTCACAGGCCCACCCAGACAGTCACGTACCCACTCACACAACCACTGATACCCTCATGCCTCCACTCACAGACCCGCACACATACTCATGAACCCACTAAAACACTGATGTATGCACTCTCACACCCAGACAGAAACTCTGACAGCCACTCTTACCCCCAAATAGAGCTTCTCACACCTATCTTCACACTCAGAGTGGCCACCGTCCACTTCAGTTGTGCATGCACAAAGGGCTGTGCACAGCATCGGGTTGGGTGGTTAGGGGGGTTGGCCATAACGAATGGCTGCAGGCCAGCCCTTGCAGGCAACCCCTACTGCGCACAGGAGAAGGTTGCACATGGTGCAAAGTTGGGTGCTTATGGGGGGTCGGCCTCAGGGCCTGGCAGCCAGGCCCTGTGACCAAGCGCCGCCGCCCACGGCCAAAGGCCTTGCGTGATAGTGGTTGGATTCAAGTCGTAAGGTAATATATATATATATTTTTTATATAACCTATTGGTGGTCGCCATCAGGTAACTATAGTTAGGACCTAGTTTCCATATGAAGAGGGTTTGAAGGAGGCTGCTGGGGGGGACCAGGCAAACAACATCCTTCAGGCTCTAGAAGCCTTAGCTGCTACTCACCGCCCATTCCAGCAACTCGCCTGGAGGCACTGTATTTCAGTGACTGCAGCTCCCGCTGTGCGGTGGAACATTTGAGGGAGGCTGCTAGGGGGCCATGCAAACAACGTCCTACAGGCTCCAGATGCCTTTACTGCTGCTCACTGCCCCTTCCAGCAACGCACCCGGAGGCGCTGTATTTCAGTGATGGCAGCTCCTGCTGTGAGGGACGCGCACTGGAGGGGCCCAGGAGAAGACTGAGCAAAGAGTGGGCCCAACTTCGCCCGTCATCAACCAGCGGAAACTGGGCTGGGCCCCACTCCTCTTTTGTTTGCATTAGTATGCACTCCCAGTGGTGAGTTTTCTCCTTTTAGTTTTGTTAAGACATTTTATTTCCACATCATTGTTGGTCCTCCTTGGACCCTAGGGTCTGTTAAGGGGCACCATGGGCAAACGCAAATTGTATGGGGACAAGGATATTGCCAATAAGCCATTACAGGGCTCTACGCTGGACTCTTTTCTGACTTAGACAATCGGAGTAATCGCCAAAAAGATTGACCTTGCAGAGCGATAACCATCACAGGATGCAGGGGAAGTCCCAAGTCATGTTTTAAGAACACAGCAAGATTCAGAAGTGATTATGGCACCTACTGACCCACCTGATCCGCCTGCCTCCCCCCCTAATATGGTGCCAGCTGCTTGTGAACTCTCCACGGGGACTCTAGAGCAGGATATCTTAAATAACAGTGACTGTGTTCCTCCAACAATGAGAAAATGCCAAACAAAGCCTCCAGTGAACAGTGCACCCCCACCCCTTATGTCTAGTGAAAGGGGCCCTTTGGGTGTACAGAAAGGGTTTATCCTGGATTGAGCGATTATTTTAGATAAGTTTAAATCCATGATTGTTCAATGTGTGGCTTCTCTGACAGAGAGACTACATAGCCCAGAGTCTATTGTTTTATCTTTGTCTAAGCTGGCTACCAATGCTAACACTTCTTTCCCAAGCACAACCCATTTGGATACCCCACTTCCATCAGGTGCTCCTAGTAGGCCTCTAAATGATGTGTCTGTGTCCATGTCCAAAATGTCTTAACTGCTGCTTCTGCTATCGCATCTCCTCCGTCCGTTTCTATTGGAGACACTGTGTCCTTCCAGGCTAGCAGTGGGCCGTTTCATAAGGTGCTCTGAGTATTTAGTCTGAGGTAGGGCCCTCTTGCGGTAATTGGGGGGTGGGGTGCGCCTGGGGGAGCGCAGCCCCAACAGGTTAAAAACTTACTATGTCTTAACCTGCCACCAGATTGTTGCCCATACGTTGCAGTCATGACAGGGGTGCACAATCATAGTTTATCTAGTGAGGAATATACAGCTGACCCTCAGAACAAAATGTGTCACTGGTTGTGCCAGAATACTGATTTTAATATTAAGGAGTACAGAGATATATTATTTGTGAGAAAGATAGACTGGGTTAGCCAGACGGCAAAAAGGATGGAAGGGGATTGTCTCGTGATCAATTGCAGATCACCCAGTCTGGCTAGGTGACTCATTTTCAACTCTATATAGTTGTATTCGTCAAAAATGGGTATCAAAATTCTACTGCTGGGTTATTTTAATAAGCACTTATAGCTTTGATATAGTGTTGGACCCCCCCCCATTTGAGTGCACACAGAATATATATATATATATATATATATATATATATATATATATATATATATATATATATATATATATATATATATTCACCAGAAGGACCCAAATAACCGAGGCTCAAAAAAGTGGCGGTCCGACCATGGCTTCGAGAAACACCATAAAAATACACAACAAATTCTTGTAATAATCTGTGAAGAGTAAAAGCTTTAATCACACTGGAAGTGTCCTGACCTTTTCTTGTTATTACAAGAATTTGTTATGTATATATATATATATATATATATATATATATATATCCCCACTTTCAATAGGTTCCTTCCCTTGTCTGGTCTTCACATCAATGTTTGACTACCAAGTACCACCATCGTTGGAACCAGAACCAGCAGTGCCCTGTTGGATGACCCCTTTAATGTAAGAGATACTGTGCCACAGGGCACGTAACTAAGGCTGTTATGCTGGAACTGCATGTGCCTTATGACTAAGCCTACTGGCCCTGAGTGGCTAACATTTATTTCTCAGTTTGATGTGATTATATGTCAAGAAACATAGGCTCAGGAATTGTTTACTATGGATAGCTTTGAGTGTTATAAAATTCCGGCTATCGCTTCCCCTGGACATAGAGCCCAAGATGGTTTAGCCACCTTGTTTCACATCTCAAAACACCTTAGGGTCATACAGGTTACTTTTGGGCATAGTGGGATTCATATCCTGTGGGTTGTATTTTTCCCCAAGAGTTTGATTTTTTCTTAGTCAATTTTTATAATTCGGTATGTGACTCGGGATGTCAAATTGAGACCTGGTTCCAAGCACTGTTCATCTTGGAGACCAGGTCTCGCTTCAAATTTGGTTGTTTTAATGTATTTTAGCAGGAGATTTTAATGCCAAACTGGGCTCGACCCCTACCACCTTAGACCCCTTCACAGTAGGTGATGCTGCTTTTTGTTTTGAGGCCCCCAGTTGCAGAGGGAGGCACTTGCTCATTGCCCTTTGGTAGGCTGGCATCTGCAATGTATGGATATGTCAGCCCACCTTTGTAGGTTGGGGGCAAGGGGACAAACATTGATTATGTATTTACCTCCAGAGCCTTTGGGCGCCTTTTCGGCTCTGGAAAGGTGTACGAAATGTCCTACAGTGATCACAATCGTATTGAGGTTAGGATGGTAATACCAGCTGCTGACCTCCCGACTGTTGCCTCAAGTGTGGCAAACTTGATTTCGAAAGATCAGGGCTGCAGGCTTATATGGTGAAATATTTCCATCTCTACTTTGTTGGAAACTTTAGTTAGATCAAATCTTAATATGATCCTAAACTCATTATTAGCTTACGAGGCCCCTTCCGCTCAGGTTTTGGCTGATTTCCAGTGCCTAAATTATACCATAAGATCGACTATGATTGATTTATCTGGGCCTGACTGGCTGGTTTGATACAAGCTGCAGGGTGGCTAATAAGTGCCTACACAATGCCCTTATGGTTAGGCTTAAGAATCAGCAACTTTTTAGGACAGCTAAGACTGACTATAAGAAAGCTGTTGGCAACAGAAAGCATATCCTTAAGGAGGAGATGTGGGACAAGTTATTGATTGCCTGTAAGCTGGGTAATGCAAGGGGTTATTGGCATATAGTCAATAGTAAACCAGCTTACCATGCCTCATCCGATGATATAGGAACTAATATCACCGCCCCGCAATGGGGAGTGCACTTCAGGAAGGTGTATGCCTTGGGTGCAGATGTTCTTCCAAAGGAGGCCGAAGGCTCTCCTCTGTTCCCTTTGGGTATCACGTTTGTAGTTGAAGAAGTTTGTGTAGCTATTGCAAGCAGTCCTGATGGGGTCCCTATGGATAGGGTCCCTATGAACCTATATAAAGGAAACATCTCCCTCTGGGCACCTTTGTAGATCAATGTTCTAAATGCTGCTGAATCAACTGAAATTCCTGACTCATGGAAATCTTCAGTCATTGTTCCTGTTTTTAAGAAGGGTTGTAGGCAGGATCCAGGTTGTTTTCGACCAATCTCCCTATTTGATTCTGCTGTAAAAATTATCCTTCAGATATACAAAATGAAATGTCACCCAGGTGCTGCTATTTGGGGTCATCGTAATTGCCCGTTTTTTTTTTTACTTGAAGACAACAAGTTTTTTAGAAGGTTGCTGGGCTTGGCTCCCTCAAGATCTAGCCTCTTCACACATGAGGAGTTGCATCTCGATTATGTTGAAGACTTCCTTAAAATTGCTCTGCTACTTCTGTGGATTTATGTCTGGAGTGGCAAACACACTGCATTTAACAGAGAGGTAATTGAAGATTGTCTCAGTGTGAGCAAGGACATAGAATCCCATGGTTAGAGTACATTAGAAGTGATGCTTCATCCTAAGGGTGCCCTGAGTTGTTTTATATTCCTCAGTTTATATCCAAAAGCAATAGAAAGCTTGTTAAGGGGCAGTTTTTACAGCAGGCCAGAGAGCGCAGAAATAATACGGTCATGGGAAGTCCATCTATGAGAGCTCTGTTGCTCCTGAAAACCAATGCTGGCCCTGGAGCATATCTCTTCTCTGTTATTAACCTGCGGGAGAGATTGCTCCTTACAAGGTTTCGCTGAGCACAATTCAAGCTAATATTTGCTTTCCCCAGGGCAATACTAGTTGCCCTCTATTAAGATCAGTCCCTGTGATGACTACTCACACCAGACCCTAGAGCACCAGGTGTTGTTCAGTGGGTACTATGATCCCCCAGAAAGAGGTGTCTGTTGCCTGTTCTTAGAGCAAGGAGTTTCAGCAATTTTGACATGCCTTACTCTATTTGCAACTGCTAAATGATAATATGATTGTTGCAGCAGTGTGCTCCTTTTTGAAGTGTGCCCTTTATTGGAACAAAGTGATGAATTATGGGATTTTATCATGATGATCAGTTTTTTCTTTTCTTATTTAGTGATGTAATGAATTTTTATCTTTTTTTATAAAGAGGCTTTCTTAGCATGTTTTATATTCTTATGTGGTGATTTATTGTGTATTTGTTTGTGATATTTATACTGTTTATTCTTTTATGAGTATACTTATAAGCCAAATAAAAATTATTCATTCACTCACTCAAGAGTGTTTTTATTTTGCCAATAATTTTGGCACGCATGGCAAACGTCACTAAATTTCAAAACTCATACTTTGGTCAGTTGCGGTCTTGAGAATTTTGGAGTGATCTGTCAAGTAGGGGCTGAGAAAAGGGGAGGGTCCCAAAACGTGTTTTCCCTATTCATTTTCCCATAGGTTCTTTAGATACGCCTACAGCCCAAACTGCTGAACGGAATTACATCAAATTTGGCATTAGGTAGGTCCTATTGCGCAGATAGTGCCACCACCTCCCCAGGAGTCAATGTAATATGGTATGCGGGGTGGCGGGGCATCCAAGCAGCCCTGGGGACTGCTATCCCCCGGGGCTAACATAAAACAATGAGGGGGGTCCATTTTTGACCGCCTGGGACCACCACTTGGGACCACACTGGAGGTGGGCCATGTGGCCCCCTTCTTGGAGCCACAGTTGGCCCTGGGGACTGCCAACCCCAGGGCTGGCTCCTGCTATGTCCCGTGGTGCCCAACCCTGGGACACAGCTGTTTGCTTTCACTTGGCGGGAGCTTTGTCAGCTCTCGCAAAAACAGAGCACACAATCCACTTTCTGCAAGTGAGAGATGTCAAGCAGCTCTCACTTGCAGAAAGTTAAGTTTTCATCTGTTTCTCTGCACGCAAATATGTGTGCAGGGAAACAACTGTAAACATTGCTCTTGCAAGCAGGGAGCTGCTGTTTAAAGCAGCTCCCTGCTTGTGGAAGCAATATCAGCTCCTGTAGGACGTGGGGAGCTGCCTAGGACCGCAGGGGCCTTAGGGATCCCCTGCAGTCCTGTCACTCCCTCTTACATCCCATAATGGTGGTTGGATTAACATATAGTAATCAAAACTACTATACATTAAAAAAACACAGAAATTCAATGAAAAAAAACAAAGGTTACAGGGATGTTATAGTTACGAAACAGAATTTAATAAAACACAGAAATTCACTTAAAAAAGGTTACTGGGACATTATAGTTAGGCTCACATTTTAAACATACAAAAAAATTGAAATTCACCTGTTATAATTATAGTTATCTCAAATAACTATAACTCGTGCCCTAAGGTAACTATAACTTGCGCCTTTGCACTGCTAATTACCCCACAAATCATGGCACCCATGACATCTTCGATAACATCATTGATAATATAAATGTAATATTTGTGGTAAAAGTTTTGATTAAAAAACTGTGCTTTGCGGGGACCGCGAATTATAGTTACCTTAGGGCACAAGTTATAGTTACTTGAGATAACTAACTATACAGGTGAATTTCTATGGTTTTGTACATTTAAAATGTGAGCCTAACTATAACGTACCTGTAATCTTTGGTGTACCATCAGCACTGAGAAGGTTTGTGGACTTGTTTGTTTTGGCGAAACAAGATTTTGTGTGTGTGTGTGTATATATATATATATATATATATATATATGTATATATATATATATATATATATATATTTTTTTTTTTTTTGGGCTTTCACTAGAAAAACTAAGGCTACAGGGACATTATAGTTAGGATCAAAATGAACATACATGCACAAAACCATTGAAATTCAGCTGTAAGAGTTATTTCAAGTAACTATAACTTGTGCCGTAAGGTAACTGTAACTTGTGCCCCCCATGCACAGTTTTCAGATCAATAATTTTACTGCAAATGTTGCAATGATATTATCAATGAGGTCACAGAAGATGCAATTATTTGTGTAATATGTGGGGTAATTAGCAGTGCATGGCGAGGACGCAAGTTATAGTTACCTTAGGGCATGTAAATTCTGATCCTAACTATAACGCCCCTGTAACCTTTGTTTTTTTGTTAGTGAATTTATAAGCGTTTTTAAATGTTAATTCCTAACTGTAACAACCCTGTAAACTTAGTTTCTTTCAGTGAACTTCTATGTTTTTTTAACACAGCAGGGTTGGCGGCAGGGCAAGGCCTCTGGCCAGGCCCTTTGGCCAGCCCCCATGTGCATCCAACCCCACACCACGAGGGAAAGAAGAAAGCACTCAAAAACAGAGGAAAAAGCAAGTAGAAAGCAGTGAAAACTAGAGAACAGCAAGGAGAAGGCACACACAAAAATGAGGGAAAAAAAGCAAGGAGAAGGCAGTGAAAACGAGGGAAAAGCAAGGATAAGGCACACACAATACAGGGAAAAGCAAGGAGAAAGCAGTAAAAATGTAGGAAAAGCAAGCAGCGGGCACAACAATGGGGGATAAAGCCTGCTCCTCCTGACGCCTTCTACCTGACGTGCGCTCCGTGACTACGCTTGTGCCCGTCCATTTGTGCAAAAAGTGAGGGTTAGTTTTGCTAGTCTGTGCTTGCCCGACTAGCCTGCCAGTTTTATGCCAGTTGTTGCCTATTGCTGCCACTATCAGTGGTACGGCATGGTGAAAGGTGAATCTGTGCCCCATGCCGTGCTGGTAATAGACAAGACTTGTGTGAACCAGACACCTCTGATAGTTGATCCAGATGCTCACTCCGCTGTGGGGGCTGCAAAGTTGGGCTGCACGACCGCTGTGGTCTGCAACCTATATGAGACTTGGTGAGAGGGACGAGACCCCATGAGAAGCTCTAGGACGAAACTGCAGCAAGAGCCACTGAGTGGCAATCTTGGATCTCGGCTCCTGGTCACTTTTTACCGTACTGTCTGGTGGTTAGGCAGTAAAGCAGCCTTACAGGGTGGGGGTGGTGGTGCTGTAGAGCAGTCACAGGGGAGGTAAGTGGAATACATTAAAAACATACTTATTGGTCTTTTCACTCCTAGATTATTCTGTGCTAAAAAAAAAACAACAAACTATTTGCAACTCTTGAGAGGTTTGGGCACACATGCCTCCCCCAAAAGAAAAAAAGACACCAAGCCCCTGGCTACTATTAGGAGCAACAACAAAAAAGGAGGTGTGATGGTCAATGCAGCTGATACAACAGACTCTTTTGGTTTGGAGACTGTCTCACCCTCAAAAGGGGATGATGCAAGTCTCGTTTAAATAGAAAGTCCTTGGAATTTGGCAATGTACAATCAGCAGCAAAGTCTCTACGTGTCTCCAGTAATGATTTTGTGGGTAAGCACTTCAAGACTATAGCGACACAGGACTCCACAAATGTAAGTAAAGAGGCCTCTCCCCTCGGATATCCCCCGGAGGTGTCGGATATCGAGAAAAAGGAGGTCCTGCGTAGGGTAAAAAATATTGTTTTGATGCACCGTTTCTTAATTTCCTCTTCCTGCATGTTACATACACCTAAACTAAGCTTTAAGGGCTCTGAGGAGGGGACCAGAGTAGAAAGGGGGAAATGAAAGAAGTAGGGAATTGCCTGAAGGTGGACTGGCTAGGAGAATGATGTCCGCTAAGGCTGATCTTGCAGGTGTGTTCCTACAGGGGGAGGGAGGAGTGGGCAGGGACTTTGGCCATTTCAACAGCAAACATAGACTTCTTATTGACTGGCCCCTCCCCGATGCTGGATTCTCTTCTATTAATGTAGAAGATGCAGCATGGCCATTTGTAATCATCCATTGCTACAAATGAGTCCTTGCGAATGGAGGCTTGTATACTGAAGGATATCCTCTTCAAGTTAAAGGCAATTAAGTCTTCTATGCCTACACTTGTAAGACAGGTACCCTCATAAAACCTGGAGCCCGGTGAGCAGGTGCCGGAGCATGGCATCCAAAAGACCGATGCTGGTGAGAAAGTGGTATCATGAGTGGGGTGGAAATTGGTGTCAGTGCCATTTTAAAGTTAGAAAAGACAAAGGTATAGATAAAGGGCTCTCCTCAGGAGCTCAGGTATGTGAAAGTTTCAGTTAAATTCTCCCAAGTTGTAGGGAAGCAAGAAACATTTAGTAGAGTACATGAAGCGGAGAAGGGCATCAAGAAAGGAACCAAGGGCCAGGAAAAGGAGGTCCCCGTCCCGCTGAAACCAGGTCCCAGGGCTATGGTAAAGGTGTAAGCGGTGTACACAACAATAAGGGGTCTAAGAGTAAAAGAAGATTAGAGAAAATGTCTCATGAGTCTCGGAGAAATACATCCAAGTACATAGCTTTAAGATTAAAAAACCCCAGGAATGGATCCTGGTTTGCCATCTGAACTTGTATGACAGGAATCACAAGTCGAATAGCCTGATAATTGCCAATGTTTATGTAAATCAATGTGAGACCCAACAGGAGATTTGGAATGCATTCCTGACTGATATAACATCTTTGACAGTGATTCTGGGGGCCACTCCCATTCTCATTCTCTTAATCGGAGACTTTAATCATCACTTGGCCCCAGTCCAGGTACAGGTCAGTGACGGTAATATGTTCAAACGTTATGAAAGCCCCAATGCATTCTTTCCAAAGTGTGCCCAATAAAAGTATGATCTTCATTTTACAAAATTCGTTTCTGAACTAGGTTTTGTCTGCCTAAATGGCCGGTTAAAGGAGGACACGCTGGCAGCCCAAACATTTGTGCATGGTAATCAGAGTTGCCCAATAGAATATAGGTTTATACAGGTGTGGTTCTTTGAGGCATGTAAAAGTTCTGAGGTGGTAAGAATCATGGGCAGCAATCATTGGGGTGAAAAATTATCTCTCCTTACTGTTCCTTCCCTAAACGACTGATTACCAAAATAGATTATAGATATATTCTGCAATTAATGCAATATGAGGGGACCAAGAACCTAGGGCTTGGTGGGCAGTTGGGCTTCAAGGTTCTGGACTGGTATTCTGCGATTATTGAAGAGATAGTCAAACATTTGACACCTATAATTAGAAAGTGGCAAAAAAGGAAAAGCTCTGTTGGTCATCTAAACAGCCCTAGTTTGAGAACGAGTGCTTAGGGTTAAGAAAGATATCTACACCATTTGGGCGAAGGCCCTGTAACCCCACTGGATCTGGGCCAAATCACAATATAACATTATAGAAATACCGTAGGGATAAATACATGTGTATAAATATAAATCCTACATAAAAAATCAATTGATCACTGAGTACAATTATTGTCTTTCTTATTCCAAATATTTATTAGTTTTTTTGTCTCTCTTTGTTTTACTCTTATCCATAAGGGTAAAATTTAAACTTAACACCACTGTACACATAACTCAATTTCTGACATTGTACAACTAAGATTATTTCTTCCCAATATTTATACATGATACCATCTTGTTTCCATTGTTCCATAATTTCAAGAACATTCCTCCAAAAAATGGTCAACGCGTTTCGGCCTTTCAACTTCTGGCCTCCTCAGGACATCAAACACAGTGCCTCATCTGTAGATATGTATACAACGCTGCCCTTGTCACTGTATTCTTCCAACTTTGAAACCACGGTTTCAAAGTTGGGAGAATACAGTGACAAGGGCAGCATTGTATACACGTTCGATGTCCGTTTTTCGAAAGAAGACTGAGAATCATCCCGTAATGGAAGGTTGATTCCAAAAAAACGGCATCCTTTCTGAGAAAAAGTTCTACGAAAGGCATTTTCATATCTACAGATGAGGCACTGTGTTTGATGTCCTGAGGAGGCCAGAAGTTGAAAGGCCGAAACACGTCAACCATTTTTTGGAGGAATGTTCTTGAAATTATGGAATAATGGAAACGAGATGGTATTGTGTATAAATATTGGGAAGAAATAATCTTAGAAAAGACGATACTAAATACCATTAACTCATGTTATAAGACTGCTTTTCGGAAGAAGGTTCGGCAGCTTATCCAAAGAAAGACTTCAGTGCTTATGACCTTTTTTCTTTGCTTTCATTAAAAAAAAAAATCTTTTGTTTTAGTATGTTGTTTGTTAATGGTTATATGTCCAGTTGTACAATGTCGGAAATTGAGTTATGTGTACAGTGGTGTCAAGTTTAAAAGTTACCCTTATGGATAAGAGTAAAACAAAGACAAAAAAACGAATAAATATTTGGAATAAGAAAGACAATAATTGTCCTCGGTGATCAATTGATTTTTTCATGTAGGATATATATTTATACACATGTGTTTATGCTCTCTGTATATCTATAATGTTATATTAGGTTTAAGAAAGAGGCATTTATCGGAAGCTTCAAATGAAAAGGAAAGATATGGTCTTATAAAAATAGGTATAAGCTGCTCTGATTACAAAAAAGAAACTTGATTATTACAAGGCAAATTTGGACCGTATGATTAGCACCCTCCAGCTAAGGATATATATACATTTTGCAAATTAGTTCAGAGAGGATGCAGTAAGTCAAATCCACCCTTAAAGTGCATGGTCCTGAAAACACTTGGGTCACACATTTAAGCAATACTTAAAAGGCCAGAGAGGGTGCTGAGAGAGGAAAATGGCCTAATCGTGGGGGTGGGCGGGTTTATTAGATTTATTCGCTGAGCAACCTTCAGTAAAATTGATATCCTCCCTTAACTTAACCAAGGCAGCTGGGCTGGATACCCAACCTGCCATTATGTTAAAATCAAATCCCAATTGGTGGACAAGTTTCTTTTCCAAAGTCTTTGTGTTTATAACAAGGACAGGTATCTTCCCGCCACGTTGAAAGTGTGCAATAATTAAAAACATACATAAAAAAAGGAGACGGATCTCTGTAGTAACATATGCTTGACGTTGGGGCTAAGCTGTATTCCAAGGTAATTTTACAGTCAAACTGGATTGAGTGCAATGATATTGTACCAATGGAACAAGGAGGCTTTTAGCAAGGGCACTCCACAGGGGAGCACTGTTTTAGTCTATGGGCTCTTTGGCAGAAGGCAATGGAAACAACAGGGAATCTTTTTTGCTCCTTTTGTCGACTTTAGCGCAGCTTTTGATCCTGTGGACTGTGAGAAAAGTTATATTAGCTGGCAATCCCCAGTAGCCTACTTGCAGTACTTCATGAACTGCAATCCCAGAACTCGACTCAAGTTGAGTTAGATCTATGTGGTGCACTATCAAAAAGAATACCTCTAGGTAACGGGCTATGGAAGGTTTGTGCTTTGGTCCCTACTTTGTTTTCATTATTTCTTGCAGCCCTTCCCACAGCTCTTGCTAATACTAAATCATTTCCACCGACAATTGGTGGTAAGCACATGTCGTGCCTCCTCTTTGCAGATGACATGGCCATCTTATATTTGCCTCAGGTAGGCCTCCAGAGAAAATTGTAAAGAGTTAATATCTATTGTGCAGCCAACAAACTAAATGTTAATTTGGACAAAACAAAACAAAATTGCCTTTGGGAAAATTCGAAATCATATAAGTGGATATTGGGCAACAAGATGTTAGCGGTCATCACCTCATACAAATACCTAGGAATGATGTTTACTAAAAAACAGAATTGGGCCTTAAGAAGAACAATGACGGAGGCCCATGCAGCCTCTACTGTATGAGCATTAGTAAGATTTAAAAACACATTTGGAGGACCATTGCGGACCCCTCTTTTATCCACTTATAACACAATGGTTCCCTCACAATGCGTAAATGAGGCTGAGCTGCTGTCCTTAAGCACTGAGGCAAGCTGGAATTCGTGGTAGGGTAAACGCCTGAAAGAATTGCTAGGGCTGCCAAAAAGCTAAATGTACCTGGCAATAAGACTGGAAGGGAACCTGAAAGCTTGGAATTTCATAGCCTGCAAAGCATCCTTGCGCTACTGGGACAAACTGTGGTCCTCACAGACTAAAAGGTCTCAGCCCTCTGTCGTAGGGAAATTGCAATGAGTGAACTAAGATTGGTGGTGCAGAACAAGAACAGATTTGATAAAATCACAGCAAAACTAAAGATGGGGAAATTTAAAGTCACAGATGCTTCCCATCTCTCGAAGGGGGAGTTGAAAAAGGGCTGTAGGAGAGAATCAAGGCTGGCAGAGCTAGATTATTTATTAAGTAAATCCTCAGCAAATTATATGCTGGAGTCTAGGGATAATCGAAGGTCATTTTCATATATAACCACTCTGCCAAATGCTTGTTACGGTTACAGATATTAAAACTCTGGGTCGCTTTGAACTTTCGTTATGTGAAGTATGAGAAACGTAATGCACTGTTTGAATCTGATAATAATTGTACATTTTTAATTTTCACCTTTTATTAGATTGTTTGTACTTTAATATAATTAGATGTAATATTTTAAAACCATTAAAAAAAATATATAATATACCATTAATATACCACACCATAACGAAGCACTCGTACTACTTGTGAACATGGAGTTTTTAGATTATGCCGGTGCACATTTTTTAAAATAAGTTTTGGTTAGTAATGTTGAGTTCTCAGTCATTAGATAACACAGGCCAGCTGCTATGACGGACCTTGTGGAAGGTGCCACAGAAGTGGCAAATATTATTTTATGAGAGATGTTGAGCTGATGCCTAATAGAATGTTATCTTAGGTTTGTGTGAGCAGGTTGTGTTAAAGAGTTTGTAGAATTCAGAGCGGTACGTGGGGTTAATTTTATTATTGTGTATTTATGTGTTTATTGTTTTATAGACAATTGCCGGACAATAATAAAGATTACTACTACTGTTACTCACTATACAAGGGGAAAAAGCAAGGCGAAAGCAGTGAAAATGGGGGAAAAGCAAGGAGCGGGCACTCAAAAAATGGGGGAAAGCAAGGAGAAAGCAGTGAAAACTAGAGAAAAAGCAAAGAGAAGGCACACACAAAAGGAAGTAAAGAGCAGTGAGAATGAGGGAAAAGCAATTAGAAGGCACACTAAAAACAAGGTAAAAAGCAAAGAAAAAGCAGTGAAAATGAGGGGAAGAAGCTAAGAGAAGGGACATAAAAGAACAAAGAAAAAAGCAAGGAGAAAGCATAAAAAACGGGGGAAAAGCAAGGAGAACAGTGAAAATGAGGGAAAAGCAAGCAGCCGGCCAACAAAAAAAATGGGGGAAAAAGCAAGGAAAAAGCTGTGAAAATGAGGGAAAAGCAAGAGAAGGCACTCAAAAATAGGGGGGTGAAGCAAGGAGAACCTAAGAGTGAGAGAAAGCAAGAAAAAGGCACTCAAGAAACTGGGGGAAAGTAAGGAGAAGACAGGAGCAAGAGCGATGCAGCAGCAGAGAGAGCTAGGCCTTTTTTTAAATTTCTGCTGCAGATATATAAATATTGTTTTTACTATTGTATCCTTCTGTTTGCCTAATAAATCAGTGCATACAGAGATAATTAACAAACATTTTAAAATAAGTAACTGTTATGTTCCCAGCGGGACACAGAAGACGCAACCAAGAGGTGAGTTGACTTCCAATACTTTTATTTAGTGCGGAAAATACAGCGTGTCCCTCAACGACCAACCATGTTCACCAACCCTGCCCGAGCTGTCTTCGAACCTCATCTCCCAATCAAACCCAAACATTCCACTTGCTATTCCCGTGCACACCACAAGCCATGTGCAGCACGAGAACACCAAGTGGGACAATATAACAGTAACATTGTTAATCAGAGACAACGGGGCAACTAATTTAGAACGCAATTAAAATGGTCATGTTCTGCATAATTTTCATAGACTGAGAAAACTTTTAATGCATAATACATTCATAAGTAAAGGAACGTTTTAGAGGAAACATTTATTTTTAGGAACTTGTAGCCTAAGGGACGAGAACCATTTTTATGTACTTCAGTCTTCTGCAGAGAAAACTGAATGCTTCTAAAGCTGTCTCCTCCAGCAACGTGTCACCCAATGAAGGCTAATTCTATGACTTACATGAACAACTTCACAGCGAACTGTTAGGTGAAAATGACACAGTGCTATGTGGGTTGTTCCTGTAATGAGGTATTCTCTAAGGTACTAAGCATGAATCACCTGGGTAGATATCAACCAGTGTGGAGACAGTTAAAATGCAGCGTTTTGGTAGTGTACAGCTGGCTGATTGACAGGTCACAGTAGTGTCCTTCTGATCTTCTTGCTTCCCAATGATCGGGTCATTCTGCTTTTACTTCAGGAATCAGACGAGGAAAATGGATTACGAGTTAATCTCCCAATTACTAATCTGTAATCTTCATTATTCCAACTCCTGGTTTTCCTCTGCACAGCCCTAGGTTCCTACTTTGAGGGGAATGTAGCTTGATGTTCTTTTGAAGCTTGCTGGTTTGGAATTAGCTTTATGGCTCACATTAAGAGGTGGCACATAGGGTAGGGGACCTCCCAAAAGTGGCTGGATGCATTTTTTTTTTTTTATCTTGCCTACATGAAGAGACAAACCTCATTATGTAGACACTAAGAAAAGGAAGCCAGACAAGCAGGTAACAAACCTAAGTTTCTGCAAGTCCATGGCCCACAGTTCCAGCCTAACCATCAAAGCTGATTCTTGCTGCCTACCTAATGGTATTCTAGAGAAACTACACATCCCATTTCAAGGCTTTTAGTGTGTACTGACAAGTTAATAACAGTCATTAAACTAAATGTTTTCCCATATTTCCCATACACCAAGGCCCGGAGATGATACTGGTCACTCAGAGAGAAAAAAAACAATCAGTAAAGTGGAGTGTCTTCTGTTCAATCAATCAGTCAAACATTTATAGAGTGTGGCAAATCACACTTGAGGGTCTCGAGGGGCTGGAGCTGTATGCTGCTGCTTGGAGGTATGGTCATTCGAACATCCAGGTCTTTAGTTCTCTTCTGAATTGCTGGAGTGACAGTGTGGTCCTGAGGTGCTGGGGGAAGTTGTTCTGAGCCTTGACTACCAGGTGCGAGAAGAAGCATGCTCTGCTGTTCGGCTCATCGGATCCATGGGGTGTCTGCAAGGTAAAGGGGAGCTGATCCGAGGTTTCTGGTCAGTTGATACAAGGTCAGGCGTTTGTAGATGTATCCTAGTCCTTCGTTGTGCAAGGCCTTGTGGGCGTGGGTCAGCATCTTGAACTGGCAACTCTTCTGAATCGGGAGCCAGTGTGGTTTCTTGATAGGGGGTGTTATGTGGGTTCCTTCTGGAGAGGTTGAGTATGAATGTTAATGCAGAGTTTGCTGGTGATGAGGGCCTGTGTGACGGTCCTTCTGGTGTTTGCTGGGAGCCAGCTGAGGATCTTGCGGAGCATGCAAAGGGTGTGGAGTCAGGCAGATGACTCTGCATCGACTTGTTTCTTCATGGATATTTTGCTATCCAGGATGATGCTGAGGTTGGGGGCGTGGTCTGTTGGGGCTGGAAATATGCCAAGGTCTGGGGGCCACTGTTTGTCAGTCCATAGTGAGGTGTTGTTCTCAAAGATGAGGACTTTAGTTTTTTCGGTGTTAAGTTTGAAACAGTTGTCCTTCATCCAGTCCGCTACGTTTAGCATGCATCTGTGGCAGTTAGCTTTTGTGGTGGAAGGATCTACGGACAGTGAGAGGATGAACTGTGTCTCATCAGTGTAGGAGATGATGTTGAGTGCGTGCGATCTTAGGACAGCCAAACTGACATGCGCACTTACATTTCTCCAACCCAGCTGTATTACACAGCTGGATGGAGACAAGGCATTGGCTCCCTGTGCCTACGTGAGCATCAGACCAGCCTACTCAGGCCAATCCCGGCACTGCTCTTATGCTTTGTATAGCATGAAAGCAGCGTGTAGATTGGGAGACTGTGCTTTGTGCCCCAGTGACTGCTGGGAAGGCGAGGAGCACCGAGGCAGCCGGCACCAGGAGTGGAAAAGGCATGTAAGTTTTCGTTTTTTTATTTGTGTAACCAACCTCTACCCCTCCCAACCAACAACTTTACATTGCCGGCAGCCGCCACTGCTCACTGACAAAATAACACAATTCTAATTATCCTTTCTATGCTGTCATATGTTACAGACCAGCCTAACTGCATCTGGAAAATTCAGACTAGATCTAAAATGTTTCATTCAACTTCTCAACCTGGGCCCTTTACATAGAATTATGCATATTTAAGCCTTTCCTCCCACAACCTTGTTTCTACCCTATCTGATAAAATAATAATTCTTACAGAATTGCTACCTTACTTCATCTCCTCTCCCTCTCAGTGACTTCTCTACCTAAGGCATGGCAATACTGCAAGGTTACAAGTATTTGTTCATGTGTACTATTCAAAATAGTTATTTATTGGAAACTGGAATGGCAAAATGCTGGATGGATAAAACTGGAGTGTGGTTGACTGAACTGGGATGAGGTGGAGTGGATTGAATTGGAGAACAGTGGTGTGGATGGGGGTAGAGAGGAGTGCATTGAAGTGGGGTGGATTGGGGTGGGGTGGATTGACTGGAGTGGGGTGGATTGGGGTAGGATAGATTGAGTTGGGGTGGATTGGAGTGGGCGGACTGGACTGGGGTGGGTTGGAGTGAAGTTGATTGGATTGATTGGAGTGGGGTGGATTGGGAAGAGGATGTGGCGTAATGGCCAGAGCTGCTGACCTGCTGGGGAACCAGATTTGGGTCTTGAGTCAGCTCAACATCCTGTGATTCTCGGCAAATCACTTAATCTCCCCGTGCCTACCAAAAACAATTAATGTGTTCTTGTGTAATATAAAGGTCTCCAATACCTTCAGGTCGAGTGTACACTATATAAAACTGCAAAAACAAAATAAAAGAAAATATTTAGTGGGATGCACTGGATTGGTGTGGGTGGACTGGACTGGAGTTGGGTAGACTAAGGTGGTTTGGAGTGGGGTGGATTGGAGTGGGGTGGAATAAACTGGATTGTTTTGGTTTGGAGTGGGGTGGTGTGGGTGGATTGGATTGGAGTGAGGTGGAATGGGTAGCAGTGGACTTGACTGGAGTGGGTGGACTGAATTGGACTGGGGTGGGGTGGGCTGGACTGGAGTAGGGTGAGATGGATTGGAGTAGGGTGAGATGGATTAGAGTGGGGTTGGTTAGACTGGTGCAGGGTGGGCTGGATTGTAGTGGTGTGTATTGTGGTTGATTGGAGTAGGGTGAATTAGGATGGTGTGGGGTGGGGTGGACTGGATTAGGGTGAGGTGGCATGGATTGGAGTGGGGGGAATTTGAGTGGGACAGATTATTTTGGATTGGATCGGGCTGTTTTGAATTGGAGTGGGGCAGGGTGGAGTGAGGCAGAATGTTTTGGAATAAAGTGGGGAAGACTGGAGTGGGCCAGATTGAAATGGACTGGGGTCAGACAGATTGTGTTGGATTGGAGTGGGGCAGGCTAGAATGGGGCAGATTGTTTTGGACTGAGTGGGGCAGATGGAAGAGGGGCAGAGTAGAGTGGGGCAGATTGAATTAGGATGGACTGGAGTCGGTGGATTGGATTGGAATGGAATGCGGTGGGTTGGATTGGGGTGGGATGGACTGGTTGGTGTGGGGTGGATTGGATGGAGTGTGGCGGATTGGAGTGGAGTGAATTGGAATGGAGTGGGGTGGTCTAGGGTGAGGTAGACTGGATTGGAGTGGGGCATAATGTTTTGGATGGGAGCGGACTAGAGTGGAACAGATTGTTTTAGATGGGAGTCGGGTAGACTAGAGTGAGGCGGACTGCAGTGGGTCAAATTGTTTTGGATTGGAGTGGGGAAGATTTGAGTGGGACGGATTGGGGTGGGACAGATTGTTATGGATTAAAGAGGGGCATATTTGAGTGAAGTGGATTGAAGTGGGCAGATTGTTTTGGATTGCGTTATCCAAGGCTACTCCAGCCAAGTGGTATACTTGTTTGTAATACAGCAGCTTAACATCCTTTTCATTTTTTTAAAATTAACATATAACACTTTTTCCATAAAACAATTTTTTGTTTGTTTTGGATTCATATGAAATTGTGTTCTGACCCCTTCTGCCCCGCGCACTACTAACACACACACAAACTACCACGACCAAATCATGACCAAAATTTTCTTGAAAGTGATATTGAACTGGGGACTATTGCACTCGATTTTTCGTTTTGAGAAGCCAAGTGAAAAGGCAAGCACAGATGCGGGAATACTATTTGCTTTGTTAGCAATTTTGCCTGCAGGGCTATTTTTACAGTACTGTGCAGCATGGAACATCATTAAACTGTAAAGACAGAGCAAGATATGTTGTCTGGAGCAAAATGGCTTTGTTTAATTTGCCAGTCTCGTAAATTAAATCTGACAGGAAAGAAACGCTCTCAAAATTGTGAACAGGAAAATAGAATGCGAAACATAGTGCTGCCCGGAGAGTTAAACTTGAAAACCAGGTATATTTAGGACTGCACCCCAATGACTTTGTAATAAAAGTAATAAAACCATAGGAAATAACGCTAGGCAAGAAAGCGACTTTGGTAGAAAGGGAACTGAAGTGCACTATGTGCTGTTTAACTAAAACGGTATATCTGTATATTGGGAACAGCAATTCTAAATACATGCTTCTTGGATTTAAAGGAGCAGCACAACCGAACGAAAAGACTCAGGGAAAATATTCTTATCGTCTTTGAATTCACAATAAAAAAAATATTTAAAAGCAAAGGGCAATAAAGCCATTTGTGTAAACAATGTAAGACAGCAGTGTTGGTTAGAAAGAGGTTCGGGGTAGTTATCGTCTCCATTTACCTCTTCTTATAAAGGAAGAGGCTGAGAGTGGGCTATTCTTCTCAAGGCTCGCTGATGGTAGGGAGGCTCACTGGTTCCTGGTTGTACCAAACTGTGTGATTCCTCCGAGTATGGCTGTGGTAATGTGAGGAATGGATTCAAAAGGTCTTTTGTCACTGGTTAACCTCAACTTACAAGTGGAAATTAACATTTCATAACCACAAAACGTAAATGTACATTTGTATGTGTATTCGCTGCTAATATTACCACAGTATGTTGTACGATTTGCATGGAAATAAACGTACCCTCCTGGGTGGGACGTCGACATTTCAAAAGTGTGTACCCTTTTTTTTTTTTTTAAAGTGGGAGTTTGTGTGCATTCAGAAACTTCTTCTCTGTCAAATGTCATTCTGTAAATCAGTGGAGAATTACTCCTGTCAGTAAGTGCTATAATAAATTGCTGCAGTGACCTAGAAATCAGCATGCAAATAGCTAGACCAGATGGATTCAATGGTGTGTTCATGATCCAGAGCCTGTAGGTAATACTTTCTATCTTTGCCTGCTTAGTTAGATCGGTCGGACAATGACGTGTTTAGCAACTGATAGATTCTATAACATTCAGAAGGTGTGACATATATTTGGAATTTAAGATAAGAGAGTTTATTTAGTAACAATAGATGAAGCCACCTGAAGGTCACACTCTTCACCAAACGGGGTGTCAGAGGATACAGGCTCCTGATTCGATCACACATTGGTTCCCAATCTGGGAGCCGCGGCTCCCTGGAGCGCCATCAAAACTAGTCAGGGGTGTGGCACACAGTTTGGGAACCACTGGCTGTAGTTTTATTGTGTCCAAACTGGAAGTAGCTAAGTGGTTCCCAAACTGTTTGTGCGCCCCTGGCTAGTTTTGATGGTGCACCAGGGAGCCGCGGCTCCCAGTTTGGGAACCAAAGCTTCACTACAGGAACGGTATGAGATATTCAAGACCTTTAATATCAGGTATCCACCTATTGCATAAAAGGACTCACCCACTTTATTAGTGGTATGCTTTATAGCTGGATCTCATTTTGCTATACTAAATACCATTGTAGGCTTGGCCTCAATGGAGGGAAAACTTTGATGATGCTTGGTTGTAGGATGATCTAAAGATACTTAAAAAACATATGTTGAGGCCGCCCACTTTATTTTGGGTGATCCTGGTACAGTTAAAAATAGGTGAAAATGTATGCCACTTAATTTTAGTTACCTAAGTCACGTCCTCGTCAACAAGTTTTATGCAAATGCACATAAGTTCCACAATATATACTCCCCTGTTGCTGCCCGGTAAATCAAGGGGTACGACATGTAAAGCACAACATACAAACACAAGTAGCATCCAAGTAGATAGTTTTGGCACACTGTATTCAAAGTGATAGCATTCATGCCAACATTCAGCATTTGTTTAAGTGTTGGTTCCCACTCTAAGCCCATATTTATTAGGCCGCGTATGGGCAGGGATGTGACATGCCCCTGTAGACAGACACTAAGTCAAGGATTGAAAATGTTAAGTCTATGAAGGTTCAACAACGTAAGCTTAAGCTTAAATTTATGCCACTTGATTCTTCGAGGATGCTATACCACAACACATCTAAAAATTACTACTATCTCCTGTATCGGTTCAAAGTTGCTGCTGTTAGCGCTCTTTAATGGCCTGTAGGCACCTGGCGTGGGAGGGCGTGAAGGAATAGCCCCATCCCATGTGTAGCATTCGTGCCATGCTGTAAGTGTGAAAAATCACACGCCTATTAAATGGAAGGAAAGGTGGTGTTTCCTGCTTGCGCTGCCGGTCATATGCAGGAGCTCAGCTGTGCACTATGTTTGGCTCATTAATGTCATCGTACACTCAGATAAAGTCCTGTGTACCCTGAAAAATGTTTTTTATTATAGAGGAAGTGCAAAACGCTGTGTACCAAAATTAGGGAAATAAAGTATCCTATCATCTAAAGAAAAAATGAAGGCTGCGTGAATATGCAACACAGGGATGTGGCGTCGTATTACGATGGATAACGGCACTTTTACATGAAGGAATAGTTGATATTGGAGTTCAACTTGTCAAATATTCAAGACTGTAACTATCAGGTACCCACCTCTTGTGTAAAAGAAACCCTCACTCTCTCTATTAGTGGCATTCATTCCCATTGGCCTCATCCTGATGTACTAAATATCAGGAGGGACTCGACCTTTGCGGAGGGATCCCGTCAGTGTTTGTTTGCAGGAGCATCTAATGATGCTTAAAAAAATACTTCGGCGATGCCAGTACCCCCTCATTTTAATGTGTGGCAAGGTTAAATAACTGAGAAAGTGGATGCAGCTGGATGTTATTTACCCGAGCAGGCTGCTAATCAACATGTTTCAGGGGCACGATTATCGGCCCCTATGTGTCCACAGCTTTCACCAGGACTTACTTGTAACCCCTAACAATCAGTAGGACCAGTCCTTCCCGTAGCAGTCTAAGTGTGAAACCGGGTAAAGCTAAAGGCTGGCTTAATCTCAGAACCGCAGATGGGAGGATGGAATCATCAGATTTTCCCTTTGGGCACATACATGTCTCTAATAGCACAACTGATTACACTTCCCTGTCCCTCTCATTGTGCAGACACTGTTCACATTTCAAAATTGTAAAACAATTGGAAAGTGATCATCTCAAGGTTACCACCGATAACTGCACGGCACCTCTGGCAGAAATATTAAAGATGGGTGGGTCATATTGGCTGATAAATAATCGGGTAGAATAACCTAGGTGAATGGAAGCCATGTCACCGTATAGCAATAATAAGAGACATCTTTACACCAACGGAAGAAATATCACTTCTGCCACACCGGACTAAGGCAATTCATTAAGTAATGATTTAGTTTCAGCTAAAGGTAACAGAATTACCAGGGAGATGACCAACGGAAAAATATATCTGCTCCAAAAAGGCTGAAAGCTCCATTAAGAAAAATTAGATCTCACTTAATGGCCTTTAAGAAAAGAATTCAATTAAAATAGGGCAATTATGATCTGTAGAGTGATTTAGTAAAACGTGCAAAGACCATATAAAAAAAATCAGTCTAGGAAATGAAAAGATATTATCGTGAGGATCAAATGTGGCTTTTATTTTATTTTTTTAATAAAATGTTGAATGACCAGGGATCATAACCAATGGGAATTTTGGCATTATGTTAACACTTCTGGTGATCTAAATGACGCCTCTCAGGATAAAGCACAGACATCCCTGGGTGAGTAGCATATACCTTTAAGCGGTACTCTAAATTGCCCATAAACTATTACAGTTCTTTCTGGTGATCACCTGGGCGTAGACCAACTCAGAGCATGATGGCTGAGTGCAGTGATAAGGTGATAGTATTCAATGCATTAAGTACTAAAAGGGCATTGAATAAATGGAGAACATTTGGCGCGCCAGTGGCCAATATAGCCTTAGAACCCGCCGTAGCGGGCTCTACCGGCTATTAAAGGCCCGCTCTCCGCGTTAAATGCCCGAGCCGAAGGCGAGGGCATTTAACAAGGGAGAGGGACTTTAATAGCCGGTAGAGCCCGCTACGGCGGGTTCTAAGGCTATTAGAACATTCTGCCACACAGGGCAGAATGTTCTATTTAAAAAAAAAATGTTCACGGAGCCCGAGGGGATTTAAATCTCCTCGGGCTCCGTGAGGCTTTGTTCACAGGTGTTGCTGTGAACAAAGCGAACATTGGAATGTTGGCGCTGCGGGCTTTTACCGGCCAGTAAAATCCCGCAGCACTCCATTGTTTTCAATGGAGCCTCCAGCATTCCAATGTTCTAATATCTTTTCTGCGTCACTATTTTAGTCTGGTACTGGTATTGGGTCGCATGGCTGAGTCTTCTTTCTCAAGCGCCACTTCAGAGCCCAGAGGTACAGCGCCCTGGAGATGCTCAAAAGAGGAGATCTGGTAGATCCTGCAAGTTACTTGCTAATCACCTCATGTATGTGGAGATAAAAGCCTTTGTTAGAATGTTATTAGATGAGAGGATGGTCTGACTACAAGGTCGCCTCTTTTGCCTTTTCTTCCAACAGACTTCAGATCCACGGGCTGCCCGGTTGATAAAGTATCAGCTTTATCTTGTTGTCATATGAAGCAAAATATGCATAAGGAAATCATTTTTGAGTGCTAAATAGATTAGAATTCCTTCCGAAGTGACCCTGTGACAATGGTTCGAGGAAAAGCACTGTGCACTTTATGCCTTTTTTTGAACGTTATACATAACTCCATCGGAAACATTTTTAGGCCCCAGTTTTACTCACATAATTCCAATACATGAACTAAGGCTGCGAGGAGTAAACGATTATTCCACCAGGGTGCATGCAGACTGCATGTTGAAAAAATGGCTCGTTTGTGTATATTTACTGTCCGGAGTTAGCAACAGCAAGACACCTACTCCTAAGACAACACTTTTTATGTCACGGAGTTAAGACGTGCAAAGGAGTTTTTTTAAAGGGTAGTGGTTTGGATGTGAAAATCTGTTTAGTGAGGTATTTTCAATTAGCTACTTAAAAGCTGTTGGAGATTAATCTTTGAGTTTAAATGTGTTCAAATGTTAGCAAATCTGCATGAACTGTGTGTACCGAGTTAGCATCTGCCTGCTGCTTGGGGCTGGATCTGGAGGATTGGCTACTGCACTGCACTGACTATATTAATTGTAAACAGATTTTCGCTTAACAATATTTTTTAAAATATAGGTTTGCAGCACTTAATTGTTTCTCTTTCTTTTGTATTGTTATGGTAACTTTTTTTTTACTCTTATACATTTGAATTAAATGGAATTGCGCCAAAGGGAGATGCATGTCTGGGCAACTAATAAATACCTCAGTATTTTTAGCCAGCCATAAATGTCATCAATACATTAAAAAAGAACAGATGATGGACAGAATACTGAACAATGCCATACATTCACCCCCAGTCACAAATCTGGGCCTAAATCCAATGTTGTTGTTTTTTTTGCTTGCCGCGCCATTTCAGTTTAGGACCAACCATATGCTGATCAGTCTTGACACTGCTCACCATGGGAACAGTCCAGCCCGAACTGCCAGGTCAGGTCCTCCCTGGACCGGAAACAAGCATCCTGAGACCGGTTTCGGGTTATAACCCCTCATCAGCCAGGCTAGCTTGGACCTGGTGGTACTTAACTTCCCAGCTTTAAAAAGTCTTCGCTAGGTATTTGATGTATTAACTCATAAGAAAATATTTAATTTACTCCATCCATTTGTTGCTTCTTTTTACTTAATTGGTACTGAGTTAAAGTCAAGTTGTTAATCCTGCAACCAATAGAGATTTCTAAACAACTGAGATTGTCTTTTTCTTGCAGCAAAGTTGCAAGCACAAAAACGTTTAGCTGTTTCTTTGGGTAGAGGATTTTTTTGTACTGAATCCAGTTGAAAGTAGCCCCTGAAAAGGTCCCAAAAGTACGTTTATTATTCATGTAGGGCTGCTGCTCACACTTTAGGGAACAGTGAAACTAGGTTCTACACAGCTGTTAATATAAAAGGTGTGCGTACGCATCTTTCCCTTGGTATGTTATTTCTCTATCTTGTGTTTTACCTATGCACATTCCCCTAACTCCTAACCGTTCCAGGAGCTGGTCTGTAGTCTCAATGAATTCAGGAAAAAGATAAGTCTAGTGTCACGCTTCAATGCAAGGCACAAGTGTTACACAAACACCTTACTCAATTTAAGCACTCAGTGAAGCATCTGGTCTTTGCTCCTGGAAATCATGCATGCTACCTTTTAGAAATCGGGTCTCTAGTTGGCAGAGGTATTCACCTTTGCCCAAATAGGGTCCACAATCCTAGTCAGGGTAAATCACACACAATCCAAATTATCCTGTGCACACTCTCTGGTAGCTTGCCATAGAGCAGTCAGGCTTAAATCAGAAGGCAATTTGTGAAGTATTTGTGCAATAAATCATGAAATACCACAAAAATACACCACACAGGTTTAGAAAGATATAAGATATTTACCTGATTAAATGAATGTCAAAATTATCAAGATTTGATAAGCACAAGTTCAAATATCACTTTTGCAATGTTCATAAGAGTTTTAAGTCCTTAAAAAAATCAACAATTGTTTCTTGTGTTCACAAAGTACCTGGTTTGCATCAAAATTACACACACAGAGACCGCAGAGGAGATGCATGGAAAAAAGAAGGTGTGCGTTTGTTTTCCTGATGCGGCAAGACGTTGTGTCATTTTTTCCCACGCTGCAAGGGCTTTGCGTCAATTTCCAGTGCGCAGTCTTTGATCCTCACTGTGATGTGGGATCTTTTGACGCCCAGGGATGATGTGTGGAAATCCTGGCCATGCAGGACGAAGTCACAGGTGCTACGTCGATCCGGTCACAGGTGCTACGTCGATCCGGTGGTCGGTGCATCGGAGTTCCTGTTGCACGACAGGTGCTGCATCGATTCTTCACTCAGGAAGTCGGGCTGAGTCGTTCCGGCTCGGCTATGCATCACAGTTCCTTTCGCAATGTAGGCACTGCACCGATTTCCACTTGGGGAGCCGGGCTGCATTGTTCTGGTTCAGCGTGGCAGCGATTTTCCCACCACTGGGCATGCTCTGCATAGTTTCCAGCAGGCTGTGAGTGGATTTTTGCTGCACAAGGTATTTCTTTGAAGAGGGGAAGTATTTTTGCCCTGAGACTTCAGAAACAGGAGGCAAGCTCAATCCAAGCCCTTGGAGAGCACTTCTCAGCAAAGTCAGAGGCCAGCAAGGCAGCAGGGCAACAGCAAGGCAGCAGTCCTTCACAGCAAAGCAGTCCAGGTGAGTCATTTGGACAGCCAGGCAGCTCCTCTTGACAGGTTGCAGAATCCAGTCCAGAGTGTCTGTTCCAGGAAGAGTCTGAGTTGGTGGGGTCAGCAGCCCGGTTATATACTCAAAAATGCCTTTGAAGTGGGGGAGACTTCAAAGAGTGTTTTTTTAGTGCAGAAGGTCCCCTTTCAGTACAATCCTGCCTGCCAGGGTCCCAGTAGGGGGTTTGGCAGTCCATTGTGTGAGGGCAGGCCACTGTCATTTGAAATGTAAGTGTCAGGCCCTCCATCCTCCCAGCCCAGGAAGACCCATTCAGTATGCAGATGAGTGCATTTGTGACTAAGTATCCTGCGTTTGTCTGTGTGAAATGCACAAGGGAGCTGTCAACCAGTCCAGCCAGACGTGGACTGAAGACAGGCTGTAAGGCACAGATAGATTTTGAGTGCAGAGAAACACTCACTTTCTAGAAGTGGCATTTCTAAAATAGTAATATAAAATCTAACCTCATCAATAAGCAGGATTTTCTATTACTATTCTGGCCATGTTAAATATGACCTGGTTACCCCTTTCACATCAGAATCTACCACTCAAACAGTATATGAGGGTAGCCATAATGCTAGCCTATGAAGGAAGCAGGCCTCATAGTAATGGAAAACGAATTTAGGATTTTTACACTACCAGAACATATAAAACACACATATACATACATGTCCTGCCTTTTACCTACATAGCACTCTGCCCTATGGTTTACTTAGGGCCTACCTTAAGGGTGACACATGTAGAAAAGGGGGGGGTTTAAGGCTTGGCAAGTACTTTTAAATGCCAAGTCAAAGTAACAGTGAAACAGTGAAACAGCACACACAGGCCCTGCGAGGGCAGGCCTGAAACATGGTTAAGGGGCTACTTATGTGGGTGGCACAACCAGTGCTGCAGACCCACTACTATTATTCAATTTACAGGCCCTGGGCACATGTAGTGCACTTTATTAGGAACTTACAAGTAAATTAAATATGCCAATTGGGTATGAGCCAATGTTACCATGTTTTTAGGGAGAGAGCACATGCACTTTAACACTGGTTAGCAGTGGTAAAGTGTCCAGAGTCCTAAAGCCTACAAAATTTAGGTCAGAAAAAGAAGAGGAGGAAGGCGAAAAGTTTGGGGTGACCCTGCAAAGGGGGCATTTCCAACACTACTTTGGAGCAAGTGGAAGGTAAATAGGCCCCATATGGGAGAGAAATGTTTTATCTTAAACAAAAATGTTCAGTCTGTGAAAAATTCAAAACTTCAGATATCTACCAGAAGAAACAAAGAGCCTAGTACAGAGTTTATATTTTAATTTTTATACCTCCTGATGCATGTTGAACAATCCTTCAGAATAAATGAAGGATAAGTAGTGTCGCTGTTAACCACAGTGGCTTCTGAGTTAGAGGGGGTACAAAGCGCGCGGACTGCCTTTGCTAAAGTGACAGACACTAAGAGGTTTATCTTCCATGTACCAAACTTCAAACTGCAGAAGGCCCACCTCAATGTTATTGGAATCCCTTTAAGAAAGAGCTTTTCAACCAGGAGCTTAACTTATGCTCTCTAAATGAAACTTCATGGCCCCATCATAAAAGTGAATGGCAACTCTGTAGATTTTTGCTGTGTCCCAATACCTGCTTGCAAAGGGTTCAATCCTGTATATCTGATTCTGACAAAAAAAGGGTAATTACCACAATCAGAACAAGTGTCAATACCAAAGTTACTATATTCTTTCACCAGCTTCCTGTCAGTAAATGCACAGAAAGGGTTGGTGGGATTCCCAGCACCTGAAGGTGTGGATCCCTCAGTAGACTGTCCCAGAACTCCATCTGCGTTTCTAGCTTAAGGTGGAGCACATGCTGGAGAACCTGAAAACGAGAACCCTCTCAAAACTATGTTGAGCACTGCTTTTTCACCTTCTGTATACTGCCAGCGTACCTTGTTGGTGGTAAGAGCCAGTTACACACCCAGGACCCTTCTTCACTGTACCCCTTTCAAGCAATCACACTAAGCCCAGACCTGTTGACACTGTCAGTGTCTGTCTCATAATGTTAATTTTTTTTAGTGTGTTGCATTAGCATCACTGTGCAGCACGGTTCACTGGCGAGGTACCCAAACACCACCTGATTAATGGAGCTCTTCCAGCCTCCACACAGACCTAACCTACCGAAACAAAACTGTCTGTTTCAGTTAAGGATGATTCTTGCCTACTTTTAGCCCATAAATAATCGTGAGAAAAAAAGGCATTTAATTACTGCAGAGACTTTCGTTAAATATTAAAGAAAACCCTTATCCACGTTGACTATCATCACTATTATGTCTCACCGGCGTGCTATGAGCTACTGCTGAAGCATCCATTATTGTGCTCAGTGCGTCACGCAGGGTTGCTTACCCCTGTAGAGCCTGGACATCTATGGGGAATCGCGCGCTCTCTAACATAAATTATAATGGAATGTACCAGTGCGAACACCTCATCAGGTGTGCGGTAAAACTATTTTAGCAGCTTGTAGCAATTTATAGCAAAGCAGAGAATTATTAATGCGGGCTCCGATGAAATTAATACCACAGGAACCTTGAAATCTAGAAACACGCGTAGGAGTTTTATGTGTTAATAAATCTTGCGAGCTAAAAATAAATAGATTTGATGGACTGCTGCAAAAGGAACATACGGTGATTCATAAATAATTCTGTACAGTTCCCGGTTTTGTAAAACCGAACGAGATTACTAGGGGTCGGAAGGGGCGTCAAAGAGGCAGTGTTCTAACAGCTCCTTGGCTTCGAGGCACACTCTAGTCCTCACAGCTACTAACCAAACGGACCTCCCGGGAAAAGACATTCACAGCACACAGAACAGCCACTTCATCGAGTTAAAGTTGTGACGGACCACCTCAGAATACCAATCACCACCGTGGCTGGGAGGACAAAGGCTTTCAGAGTGGGACACAGAAGCTTACAAGGAGCTGTAGCTGGTTACTTACAGCGCTAAATTTGCAGGAATCCCTCTCAGCCACTGTGTGCAGCGCCTGGCAGCCAGCAGGTTCACTTAACTTTCTGAGGCACAAGATGCTGCTGCAGGTGGTTCTTTGCCTTAAACATTACCCACGCTACTGACTTTCTCACGACACGTTTTCAGTGTTTCCCAGTGTCTTTTTGCAACAATTGCTGTATTAGTACATATCATTTATTTTCATTTATATGCTTAATTCTCAGTTGAAAAGTACTCCTAAGCATTAGTTGCGGCGGAATTAAAAAAGTGTATGTACTCGTTGCCTCAAACTACCTGTGTGCTACTGAGAAGTGTGGGAACTCTCCCCTTAAAATTAAAGAAGTGCAGTGCTATGAACCCCTGCCTATCTAAAGCACTGCTCCTAAGGAAGTTGTTGACCTAGGGCTGGGAGGTGTGGATCAGAGACCTATTGCACAGCACATGGGAGAGGCTGGTGTACAAGAGGCCTGATTTCAACTCCTCTGAATTCCATGGAGTTGGACTCCGTGAACTCTGTCCAGGCCTTCAAGGGACTTATAAGTAAATTAAATATGCCAACTGTAGATATACCAATGTTACCATGTTTAAGGGAGAAGCACAGGCACTTTAGCACTTGACAGCAGTTGTAAAGGGCTCAAAGTCTTAAAGACAACAAAAAGATACAGCAACAAATTTGAGGTAAATGGGCAAAAAGTTTGGGGGAAGACCACCCCAGGCTGATAGGTCTAACAATGCTGATCCTAAATAGCATCTTTCTGGGGTTCATTTTATTTGCGTCTTACTATCTAAAGGTAGAAACGTTGATGATATGTACAGAATGCGTTAAGAACTTCTGAATTTAAAATACCAACGATGCAGTACTATGCATGCACATTCTTAAGGGATTCGAAAAAACTAACAAGAAGACCAAATAGAAAACAGTTCTGAATCCCACTGAATTATATCTACTCTCTGGTGCTATGCGGGGAAGCTTTAACACATGTTTTCTTCTTCCCTTATGCAATATTCTGAAACCATCATCCATATGAATGACTGCTTCACCCTCTTTAAACCCAGCTGTATAGACATTACTACCAATGCAACAGAATGCAATAGAAAGCAATGGTTTCTATCGCTATCTAAAAGCAGCTTTTCGTAGGAGCTCTTCTTTGGCTAACCCAGCTCCTCAATAAAGTTTGCAGAAGTTATATGCTTCCTAAAACAAAGTTTCTGTCAGTTTAAGATCTCTGAAAGGGAGCTAATAGTAAATATTACCAAATTTAGCAAGTGCAGGGCCAGATGTATGAATATCTGTTCACTGTTATTTCTGCCAACAGTAGATATTTTAAAGAACCAATCTATGTAATAAGTCTGTTATTACAAATCTGAATCATAGTGGGTCAGAATCTGACCTAACCCATGAATATTAATAAGGCAGGCCGCAAAATGCAACTCACCATGACTGGAGGAAATCAAAGGAACAGTGGCATGCTGGAGGTCAGTAGACCAGCATATCTGTGATTACTATCTAATAAAGCAACTTTAAAAAAATAAAATAATAAACAGCCAGTTTTCTTTAAAGGAAATGAGACTGTATTTGAAAAGAAAAGTTAACTTTTTTTTTTTTTTTTTAACAGTTGGCAGTGGTCGCCTGGACTACTGTATACTCTCGCAACAAACCTTTTTTTTTTTTTTTTACATTAACAAAATAGAATACATTTCCCTTTTGCAAATGCATTATCACCTCCTTTGAGGTGTCAGTAAAATGTAGTGTGCAGTGTTTGGAAACGATGCCTACAACACACCCATTCCAGACACAGAATCGGTATCTATTTAGTACATAACAAAAAGCAATTTAACGGTTGCAAAGCCTGAATTGGAGCATTTACAACTATTAAAATCTTCTGTGCATCTGGCACATAGTCTCTATTTTAGAAAATCACTATGAGGTCCCTATGATAATCAGAAGGTTTTGGATCACACTGGATATAAGTAAGTTTAGTTTGAGCACATCATTAGAGTCCAATTAGCCTGTGGAATAAATTCTGAACATTTACTGGATGATTTGCCCATGCTGTTATTTACTACGCAAAAATATAGAAATCTTAAATACCTCATCAATTTTTGAGTTAGTCATAAATAAC
Source organism: Pleurodeles waltl (assembly GCF_031143425.1). Lineage (NCBI taxonomy): Eukaryota > Metazoa > Chordata > Amphibia > Caudata > Salamandridae > Pleurodeles > Pleurodeles waltl. The sequence continues at coordinate 1,047,246,767 of NC_090446.1, read as the reverse complement.
TCAGATGTGAAAACCAACATATTTTTATCCGGAGTAGTGACATGGACATACCACACAATGTCAAAGGACTGCGTAAGGCTAGTTTTCGACATATGGGGGGTGCTTTCCTTGTCACAGTCATTACTAATTTAGCTAAAGTCTAAACGCAAAAGCAAGCATACTTTGTTTTTCAAGCATAAGAAGAGGAATTATCTCCTAAAAAGCTTCTTCTCTTCTGGTAGATAAGCTTAGTAACCTACCCATAACTCTTTGTTTACCGGGCTCTAACTAGAAAGAACTGCTTCCACTGTTAGCTGTGTGTGGGGGTAAGTGGTGTTAGATGAGAATGATTTGAATCCTCCTACTGCAGTTATCTGATGAAAAGTGGAGTAGGACCACGGGTCTGGTTTGAGATATAGAACAGACCCAGCAGCTGAATTCAAGCAAGCGGAAAGGGTCCAGTCAGCACTTTCTCTTCTGTCTTGAGAACATTTGCCCTGGTACAGGAAACACAACTTTCTTAAATGCCCTGTATGCCCTACTTTTCCTCTTTCCTCACAGTGTAGTAGGTAGGGGGCTCCTTTGGAACGTGCAGTCTGGGATGCAATAGTCCCTATACCTCTGTGTACATTTCAGTACAGCGTGGGGTGCCACTGTGAGGGCTTTTAGGCTCTGGGGCCTTCTCTTGAGGACAGGCCACTATTGGTATTCAGTTCTAGACGACAGAGTCACAGCGGCTGCCAGGTGCATTAATATATTTTCCAGGGGCACAGGTCTTGCCGAGTAGAACTCGAAAGCTGATCCATGTGACTCATTCCCTTTCTTCCAATCACTTGCTTGTGAGTTCTTTTTTCTCTTTACATCACAAGCCAAAGGCTGAACAGGAGATGCTCATTGTGAAGGGAATGTCTCGCCTGAGCCAAATCTCTGACATGCACTGAAGTCTTTTGCCTACTCATGTTCATCTGCTCCATACCATAGCAGTATTCTAATCAAAGCCTTAAACAAAAGATAAACAAATGTCTCCAACTTGTTGAAATACAAGTAGTTTACAGGTCATACTGAGCCGCCTGGGAGTACTCCTAAGTAAAGCATCCTTCCCTGGTTTGGCTGTTCCTAGGATTAAATGAATACTGATATTTGTAATAACTGCTCCATATGAAGGCTTTCTGCTGCTTTCCACAATGGGGGCCATGCTCTTCCATGCAAAGAGGATTATGGCTGCCTACTTGAGACTTGTGAATCTAAATGTTTTCATCTTACCTTTTTTTATTATGAGACATAACTTTGATAACTGTAAATGAAGGCATTCTTATAATTTCAATGTTTTATTCTGGGAAGAGTCAACAGGGACACATGAAGATAAGTTGAATATTTCATTTCACATGGAGTTCATGTCGCGCAGCTAAGGCTCTGCTACTTTGGAAATGCACCAACAAGAGTATACAAGCCAGGAATACAGACATGCATTCTGTGCACGGATGCCTAAACATCCCCAACCTGATAACCAGGAGCTGCATATTATTCATAAGTCACATGTGAACCCAATACATTTTATTTCAGTTCCTGCTGCTTTCGGAATACTTGACAAATTCTTCCAGGCCCTGGACCGGGTGGCAACACCAATGCCAAACATCGCATATAACAAGCTTGGTTGTACAAGGATGAGACATACCCAATGATTATAAGAACTCTGACAATAAAAAAAACATCAGTGCTACTGTCCTCATTTCAATTTATTTGGTATTCCAGGTAAGATGGCAAACGGTGTTATTTTTAAAATAAAACGAACACTACTAAAATAGTAGCATGCTGTGAAGAAAAGTACTCTGTAATGAAACCCAACAGCACAGAGTGAGAGAGCTCCTTCAGCTTTAGTAGTAGCAGCATCAGCAATGCCCTTGGTTTTTACAGTACATTATCACCTGTGCACAGAGTTAGACACTTGCTGGTGATATCTAGTACAATATATAGGTTATATGCTTGAAGCTTAAAGGCCCTTACTCAGCCTTTCCTTCTTCCAGCGTCAACAAAAGGAGCATAATGAATATTAACACCCGTGACGTACAGTGCTTAGAAACAGCATACGTGTGGCAGCGCACTATCGGAAAAAGAATTCTGGTTATTAACTATTATTGACATTATTGGTATATCATTCTAACTTATTTAATGTTACTGTGGAGTACTTGGACGCGTGTGATGGAGCATTGTCCTGCATGAAAATCATGTTTTTCTTGAAGGATGCAGACTTCTTCCTGTACCACTGCTTGAAGAAGGTGTCTACCAGGAACTGGCAGTAGGACTGGGAGTTGAGCTTGACTCCATCCTCAACCCGAAAAGGCCCCACAAGCTCATCTTTGATGATACCAGCCCAAACCAGTACTCCACCTCCACCTTGCTGGCGTCTGAGTCGGACTGGAGCTCTCTGCCCTTTACCAATCCAGCCACGGGCCCATCCATCTGGCCCATCAAGACTCACTCTCATTTCATCAGTCCATAAAACCTTAGAAAATCAGTCTTGAGATATTTCTTGGCCCAGTCTTGACGTTTCAGCTTGTGTGTCTTGTTCAGTGGTGGTCGTCTTTCAGCCTTTCTTACCTTGGCCATGTCTCTGAGTATTGCACACCTTGTGCTTTTGGGCACTCCAGTGATGTTGCAGCTCTGAAATATGGCCAAACTGGTGGCAAGTGGCATCGTGGCAGCTGCACGCTTGACTTTTCTCAGTTCATGGGCAGTTATTTTGCGCCTTGGTTTTTCCACACGCTTCTTGCGACCCTGTTGACTATTTTGAATGAAACGCTTGATTGTTCGATGATCACGCTTCAGAAGCTTTGCAATTTTAAGAGTGCTGCATCCCTCTGCAAGATATCTCACTATTTTTGACTTTTCTGAGCCTGTCAAGTCCTTCTTTTGACCCATTTTGCCAAAGGAAAGGAAGTTGCCTAATAATTATGCACACCTGATATAGGGTGGTGATGTCATTAGACCACACCCCTTCTCATTACAGAGATGCACATCACCTAATATGCTTAATTGGTAGTAGGCTTTCGAGCCTATACAGCTTGGAGTAAGACAACATGCATAAAGAGGATGATGTGGTCAAAATACTCATTTGCCTAATAATTCTGCACTCCCTGTATATTTTAAGCAAAAGGTCAGAGTCACAGTCTCAGAGGCGCACTCAGCTGCCGGTGCTGGTAACGGAGGAGACCACCCTTGAATTAATAATTTATCCAAAGAAATGTTTACCGCACTCCAAAGAATCCTTTATGGCATGTTTATTCAACAAAACAGCAACCACCCTCGCGCTTCAACTCCACTTGAGTCTTGCTCACGGTTAGTGATTCCCATTTCTCTTTTCTTTAAATATTAAAGTTTTGTCTCTCCCATACTAGTGCATTCTGGGTATGGTAATCTAATCTAACAAAATCATACAAAAGTTAAGAGAATTAGAAAAATGTTAGACACATTATAGTGATAGCAATAGGCAACATAAACAGTACTCAATTTTCAAGCGGATATATTATCTCCACGATTTCATTTAAAAGTGATTATTGTCATCGACTCTCAGGAACTCTATATCAACTACTTCATCTATTCCTGTGCAATCAATGCAGAGAACGAAAGGATTTTTGAAACTCATTTGCAATATGGTCAAATGCCATTTAGAATTCCATTATTGGTTATTTCTTTCCCATATCAGCTCAGTGCTTAATATTATATGAAAAAGAAGATTACATACTATGCATCTTACCGCTTCTCGCAATAATGTTGGCTAAGTGCCCAGCAAGTCACAGAAAATGCGGTAAGTGCCATCACAGATGGAATACGACCTATGATGATGATAATGATAGTTTTGCACATTAATGCAATCAATAAATATAGAGTTTCACAAAAAACATTTGTGATCTGACAATTCACTATTTTAGATATCTTTAACAAACATTTCTTATACACATCAACTGAGTGCTAAATGCCCCTAGATATTTAATCGTATATTACAAATTCCATAACACACCTCCCTTCACTTTCTCACTCCAATATCAACTCAATACCCTACAAAAAAAACGCTTTGTGAAATAATGCAAAAATTGCAACTTCATATTCATGATGATTATAGCTTCCCGATTATAAAACCCAATATTATCTAAGTTTTTCACACAATAGTCAATTATATGTTCCAAAGTACATTTTCTATGGTTCATTTCCATTTATAGATGTACAAATAGTTCTTCATCCATGTTCAAACCGTACGGTATCTTTATGAGAGTTGGATAATATATTTACTCTCAAGTTGTCTTAATAATAATGTTCTATTTCCACCTCGTCATTGGTATTTATTTGCGCCAAACCAAAAAAGGATATACTTCTCCAATCTGTAGTGTGATGTTTATTATGATGTCTGGCAACTGATCCTGGTGTTGAATCGCTCCGACATGTTCCAATATCCTTTTCTTCAATGGACACATCGTACTTCCAACATATTGTAAGCCACATGCATATTGAATCAGATACACAATAAATTGACTGTTACATGTTAGTTTTTGTGAGATCTGTACTTCTCTTCCTTTGTAGTAAGTGAAGGATTTCATGTTTTTTGCAATCTGACAAGCTTTACATCTATTGCATTTGTGAAAACCCGTTGATCCAACATTTAGCCAATTTGTTTTAGGATGTGCCAGATAGTCACTTCTGACTAGCATATCCTTTAAGGACCTTGACCTTCTATATGTTACTTGTGGCCTTGCTCCTAATATTTACTTAATGTCTTGATCACTTCTTAGGATCTTCCAATATCTTTTAAAGATGTTCACAATCATTTTACTTTCTTTGCTGTATGTTAATATCAAATGTGGGCCCTCATTTACTTCTTTTCTTTCTCCGTGGGAAGTATTACATGTATTATCAACCAAAGTCTGCTGGCGAGTTCTCCTTCTAGCTTTCTTTGCACCAAGTTCGACATGCACCTTTGAATATCCTCTTCTAAGAAATCTTTGTTTAATATCTATGAATTGCATTTCCATTTCCTCATAATTTGAGCAATTTTTTCTGGTTCTTAGGAATTCAAAGGGAATACTCTTTAATAATGACTTAGGATGGAAACTTGTCCCATGTAAAATGCTATTTGTAGAGGTTTCTTTCCGATACATAGTTGTATGCAGCTGAATATTGACCACATAAACTTTAATGTCTAAAAAATGTATTTGCGTTGCACTTATATCAAAAGTAAATTGAAGGCCATAGATGTTTTGATTTAGTCATTGGAAATATAACAAGAACTATTCCTTGGATCCATTCCATATTATGAAAAGATAGTCTATATAGCGTGGCCATAAGACGAGCTTATCCAGATGTTCATGATATTGGTCTTGTCATGCCACTTCTCGTTCCCACCATCCCATCGTGAGATACGCATAATTGGGAGATAGTGAAATTCCCATAGATGTACCTTGTATACTTGACGATTAAATAGAAAAACATTATTCTGGAGACACATTTTTACCATCTCTATCAACATCGAGTGTTTTGTTTCTTTTATGTTTCTTTGTCTTAGAAAATATTCCAAGGCTTGAAGACCTATTTCATGGCGAACTGATGTGTAAAGTGAAACCACATCTATGATAACTAAAAAGTAATTTGGTTGCCAGGATATGTCTGCAATTGCTTTTAGAAAATCTCTAGTGTCCTTTATATATGAGCTCAAAGAAGCTACCATCGGAGCAAAATAATAGTACACATATTTGGAGATATTATCAAACACTGATCCACAAGCAGATATAATTGTTCTTCCCTGTGGATTGTTAAGTATTTTGTGAATTTTAGGTAGAAAGTATATGGTCGGTGTAATCGGAAAATCTTGACTCAAGAATTTCAATTCATCTTTGTTAATCAATATTTCCTGATGCCAATGCATCAATTGGATGTTTACTTGACTCAATATTTCTTGTGTAGGATTTGTATCTAGTTTCTGATAATTCTGCATATCATTTAATTGCGTAATGGCTTCTTTGATGTAATCTCTTGAATTTAGAATCAACACATTGCCACCTTTGTCAGCTGGTTTTATGATAATTTTATCATTTTTCATTAGTTGATTAGAGCTTGTCTTTCCAGCTGGGTCATATTTTATCTACCTTGAGATTGTTTCTGATACTGTAAAGTTTCCAAGTCTGCTATAATTGCATCATTAAACAAATCTACTTTATTTCCTGGACTGAGGATGTGGCAGAATTTAGACTTAGATTTAAAATGACTATATGTATGATCATTAGTTGAAATACCCAATTGATTCACAACTTCCATTGTGGTGACTTCATCATCTTCTAAATTGTGCATTAGATCATAGCACACTTTTACATCTTGTAATTGTTCAGACAGAAGTTCAGTATCGGGATGTAGGCCTACTGGTTCATTACTTTTTGTAGGATGTTTAGCAAAATGTTTAGTTAATTTAATATTCCTTATAAATTTATATGTGTCAATCTTTTTTTCAACTCTATCAAAATGGTACTCTGGACAAAACAACAATCCTTTGTTTAACACTTTATTTTCTTCTTTTGAAAGCTCATAATCATACAATTTCACTACCAGATTTTCCTCGATATTATCAATTGCATTTATTTCCTTTGTCTGTTGCGTAGAGGGTAATTTCTTCTTTCCTCTCCCTCTTCTGGTTTTTCTATATTTCGCTGTATGAATTTTGGTTTTGGCTGGCCTCTGCCATGACCGCGTCCTCGGCCCCTGCCTTTTTTTATGATTGTTGATCCTGATATATGATTTGCATTTCTTCCAATAATGTTGTTTTGATTCTTGATTCACAAATATCTTCATTTTCACTTAGTTCAACATCTGACTCACTCGCAGTCTCTGTTGTAGTTGGAATAGTCATTTTTGAACCTGATGTATATTGTTGTTTAATTGCCTCAAAACGTTTTGCAAATGTGAGAACTGTACCATTCTTATACTCAATTTCATCTCTAAGAAATTATCTCTGTTTACGTACCTCTAACTCCGATTCGTGTTCATCCAATCTTTCCACCATTTTTTGTCTTAATTTAGTTATCATATCTTTGTTTTGTAATGTTGTTAATTTATCTTCAATCTCCTTTACTGAGTTCTTTATTGTCTCCACTTTCTATTTTTGCATCCTTGATCAAAATTAGCATCATGTTCCATGAACATGTCATGCTATTCTCTCCCCATTCAAGTAGTAATTCAGGTTTGATATCAGGATGATTAGGTAATGTAAATATGCGAAGTCCTCTTGGTACTCTTCCCATCTCTACATATTTCTGCAATGTTAAAATTTCCCAACTTTTTGTGATTTCCTTTCTAGTAAGATTTTTTTGTTGGGAAATTAAAGACTGTACATCATTCGGATCCTTTTGTTCACTGGTTATCCTAGTAACTGAGTAATTACATTGAGAACTAGAAAAAATAATTTCCGCTTTTTGAGCCTGTTTCGCCGGTCTTGCTTCCATTCTGAAAAAAGGGGTATTTTTCCTGCTGTACTCACAAAGTTGCTGAGACACAAATTTATATTTATTTGCCGGAATCAGGCCTTATCGCATTGAGGATGCATTGATACTGCTTGATTGTTACAGTTTGTTTCAATGTTGTATAGAGTATAATGCATAGTATATTCCAATAAAATTTGTAATGAAAATATCAATATGAAGATTCTAATTACCTTGGGAGTCTCCCGCGTTGTGTAGCGTCCTCCGACCCTAAACACGCAGCGCTCAACCAAAGGTGTTACTGAAGTTCTTCATCAAACTTTGAAAAGTGACTTGTTCTTCTGAATCAATGTTTACAAATCCATTTCACTATTTCACTATTTATTCGTGCAATGTATTCTATGCATGCAACATTAGAATTCGGGTGTTGTTAAATTATGCCATCATATTGCGAAGGCCCAATTTAGTCTTTTGACCCCTTATCATATGGCCCCGCTTTTTGACTTAACATTTCTTTATTGAAACAGACAATAGATTCCGAATAAGCATCCTTTAATCGCAGGTGCTGGCAAGTTTCTTCATTTTATGTTAAATGGACGGCTTCCCTTTCCAACGTATTGTTTAAACTTGCTTCGTTCCTCTATTTATCATGCAATAACTCTTGTACACGCCGCCGCATTTGAGTTCAGGTACTATCAGATTACTCCATTTTATAGCACAAACATGACTTTGCCTTGCAATAAATTTTTATAAAGCACCATTTCTTCAGTTTGAAATGCTTTTGTGAGACGTATAATGAATCTTGTACAAGCCGCGTTCAATCTTAGGTGCTGCCAAATTCCTTCATTTCATGATGAAAGACAAATTTCCTTTCCAACGCGTAAGTTTGACTACCTTTGTCTCCTTTTTAATGCACAATATTGTTTGACTATTCACTCCAGTTTTCAACTTTTTGACCATTATGCTCTATTTCCGTTGTCAACACATGATTAAGCTTTGTTTTACTTTTGTAACTCTCATATCGGGAGACGCCTCTGAATAATTATAGTTTAAGCAAAAGGTCAGAGTCACAGTCTCAGAGGAGCACTCAGCTGCCGGTGCTGGTAACGGAGGAGACCACCCTCAAATTAATAATATATCCAAAGAAATGTTTACTGCACTCCAAAGAATCCTTTATGGCATGTTTATTCAACAAAACAGAAACCACCAACGCGTTTCAACATTTCTTTAGATATTACATATATCTATATATATCTATATCTATATATATCTATATCTATATCTATATCTATCTATATCTATATCTATATCTATATCTATATCTATATCTATATATCTATATCTGTGTGTGTGTGTGTGTGTGTGTATATATATATATATATATATATATATATATATATATATATATATAGGCACCAGAATCAACAGGATCAGATAAGTATGTTTTGCAATTGAAATTTTCACAGATTTGAAAAGTCCACACACTGCAATTTTCTGAACCTGCAAGGTTACCCCATGGGAGAATACGGCAAACAGGTAGTCCACAGCAACTTACAGGACCAATCTTCCGGACCAAAGGTGAGAATGAGGCAGATTCCTAGGCCACACCAGCAGGTCATCTCAGGTGGCACTGAGGCAGCCAGGTGCAGTGGTGCAGTTCAGCATTGGGTGCCCTGTTTAGTCAATGGGGTCGCTATGGTCAAAAAGATGCTGCAGGTGAGGACTGGGGGACCAGTCAGGGTGAACCATCCCATGGGCTCAGTTCTTGCGATGCCTGGGGACATAGGGACACCAGTGGTCCTCCTTCCTCGGTCTAAGGCATCCGGGTGCAGAGGATTCTTGGACCGTCGGGTTTCTGTCACCGGTGGCGGTTGCGGTGGAAGGGGCCTGCAGAAACAGGCTGCAGGTGTGGACTGGGGGATCAGTCCGGTTGAACCAACAAGTAGGCTCAGGTCTCACAAGCCTAGGGGATGCTAGTGGTCCTCTTCTCCTCAGTCCATGGCATCCGGGTGCAAAGGTGCACAGGACCATTGAGATCCCATCACCGGAGGCAGTCATGGTTGAGGGGGGCCTGCACATGAGGCTGCAGGTATTGGTGTGAAGGTCGCAGCGGGGAAACCCACAATGGGCTTTGTCTCTGGAGAGGCTGGAGACCACACTGGCACTGCTGGCCCACTTGAACTCAGGCACAGGTGCAGTGGTGCTGTCTGGCATCGGATTTGGCAGTCTGTAGTACTCCTCCGTGTTTCTTGGGTGCCTGCCAGGATACAGGGAAGCATCTCTGTTATGCCATGGGAGTCCTTGTGCTGGAAGTGAAGGTTGGCAGTCTTCCCAAGCTTTTGGAATTTTCAGCAGCTGCAGAATAAGGCGTCTTTCTCGCAACTGTCAAATTCAGTAGGCAGGTTGGAAGGACGGATGTTGAATCGATCACTGGTCTTCAGATCTTGCCTTTTCCGTCTCTGGAGTGCCATTCTTCTTCAGGTCAGCAGGATGTGATTTGCTGATGCCAGGAGCTCTCCTAAATACTGAATTGTGGGGTGTGTGTTAACACCCCTCCCACATCAGGTTTTGTTCCTGACTGACCGAGAGCAGAGGTTCTTACCCTTGGGCATCAGAAACCTGTCTGCTGTTGGTCGGCAAGTCGAAACTAGTCAACCAAAACACAGGTAGATAGTAGGTTTTTCAGGAGGCACCTCTAAAGTGCCCTCTGAGTGCATGTATTAATAAATCCATCACTGGAATCAATGCAGGTTTATTAATATGAGATGTTTGATATCAAACGCCCCTTTTTTCAGTAAAGGCATCATATAACTGGGGCACTCATATTGACCAGTGCCCAGCACATGCACTTAAAATGGCTTCCATTTCCACTCACTATGTTTAAGAATTGACAAAGACATAGCAAGGGCATTTCTACTCTTGTAGATGTGTCCACACATGTAACATAACGCACCCTACCTTAGGGCTGTAAGGCTTGCTTTAAGGGTAACTTACATATTTTGTATGCTGTGGTAAGGGGCCTGGCTCACAGGGTGTGTGCCATGTTGTGTTTTCACTTTAAGCTGCACCAACACATGCAGCCTGCAATGGCAGTCTGCATGTGCTAGGTGAGGGGTCCCTGAGGTGGCACAATACATGCTGCAGCCCATGCCCTGGATACTAGTGCTACCCTTTACTAGAGTTTACAGGGGTGCCACAGGTATTGCCAATTGGGGAACAAGTGTACAGTTTTAGGGAAAGAGATCCGGCACTGGGGACCCGGACAGCAGCAAATCAGTGCACTTTCAGTCAGGACTGCATCAATTACCAAGTAAAACGTGGGGGTGACCATATCAAAAAGGGGCACTTTCCTACACTGGACTGTCTCCTTTCGTCACTACTCACAGCACCAATGACAACAATACTGTAACTGTATAGCATTAATGTTTGTTATCTGCAAAATTAATTAACCAGATCCCCATATTTATTCCGAGGTATTTCGTGTTTGTTGGTCTATTACGTTGGATGAAAGTTGCTCAATTAATGTTTTACCACTGGGTAATAAGTTTAACTCCATGTCAATGACTCTGACCATCTCTCTTTTCAATGCAGTGAAAAATCTAATGGCAACGTATTTTTCATATTGGACTCTGTGCAGCGGTTTCTGTAGTTTCTATGCCGTGTAAATAACTGATCGTATTGTTAAACTATTAAATGGTAATGAATGTACTGCCTTGAGGAGTATTAAAAGCTGAGCTGGACTTGCTGGGACTGCAATCAAGTCAGCCTGTCGGGCATGTTACATTTAGATGGCACATTTTTTTTTTGCCTTTCAAAACTAACCATAAGCGAAAGACTGCATGTTTTACCTTTGTTAAAGGGACATACCTATACACATAAAAGAGAAAGTTGCCTTAAAAACGTCACGTGAAGGGGCATAATATTTCCGATCCAGATCCTAGAAACTACTGGAGACACAATGATGATTTACCTCAGTTAAAAACTAGCGGTTCTGGTAGAGATTTGGGAGGGGAAAGCTAATAGCGACTTTTAACAGAACAGATGCACTCCGAGATTCTGTTGGCCCTTAACGCCTCAGTACCACTCTCAGTAATTCAGTGTCCTTACAGAAATTAAAAAGAAAGAAAACCTTAGACCAATAGATACTCCTGTGAAAGCCGAATGGATGGTAAAGGCTAGCACTACCGACAACTAGATGCCTTTATAAAGAAAGGCCGATAGTAAAGGGATGTCTTCACATATTGCATGGGAAGCCATAGCTGCAATTCGAACACCATCATGCACGAATGACAAGTACAGCAATGTTATAGGTAACGCCATCCGTCCGGTCCTTGCTTTTACAGTGCAATCTTCACTGTTTTTAGGTTTTGGCTCCTAAGCGTAACATTCTTATGCCTTTTAAGAACATATGCCAGTTTATGATATTACTAGTAAACAAGAACTACCCTTTAAAATGTTTCTCATAACTGGACTTTTCCTTTAGTAGCTAGGAGACACAGGGAAGGACTCTGGAAGCAACCTGTGGCTGATTCCCAAGCCCTGGGCAGGCTCTATCCGGTACTTAGATCCCAGAACCTGTGGGGTGGATATGGGTAGCATCCTTGCCCACTATTCTAGCCCCAGCACCCACGAGAATGTCCCCAGTCACGCCCTTTAGTTACAAAGGATGGCTTTTGGCAATGTGATGCAGTAACCAACCTTCTGACAGTACGCACTGTCCCTGTAGACATGCCAAGAAGGATCTGGACATAACCAATGCACCAATTAATTTTCTATGTTTTTATGTGTTTCTGGTAGGCAGACTATTTGCCAAGTCCACCTAGTCATTAAAACAAGTTCTGATATTGTTACTTTAAATGTATGCCCTTTTAGGACGTATCTTTACAGAGATATTTTTCCAAGTTCTTAAACGTCATATTAAAAATATGCTTTTTGGGAGACTTGTGGCTGGTAGGTTCCCAGTTCCCTCCTTCTGGTGTCCTCAGGATAAAAAACATTTCACAGGGGTATCTGTGAATTGCATATTTAACTTTGAGCCTGAAAACCTTGGGAATTATCCCCTACTTCTATTTACAATTTTGACTCGCTCTTTCGTGAATATTTCGGCTTTTGACAATGTGCTGTGCCCACAAACCCTGCATCCAGAGCCTGATGGGCTTTGCGGATTTTCACTGAGCTTTGGACACAGGAAGGCCACGGCCTAGGATAACTCCCTGCCCGAAGAGGCCACATGGCTGTGCCGAGCGTCCTACTGGTGCACAGGACAACCTTTGGCCGTGCCCTTTGCCATCTACCCATCACAGAGTGATGTCCTATCAACAAGGCCCCAGGTCAGTTTTATGTGTATTTCCTAATGCTAGTTAGTAATTGGTCATAAAGAAGCTGAGCAGAAGGGTCACTTCCCTCCCGGGATTGACCTAGCTACAATAGTAGTAATCCCGAAGACCCAACCCCTGTCGCAAAACTGCTCGGCTTACCGACCTATCTCCCTCCTCAACACTGAGATCAAGGTGTTAGCCTCAATCCTTGCCACTAGATTAAAAGAGGCAATGCCCACCCTGGTGCACCCTGACCAATGCGGCTTCATGCCTACTCGGAGCACCAGGCACTGCATTAGGCGATTACATCTTGCCTTAGCACACCGTAAAACCCTGTCACACACCCCTCTGGCGCTGCTCTTACTTGATTTTGAGAAGGCCTTTGACACAGTGGATTGGTCCTACCTTGAACAAGTACTAAAAAAAAACGGACTTGGACCCAAGTTCCGGGGTCTGGTGGGATTACTCTACTCTAATCCAACGGCTTAGGTCCAAGTAAATGGAGTAATCTCAAATGTATTCCCGATTGGTCGTGGCACTCGACAGGGTTGCCCGCTATCCCCCCTACTCTTTGCATTAATAATAGAACCCCTGGCGAAATTATTACGAGAGGACCCTCTGATAGAGGGCTGGTCTTGGCCTGTGTGTCCGGAAGACCGTGTGGCACTGTACGTGGACGACGTCTTACTATACATCGCTAACCCGGCCAAGAGCGGCCCCCGCATCATACAAATTCTAGACATCTTCTCAGAGGCTTCAGGACTCACCCTAAACCCCAATAAATCCCTGTTGGTTCCCCTCCATCACTCTAGAGACTGTATGGATTGGCAACAAAACATACCAGTGCGGAGGAATAGCTTTAAATACCTGGGGGTACATGTCTCAATGCTCCCTGAATTAACATGGGAGCTCAACATCACACCCTTAACCAGAAGAATCAAAAATGATCTTCAACGGTGGAAGGACCTCCCCCTTAACTTGCTTGGAAGAATCGCACTCTATAAGATGATGGTCCTTCCCAGGCTTCTCTATCTCCTCCAAAACTATCCACACCCTATCCCCATGAAATGGTTTAGAGAAATGGACTCGCTAGCGTGCCAATTTCTGTGGAGTGGCACCCGTCTCCGGCTGGCGCTTAAAACCTGCCAGAGAGGCGTCTATGAAGGGGGTCTTGGAATGTCCACTGTCCTTTACTACCACCTGGCGATGCATTTACTCGTGATCAATGCCTGTTTGGGGGAGGGGGGTGGACAGACCCGGCGTACCGGCTGGAACTCCAGACACTGAGTTACCCTAAGATCTTTGACGCCCTCTATGGCGGCCCGATCAGACGTGGGATTCCGGGGGTGACAGGGGTGGTGCTGCAGGGATGGCGGACCGCCCAAAAGATATCAGGATGGTGGGGGCGCCTTACCCAGCAGACCCCACTGTGGCATGGGACGTGCTTAAGAGAGGTGGCGGGTCTTGAGGGATTCCAAAAATGGGATAACATAGGTATCTCTACACTGGGTGATGTATGGGAGGGCGCGCACATGCGTTCCTTCGAGGACCTCCAAGAAACCTTTTCACTAAATAAGACACAATTCCACAGATATCTTCAAGTACGCCACGCCCTACTGACGCAGGTCCAGACAGGGGACAACATACCCGAAAGCAGCCCTATGGAGAAGAGGGCACTGATGGGGAATCTGGGTAGGGGAGGCGTTTCCCAGGTATACCGCACACTAATCACCACCACCGCCTGTTCCCTGGAGAAGCTTCGTAGGAAATGGGAGGGATGGGTGGGCCTTATGGAAGAGGAGGACTGGACTGAGGCATTGGCAGCTCCCCACACCCTGAGCATGACGTCTCATCTCCGACTAATACAGACTTATTATCTCTATGCGGCCTACCTTACACCCTCCAAAATGCACAGGGCGGGGCTTCGATCCACAGCTTACTGTCCCCGGTGTATGAGACCAGACGCTGATTTCTTCCACATGGTATGGAAATGCTCGATTATTAAAACTTATTGGAAGAGGATCTCGCGGGAGATCTCGGTGACCCTGCAAGTGGACATGGAGCTGACACCATTGACATCCCTACTAGGGGTCATGGGAGAATCGGGACTACGCAGAGCAGAGCGAACCTTACTAGGGGTGGCGTGCCTAGTGGCCAAAAGGGACATTATGACGGACTGGAAAGCCAATAAGGCACCGGCCCTGACCAAATGGAGACGGGGGATGGACTGGTGTGCTCAATGTGAAAAACTTGTATATGAGGCTAGAGGGTGCCCGAATAAGTATAACAAGATCTGGGGGAAGTGGGAGGACATGACAACTTAACCCCCTATAATGCTGACTGACACAATGAGAGGGAGAGTCCAAACACATTCCTCCAACCCCCTCTTGAGTGGGATGAGGCACTTACGAGACACACCAACATAGACATGTACAATCTACTCATTCAGGGTGTTGTCTGGGACATTGGAATTGACCACTGTTTGGTGCCCATTGGCGCCTTGTTGCCTATGTATATAATTGTTTTACCTGTTTTGTTTTACTTTATTCTATTGCAAAACCAATAAAAAATTATTTATAAAAAAAAAAAAAAGTAATTGGTCATAGTAGACATCATGTTTGTCAAGGCTATGTCAACAATCTTAAAAAAATGTAACTTTTAAGCAACGAGACAGACGTGATATCTGAGAAGGCTTAGGAGACTGCGTGTCCTTTATGTCGAACACTGGAACGCATTCAAACAAAGTGGCATAAAAAATGAGGCATAGAACATGTTTCCTTCTTCATCCACTCCGACTGGCAGGAGATCAAGAAGTTTTATATTTTCATTCAAAACTGAATAAAAGTCACTCACCTCTGATTCTTTGTAATAGCGCTCCGGAATCTCATCACAGGCAATGTCAATGAAGCATACTTCTCTTTCTAGGTCTTTGGCTTCACTGTCAAAAATCTATAATATACAAAAGAAAATCCAGTTTGAAATACTCGGAGGTACATCTTCAGAAACAGAAAGACCCTATGAAGCTCATTCCGGTAGGCTAAAAGATTTCCATTTAAGCATCAATGGGTGCATAGATGACTATGAATTATGCCAAGAAACGTGCTTGTGGACATGGTCTCTGAGATGGCTGGAACTGCAGCAACAAATACTAATGAACAGCAGTCCCAAAGGCAACAACTGAAGTAAGTATCTCACATGCATTTATAAAGGATAACCAGAACCTAATAAATGGGAATATTATATTTCCACAAAAACACTATACTTTGAGCTAAATAAACATTGCACGAGCACTGCAAACAACACCTGTTTCAGCCTATCTTAGCGCCAAAAGGTATTAAGCATAGCCACGTAATGGGATCTCGGATGTCATACAGTCACAGTACTGTATACACAAAATGAGGTTGCAAACATTTTTAAAAGGTAAAAACGTTTACAAAATGAATATGTAAACAGGCCACAAATCATCATAATGGCTACTCAATTATACAAAACATTGAGATTGCTCTACATTAGGTATATTCAAAGATCAGTATATTATTGCGAATACATCAAATGTGTCCACCCCACTAACAGTGACACATGATCTCAATTTTAAAATTGCAAACATTCAAACATAAACACCTTTTTATCCAGACAGAACTGGAGACTCAAGCCCTACTAAGTGAACCACGTAATGTCCTCAATTAAAACAAAATTGAGCCACATGTCATGGTTGGCCGTCAATGCAGTATCCACTTACTTAGGACTTTCATCTGAACTTTTTTCCCCACAAACATAAGTTAAACCTCTATTACTTAAGTGTTACTAATCCTCATTCTGTCCTACTGTTGTGGGGTATTGACATGCAAGTACCAAATGCTAGAAAACAAATGTTTTTCTTTGCTTTCTTTTTTGTTTATGCACAAAACCTATGTAAATATCGTGGAGCTAGTCAAAACCAACTGCATACCTCTGAAATGAAGAAGATGATCAGAGAAGGAAAAGGAGAGCTGAAACAACCCCACAACGGGAGGACAGAATACGAACTGTGGAAAAGTAATGAGCTCTAAATATTAGTACCGACAATCATATAAATCTAAAAAATTTGCCACAGAATTTAAAGTTTGGATTGCACACTGAGGTTTCAAATGATGTGCATATCTAAAATGAAACCTATGTCTTCAACAGATGGGCACAGTTCCAGTCCATAAAAAAATACTAGAATCAGCTTTTGAAACACTGGCTTATAAAATAACTTAAAAATCATAAAACAAATGTGGTGTGCGGTCTGCGAGAATGCCAGTGGTTGAGCCGTTTTGCAAGTCCTCCACTCATCAGGTCCGCGTTTTCCTTGATGGACTTTTTAGACATTGCACGTAAAATATTTTCAAAAATATTGTTAAAAGGACTGAAGAGTAGGCAGATGCAAACTTTTATTTTCAACAACTTTATTTAAATTTTGTGGGTATAGAGAAAATATATTTGACTATTTCGTCATATAAAACGTAATCACTCTGGCATATCAACAATCTTAAGGTAATACAGAAGCTGAACCCAGCCTTCCACAGGCAGCGGACAACTGAGAGAATATGAAATGAATGAAGAAAGCAAGCATTAAATAAAATAGATATTCCCCTTAATCACCCCCTCCATAGACAACGGTGATGTTCAGTTTGGCTTTGATATACTCAAACTATAAAATGCTTTCAACTTATAGCTTTACGTCACTACATTGATGACTTGCATTTTTACCAGCAATTTGGAATGGAGCCCAGGCTTTTTCTAAATGATTGACCTTTTCCCATACTACATTAATTTTCCCACAGTGTATGTATATACCATAATTTAAAGCACCACATTAATATTGGTGGGGATACTGTTAATTTCCATGTCAATCGTAAGCATCATAGACAATAATAAGGCAATGTGGACACAAGGGAAAGCACAGGTTATCTTCTCACCATGAATAACAAACAGCATTAGGTGGCTCCTAACCAATTCAATACTGTGATATCTTTAACATGGGATAACATTTCCCCCAGCAGATTTCAATAGCTATACCATACCACATGTGGGTCAACGTGATCCACTCACCGGACCCACTACAACACTTAGATGATCCACGTTTTTATGTCAAACGTGCTGGGGTTACATATAGAATCTCATAAGAAATTTGAATGTCCTTTATAAATATTCGTATCACATTGAGAAGTTGGTTGCACTAAACCAAGTATTCAAACATGATTATTTAAGTATTTCCAACCCAGATCTGAATCATTATTAGCTAGGTGTGTAGGTTTAGAACAAGTGTATACACTTTCTAAGACTCTACATACATTACTATTTCCATTATTTAACTGGTGTTTTATCCAGTTTCCCACTGACTTCAAGCCTTTAGAGCTCTCCGAAATGGCCAGGGTAGCAACTGTAAAGGATGCAAGGTATCTGCCCTTTGCAAATACCATGCCTCTGCAAGAAAAATGTGTTTTAAAGTTGCGCTTGTGATAAGAAACTCCTAGAACAATTTCCGAGCCAGATAGCCATTGTTCAAAGCTGTCACTGTTTTTTTGCAGGAGAGTCAGGTCGGTGCAACATGGGTGTTGTTTACACTATCTTAGGATATCTAACATCAATTACAACAACAGATTCAGCATGGAAATGAATTTGGAAAGTAGTGAAGGTCCAAAGTATGCAGCAAATCAATCAGAAATTGGACAGCATCCTAGTGAGTTCAGAAAAGGCTCTTCTCATCCCCAAAATTCAAGGCTTTTTATAGCCATATTCACAATGGAAACCTACTGTGAAATTAAACGTCGTTATAAAGGTGAGCAATTGTTTCATGTTGACAAATCAAAATACAGAATTAATACGATGTCATCTAAAACAACCCTCCTACTACTATCCCCACAAATGAATAATAATTAACTCCACTCTGACCTAATGTCATCAGATGTAATGGTGAAAACCTAATCGCATGAACAGTGACAGCCTTATAAATGAATAAGCTTACACAGTAGGAACAGGAAGAGAACTTGGAGAGCTATATATTTACAAAAGTACTTCCTCTGAGGCTCTCCAAAAACAACCTGCCATTACAATATCAGTGCACATTTTGCTGCGTGCACTGTCAATGAAAAATTAAAACATGGGTGCAAACATTGCTAATCTGAAATCCAATATGGTGCTGGGCCCTATTTGAGGCCTAGTCTGGACTACACTATAAAAACATTGTTCATTACAATGCACCAATGTCGGATTAAATGCAAAACATTCATGTTACTAAGCAAACATGATTTTAATCAAATATTTCTTATCAGTGCCATTGGGGGAAAGGAGATGGTCACTCCGCTTCTTCTAACAATTGAAATCCAATGTGTCAATAATCATAGTATATCCCATTAAAGTCCCTTCTCCTATACGTTTTCAAAAGCATTTTCTCCCAACACGGACCCACTGTTTTTTATTTTTCTCTGAAAAGTGCATGGATATATCTTTTGATATGGGTAAATGCTAAACCTCCTTCATATATAGACTTAAAAAGTAGAGATGCGGCTACAAGTGGAGTCCTATTCTCTTATGTGAAAGAGTGCAGTTTTGACCACTGTACGAAAGCGCGCAAAGACAGAACCTGTGCTACGTGTAACAGCTGTGGTGTAAAACTTAATGAGGCAAGTAATGCACCTGAACCAAGATATCTCTAGCTTGCTACATTTACAGAGATTCTTGAATCGGACATCCAATAAAGGGTGAATATTCCAACTACATAATTTGTCCAGGAATATAAACTCTAAGCAGTTAGAATGAAAGAAACTTAGAGAAACCAGTAGTTCACAAGCATTCTGCAAAGCTCAGGGGACACAATGGAACTCCCAAGCCAATGGATTTGGGGTAAACCACCTTGAAAGCAGATACAAAGGCAAATTCTCTGATCTCTTACAAAATAAATAGTAGTGAATGCTCAGGACTTGTTAAAAACATAGGATATCATCAGCACATAACACCAATTTTTAGGCATCGGAACCAATTTGCTAAGTATTTTAGAACGGAAGATTACTCAATGACCTCAATGCTCCATGGATAAAAGAAATCAGAGTAGGGATAGACCGCAGTAATGTCTTGTGCACCAACTGAGGAAAATTGGTGGAGTCATATTATCGATAATTTTAACCTTAACTGAGGGACGTACAAAATTTGTTAGAATGTAATTATGAATGATGGACCCCAATAGTGTTTTCGTGATAACTTTAGGAATAAATGATCAATCAATCCTGTCAAACACCTTCTCTGCACAAGAAGCATGGGAGGCTGTTGAATGTAAAATCACAATGAATAGTTTTAATGCCACCTGCTTATTATCCAGAGCCTTCTGTCTTTGATTAAGCCCAATTGGCTCAGTTGGACAACCCTGGGCCAGATATTTTTGTGGCGCATGGTCAAAAACCTTGTAAATTGTTTGAACATCCGTTTTCAGTCAAGCTATCAATTTATAAGACCCAGAGTATTCCCGTTCATTATTGGGCTTAAGCAACAGGTTTAATATGGATTCCATCAAGAATTGTGATAGGCTCCGATATCAGAATGTTTATTAAATACTCTCGCCAGACGCGCCAGCAAAAGGTCTTCGTATGCTTTATGGAAAAAGGCCATGAAGACACTGGGGCTCAGAGCCTTGAGTTTAGAGAGTCTCTTTATGGCTTCCATTACCTTACTTGAACTAATGGGTTCTTCTGTTTGATCTATATCCTTGGGAGGTAGGATAGGAAAGGTACTCTCCTGTTCACATCATCGTATCTCATGAACCACAGAGCTCTGAATAGAAACTCAAAGAATGCTTCTAAATATCTTACATGGTAGACGTCATGCTATTATCGGGTTTGACAACTCTGTTAATATTATTGCAGACTTGAGACAACCTGATTTTATAAGCTGGTAGTTTATCAGCTTTTTCCTTCTTTCATAATATAACTGTTCAGGATGGATCATTTTGGAGCTGCCTCTGCAATTGGCAAATGTTCCATGTCCCCTCGAGCATTACCCAGCTACAGATATATGTTTTGTATAAGTATGTTTGCTCGTGTTGTCTGGGAGCATGTCCACTTGTAGAAAAAACATTGGTGTGTGGTCCCATACTGAACTATCACTTTAGCATGGTCAGAGAGAACCTTAGTCTATTTTACTAGAGAAAAGTCCAGAAAGTTGCAGTTCTATGAGTCAGAAATAGATCAATTCTTAAAAAGGACCTGTGTGCATTAGAGCAAAATATATAGTTTTTTGTAGTTGCGTGCTGAGATCTCCAAAGGCGAACAAAATACCATCCATTAATAAGGACAAGGAGTGGTTTGAAGGAAGCCACTAAGGGTTGACTGGTCCGGTGCAGACTCTAATGTTGCTATGAAGTTGCCTCCCACTAATAGATCCTGCCCCTTATAAAATATATGGTCAATGGAAAATAGTCACCAAAAAAAGCTGTCCTCATTTTCACTAGGTCAGAAACTTTTTCCATAGCCAACCTCTCAGATCTATAACCCTGATATTCCACATCCAGTTTAAAATTAGTGCCCTTATTGAAAGAAATTGTCACCCCTTTAATTTCATTTGAGGCAGATGAGTGAAATTGGAGTAGGTAATGAGTAAACCCCAACCAAGACCTACTTGAAATCAGAAAATGGGTCTCTTGCATCAGCATCACTATATCTTTCAAATAAAGCCACGGTAGCAGGGCCTTCTTTTTCACTGAAGAGGACCGGCCATAAACATTAAGGGAGAGTATGTCGATCTGAACATAAAACAAGAAAGAAGATCTGACCATAAAATGAAATGTATCAATTGGATGTCAACGACATCTATACAGTAAATGTTTTATTTGAATCAATATAATATCACAGCCTACTTGCCGCAGTAAATTTTACATTTGCTCAATTCAAGTACTCATAAATTCATTTCTATGCTATATAAATAGTAAGGTAACAAATAAGCTGAAAACAATCATCATGTAAAAAAGACAATGACAAACACATAGCATGAACGCTGCATCTCAACATGAGATGACGAACAAGAGGGAGGGACAGCAACTGATATCCTAGCCAGGCTCCAAGCAACTGCATGTTACAAATTCATCGAACATGAATTTCAAGCTAATTTCTTCAATATAAAGACACGAGAATATAGAAATACAACACCAAGATAGCCCTGTGAAACAATTCATTAAGTTGCCGAACAGTGCTTAAATGAATTAAAA
This sequence comes from Pleurodeles waltl, assembly GCF_031143425.1. Taxonomy (NCBI): domain Eukaryota; kingdom Metazoa; phylum Chordata; class Amphibia; order Caudata; family Salamandridae; genus Pleurodeles; species Pleurodeles waltl. The sequence goes on along the minus strand of NC_090446.1, from coordinate 1,047,224,796 downwards.
AGTCCTCACATTTAATTTTCCCAAAATCTTCTGAGTAGCAATCATGTAAGAGTTATTAGAGTACTTTAGTGCATGAGTCATCTGTCCTCAGAGAAGGCTCTTGAATCTCTTTTTCTTGTAGTCTACTTAGTTGTCACTTCTCCTTTCTCTTTCTGAGGGTTGTCTCTGCCCTTTTCCAACACCAACTGGGCTCTCTCTGGGTTAAGGGCCAGTAGAACTCTAAGCCTGTGCCACTTTCTCCCATGTCTTGACTGAACACTTTCCAATTAAAGGTCAAAGAGATACAAAAAGGAATCCCCAACAATATGGATTTTTTTCCACACAAAAGTGTAATGTGATGTCTTTGCGTTTATTAACGTGAATGGTATTAGATACTGACAGAGCGAGATGTCATCTCTTTTAAGGTGAACAGTGTACATTTTCAGTGTTGCACTACTGACATTTATTCTATGAAAATAATAGACCCTGGTAGAACCATAAGGAACAATCTCTGGTTATAGGTCTTGGGTGCTGTATTCAACACATCAATAATTTCTCCAATACACAGCGATTTTAAGAGTTGTCTCTTTTCTTGGATCTATTTATGTTGCTGTTCCAACAGAGAAGACCTTTCAGCTGGATTGTTGTGTCCAATGATCTGCTCAACTGCTGATATCTTCACTATCTTCACAGTTCTTTTTGAAGATGTTAATATTAATGTTATTAAATTTGTAAAGCGTTACTGTTACCTAAACCGGTGCCCCTGTACTAGATGAATGCTAATCAGAACAGAAACTGTGGCGAACATTAATAATCTAGATTGTGTAAAGCCTGGTTTTAAGAGCTTTTTGAATGCTATTATATCATGTGCAACTTGCAAAAATGGAGGCAGGCTATTCCAAAGGCGAACAGCCATCACCGAAGAAGCTCAAACTCCCAACTGTTCACGTCTGAACTTTGTGATAACCATTCACATAAAATTAATTTCACATAAAATTAATTTCAGAAGAACGTAACACATGCATGAGGTTATAGCGTTCAATCCTTTGCTGAAGGTAAAATGGACCCGACCTATATAAGGCTTTGTGGGAACAGCAGGGGGCTTTGAACATTACTTTCTTAGGCAGCAGGAGCCATGGTAGAGCATCCAGGGCACCCAATGCAGAGGAAAGACATGGCTGTTGTAATGCTAGTCTGACAGAACAATTTGAATGTTCTTAAAACGATTCCAAATGTAAGATGAGAAAACAGGAATTACAATAATCAAATCTGCATAAGATGGTTCACGGCACTACTACAGTGAGTAGGCAAGGAAGAAGTAAAACTTTACATCGAACATGCGCCAGTGAAAACACAAAGCTGATAACTTATTTACATGGCTAGCCTTCCAAATGGAAAACCCAGGTTTCAGACTGAGACCAAAAGGGATGTCCCAAAATGTCAATCAGGTACAGAGAGTAGAGCCCGTAGGTGGCTATTGTTGCCACCAGCATAAAATCTCTACTGTGTCCCCTTTGAACTTAATGGAATTTTCGGGACGGCCAATACACAATATCATTCATGCATTCATGAGAAACATCCAAACGATGACACGGTACAATTAATTGACAATCGTGTGTCACCCACATAATTCATTACGTTCACCTCCAGATCGAATAGGCTGTGCCAGAGGGCAAATATACAGATTGGGCAGGGTCAGCCATGAGCAGATCTCTGAGGTACATCCTGATCCATGGCCTTAACATTTGGCTGATAAGGTGGAAGATGAACTGCCTGGAATCTATTTTCCAGCATCATTTCAGGATTTTCCCTCTTATGCCTACCTCTGCCAACCTAGACTGCAAGATAGTATGGAATACTGTATTGAATACAACAGCTAAACCAGGTAGCACAAGAGCCACTAAGTGGGCCCTGCCTGCCAACATTCTTAAGTCGTCCTAGGCAGAGACTAAGGTAGTTTTCGGTGCAGGTTGAAATCCCAATTGTACAGGATCTAACAACTGATGATGCTCAATGAAAACACAAATCTATCTGCAGACATATTTTTCCTTGATTTCACTGGAAATAGCAATAATGATATAGAAATTGCTCATAAGAGACAGGTCAACATTGGCATTTTTCAATAAAGGAACCACCACATTTTCAGAGATCTATTACAGATAGCCAGAGGTGGGTGGGGGAAGGAAGAGGACATCCCTCTCCAAATCCTAAGAGGAACAGGATCTAATGGCAAGCCTGAAAAGCTATATCTAAGAACATTTCTCAGTTCAGTAGCTCAAATTCAGTCAAAGTAGGTAAATCATTAGATAGCTTCAAGACCTCCCAGCACTCCATTTGGGTGTGCTCTAATCCTTCCCAACTATCCAAGGTATAGCTGCTTCAGCCAGGCTGCCACAGATGTTTGTTTTTTTCTCAAACAAATTAGACCGCTCATCACAAAGATGCAGGGTATCCTCAAATGTATATCTGATTCACAGTGGGCTAGATACAGAGTGCACATTATTAAATATCTCTTTGGAGGAATTATGTGGGGCTAGAATTTTATTGGCTAAATAGTCTGCCAAGACACTTGTCCAAGTACAAAACAGACTTTGCACAGTAGTGACATAGCGCACTGATGTCTTTCTGAAACTCTTGGCTCAAGAGTTCTATATCACCTTTTGTCAAAGAGTTTGTAGGCCCACATGGTCATATGCCAGTTCCACAGCAGCATCCAATGATTTAGATGAACATACCATTTCTCCTATCAGGTGTTTAATCTTTAGAAAGCTTTTTTTATCAGAGGGATTTCTTTCAATATATTTTTTGTTGAAACCATGTTGCCAGATTGTTGTTATGTATGGCCCTGATGCAGAAGATGTCTTGGGTGTAAGTGAAGGAGTCTGTGATGAGAGTCTATGGGCAAGGATGTGTTCAGAGAAGCTGAAGCACACATCATAACTCGCATCTAGCGAGCAAAGCGAACTCAACACTCAACAGTTTGTAAGTCGAGGCACAATGTAGGCCAGCAATCACGTGGTGAAATACCCAATTCCTGCAACGAATATATATATTTTGCTTTTAGTTTCAGCAGACACCCCTAGACCAATTAACTCAATAATCTAGCGAAGACTCTTGTTTTTCCTAATATGGATAACTAGTAAAAAGTACCTCAGTTATAAAATCGCTCAAAACGAGAGCTGTACATTATCCTATAATTTTTAGCGGTTTCTTTGTGAGAAAAGAACACGCGTATGTTGTTTTTACTTAGCAGCTGTTCTGCTTTTCTTTATTTTTATGCACCTCTGAAAATCTTACCTGCTTATTATGCACGGCCCACTTACCCTCAATATGTTCCCGCATACACAGCTACAGCACGTTGAAAGTGGTAGGAACATTTTACTAACCTTTTATGTGTTCTACTGATCATACGTGTTTATCTATTGTATAAAAGTAACTGCAATATCCAGGTTTCAGCTTCATTGACGACCCTTTTAGAGTCCTTCATATTTGCAGTACAGGTTGTCCTGCATGGTAGGCACACAAAACGTTTTATTTTTTAACAGAATGTAAATTTGGCCTTTCAGATCCAATTAAGCTTGCCATCTGTTAACTAGTCACAATGGTGGTGCTTGACGAGCAGTGGGAGTTTATGGGGAAGGCACGATTGAGTTTGCTTCCAAGTGGGAGAGAGTGTCTGTTGGCAACGAGACAAAGTAAGACAATTGTTTGACCCTTCGCACTAATTTTATGACAAGACCGGAGGCTCCTATTATGCATTTCTTTTCTTACTTTAATAAATAGCAGCAGTCAAGAAATATACTACAATTCCCAGAAGGCAAAGGAACAACAGCCAATGGGAATAAAAATGTAGTCAGAACAGTGTACACCAATCACATGTATACAAGGGTATTATGACATCACTTGACTGCGAACAGCCCTCTTTTCTTGCTGCTCGCAGTCAAGTAAAGTACCCTTTTATCTTTGTCTCTGTAAAAAATTTCATAGTCTGATAGTTATTTCTTTTATCAATAATAATTATTAATATTTACATATTGGTGCTCGCGCCACATTAACTCGCTGTTTTTTCCCCCTATTTTATTTCTCCTGTTTCAGTTGGCCGCATTTTATTCAGTGCTCCGCGCGCTCAGTCCAACGAGCATTACTTTCTGCGCGCGTCAGCCGCACGCTTTGTTTACATTGCCGGGTTTCCTCAGGCGGCAGTTTGTATTGCCGTGCTTGAGGAAATCCGGCGCCTCTCATTTCTCCGGCAACCTTGGCATTTCTCCAGCGCTCGTCGGCCCGAGCGCTCACTTCTATTGTTATTAAGACATTTTCTGATCAGCAATTTCTACATTGGCCCCTTACCTGTTTGTGGATATTGAGGCTCCAGTCATTCCTGCTCCTTTGTTCCTTCTCGACTTGCAGGTTTGGCGACGCCCACAGGCGGAGCTTTAGTAGTTTTTCTTCCTGGTTTTTCTTCCTGGTTTTGTTAACCCCTCACTCCCCAGCCCTTTTTTATCCCCATTATGGATTCAGACAACTCTCCTTCACATGATGTTGAGGACATCAGGCAGGAATTGTCTGCTTTTATAAAATCCTCTGTCCAACAGGCAGTATCATCCTCTATGCAAACAAATTCTAAGAACCTAGAACTTTCTTTTTCTGACAAGATATCTAGGTCTATGTCGGCCCAGACTGCGGGGGAATGCAGTCAGCGCCTTTCTCCCAATAAAAATCCTAAAAAATCAAAAAAATTGGCACAAAAGAAAAGTGAGTCCTTCTCACATGTGGCAGAGGACGCGGTTCCTCAAAAGGCTCCCTCCAAGGAGTATAAACATTTGGACATTGGGAAACCAAGTTTAAAACACAAATCCAAGCAAAAGAATGTTATTGCTCCCTTGATAATATCATCCATCCCCGACACGGATGACTATCTTCCTGACTTGGACTCTGACTCCAATGTGTCTTCTAATGGGGATGATGTTTCTCTTTCTCCCCTTCCCCCCAAGAAATCCAAACCATCCTCCCTTCAAACTTCCAATATTTTAGACCCTGAAGGTTTCCCGATGTTTGACCCTTCCAATATACTTCACCCCAACTCTACTGAGTGGGTTCCTGCAGACCATGTCGCACAATATGTCTCTGCTAAAATTAATTGTCCCTTAGATAAACAAACTAGAGTGAAATTAAAATCAGAGTGTCCTCGCCCCTCTCTTTCCCGTAATCTCTCAGTTACTCCCTCTATTGACCAACCCCTCTTAACTTTCTTCACGAAATTAGGCAAGGATCCACGCAAAGGAGTGGATAAGGCGTGGGCTTCTTGTCAGGACAAGCTGCTTGATATTATGGGTCCTCTAACTCGTATATTTGACATTGCGGAAGCAGCTAGAATTGACGGCTCCTTCATAGATCCTGAAGAGCTTACCCTTTGGGTCCAACTTACCTTTTGCCTTCTAGGCAATGCAAATTCCGCTCTTACGCAGGAGAGACGCAAGGGTCTTCTCCTGAAACTAGACCCTAAATTAGTCAACCTGGCGTCTGTCCAACCTAATGCTCACACCGACGGTGCTCTATTTGGAGAGTCTTTTATCAAAGACTTAAGCAAGTACGTAGCAACTTTCACGTCGCTGGATAAAGCCCAACAATCGCTAAAAAAGATGTTTGCCCAGCAGGTTTTTGCAAGGGCTGGCAGAGGAAGGAACCGCTTTGCCGGCCGTCCATACTACTACCAAGGTTCCAGGGGATACCACAACGCGTCCTACCAAGAGTATAGGCCGCAATTTTATCCTCAGAGAGCAAGAGGTTTCCGCTCCAGACGCTTCAGGAACTCGAGATCCTCTTCCCAACCAAGTAAGTCTTATACCTTCTTCTATACCTGTAGGAGGGCGTCTCCGTTTTTTCCTACCAAAATGGTCGGAAATCACGGCAGATCCTTGGATTCTTTACACTGTTCAAGGTTATTCCATAGAACTTTACGCAACCCCTGTTCAGACTCAGTTACCCCCCTCCCACGCTTTTCCTCAGACATGGCATCTCTCATTACCTCAGAAGTTCAATCCCTATTGCAAAAACAAGCCATCGCTCTTACCCTTCCCGATCCAACAGGTTTTACCAGTTCAATTTTCCTGGTTCTAAAGAAAAACAAAAAAATGCGGCCTGTGATAAACCTCAAGGGTTTCAACCATTTTGTAGTCTATCACCATTTCAAGATGGAAACCATCCTCCATCTCAGAGATACTCTTTTTCAACAGGATTGGATGGTACGATTGGATCTTCAAGATGCGTATCTAGTAGTTCCAATCCACCCTCATTTCAGGAAGTTTCTCCAATTTCAATGGTCAGACAAGTATTTTCATTTTACCTCTCTACCCTTCGGTCTCTCTTCGACCCCATGGTGTTTCATCAAACTCATGAAACCAGTGGTAGCTTTTCTCAGAGCTCAAGGTGTCAGACTGATCATCTACCTCGACGATATCCTAATAATGAGCCAGTCTCAACAATCCCTGTTGTCTCATCTATCCCTCACGTGCTCACTCCTTTCAGACTTAGGTTTTATCATAAACAGAGAAAAATCTATCCTAACCCCTTCACAAATTATAGAATTCTTAGGTTTCCAAATAAACTCAATTTCTGCCACTCTTTTGCTTCCCTCGGCAAAGATCAAGACCATAAAGTCGGAAATTCTTCAAGTCCTACGCAGTTCTCAGATCTCTCTCAGAACGTTAGCGCGAATTGTGGGTCTCCTCTCCTCCTCAATCCAAGCTATTTTTCCAGGCCCTCTCCAATACAGAGCCCTTCAAAGGTTAAAAATGTGTCACTTAAGGAAAGGCCTATCATACGCAGATATCATTCCATTGGACGTCGATTCACGCACGGACCTTCAGTGGTGGATACACCATTTAGAGGCCTGGAAAGGAAGGACTATCTTTGCATCAGCCCCAGATCTAGTATTAGAATCAGATGCAAGCCGAATCGGCTGGGGGGCCCAATGTGGACCAATCTCGACTGGAGGCACATGGTCGTCAGAGGAGTCCAAAATGCATATAAATTGTTTAGAGATGCTTGCCGGTTCCTTTGCGATCAGAAGCCTTACAAAAAACAGAGTTTGCTGTGCCATTCTCCTCAGAATGGACAACATCTCTGCTGTTCGTTATATAAATCACCTCGGGGCGCAAGATCCAAGCCTCTGGCGGAACTAGCCAAGGGGTTTTGGGAATTTTGCCTTTTAAACCACATTTCGGTTCATGCAGAGTACCTTTCGGCTCTCAAAATTCGGTGGCAGATTGGCATTCTCGTCATCTTCGAGATTCAAGCGATTGGAGACTGCACACTTCAATCTTCCAGATCATTCGGAACAAATGGGGTCCTCTACAAATCGATCTTTTTGCATCTCGCCTCAATTCTCAGCTTCCCCAATTCTACAGCTGGCGTGCAGATCCATTGGCCTTGGCATCAGATGCCTTTTTACAGGACTGGTCCCTTTCCCTCAATTACGCCTTTCCCCCTTTCCTCATGATCAGCAGGGTTCTGGCCCATATCAGGCGTCAACAAGCCTCTTTAATTCTCATAACTCCCTTTTGGCAATCACAAACTTGGTTCCCGGCTCTTCTAGAACTTTCAATAGATTTCCCGATTTTGATTCCTTCCTTCCCGGATCTACTTACCGACCCGCTAGGCCGATCTCATCCTCTCATCCTGGACAACTTATTAACCCTCTCGGCATGGAAAATCTGGGGCAATCTCAATCTTTCCCGAGCATTTCGACAGAAGCTTCCCAATACATCTCACGGTCCTGGGCCCTAGGCACAAAAAAGGCTTACACGTCAGCCTGGTCTATTTGGCACAGCTGGTGTCTGGGAAAACACATTGATTTCTTTTCAGCGGATTTGATTTATATCATCAACTTTCTAGCGGCTGAAGCCAACAAAGGCAAAGCTTTCCGTATATCGATCAGCTATATCTGCCAATCATGCCCTAGTCAATGGAAAACCTGTGGGAGAACATCCTCTGATTTGCCGCTTACTAAAGGGAGTAAAGTTTTCCAATCCTCCTTTGCCTAAATACAGTCAATTATGGGATGTTAACATTGTTTTGAAATGTATTCTGTCATGGCCTGATAATCTCATGCTTTCGTTAAAAATGTTATCTGCAAAGTTGACCATGTTATTGTGCCTTGTTTCTATAAAACGTCTCTCAGATGTTAAAGCTCTGGATATTTCTAATCGACAATTTACACCTACAGGGGTTTTGTTTACTGTGGTTCGTCGAACCAAAACCAATTTATCCTCAGTCTTTTATCCATATTTTCCTGACCATCCGAAACTATGTGTTGAACAATGTTTAAAAGCGTACGAATTAAAGACTGCAGATTTAAGATCTTCTTCTCATTCCCAATTATTAATCTCATTTAGGAAACCCCACTCTCCTGTTTCGGCTGCTACCCTAGCTAGATGGGTTAAATGGTTGATGTCTCTGGCGGCATAGATACTTCTATGTTCGGAGCTCATTCTTCCAGAGGGGCAATGGCTTCTAAAGCGTACTGGGCAGGCTCCCATTTAGAAGATATTCTTAAATCTGCAGACTGGTCTAATGCCAATGTATTTAAAGTTTTTTACTGCAAAACTATCGATAATATGTCTCTAAATGTAATTAATATGCTTTAAACTCGCATAATAGGAGCCTCCGGTCTTGTCATAAAATTTAGATTTTCCTAGTTCCATGACGGAAAGTCTTAATTTTATTAAAGACACAGAGGCGAGTATTATCCCTCCACTTTTATTAACTTTGTTCTTTATTTTTCCCTCCCTTCTTTCAGCACCGCTGGCCATCACTCAACCTTCCACTTAAGTCTCTGACTTCAGCTTGGTTTTCTACTCTTCAAACTTCCATGACACCGTTCAAAGCTGGTCTTCCCGCTGGATCTACTTACCGGAATCCGACTTGGTTACCTTGGATTTTGAACTTTTGTTCCGATGTTCTGTCTTTCAATATGGCAATTCTCATTTTGTTTTCTATTGTTCCGTTGTTTAATTTTAATTGACTCTCTCGCAAGAAAAGAGGGCTGTTCGCAGTCAAGTGATGTCACAATACCCTTGTATACATGTGATTGGTGTACACTGTTCTGACTAAGTTTTTATTCCCATTGGCTGTTGTTCCTTTGCCTTCTGGGAATTGTAGTATATTTCTTGACTGCTGCTATTTATTAAAGTAAGAAAAGAAACGCATAATACTCGCCTCCGTGTCTTTAATAAAATTAAGACTTTCCGTCATGGGACTAGGAAAATCTACATTGCACTGAAAAGGCACAAGCTACGTAAATACTGCTGGTCATTGCACCACAGGGCTGCAGCACGTGCGATATGAGAGGTGGATACACGGATGTATATAATTTCATGTCCTCTAAGCTAGTCTCCCCAGCCCTTGTTACGTACCTGTGTACGATGGAACACAAAATGGTCACTGCGAAAAATATGTTTCGCATGTTACTGGTGGGTTCAACATAAATAAAAACACAAGCAAATTCAAGAAGCCGCTTAACATGTGCCATTTTGACAAACCAGTTACCAAGTGCTGCAAACCAGAGGAGCCCAAGCACGGCCTAACTGACGAATATTCATTGTGACTGTGTGCACTGCCACTGAGAAGAGAGTCAAAGCACGGCGTAGCTAAAGTTGCAGTATTTGTATATGTAGTATGGCACCTGTTAACTGCAGATTTACAAAATGGCGGTCAGACAGGAACAAACACCAACTAACACATTCTGATTACTTCTACTTACAGGTTTGCGCAGCAATTTTACAACTGGCCCTCTGCAGATCTTCACTGCATGCCAAACACATGTGGAAGGGGAAAGGGAGCCGCGCAACAACAATTTCGGCTGAGAGTGGCAAGTGTGAGAAGAAGAGGAAATAGTGCAGAGCGGAGGGAGAGCGGGAAGCAGCGCACTGGCCAAGGACAAGAGTGGAAACTCGATACAGGAGTGTTGCTGGGTGCTGATACATAGATCAGACTAGAGAAGGGCGGGTAAAGGTATGCTTCGGGTGGGGCGCAATTGAGCAATCAAACTATGACTGGATGGTAAATAATGGGCTGGTCAACAGGGGCAGCTCCTCTTTAAGGGCGGTGGAGCGTCACTTGCAGTCCCCGCCCAGTTCCCACGTGCTTTACTTCAATGTATAGCTGGAGCCCTCCGTGATGGCTCGGACTGTGCTGTGCAAGAGGAGAGCGCAAATTAAGAGTACCTGAACATAATCTTTCATTAAGCTCGGACTCGACTGGAAGCTGATTCCACGAGTCAGAGAAAGCTGGAATGAGAGAAAGGAAGTCCAGCATATGACAGACCACGCATCAGGCATGCAGACTGCACAACAGTACTGTCCAAAAGCGAATACCAGTGAGTAATGCTCAAACATGATACGAAATATATTCCAGGGGGCTTAACTAGATACAGGTACACGGCGTCTACCCACTATGTTAACAGGGTGGACGCTGCCCCCCCTTCTAAGTACCTGTGCCCCACTGAAGTAAGCTGATCTTGTCTTGGTGTAATTTTCCGACACCGGGACACATTCAGGAGCCCCAGCACTGTTGACTGCTTTCTGCGACATGCAGGCGATGGAGGTTTTTTTTTATTTTCCTTTCCAGGTGGGCCCAAGACAAAGGACTCATTTAAAGGCCATCAGCTTTCCTTTTATCTGAGTACAATCCTGCCTGGAAGCTATCTGCAGCCTCACACCAATGTGCCAGAGCAGTGAAGGGGAAACAAAGGCAGACAGCTTGTTATCAATTCACAAGCATTTAAGAGAAACTACGATTTGGAAGCAAGCTTTGGATTTTGTTAAGTCCCTATATAAAGAACATGCACTGTACGAATGTCATCTGTATCGGACTGTGTGGGTAATTACATTAACAGCCATTTAAATACCGGTCTTTTTATTTAATTCTTTTACAAATGCCACTTCCTGTGATGTCACCTCCTTTAATGCCACATGTAATGTCACAAGCATCGATGTCACATGCCGTGATGTCACTTGCATTCTGTCTAACTAAGTTGGCCCCCACTTCTTCGTTTAGGACTTGTGCCATGGGCTTATGTTTTGCAAAGCCACTAATCCTATCTTAGCTCTGGTGGCATGAGTATGACATCGAAGAGGAGGTCTAATTCAGCCCATGGATTAGGCACTGGATATACATTGGGCCCTCACAACTTGCAATAGTAGAAATGGCACAATGTTGCCTGATGTGACACCAGCAAAGGAGAGGAAAAAATGATCTCATCTAAAGGTGGCCTTTCTCTGCAAGTAAAAGCTCAGATGAAGGTTCACGTTGTGTCGTTTTCAAAGCTGAGGAAGCATGACGTTTTGGTCGAGAAAAGGAAGAGTTATTTTCTGGTTAAGGCGAAATTCTGTTAGGTGGTGAAGAATAAGAGAGGACTTTTCTAGGACCACTTTGCCTTCATGGAAAACTGAATAGAAATATTTCAAAGAGAGTATACAGCTCGACTAAGAAGCCTCTTTTTCATGTTTTTAGCAGATGTCATAAACTGAAATGGTTTGAGAATTAACGAGGCTAGGACTAAATCGAAATTCCCTGTGAAGAAGGATCTCTCAAAGGAAGATGCACATGTAGGCAACCATCCCCAAGCCCATCCCTAACTGCCAGGGGAGACCCCCTCCAGAAGGCAACACAAGCATTCCCAGACAGGTTTCAGCCATGTTGGGCCTCGTCAGTGAGTTATAGTTTGGAATCTCTGGTACAGTGAGCAAAGGATCCAAGTCTGGGCATACCCTCCGCCATTTAGGGCACTACATAAATCGCACAAAAGGTGGTGGGAGCATTGCTTGCAAATAATCTAGCCACTGACAATCCATCCATGGTAGCATTTCATCAGATCCTTTTTCACCCACTGTGCCAGTCTAGACAAATCCTGCCATTTGCAAATCTAACCAAACTACTCATGGGCGTGTTTGAGGTAACACACTAAGTGTGCACTAGAACCTAGCAACATCTTACTGAGGAGGCCCAATCAGTCCGAAACAGGCTTGAGGCTTCTTTTGTTTCATTTCGAAAAGGACCTGGCTTGGCAGTTTGGGCTGGATTATTCACAATGGAACAGGGTCAAGACTGATTTCCATAACGCTGGGTCTAATGTGAGGTGAGAATGGGTTGGAATGCTACACTCAGCAACTGCAAGTGTTTAGACTTATTGCAAGCGTTTCTCCCATTCAATTTTGTGTATTTGGTGTTTGAAGACATGTCAAGTTTCTTCTTCCAAAACAAATGTGAACTGTCTCTTACAACTACTGAAAAAGTAAACATACTTCTCTTTTGAGGGATACACACCATCAAAAATCTGAGAGGGCTGGTAAGTACAATTTTACTGGTAGGAAGAAATCGTACTTAGGGTGTGGTGCATTCTGCTGTGATATTAAGACTGCAGCTCTGAACAAAATACACAAATAGCTTAATCTCTGTAACCGCATACATCATCATGCCATAATCATTATACAAATGTTGACTTCAGTTCAACCAATCAACCAACAGATGGACCATAAGCATCATTAGACTACAAAACCCTGCCAATTTCAACACTGTAAACTATGCAATAATACTTGACATATAGCAGACTTGGTGAGTTAATACCTCTAAATAATTGGGACTCTTAAAGCACACATGTGGTGGATAATAATTTATATATTAGTCCAGGAAAACACAAAAAAACTAAAATATGCTTGGAAAAGAAAACAGACTGTCCAGACTGCCTATGGATATCCTCATCTCTGAAGCTATCATCGTTTCGCAGCAAAACTACAAACAGTAAGAAAATATCGACCAGAAATGGACATTTCTTGAATGCCCTGACCCACATAAATACATTAGTCTTAATGTTTACTCTTGCACAGGTACTGCTACCGGTTAAAAAAGCAGAACTGGAAGCCGAACTTGGCTAAAGTCTATCGACAAAGGCATCATTTATGTGAAGGCTGCTGGTAATTGTTCAAGAACTCAAATCATGGGCACACTCTTTTCTTCGGCCTCCTAGTCACCCTGTGAGCTGCACGTTCATCAGGCAATCACGATTCACTCTTAAACATTGTACTTCACATGATCAGCTACTCACTAGATAAACCTTATGCATAAACAAGAATCAGTTTTAAGATATATCCACGTTGCCATGAAGATATAAAAAGTCCACCGTGAATTCTAGGGAAAACATGCACCAGCATACACAAAAAACAGATACAGACACAGAACAAGTCAGGCAAAGTAGTTCATATGTGTGTATCACAATCCAACATCTTCATATTGAACTAATGCCTATAGACTACATGGAGATTTAGAAAGGTTCAGACTTTCCCATACGCTGCATCTTGACTAATGGAAGGTTAACAATCCACATGGTGTTTCCATCTCAAAAATCTCAAGTTTCTGAAACAAATACTGGTTAATGATTCATTTAACTTAATTTATCACTTGGTTGGAAATCTCTCGACCTCAAATCAAAAATCTCACAAACCCCAAAAGACCACTTTGACATTCTCATAGCTGTCACACTATTCCATCCTCATTTACTTTGCTGTCTTTTAAAATCACATCCAGCGCACATTTTTCTTAATAAGTGACACCTTTCTCACTTACAAGAAGATACAAAAAAACTCAAGACCACAGTAAACCAATCACAACAAAATTGTACCAGAGTTTGAACATGGTTGATCGTTTTACATTTCTCCTTGCCACAGTCCCAAAATGGTATATGGCTATTAGCCCTGAAGAGTAATGTTTGTTATTCACTTTCAGTGCTATGATCTTTTCATTCCTTGACCTTAGCAACTCCGTTAGTACGATCGCACTAACCCTCAAAACAAAGGTTATGTAAAACAAAATGTTCACATACTTTACATAAAAGATTTCCTAACTACATCAAATGCAAGTACAATATTAAACTTAACAGGAAAAGGAAACTGGGCAGTTTAGAAAACTGCATTTCTTCAAAGATTAGGCACAGACGCACTTCTCCATGCTATACTTACCTGTCTGATTAATCTAGACTCCTATTGCAGGCTTATACTGTGTGTACCCTGGTGAGGTTGTGAAGCACTCAGATTTTTATCAGGTTCCAGGGTGCCCTTGGAGCGCATGACTGAAAGGTACTGTGCACCCCATATGGGACATGTTGGCTGAGGTTTAACCTGTTTAAATGATGTGGGAGAAGCAAGGCGCACCTAATGTCACTGTGCATCAGCATGGGGTGTGACGTACTGTGTGCGAAACAGATGCTAACGCACATGCAGGTGCATAGCAACTAGAGTTCATCAGATGGGTCAACTTTCCTTTCAGTGGCAGTACCAACCCATTTCAAGCCACCAAGAGAGTGCCATAAGGAGTCCATTCAGTAGCATAAAATGACTCAACCCACTGAAGGTGTTGTTAATACAGCAAAAGAGTGCTATGTGGAGTTCATCCAGGAACACCAGAGGGTCTACTCAATTTGGAGTCCAGCCGGGAGTGACAGAGGGCTCGCACATTGGACACACTGTTAAATACTAAGAAAATCCTGTAAGTAGTTTACCCAGGACCTTCAAGGGCCTTACTCACTGGAGGTGATGTTATTCTGACACAGGAGCACTACATGGAGTCTACCCAGGAGCACTGAGGGCCCATCCTTGGAGTCAAACTATCCAGGAGAGACAACTCACTTACAGGAGGCGCACAGGAGTGAATGGTGATAGGAGAAAAGCAACAGTTTCTGACCAAAGGTCCTTTCCAGGCCCCAAAAGGGAAGACACACTAGAAATACGATCCTAACATTTTACTCTTTACATGAATGCCAGGGGAGGAGGGATTAAATATTCCTTGTGGTGGACCGGGAAGAGGCTTCGAAACAGATGCTATCTCTCTTCCAGGACTCCTTGTACAAATGAAAATGCTAGATCTCTATCAGTGCTGTGAGGATGGGCCCAGGCCTGTTGGCTACGACAAATGACGCCAGAAAGTGGGTGTCTGTCGATTACTACCAGACCTTATATCATGTCCTCGGCTGCACACATGCCAGGCCTTATGACCCCCCTCGCCCCAAACACTATCGTTCAACACAGAACTGCATATTCAAGAGATTAAGGTCACCACTAGCCCAATGGCCAGAGGGAAAACACCAGGAGTAGATGGATTACCCCTGTGGTTTACACCATGTACAAGTCAATGTTTGCCACGGGCCTCCATTCTATGCATATTGTAGCTTGGGGATGCTCTTAGACTCGACTAGGTAGGCCAGCATCATGGCTTTGCATAAGCAGGGTTGACATCTGTTGAATGGCTGATCTTAAAGGCCACTATCACTTCTCACCACAGAATGCAAGATCTCGGACAAGGTCATTGCCAGTCGACTGCTACTTTATCTTGTGCACCAGGATCAATGCGGATATGTCCCAGGTCGAAGCACATATATTAACCTACGCCAGCTCCTGTATATCATGAACCATGTCAGCTTCATGCCAAGGTCTCCAGATATAACCTCTCAAAATATTGGGTAGGCCTTCAACACACTATTATGGACTTTCTCCCACTGAGGTGCTGTATGCGCTAGGGATCACATGAAACATCCTGAAATGTATCCAACTATTGTACTTCCGAGTGTTTTCTAGAGTACAAACAGGCAAGATATTTTATAAGAGAGGGCAAATATGCAGCGGGACCGACAGGGATGCCCTCTGTCCCCCTACTCTTAGTATGCTTATTGAAGGCCAGAAGTCAAGACTTGGGTATCAAAATTAGTGTTCATACCAAATAGTGGTGTGGCATGCGGATGATGCATTGTTGTTTCTGTGGGACTGGGAGCCCACTCTGGCACAACTGGTACCGCTGCTGAGGGTCATTCTCCCTGTTCTCATGCAAGAGTAAATATGATAATGACTGTCCTAGGTACTTAGGAAAAATTCCTATGTTAGAAGCGGGTAACTTTTAGGGGTCCTAATTTATCATAACAATGCCAACTTGAATGGGGGTAACTTAGAAAATTGTGTCAACAGTATCCGACAGTCCATTCTGATTTGGTCCAAACTTCTGTTGTTCCCCTCAGAGAGGTGTCTACAATGAAGATGATTATACTATCCAAATTATGTTACCTCTTTATGGCTCTTCCTATGGACCTTCCAGGATCCCTTTTCCAATGATACCCAGCTTATCCGATTTCATATGGCGATGTCACAGATGATACATCTCGGTAGAAAAAGTAATCAGCCCAATAGATGGGATGACTGTACACAACCTTGAGATCGACTACTTCTGCCCAGCTAGTCTGGTTGGAGAGGTGAATTTCAACAGAGATGGATTCCAAAAGACTGGATGCAATGATTCTCAAAGACAGAGGGAATCTCATACAAGAATTGTAGAATAGCATGAAACCGAAAGACCCTTACCTTAGGACACTATGCATATGTAAAACATCTAGGTTTAATACACAAGAAAGCTGGGAATGATTGTGCCATACTCTCTGGATCTCCCAATAAGGTTGCCACCAAGACTGGTGACCGTGGCAGACAAACACAACACTGGCAGCAGGCAGGGGTCACTAGCATGGGTAACTTGTACAATGAAGAGGTTCTCCTTACAACTGAGGAGCTCGTAAATGACTATGGGTTACCAACTGGGAAAATGCAATCAAAGAAACATGGGTTGACCCGGTGTGGCTGAATCGCTTAGGCCTGAGGTGCTGGCCACTCACACAATGCAGTGATACTTATGCACAGATCACTAGCTCACACATTTTATCTACTCCGGACCACACTGAGGACAATTAGGGAACAAAAGATGGGCAATGATATTCCTGATGAATAATGACTACATATTTTACAATACACTAAAGTGGTGAATAGAATCTCGATTTTAAATTCACAACGTAACTATGTGCACTGCCAGAACCTATCCCTAGGGTGACTGGTCAAAATGTATCCAGGCTGATGACATCAAGCAGTTTTTTTATCCATGGTATGAGAATAGCTCCTCATTCACCCACACTGGGCATCCTGGTTGTTAACTGGAAGGCATTTAGGAAATAACTTCACATCATGCTTGCTGGGCAGGTTTGGTGAAAGATGCCAGCAGCTCCTCCTGTCCCGTTGTGTCTCTGGGAATTAATATTATGGACCACCATGGAAATAAGAGTTATGACATGTATACAATAACCAAGAAGAACTGGTGTGGGCATTATTATTTAAGTGAGATGCAGTCCTGCTGGCAATGCAAGCAAGACATATAAGATACCCCCCAGGAGGAAATTATTTGTGTGTGAACCCCTATACCTGGTCATCAAGAGCCATGGAAATGTTTAACTGTTGGCAGGGGGAGAGTGCACCCTTATTGTAATGCAAACAAAGAGGGAAAAGTGATAAGGGATGGGGATTACATGAAGAAGCAGATGGTGGATACGGATGGCTTTACGCTAAGTCATAACTGGAGAAGATAGAGATGGGTGTGTCATAGACAGGGCAAAATATTGAAATACGCTCATAAGTGGGGAGAGCACATGCAAGGTTATCATATCATGGTTTAAATTGAAACTGTTTGTACCATGTTCAAAGTGAGTCCATGCTGAATATATTATCCCCCTTTACCAAAAACTTAATAAAGACCTAAGGAAACAAATGAAAGTGCTTGATAAGGATGATGGAGATCCACAATAACAGGGCCGAGGGGAAGACTGAAGATGGGGCAAAAGCCATCCTACTGGAACCCCTGGAACCATTCAAGAAGAGGTGAAGGTTGAGGAGAAAGGCACAAGTATGTTCTGGAAGACAATGGTCTTCTGGAATTTCAAGTCTTTTCTCTGACATTCACAAGATTCTTGCTCTTCAGTGATTCACTATATAATGTTCCATCTTTCGTTTCCTTTCTGGGTGGATATTTTGTAGTGTGGCTGCTGCACCTTTTGCACCTTTGCCTCTTTGCTTGCTGAGGAAGAGATGGAGCACAGAGAGACAGCGAAATAAGACATGTAACCGCAAGAGTCTGTGCTACTTCCAGGATAGACAAACACCCCCCATTGTTGAATGCATGGACCATCTTTCACTGAAATGAGTAGACGTTCACCTGAGGAATCAGCAATACCAGAGATGAAAACAGACATTTTTCTGGGACTGCCCCTGCTGTGTATGCTGGGACAGCGCAAACTCAAGAAATCCTAACTCTGGCAGAACTTCATGTTAAAAGTCTAAACTTATGAGCACCCCTTTATGCATTGTTTTTTTAGTGTAATTTTGGTGCAGTGTTTTCAGCCAACTGTTAATTTATTTTGCTTCATTGGCTGTATTTAAAAAGTCTTCCTTCCATGTTTAAAATGTCTTTACAAACTAAGTTCCAAAAATGTTAAATGTGTTTCTGGAAGCCACACATGGTCACAGACTTCGAAGTATACAAATATTGGATAACATACTATGATGAGAACATATTTTATGTTGGGTGTAAAGGTTTGTACACATTATTGAGGCATTGGACATCAGACCATTTCTGAGACATAAAAAGGAGACCATGTTCATGGTAACTGTATTTATATTTATACAGTGCTTACCACCCCTGATGAGTGATTTTCAGCAAGTAGCACGCTCCTCCAGTACCCAAAGTGGATTGGTGGTGGATTAGTATAGGGAAATAAACGCTGTAAATTTGAGCAGTGGACATGTTAGTCTGTTAGTTAGATTGAACAGGATGAGGACGGAAGAGTCTATAAAGTGTTATTTGGGAGATTACAGTAGTAAAATGAGGTTTGGGATGAGACAAAGGAGAAAGAGAGGAGGAAAGAGTCTAGAAAGGGTTATTAGGGAGATCACAGTAGTAGAATGAGGTTTGGGATGAGTCAGAGTGGAGGCAGAGGTTATATTTAAAGAGGTATAGAATGAGACAAAGTAGGTAACTGGACAGTTTTTTGATGGTAGGAGTACAGTAATAAATATAAAGATACATAACTACATAGAAAGTTACGCATGTGTATGGAAAATAATAAAGAGTTATAAAGATGTATTATATAAAGTCAATTACATAAATTCAACTTAACCATGCATATTAGGTAGCATGTTAATGGTTTCCCTCAAACTACTAGTACACTTGCCAAAGATGGCAGTCCTCAAGGCACTCTCCTAACATTTCTGAAAAGAAGAAACCTAAAAAGGCTGGGTAATCACATTTATCATCCTGTTGTACCTATTAAGAATACAGTTTAACCCTTCAATCTACTGAAGTAGCAGTGCAAATGATGGGAGAAAGTAGTGGTGATCAAGTACAAGTATACACTGAGACAAACTGTTTGCTAGGAGAATGACATCTGTTAGGAAGAGGAACTGAAAGTAATTTTTATTATTTCTGAAAAGTTTTATTGACTGTAAAATATTTCTCTCTCTATGAAGTAAACACTGTATTTTTGAAGTCTAACTTACGTCATTTTACACTTGGACATTTCTTATTGTGACATAATTATCTTTTTATTTTATTTAAAAGTGTTTCAACAGCACTGAAGCATAGTCTACCATCCACTACAGAAGTCTGGTACATAGTGCTAAATCAAAAAGGAAGCTGCATGTCACTGGCATCTAAATAGGGTATGGCAATGTCCCTTCTCGAACTAAAGAGAGCACCTATTCTGGGATAGAGGGTTAGCACACTTGTGACTATGTTGTGCCTTTAGGTATGGCTCTAAGCCTCATGTTTGTGGACGGAGTATAGAACATGACAAATGTAACCTAAAGTAATTATTTATTGCAAGTCTTTGCATAAAGTCATCCTGAAGACACTTACCTATACATGAAAACCCCTGTCATCCACAAGTATGTTTTGGACCAATTAAAGTAATTTTGACCTTCAAACACTGAATGAAATAAACATGCTTTGTTTAAATAGAGAGAAAATAGGGTAACACCAGTAAGCATTTAACAGTGGATAAAAAAAACAACAACAATCGAACGTACACTCACTTCACCTTAGAGAAGGTAGCCATCAACACTTTTGCCAAGATGCATGTTTCACACCCAGTTCTTTTAATAAAATAAAGTGTTGTGACTTGCTAACGCCACCTACTACATGCATCTATTTAGATGAGGGAGCCCTTTCGTGTCCAAAATCAACAGACCATTATGCCTCTGCAATACTTGGAATAAACTTTCTTTAGAGCAACGACATCTATAAAGTGACTTTTACAAAGTTTATTACCAGTCTTCAAAAACTAGAAAACGCTATGTCATGGTGGTGGTCGGAGTGCCAAAACAGACACATACACCATACTTCCTAAAACAAGCACCCTTTTTGCAATTCATTTAATGTTCATCGCCCCATTATACATACGTTCATAAGGTGGCACCTTCTTAGGTTAGGAAAAAAATATTTTTATCTATCAACACTGGATCTTTAATTGGCACTGTTGAGGTTGTGAGCGTCCAATTTCAATCTAAAGATCTTCAACATGCTCACTTCCTCCTGGTCTCCCTGGATGCGGAAAAAGCACGACAGAGTAGACCGGAAGTTCATGTCCGGTGTTCTGCGACAGTTGGGGCTTGGGGAACTCCCTTGTTAACTGGCTTTGGTCAGGCTATCATTCCCCATCCAGTTAAATGATATGCTATCCAATTGGGTCTCTGTATCCTAGGGAACCAGGCAGGGATGTCCCCTGTCATGCATCCTATTTGCCCTTGTACTGGAGCCCCTAGCACAATGCATTAGAGCGATCTCTCTCATCAGGAGCATCAGGTTTGGCATGCAAGACACAAAGCTTATTATGTTTGCTGACGCTATATTAGTCCCACTAGCTGAACTGGGCTCGGCTCTATCTCACTTAATAGCAGATCTAGAGGCCTACCAGAAAATTTCAAGATTCGATTAATTTAGCAAAATCGGAGATTCTCAATCTCTCTACACAAGCGACTGCTTGCATTCACCTCTAAGAGACGTTTCCCAGTTGTTTGGAGTAGTCCCAAGTCAACTACCTGGGCCTTGCGCTGACCCCCACATTGTCTCAGATGCGTACCATAAACCCACAAGCGCTTGAGAAGAGTGGTGAAAGCTGGATTAGGCAGTTGTAAACATAAAACACTGTCCCTTTGAAGGCGCGTGGCAGCCATCAAGATGGCTATTTTCCCTAAGGTTCTTTCCAGACCTTGACACTCTTGATCCCGAAAAACTACATTGCAGAATTCCAGTCCTTCTGCTACACATACCTATAGGATGGGAGAGCCAAATGCCTCTCCAGACACCAATGCACTCTTAGACCGCGGATAGGGGGTTTAAGCATACCCAACCTAGCCTACTATTATGCAGCGGCACACCTTCGTATTCTCATGCATTGAGCCAGGAGAGAAACCAACAGGGGGAGGTGTATGGTAGATCATTCTATGCAACAAGTGGTGTTGTATGGTGAATCATACTATGGCAGTGGGGCACCTGTGGGAAATCCCATGGAAACACAGACCTCAGTGAACAGGCACTCTCTATAGATCTCCTGTCACTAGGGCTACTCTGGAAGTATGGGACAAAGTGGCAACCAAAAAAGGGTACACATCCTTTCCCCCGCCCTTTACTCCCCTTTGGAGGAACAGTGAATTTTCTCCACACTTGAATGGGGGGCACCACAGTGCTTGGCTACAGGGGAGCTGCAAAACATGATGCGATAACTGAGGGGGACTCCATCAAGTCCTTCAATCAGGTCAAGCTAAATTATGGCCTGTTGGAAGCAGAGTGATTTAGTTACCCTCAATTATGTCATAGTGTACTCCACTGCATTTACGAAGCCCACCCAACATTTAAGATTTATGCTATGCTAAACACCAAGGCCATACAAACAAATTTCCCCTTCAATGATCCTGGGAAAAGGATATAGGTATAAGTCTAGATGAGGCTCAATGGGCTGAAATACTAATCCGCACAGGAAGGAAACGCTAGTCAAGATTCTATACCAGTGGCACTACACTCTTAGCCACTTAGCTAAAACAAAGGCAGAAAGGGAAATGCTGCACCTATTATGCTCCTGCCTGGCCATTGGCCCCTTTTGGGCCTCTGTCCTCACCACAACAAAGCACATCACAGGGCTGTCATCACTAGATGCCCAGAAGTTACTATTTTCGGTTGACCTGATGATGAGATATATCCTCTATGTGGGCGGAAGGGGCGTTTAATCTCCCATTTGCTTCTTGCTGCCAAGCAACCTATCCTGACATTCTAGGGCCAGTCTGTACCTCCAGCCCTACTTTGCTGGATGGAGAGACTATGGTGGGTCCTGGGCATGGAAAAATCATCCAGTGAACATACGGGCAATGTCAAAGAGTTACGAAGCAATGGGGGTCTCTGTTGGACTTCTTGGCCTCTGACTATAAGGAGTTGATGTGTTATTAGTGACTCGGGTCCTGAAGATTCTCCAGGATTTTTTCTTCTCTTGTATACTTTTAAGTGTATTTCTTCTGTGAGCTTCCAGCTATTTCTTTTGTTAGTTTCAGTGTCATTTAAAAAATCCTTGCTTGCTAGTGGTCTGTCATCCCTCTTTGTCCCTCCTTCTTCTGTGTGGGAGTCGGGACCACACAACTATTGTGTTTTACGCTTTGTCCTGTTTATCTGGTCTGTAGGGGACTTTTTTTATACTATGTTTCCTGCCTCTGTCCAGGAAGCTTCCCTTTTTAATTTGCAGAGCATTCTTGCTCTGAGCTTAGCAGTAAACAAGGCTATAAATCAGGCTATTATTTTGCTCACATTTGGACTTTGTTGGCTCTCTGCACCCGCTCTCATCTTCCTGGCACCCGCCCTTCCATGGCTTGGATTTTCTTTACCAAGTGTGCCTGCTTGTGGTCCCCAGGGCAGAGGATTGCTTCTTATTGCTTATAGCTTAGGCACCCAGCTCTACCAGGGCTCCGCAATCCTTAGAGACACTGCCCACTTCTGCTCTATACAAGGATCCCACTAGCAGCTCCATCAGTGCACCTCAGTTCACACACTCCAAGCCCCTCGGCCGTGCCAGAATCCCACACATGCTCTCTGCCAGAGCACCTCAGTTCTTACAGTCAGTACGCACTGCTGTTCCAGGACTGGGACCTCGGGCGCAGCTCCATCAGTGCACCTCAGTTCACACACTCCAAGCCCCTCAGCCATGCCCGTGCCTTGACTCGTTTTACGTGCCTTTGAATTTTCTGTGCCGCTCTTTTTTGCAGTTTCCTTCTGTTATTTCTGCCGCTTTTTTTGCCCCTTGTGCGCTCCACCCGTCCCCTTGTCGGCTCTCCTTGAGCCGCTT
Source organism: Pleurodeles waltl (assembly GCF_031143425.1). Classification (NCBI taxonomy): domain Eukaryota; kingdom Metazoa; phylum Chordata; class Amphibia; order Caudata; family Salamandridae; genus Pleurodeles; species Pleurodeles waltl. Next base: position 1,047,201,584 of record NC_090446.1, on the reverse strand, counting down.
TCCCCGCCGCTGCCTCCCTGCGGCCCCGCTCCCCTCGTGCCCCCATTCGCCACTCCCTCCCGCCCCCAGCTGCTCCTCCTTCCCCCCTCCCTTCTTAATGGCGGTCGCTGCGCGTCGAGGGTGAGCGACCTCTGACCTGTTTTTGGTCAGGAGACCGCTCCCCCACGCCCGCAGCACCACCAAGCTGTCCCCCTGCTCTTGTCCCTGCATGCGCTGCCAAACGCGCATTTGAGGCCCTCCTCCACCCGCAGGCATCCTCCTGCGCCTCATCCCTGGCGTCTAGTGGGCTCTGGTAAGCTTCACTAGACTTGTGCTTTGTGCCATCTTATGTGATTGTGACCCGCGTTCTGTACCTTGAATTATTGTGCCTTTCGCTCATCTGTGACTCGTGTTCTGTGCCTTGAATTATTGTGCCTTTCGCTCATCTGTGACTTGTGTTCTGTGCCTTGAATTATTGTGCCTCTCGTCTATTTTTGACTCGTTTTACGTGCCTTTGAATTTTCTGTGCCGCTCTTTTTTTGCAGTTTCCTTCTGTTATTTCTGCCGCTTTTTTTGCCCCTTGTGCGCTCCCCCGTCCCCTTGTCGGCTCTTCTTGAGCTGCTTTCCCCGCCGCTGCCTCCCTGCGGCCCCGCCCCCCGCACTCATTCACCGCTCCCTCCCGCCCCCAGCTGCTCCTCCCTCCCCCCTTCCTTCTTAATGGCAGTCGCTGCGCATCGAGGGTGAGCGACCTCTGACCTGTTTTTGGTCAGGAGACCGCTCCCCCACGCCCGCAGCACCACCAAGCTGTCCCCCTGCACGCGCTGCCAAACGCGCGTTCGAGGCCCTCCTCCACCCGCAGGCATCCTCCTGTGCCTCATCCCTGGCGTCTAGTGGGCTCTGGTAAGCTTCACTAGACTTGTGCTTTGTGCCATCTTATGTGATTGTGACCCATGTTCTGTGCCTTGAATGATTGTGCCTTTCGCTCATCTGTGACTTGTGTTCTGTGCCTTGAATTATTGTGTCTCTCGTCTATTTTTGACTCGTTTTACGTGCCTTTGAATTTTCTGTGCTGCTCTTTTTTGCAGTTTCCTTCTGTTATTTCTGCCGCTTTTTTTGCCCCTTGTGCGCTCCCCCCCGTCCCCTTGTCGGCTCTCCTTGAGCCGCTTTCCCCGCCGCTGCCTCCCTGCGGCCCCGCCCCCCTCGTGCCCCCATTTGCCGCTCCCTCTCGCCCCCAGCTGCTCCTCCCTCCCCCTCCCTTCTAATGGCGGTCGCTGCGCGTCGAGGGTGAGCGACCTCTGACCTGTTTTTGGTCAGGAGACCGCTCCCCCACGCCCGCAGCACCACCAAGCTGTCCCCCTGCAATTGACCCTGCACGCGCTGCCAAACGCGCGTTCGAGGCCCTCCTCCACCCGCAGGCATCCTCTTGCGCCTCATCCCTGGCGTCTAGTGGGCTCTGGTAAGCTTCACTAGACTTGTGCTTTGTGCCATCTTATATGATTGCGACCTGTGTTCTGTGCCTTGAATTATTGTGCCTTTCGCTCATCTGTGACTTGTGTTCTGTGCCTTGAATTGTTGTGCCTCTCGTCTATTTTTGCATTGGTAAAAATTTTAGTTTTGCCTAATTTCTTATATTTTTTTACACCTATACAGATTCGAAGTCAATTATTTTGAGATGTAGACCGTGTGATCCCAAAATTAATGTGGACATCTGGCAAGCATAGAAATAGCACTAGCCACCCTCGGATTACCGGATGAGGGAGGAGCTGGTCTTCCAGAGCTAGAAAACTACAGTGGTTGAGTGGATGTTTGGCAGACCCTCCTCCAGCAGCGTTCGTCTCACATAAGATGGATAGTGGAGAACTGATAGTCACCTTACCAGATGTAAAACACAAATCCATTGGAATTGGAATAGAAACAAAACCTTGAATGTTAAAACTAAATATGCACCACACACTACAATAAAAAACATGGCAGGTGTGCTCCAAACAATAATGAGGTACGAGAAAGGAGCAAAAAGAAACTTGCCAAAACTCATAGATAAATGGGAAAATGACACTGGAGTAAATTTGGGAGACAAAGAACTGGAAATCCAGACACTTTAGGTCACCCAAAACCCAAGTCTAAATTAACTACTATATAATACATTACATAAAATGTATTTACCTCTAAAAGGATTAAAGCTTTATATCCAGAAGTAGATGGCCTTGTCTCAAATGTAATAGACAAAATGCTAACTTCTTTCACCTGATTTAGTAATACCTCTCCCTACATGAATACTTGGCCCTGTTACAAACAAACAAACTACAACACACAAACAAATGTTGCATGCTCCCCACTGAGAAGTTTGTTAATCTGTATTAACAGAACAAAGACAAGCAAAATGATTAATAGATGTAAGGTTATTGCTAGCAAAAGGGAATATAGCTAAACACTGGAAGGCAGCAGTAGCACCCAAAGTTCAGGTGTGGGTTAAAGAAATTCTATATTGGGCAGAACTTGAAAACCAGGTATTAAAACAGAATCCGGAAAAAGGAAAGTCGATAGGGAACTGGCACAAATGTGGAATGTGATGTTACAGAACTGGTGAGCCAGAACAACTAAAGTAGGTCCCCGTGAAACTAAATAAAATAATGACATTATGTTACACTATACTCGAGATGTAATCAAAATTGAAAGATACTGGATTGGCTTGATATTAGAGATATGTATAATGTTGTAAGTACCCCACATACTAGAGGTTACCACGTCTCAAATAAAAACGATCTGCAAACATACTTGTCAGTTGGATCTTGATTAATGCAACCTACATATACCTATACTAATGTAGTAAGATCTGGACTGCTATCATTACGTGTTTGATAAATATGATATGTGCTGGGGTGTGCTCTGGAGACTATGTGATTACATTATGGCAATTAGATTGTGTTTGTTTATATTTCAAAATTACATAAATATATTTGAAAATAAAAGGTGCCTGAAAGTCAAAGATTTCCATATACTACAATCTATTTAGAATATCACTTTCATCTGTCGAACAACAGACACATTCCAGTAGTTTGCTGATGGATACCTGTGCGAAGTTTAAATTATGGTTAATACATTTTTATGTAAGAATCTGAACTGAAATAATAACCGTATTTTAAATATGTATTAAATTTGGCATTAACGACAACATTATTCACAAAAAGAAAAAAAACAACTTCCTTTCTGTGATGCAAGGAATATCCTGTTCAACTATTTTTCCTAACTTGCATGGAATAATTTTATCAGTGACATGAGAACTGGGCGTTTTTTAGGCTAATATAAAAACACCAAAATGGATAGATAATTAGGGAGCGATAGGGGTACTACTGAGTCTTAAACAAATACTATATTTTCCATCGAATTAGCAAGCGAATATTTAGGATCACAGGCTGCATATTATTTACGTTTCAATCTTATTGGTGATGCATGCAGAAAATGTATAACTCATACCTTCTTCAGAGTGGACATACCAAAGTATACAAAAAGGATGGATGGAACGTTTGAAATAATTCAATCCACTGGTAACTGCTAGGGTTGCATGTCAGTCCATTGTTATTTTGCACACCATGCTACTTCAGTTTTGACACCATCATATGCAAATCAGTCCTGACCCTGCTCCAATGAGAGCAGACCAGCCTGAACTGCCACGCCAGGCCCTCCCTGAATGGGAACACAAGCAACTCTGGACTGGTTTCACCCTACCTACGCTCATCAATTAAAGCATTCCAATCATCACTTTTTTTTTATACTTTTTAGTGTGTCACCTAAAGTGGGTTGGGTATGCCCAGACGTCGGACCCGTGCATACTGTGCCACTGGAACAAAGCTATACTCGCCTGATGAGTCCTAACTAGGGTGAAACCAGTTCAGGCTTCCTTGTGCTCTGCTTCAGGAAGCACCTGCCTGGCAGTTTGGAATGGACTCTTCCCAGTTGAGCAGAGTCAAGGCTGATTTGCATTTGGTTTGCTCTCAACTGAGGTGGCATAATCTGCAAAATAACAACGGACTGGGATGCTCCCTGGGTAATAACCATTGGCTGAAATTAATTCAAGCGTTTCATCCATTCCTTTTTTGAAATGCCAGACAAAAAATAGAGCCCAAAGTTTTTGTGTCACCCACCTAGACGAGTACTAACGATCAGCTCTGATCACCAACTGCCCTAAAGTGAGGGAGCAAAACATTACTATCATTGTGCTCGATTGGAAAAAGAATCAAGATTACATATGCGTCTCACAGATTAGAAAATAAAGGAACATGAGTTTTCTGTAGCAAGTAAGGTTTCTTTGCGGGCCGCAGTACAGTTAAACCTGTCTTTGGTAAAAATGGCTGTAAATTGTCTTTGCCCTTGCCATGGCCCAAGCAAATTACATAAGTTTTTGCCGGCAGCAGCATACCGCAACCCCTAACAGATAAACCTTTTTCCTACTTTTAAATCGCTACTCTCGTAAAATAACAGTATTCTGTTTTCACTGCTAAATTTCTATTCATAGTATTGAAAAACTAGCCATCTGGCTTTGGAAAACTACTCCTTATTGAGCGGAAAGACAGGGCCTTTCCAGTAAGGGGGCGGGGGGGAGAGGGAATGAGATGCGCGAGAGCATACCCGTAAAGTTCATTCTTCCAGACAACAGCTGCTTTGGATCCACATGCGCCACTTTGGAACATCTCATTACCCTGTTGACGTTTCAATGAATTAACAGCAATGACTAGATCTGGGCGGGCTATGGATGCTTTCCAGGAGATATTTAAGTGGAGGTAATGAAGTCATTTATTGAAAAACTGTTGTATGCAATGACATTGTCGGCGGGCAGAATTAAAGAATTATGACTTCTCTTAAAAAGAAATGCAAAGAAAACCTTGTACAAAACTGAAGGAGCGCCTTGACAGCCATGATGGGTTCTGAAATACAAATGCAACATAAACATGCATTCAGTAAAAAGGTTGCTGTAAGGAGAGGAAGAGTGATTTAAGAGTCAAATATTGTGAATGCTGCAGAAGAGGTCTCCAAAGACCATTTGCTGATGTCTTGCGCCTCGCTCTGTACACCACAGAGCAGTCACGCGGCATGGGCCATCACTTAGTGCAGCTGTGACCTGAGCCTGCTGCAGCAACACTGGGCTCCAGAGGTAAGTTGTGTCAAGTACTGAAAAGGAGTACCCAACATCTGCTCATTAATCCATTAATTCCAAAGTGCCAAAATTCAGAGGTATGCGTAAATGTGGCTTTGTCCTACATTGGCCCCTTCCCCCCACCAGAAACACAAGGTGCAGGATTCGAAACATAAATCATGACATTTGGGGATAATAATTTCAGATGAACAGTTTAGGCCAGAAAGCCTTGTCAGTGGAATTTGTTCATGATCTTTATCGATGCCAAAGTGTTTATCTCTAGAGGAAAAACAACGTATCACGTTTTTCGAAAACTATCTGCTTGGTTCCATGTGTCCTGCGAGATGCAACGAAATTCCGGTGCACTTAACTCATCATTTAGCAGTAACCTAATGAGTCCACTAATGGGAAGGGTAACACTTTGCAGAGCTTTTCTTGTCAACAAAGGAAATTTAAGATCCAACAGAAAAGCATTGCTGAAAAGCACAGATTTTTAGGTTGAGCATAGCAAGTGCTGCTTTTCCGGTGTGTTGGTATGTATCGTGGCTTTTAACCACGCCCACCTCACGTCCAACACTACCACTCCTTCGTGGGCTTGCCCTTCAAAAATCCTTTGATGACATTGGTAAATGGTTTACCTTTGCTCCTCCTTGGGGAGGTTTTGTTACTGCCTTGGCCATCGTCCCTGTTACATGACTAACTGCACAATTGCCCATAAGTTTGACTGCAAGTGAACTTCTATTTCCTTTTGTGTGTCTCTTCAAGCTAATGCTCATAGCGGCTCTGGCGCTGTAAATCGTCTCGTTTATGTGCAACTGTTTTACTTTTAATTTTCAATTTACGTGGAAAGAAAAGTTGGATTAGGAGTTTACAACACTAATAGCTCTAACTCGAGCAAATGCGAGACCCAATGCATTGCAAATGCTTGTTAACGTTAGGCTGTACAATTTCAAGTTATCACCTGTTATCAGCATTTCCATTGGCGGCAGAGCAGTCACCATTAAAACAGCTCTGCTTTACCCCAAAGAGATGTTGTTTGGATATTCAGAAAGGAGAGATGATTTGTGGGGGTTGGCCCAGAACCCTCTTCTGGCACAAAAAAAAGTTCTGGTCCCAGAATCCAACCGGTGCCCACTCTGTTGCAGTCCTGGTGATATATATCACGACACTGGCTGTGCCGATGACTTGCTAAGTTGCAAACTGATCTTGGTACATTTTGAAAAAGTTATCATCTTGAGAGAATGTGGAGCTCAGTGGCCAGTCTGAGTGACTGTGATCTATGATGTCGAGATGAACTGCTTGAGCTCCCCATATCCGCTGCTTGTATTGTTTGTCATTCTGTTGCAAGGAGTTATAGAGAGAACCCAGGAGTGGAGAAACACAAATTGGCAAACCCAATAGGTCTCACAATTGTGACCTACTGGCTTTACCAATGTATTTTAGCCACACTGCTCGGTATCTAGGCTGCTCCTGTGCAGCATGGCAAAAAAAAAGCCTTTGGCACAGCTAGCTATGTCATTGTGTTGGTGCACACACCACACATGTGCCTACAAAATTAAGTGGCCGCTTTTTTCAATTAGTTACCTATCTGAGTTAGATCAATAATTTAAAAGAAAAGAAGATACAAGCTGGAGGGGGTTGGGAGAAGAAGTCTGTCAACAGAGAACAACGTGGAGTGCAGGGAGAGTGATGCAAACGAGGGAGACAGCTCAAAAACACACACACTCTAAATGAGTGCTTCACACAAAAGAAAAAAACTAGTGTTGGGGTCTCTAGTTGGAAGTCGGTTTGCACCCTGTCCAAGTATGGACCCTCACTCTAGTCAGGATAAGGGAGATACCCAGCTCACATAACCACTGCTGACCCCCTTGGTAGCTTGGCACGATCAGTCAGGCTTATCTCAGAAGCACTGTGTAAAGTATTTGCACATAACACACAGTAACACAGTGAAAACCCTACAAAAGGACACCACATCAGTTTTAGAAAAATAGCCAATATTTATCTATGTAAAACAAGACAAAAACGAGAAACATCCAACATAAAGTAATAAAGATATGAATTTTGCAAGAATGAACTTAAAAATACAGTTCCTTGCAGTCGATAGCTCCACCTGGGGCTATCACGGCGTTGTGATCAACCAAAACCAACAGTTCAGGCTGGCCGCGGCATCAGGGGCCAGCTATAGTGTTAGGAATACTTGCAAACAGTACCTTTGGATTTGAAGAGGGCATCGTGATCCTCGCTGTGAGCTCCGGAGAGCGGAATTGCTGGCGTCGCGGTGTCGGTTCCGGAGTCGGGCCCTTGAAGTCACATGCATTGCAGATCGAATTCCAGGCTGATGAAGTCAGGAGCACTGGCGTAGATGGCATTGGGGCTACGGGGCAAAGCAGGACAATGAGACGTGTGGTGCCCACAGGTCACAGTGCAGGCAGCAGCATAATTGTTGATGAAGCGCTGTCGTCGGTAGGCCCAATTCGGTGGTGTGGTGCGGGACGGGCTCTGTGCGGCGTCCATGGGTCGCGGTGCAGACAGGGATGTCTCGACGACACCTGAGTCAATGGTGCTGGCGTCGGTGGACCGGGGCTGCGGTGCGGGATGGGACGGTGCTTTGTGTTCCTCACAAGTGGTGTTCACAGGCCACGGTGCAGGCAGCAGCGCCGGTGTCAGCAGAAGTCTCGTCGTCGGGGATGCCCAGGCTGCGGTGTAAGCAAGGTGATGCCAGATTGTGGGACCCACAAGTCACGGTGCAAGCAGCGGCTCGGTGGCGGCATCGGATGATGGCGTCGGTAAGACCAGGGTTGCGGTGCGAAGCGGGGCAGTGAGACTCCGTGCGGCGTTGGCAGGTCAAGGTGCAGGCCGGCGGCGTTGCAGCAATTTTTCTTCTTGAACAGCACAAAACACACTGTTTCCAGTGCGGTAGGCAGATGAAACTGAAGTCTTTGATATCACTGAGACTTCCAACAGGAGGCAAGCTCTACTCCAAGACCTTGGAGAACTCCCTCAAGCAGGATATACAGCAAAGTTGACCCATTGCTCTTATTTAAGGCAGAAGCAGCAACTGCAGACCAACCAGCAGCAAAGGGGCAGTATTCCTCCTCCAGCTCTTCTCCTTGGCAGAGGTTCCTCTTGATCCAGAAAGATTCTAAAAGTCTGGGGTTTGGGATCCAATACTCTTACCCCTTTCTGCCTTTCAAGTTGGCAAACTTCAAAGGAAAGTCTCAGTTGCTTGCAAGATCCTTCCTAGTACAGATGAGACCCCAGAAACACACCAGGGAGTTGGAGACTGCATTGTATGAGGGCAGGCACAGTCCTTTCAGGTATAAGTGACCACTCCTCCCCTCCACTCTAGCTCAGATGGCTCATCAGGATATGCATGCTACACCTCTGCTCCCTTTGTATCACTGTCTAGAGGACAGTCCAACTATCAAACTGACCCAGACAGGGAATCCACAAACAGGCAGAGTCACAGAATGGTGTAAGCAAGAAAATGCCTACTCTCTAAAAGAGGCATTTTCAAACTACAAATCTAAAAAACAACTTCACTAAAAGATGTATTTTTAAATTGTGAGTTCACAGACCCCAAACTCCATATTTCTATCTGCTCTCAAAGGGAATCTACAATTTAAAGTTATTTAAAGGCAGCCCCCATATTAACCTACGAGAGAGATAGGCCTTGCAACAGTGAAGAATGAATTCAGCAGTATTTCACTGTTAGGACATGTAACACACATCAGTACATATCTCCCCTTTCACATACTCTGCACCTTGCCCATGGGGCTACCTAGTGCCTACCTTAGGGGTGCCTTACATGTAGTAAAACAGAAGGTTTAGGCCTGGCAAGTAGGTGTTCTTGCCAGGTTGAACTGTCAGTTTTAAAACTGCACACACAGACACATCAGTGGCAGGTCTGAGACCTGTTTACAGAGCTACTTATGTGAACAGCACAATCAGTGCTGCAGGCCCACTAGTAACATTTGATTTACAGGCTCTGGGCACCTCTAGTGCACTTTACTAGGGACTTACCAGTAAATCAAATATGCCAATGATGGATGATCAACACTACAATTTATATAGGGAACACTTGCACTTTAGCACTGATTAGCAGTGGTAAAATGTGCAGAGACAATAAACCAGCAAAAACAGAGTCCAGTATACCATAAAAACAGGAGGTCAAAAGGCAAAAAGACAGGGGAGACACGCCAAAAAGCTGCCAGGGCTAACAACTAGTCTTTGAAAAGCAAGCAGTAGAATCAGTGATATTAGCCAATTCAGAGAGACTGTTAAGATGTAATGCTCCAATGGAGGGACAAACACAAGACTGACAAGCTGGGACACTAATAAGAAGCAGTCAAATGAGAGTGGCAAGGAAACCCAACCAATGGTAAGCAATGGGCAAGCTCCAAGGCCCTCTATGCTCTTGACAAGACGCAATATGGCTCGCAACAGACAGCTCACATGAGGTCTAGTAGGATCACCAAAAAAATGACTCACTTGTTTTAACAACAAATGTTCCCAGAGCACTTACACACACTGACTCCTGACCTTGACGGGCGACCCTTCACATGTTTTCAGAAGAAAGGTTTCTATTCGTGAGCATAATAGAAAGGCAGAGGGAGGGAGGGGCTAGCCCAATCTGTAGAAAATGTTTTCCGGGAACACGGAGAAGGAATTCAGCTGACAGTGTAGTGTGGAAAGAACTGGCATTATTACAGTGCCTAATTAATAACACAAAGCCAGAGGCATGCAAAGTGTGAAAATGACTTAATGGTAAGAATGGAGGAACAAAACCAACTAAATGAATTCTGAGGGAATTTGTAGTAATAGGTATTTTTAATGCACTGTGCGTTGCATTTTGATAATTCATCTGAGTCAATATTTTCAGAGGGCTTTCTCAACAAGCTAACCTGTGGAAAGCGGTAAGAGCGATACTTAGGGAAAAACAAAGGGGAAATGTAATGTTTACATTCATTTGCTTTGAAGTAGAGGAGGTTTAGAGTGGGAAAAGGGCGAAATGTAGGTCATTTTGGGTAAGAAAAAATAGTGAGCCTCCCGCCTACATTGGGAGTGTTGGCATGTATGCCAACACTTCCCTAGCTTAAAGCTGCCCATTAAGATACCAGAAACTGACAAATTAACTGCACGTTTGTCTGGGTGCGACAGTCTTGGGGGTAGGCCGGGGCAGTGACAACGCTGCAAGCAGAACTCCTGGAAGCAGAAATGTGCCACTGAAAGGCGATGGCGCTATAACGCTGCGTCCAGAACCCAAGCTGCTCTGGAATCGAGCAAGCAGATGGAGCCTACGTCATTCGCCGCTTCCCCAGTGAATCAATGCCAGCAAAACGTTCCCAGTGAAGCAAGCGGCATGTCTGAAAGGAGATCATTAAATCCCAGCTCTCTGCCTCCGAGGAGCCTTTCACTAGAGGCCCTTCTTTGTGCTCGGTACAGAAAAACAGTTTCAGATGGCGGGACAAGCACAACACGGTGATTGTGAGCTGCAGCCCATCTGTAGGGCCTGTGAGGCTTCTCGTGCGCACAGACAACGGCGCCTAGCAGGCACTTGCCACTCTTCTGAAGGGGGTGTTTTTTCAGGTCGGTTGAAGTGAGGCCAATTAAGGCCAACACCACTGTTGGTTTACGGGTTCTGCCCTAGTGCCGAGTGGCCCATGAGATATGATGAAACGAGTCACGGAGAACCACAGTCCCTGCACACTGGGAGTCATCAGGTTCCCTCAGGAACTTGACCAATTGTGGGTCTCCAGAGGTCTTTGCTGTCATCCCAGTTGTTGAATGCATAACTCCCCCACATGGCACACTGCAGAGTAAACATCCTCATGTAATTAACTACTTGACCATATTGCATTGCATGCAAAACAGAATTTGACAATGCCTTATGTAGTGGATAGTAATTGGCCGCTTTATTAACGTGGACAACGTGTGACTGCCCTGATAGCATATCTTGAGCATGAGACGAAAATCACTGTCAATCAACCTTTGTAAACATGTCATTAAAACTCAGCTTATTCTTTTAACACATCTACATTTAAAACTTTTCACAATTGCAGTGAGTGACTGGTGGGCCCTCAAGTCCTGGCCTCCATTTGTCACGCCTCTTTTGCCCTTCGATTGATTAGGCAGTCCCACCTTTCCTTTTTTGGAGGGGCTCACTCCAATAGAGTTATTGTTTCACAATGTTGTTTAGGGGGTAGCTTCAAGTTCTTTGTATTAGGCCCAACTCGCTACCTGGCGTGTGCTATGCCCTGCCATCCGACTTGGCGGGTCTGGGCTGCGAGTGCCGTGTTCTGCTTACTCCCCACGCTTGGCCATCTTACACCCTGCCGTAAGGCATCCCCAGGTGTGTGGCTTTGTTGACACACCCCCTTACTGGATGTGTCTTTTGCACAATTATTTGGTAAAACGTTTTTTCTTTACGCCCTTGACTCTGTCCGGTATAGCGACTGGTTATCTTTTCGTCGGGGTGGGTGGGTGGTGTTCGTCCTCGTCGTGGTGCCATCGCTTTGTCCAGGTCCTGATTGCCAGCCAACACGGGACCGCTCTTCCTTAAAAGCACCTCTCCTTGCACCCCTGGGGTTGGCATCAAGTATTGATTGGGGGGTTTGAATGATGGCAAACCCCCCCCATTGGTTGATTTGGCTATGCCTTCCCCCCCCCTGCTAGCACTTGGGGTGGGGGCGCTCTGTGTCGCGCTTGAGTCCCCAAACCAGTTAAACCGGTTCCTTCTGGGCCAAGGCGGCCGTTAAGGCGCCGGCCCTTTATGCCCCCTGCGGGGGCGACCTTTGCACCATGTGACCTGAACTGCCATTTGATTAGGAGCCTTGGGCTCTGGTTTAACAGTATGATGTTACCTGACCCTCAATGCATGCATAATCCTTGCTTAGGAATGGCTATAGGTCTATTCATCAAGCCTATAAAAAAGGGCACTCTCTGTGGCTGTAGCTGACCATTCATACGCTCGCCACTGGGTTGCTATAGTGAGGACCACATTTACATAAGAAATGCCTTTGTTGTGTTGCTGATAACTTTGGCGCCATTTGACGAATCTCCATGAAAGTTTCCAAAAAAAGTGATGCTTTTTTTACTAGGTTGCATATAGAAAGTTCCAGGGGGATCCATGAAGCAAGGCTAAGAAAATAGCGGAGGTGAGGGGAATGGCTGGTTCCAAAATACATTTTCCCCATTGATTTTTCCATAGGGATATTTAGCCCAAACCGCTGAACAGATTTACACCAGATTTGGCAAGAAGCTTGAACTGGGCCCAGAAACAGTGCTTTGTGTGATTTGGTGTAAATCTGTTCAGTAGTTATTGAGAAATTAATGCTCAAAAACTCTGTAGGCTCCGTGGGATCAACATATCTCTTGGAGGGATCTGATTAGCTGTTAGTACATCAAAGTCAGTCCGGCGTCTTAAGGAAAAAGTAAAAAACAAAATAATGGGCAGAATAGGACCCCCTGGCCTGGTAGTGGGATCTCAGAGGGACCCGTCCCGAGGCCCAAAATATTTATTTCCGCTAGTTTGCTTCAAATATGTGAAGGATCCACAAATCTGTGTTAAAAAAGCGCATGCCCCCCTTCAGATAAAAAAAAACCTGTTTGGGCCACGGCTGGGGGTAGGAGGAACATTTGTAAATTAAGGAGGGGGGCATGTGCCCCTTCCTCAAGCATCTAAGAGACCCCAGCATCCTCATCCCCCCGACACTGATATTTTAATGAAAGGGAGAGGCCCACGTGGCCCCACATCCTGGGCCTTCAAAGGCTTCGGGCTGTAGTGATCATAAAAGTGAAGGGCACCCATGTGACCCCCCTCCTTAAGCCCATCGATGCCCTGGGAACCCCAACCCCTGGTTTTTAGTTAGAAAGTGGAGGAGTGCTGCACAGCCCTCCACCTCCTTGAGCCTTTTAAGGACCCAGGAACCCCATCCCTCGGGCCAGCTCATGGACTGTGTCCCAGGGAGTCCAACCCTGGGGACATAGTAGTTTTCTTCCCCACACCAGCGCAGACAGGGTAACATATGTTTGCTCCCACCAGGTTGAAGCATTTCTAAATCTAAATCTCCTGCCGGGCGTAAACATGCCTTCGGTGCCGACAGCAGCACATGCTGGGAAGGCATGTATGCTCCCAGTTGGCAGGAGTTTTAAAATGGCTCCAAAGAGGTGAGAGCAGACTTCTTTTTTCCTGCTATTGCTCTCGCCTTGGGGAAACATGCAAACATGGTCGCTCACACTGGGCAGGAGCAATGCCGGCTCCCACACCATGCAGGAAGTCGCGGGGGCCCTAGAGCACCGCCTGTTAAGTTCAACTCATGGTTTGTGGGTACTTGGGGGGGGTAGCGGGGCACTCACGTCTGGCCCTTGGGGATAGGGCCCCCTATGGCTCAAGGAGGCAAGGGTAGGAGGGCCCCATGCATGCCCCCCCCTACCTACAAACATCTTTTGGCCCGGGGAATAGGGACCCCTGGGCCTGTGTGGCTATGGGGGGGAATCAACCCTCCCTTTTTTTTAAAAAGGCCTCTGGCGAAGGAGTCCCTGGGTCCCGAAGTGGCTTGGGGAGGGGTGCTGTGCTAATTTGTTGGATGCAGGCCCTGCAGCCATCCCCATTAGGAGCATGAGCAAAGGCCAGCAGACAACCCCATGCCCTGCTTGGCCTGGCCCTGTAGCCAACAACCTGCTGCGCACAGCCAAAAGCCAGAGGCCTTGCGTAGCGAGGGGTTGACTACCTGCGGGGCAGTTCGACATAGGGCCTAGTTGCAAGCCAGGCTCTGCAGCCACCTCCTGCGGGACACGGCCTAAGGCAGTGCACAAAGGGGGGTTGGCTTTACGTATGGTAATAAAATATTACTTTACGATAATAAAAAAAATCTAGAAATTCACTGAAAAAAACAGAGGTTAAAATAACATGATAGGTGATAATTCTAGTGACAATGTACATTTTAAAATGTACAAAACCACTGAAATACCAAGTTATCTCTGGTAACTATAACACATGCTCTAAGGTAACTAAAACTCACACCCATGCCATGCACTGCTAACTACCCAAACATATTACATCACTCATGACATCTTCTGTGACACAACTGATAATATCACTGAACATTTGCAATTCAATTATTAGCAATAAAACTATGCATTGAAGGGATGCAAGTTATAGTTACCTTATGGCACAAGTTATAGTTACCAGAGATAACTATAACTGGTCAAGTTCAGTGGTATAGTACTTTTATAACTGTATGATGTCACTCAAATGGTCATCTAACTATAACATTACTTTAACCTTTGTTGCTTTCAGTGATGTTTTAGGATTTTGTGTGATGTAAAGCAAGATTTATTACCACACCCAACTATGCCAACACCTGTCGCGCCTAAGGTGGAGTTTACCGCAGGGCCTGTGGCCAGGTCCTGCAAACAACTGTTACCCCCAGCGCCATTTGTCACGCCACAGGCAGAAGACTGCCTTGGACCTCTCATAGTTTCAGTGCAGTGGCTGAGATCATCAAAGTATGCTGCAGGTCAGGAGGGGCATTTAAGGCAGCGTGCAACAGCAGTGGCCCTTTTTCCTCTGCATCGCATGCTTGGAATCTCCCAGAAATGTGCAGATCTTTATTGCATTCATCCATCTTCCTCCCAGCTGCTGTGTGTTGCAAGGTGATTTTGTGTGTGAGGGGCACAGTGAAAAAGACCGTCATTCACGCAGCCTTTCCTTGGTGGTGCTGTCTATGTATCTTACATGACTTACGTCGTCTGTCCGGCTCGCAACGAGCAGCTGGTGAGTCTTGCTGGTTGCCTTTCTGGGTTGCATGCTTTATTTCAAAATATTGAGACCTGTGGTGTCCAATGTTTTGCTGGTTGCAGAGTGTTTTGTGTCTGTTATTGATAAAGCGCTGCCCCAGTCAGGTGGCACATCGCTTAGGACCCAGGACCTCTGTGCCCCGGGCCTTGTGCTCTGGCCTAGCGTTGACCGGCCAGATACTTCCGCCCTCTCGCCTCTCAAGGGCAGAAGGAAGCTGGGAGACGCACGGGGGACGCGTCACTTTCGCCCACTGGTGCCGCATCCGTTGGAGGGTATTTAAGTACCCCCAGATCAGGCATAGGCCTTTTGGCGGATGCAGCATCGGTGGTAGGGAGCAGCAATCGGTGGGCGTGCGGACCTCGGACGGAGTCACCGCTCACCAGACTTGGCGGAGCACGCCTGCATTTGGGCTTTCCTCCAGCGCCCGTGTTCGCCGCTCCCTAGCCTTGGGCACCCGTGTCCCCCTGCAGCCCAGAGCAACCTTTGTTTGGGGCTTTCCTTTAGCGCCTGTGTCACCCCTGATCAGCCCTGGGTGCTCAAGTCGCCCGTGACCAGTTTTGGGCGCCCGTGTCACCTCACCTTGACCTGCTGATCAGCTTTGGGGACAGCTTTCTCCTGCGTCGCTAGGACGTTTGCAGAGGCCATTCATATTGTCAGAGGCCATCTGGGTTTTAGTGGCTACATTAGGGCCCCGGTTTTGGTTCTAGGCTTCAGCATTTACCTGTATATCCTTGATCCTTTGAAAGTGGCTAAAACCACCATGTGTAGGTTAGGTTCCTGCACACATTGTTGGCATTAATAATAAAATAACAGTTACTAGTCCTTTCTTTATGAGCCATATACATTCCCCTGGGCCCCACTTCCTTAACCCTAGCATTCTCTTACTATATATCTCACTTGCCCCATTGTGTCATCCCTGCCCTGCCGTCCTGACCTTGGCAAGGCTGCTCAGGTCATTTTAACAGCTGCAACCAATGTTGGCTCCGGCCTGGCACTAGGAACGTGTACCAGGAATTGCGGGTAAGTGTGGGTATTTGGGGGGGAAAGGAGGCTTATTGTGTTACTCTGGTGTCTTTTGGTAGTGCATACGTAATTGTCTGTGTAAGCAGATTTATAAGTTTGATTTAATTGTAACCTAGGGTATTACTTGCATCACAGGGTCATGGCTTCTGGGAAAAGTAGGGTAGGGAAGAGGACCCTGAATTGTCCCAACTGTTGAAATTAGTTTTGACAAAGTTAGGTGAGGGATGTTCCGAGAGCTCGGGCTCTGAATCAGAGACACAAGAATCTAGGGTTGTTGGTGACCGTCCTAGTCAGTCACCTGTGCCTCCCCATGCTGCTTTCCCACCAGTCAAGCACAGAGCTAAGAAGCAATCCCATTATCTTCCTGCAGAAGGGTTACCTGGGTCAGTGCAGCAACCCACGCCCACTGTTCTGCCTGACGCTCCTATCCTCACTGCTCCTGCTGAAATATTGCAATCACTTGCCCCTAGCGGGGGTCCACTCAGGGGTCCTTCACCTCAAACTAACTTTAACCCCTCCTTGGTAGGGTGCCCGTCCTAGAAGCGGGGTCTACCTCCAGTGGATGCACAGGGCCTCAGTACCATCTAGGCAGATATTAGGCAGGCATTATCAGCCTTGTCCTCAAATACTCTGGGGGGTTACTGCTCCCCCCCTGTGCCGCCCTCTCCGGCCCTGCCTGGATTTTCAATGCACCCGGTTCAGCCACCCTTTGCAGCCCAAGGCCAGCCATCAGTTTCCCATGACACTACAGTTCAGCCTTTACTTCCTAATGCTGCTCAAACTCAGAACGTAACATGTCTTCCTGTGGCGACTTCCCCAACCTCTCAGGCCCAGTCTGTGTTAGCCATGCACCCGGTGCAGCCACCGATTTCAGCTCAGGGTCAGCCAACAGTTTCTCATGATGCTACAGCTCAGGCTTTACTTTCAGTGGCCCAGTTACTGTCTAAACTGGATATCCCTTTCACCCCTGTCCCACCTACCGCCCACTGGGCTCCTTCTACTGTGAACCATGCCATTGCTGACCTGAAGCAACAGATCAATGATATTGTTGTGTTGTGTTTCAATGGGGTGACAGGTCCTGGTAACAAGGGCTCGAGGGGCATTCCGTCACTGGGCGTGAAGGAGCCTCCCAAGTTGGATTCTGAACCAGGTACGGTCACTGACCAAATTGCGACAAGACAGGTGGTGTTTGTGGTTCAGTGGGCATCAGGGAGGATACATTATTATCTCGGCCCGGAAAGTTGACGTCTCATGTGCCTTCGGATGTGAAAGCCAGGATTTGGAAAGGCGAGTTTGATGATATTTTTTCACTGATTAGGGCTAACAGAAGGGAGGTGGATCAGAAGGAAAAGGATGGTAAGGGCGCATCATCCAATAAACAAAAGCCTAGGATAAAAAAAAAAAAAAATGTTTTTAATGTTTACATGTCCATCATGCTGGAAAAGAAACCTGAATTGGCAACGTCCATGATATTCTACTCGAACACAATATTGAAAGCACATCACCTTTATGGGGGTACTGCATGGCTGGAGTACGATAGGGACTTCAGGGGGTGGAAAGTAGAGGATCCAGACATAGGCTGGGACCAGACTGAAGTAAATGTGTGGCTAGAGTGTGTGAATAGCAATATACCTGGGAAGCAGCCTTTTCAACATCAAAACATAGGGGACAGGAAGGGCTCTTGCTGGGCCTTTAACAGAAAGGTGTGCTCCTGTCCAGCGAGGTCCTACAAATACAAGCATAATTGCTCCTTCTGTGGGCATCCACCCCATCCTGAATTTAAATGTAATAAGAAAACCAAAGAGAAGGGCAAGGAGGGGTGTAAGCCCTCAAGCTAAATAGGTCTTACCTATACCAATACAGATTTAAGGAATGCTCCCACGGCCTGCAGTCATATCCCAGCAAAGACACCTCAGAGTTATTGTACATGGGCTCCTCTTATGGTTTCAGGATCCCTGGCCTCAATGTAGCCCCCATCCTGCACTGCAGTAACTTGTTGTCAGCCCGGAAGCATAAGGAGGTAGTGGCGAAGAAGACTGAGAAGGAAAGGTTGTTAGGCAGGATAGCAGGCACCTTCCCCTCTCCTCTGCTGGCGGAGTTTGTCTGCTCGCCACTTGCAGCAGTTCCCAAGAAGGAACCTGGATAATTTAGGCTGATTCATAACCTTTCGGCCCCCGGGGTTCTTCAGTGAACGATGCAATCAATCCTCAGCTATGTTAGGTCTGTTACGCAACGGTAGACCAGGCTCTTATGAGGCTGCGTAACCTTGGCTGAGGGGCTCTCCTGGCAAAGACTGACATTGAATCTGCTTTTCGGCTTCTCCCAGTGCACCCTGATAATTACCATTTGTTGGGCTTTTAATTTGCAGGCTTCTATTATTATGATAAATGCGTGTCAATGGGTTGTAGTGCATCTTGCACGTACTTTGAACAATTTAGCTCCATATTACAGTAGATTTTCTCCATGCGCACAGGCCATAAGGACATTATTCATTACCTTGACGATTTCCTGGTCCTGGGCCCCTCAGATTCAGGGAGGTGTTTGTGGGCTTTAAGAGCGTTGACTGCCATGTTTGAGGATTTGGGTGTTCCCATAGCTGTGGGCTCTTCAACTTGCCTCACATTCCTTGGCATGGAGATAGATACAGTGGCTGGTGAGTGCCGCCTCCCTTTGGATAAGATAATGGCTTTTAGACAATCTTCTGATACAGTGTTAGCGCAGAAGAAAGTCACCTTGCATCA
Organism: Pleurodeles waltl; assembly: GCF_031143425.1. Classification (NCBI taxonomy): domain Eukaryota; kingdom Metazoa; phylum Chordata; class Amphibia; order Caudata; family Salamandridae; genus Pleurodeles; species Pleurodeles waltl. Next base: position 1,047,182,908 of record NC_090446.1, on the reverse strand, counting down.
GCTACAACCTTGCCCTAAGAATTATCCCCATGGCTCGCCCGTTTTCATGGTCCATTGCTAGGGCAAGGTCTGGCCCTAAAGAAAAGCATCATCATACCCGGCTTTCTCCTGAGGTCAAAGAGTACCTACAGATCTGGTCATCCTTCCTGCAACAATTTAATGGTACGGTCATATGGCCTTCTCGCCTGTGTCCAGTTTTGATTTGGGCCTTTTCACTGATGCAGCAGGCAGAGTGGGGTTTGGAGCTATACTGGGCTCTAACTGGTGCAGAGGAGACTGGCTGGCTGATTGGTACGACAGTGGCATCACAAAAAATGTGGCTTTTTTTTTTATTACTCCCCATTGTGGTCGCAGTGACAACATTGCAGTAGTGGAGGCCATCAACAGGCAGGGAGCCTCATTTAAGTTTGTCTTGAGGTTGCTGAAACATTTGGTCCTATTGTGTTTAAAGCTTAACATTACATTTTGTGCCAGGCATGTTCCTAGTGTTCATAACACTGCCGCTGATGCCTTATCTCGCTCCATGTTGAAGAATTTTCAGGAGTTCCACCATCGGGCAGTGGAGAAGATGACGGAGTTCCCAGCATATCTGAGAAGGATTGGAGTCCCACCCTTTCGGAATTAGTGGAAGCTTCCCTAGGAAAACACATTCAGGGATCATATGAGAAGTCATTTAGGCAATATAGATTATTCTTGCGCACTCTCCAAGTCTCAGACATGTTTTCACCTGAAGCCATTTGCCTCTTTTTGGGTAACCTTAGAGACCAGGGCAAACCAGTCTTTTGTGCGAGGGCTCATCTCGCGGCAATCAGTTTTTTTCACAAAATTACATGGCAAAGAGGTCCACTTAAATTCCTTCATCATTAGGACAGCAGTGGCCGGCTGGGCCTGCCTTCAGGGCTCTAAGAAGGACAGCAGACGCCCCCTCACAGCCCACGTCTGAGGACTCCTCCTTTCTAACCTCCAAAGGGCCTGTGCTTCCCCATCATTAGGAGAGCAGTGGCTGGCTGGGCCTGCCATGATGGCTCTAAGGACAGCAGACGCCCCCTCACGGCCCACGTCTGACGACTCCGCCATTCTATCCTCTAAAGGGCATGTGCTTCCCCATTCGAGGTGACGTTATTTGCAGCAGCATTCACGATAGACTTTTATGGCGCCTCTCGCGTGGGCGAATTAGTAGGATCGTCCAAGAGGGATTTTACGGGGGGTTGCAGTGGACTGACGTCCACGTAGGGCCTGAATCAACCATTTGGTTACAAAAGTCCAAGACCGATCAAGAAGGGAGAGGGACAGCCATCAAACTTAAGGCTGTACAGGGTTCCCCCCTATGCCCAGTAGTATTTAAGTACCCCCCAGATCAGGCCTCGGCCTTTTCGTGGATGCAACGTTGGCAGTAGGGAGCAGCGATCGGCGTCGTTACCCACCCTCCCATCCCTTGGATATGAGATTGTGAGATGAGATACTAAATTCACCCTAAGCAAGAGGGGTCCCCAAGGCAGAGTCTCCTGGATAACACCAAAGGTAGGATCCTGCAGTCCTGAACCAACCAGCGGATGTACACACCAGTTTTGGGGGTTATATTGCCGAAATCGCTGGGGTGGGCACAGGGCTCCCGCTTGTGGCCACCCCATTACACCCCCATAGCAGATTGGTGTTTGAGGGGGGGAACCCTGAGCACAAGGACAAGGGACGGTGAGGTGTTGGGAACCGGCCCTTCCTCCTATGGATACAGGTGAGGTATGGTTCACCTGTGTGGTCCAATGGAGTTTGGGAATGCAGGAGGATCCTTGGTGTTGTGGACGTTCTCATGATTTATTGCTGGATAGAAATTTGTTTGCATGGTATGTTTAATTATAATTTAAATAATTCTGCAAGGTGTTGTTTTGAAATCTAGTGTCATTTGTAAATAAACTCTTTCAACGTCAAAGACAATCAGGATTTGTCAGTTTTTGTTTGGTGGGTGTTTGAACTGGGGCTTACTGGGGACATTTGGGTACTAATCAGGAGGTTGTAAGAATGTCCAGGCTGCATGCTTTATATCCAATTTGTGAGCCCTTTGCGTTCCTATGTCTTTTGCCCACAACCAGGAGCTGGAGAGCCTCGCCAGCTGCAGCGTGTCTTCATCCTTTGTGTTAGCGTCTGCATCGTAGATGGCTATGGTTGCTTTGCTTGGGTTCTGGCTGCACTGCAACCGTGAGGTGGTAAGTCGCACAGGGTTGTGGCAGACAAATTTGCTGTCTTGGTGCCATTTATACTTTGATTTATTCCTGTTTAATTTCAACTGTGGTGCAACTCAGAATTTTCATTATAACTCATTTACAAGTTTTGCTAAATTCAAAGTTGTATTTTGAGCAGTGCTTAAATCTCAAAAAACAAAGTATGTACGGAAGACTTTGCCCTGTGGTGGAGTTGGTGACAGCAGAGAAACGGGGATACCTAAGAACTGCACCCTTTTACTGGACTTACCCCTTAGTGGGGTGATGTTTGTGTGGGCACAGGACTGGCAGGACGGTTGACTGGCCTGATAGTGGTCCTGGGCCCTTCTGCCCTATTCCGTAATGTCTTGAGTGTAACTTTTGGGGGCTGCGCCTGTGGACAGGGCTGGTGCGCTATGCGATGCCCTTCCTGGATGGAGGGGATGTGCCAATGTTTACTCTAAAGTATGCCTGCCAAATGTTTCCTTTGCCAAATAGTTCATGGGTGTCCTAGGTAAAGGACCGGGGAGCCGTGTCTCTGTATCTCTATTGTGGCCTTCTGGCACAATGTATTCAGCATATCTTGTGGGCCAATACTATGTATAGTATCACAAAACTGGCAGGTGATGTTCGATATTTGAGAGTGTTTTTGTGTTGCATCCTTTATTTCTATGACTAATTGTCTGCTGAGCAAGGACTATTTCACTCTGTTTACTGTCCAATAAAAAAAAACGCTACGCCTTTGTTCAACCATCAGCAGTGTATACTCTTTGCTGAGCTCCAACAGTAGGGGGGAATGTTCAGTGGGGCAGCAACTAGCACGTTGTGTGCGCACTAGCTGTATGACAATACAATAAATGTTTACATTAGTTCAAATCTGCACAAAGGTCTTCAAATTCCTGTACACAAGTGGCTTAATGCTACGAAACTCGCTGACAGGTATAGGTTGGAATTACACTAAATCACAAAACTTGCAGACCCTGCGTTTTAGCTGGAATTCATTTGTAGAGGCCTCCACAGAATGTCAATAACTTTGCATAACTATTGATGTCATGTGGACACAGCACGCCATAGAGGAGGGAACCTTAGTTCGTGAACAACTTATGTAAAATTGAGGAGACTGTGAATAGGCACATACCTTTCTTGCCACACGGTTTATCAGAGAAATAACAGCACCACAGAATATTAACATTACACTTCTGACCCTAAGGTTTTTAATACAATAGGTCTACAAGTAATAAGGGAGAGTGCATAAGGAAAACTTCATCTAAGTTACTGTAAGGAAACCAGATAGTGAACTGCAACTGATCGTGACCTATAACTTTCCTGGGAAGAGCCATTCAGAGTTAAAACAATTAATTTTGCATATGCTGACTAAGAAAACATCAACCAATGGAAGACATGGTGCCTGCGTTTGACAATACTGGAGAACTCTGTACAAGTCAGAGTACAAGAGCACCATCAGTGTAGAAACTGAAAATTGCAAACGTCTAGCTCATTTTGAACCTTTTTTATTTATTTTTTTGTCAGAAGATTAATGTCACTGTTAAAACTCGCCAATGTCCAACTGATGATGTTTTTCGTGGGTAGCTGTAGGAAAAGGGCTCCTTGTTGCAGTTACCCCAACCACCCCCCCACTTTTTGCCTGATATGCTTACTTGACTGAGACCTGTGCTGGGACCATGATAACATGGGCCCTGTGACCAGGGAAGGTCCCTAAGGGCTGCAGAATGTGTTGTGCCACCCTAAGGAACCCCTCACCTAACCCATGCACACTGCCATTGCAGAATGTGTGTGTTGGTGGGGAGAAAAAGGCAAAGTCGACATGGCATCCCCCTCAGGATGCGATGCACACAAAATACTGCCTGTGGCATAGGTAAGTCATCCCTCTAGCAGGCCTTAAAGCCCCAACGCAGGGTGCACTATTCCACAGGAGAGGGCATAGCTGCATGAGCAATATGCCCCTACAGTGTCTAAGTCCATTCTTAGGCATTGTAAGTACAGTGTGGCCATATTAAGTATATGGTCTGGAGTTTGTCAAAACAAACTCCACAGTTCCATAATGGCTACACTGAATACTGGGAAGTTTGGTATCAAACTTCTCAGAATAATAAACCCACACTGCCAGTGTTGGATTTATTACAAAAGTCACACAGAGGACATCTTAGAGATGCCCCCTGTATTTTACCCAATCCTTCATTGCAGGACTGACTGGTCTGTGCCAGCCTGCCACTGAGAGACTAGTTTATGACCCCCTGGGATGAGAGTCTTTGTGCTCTCTGGGGCCAGAAACAAAGCCTGCACTGGGTGGAGGTGCTTAACACCTCCCCCCTGCAGGAACTGCAACACCTGGCAGTGAACCTCAAAGGCTCAGGCTTCGTGTTACAATGCCCCAGGGCACTCCAGATAGTGGAGGTGCCCGCCCCCGGACACAGCCCCCACTTTTGGCAGCAAGTCCGGGGAGATAATGAGAAAAACAAGGAGGAGTCACCCCCTCAGCCAGGTCCAACCCTAAGGTGACCAGAGCTGAAGTGACCCCCTCCTTGGAAAATCCTCCATCTTGTTTTGGAGGATTTAGCCCAATAGGGATAGGGATGTGCTCCCATCCCCAAAGGGAGTGAGCACATGGAGGTTGTAGCCACCCTCAAGGACAGTAGCCATTGGCTACTTCCCTGTGACCCTAACACACCTCTAAATTCAGTATTTAGGGGCGACCCTGAACCCAGGATTTCAGATTCCTGATGACCTACAAAGAAGAAGGACTGCTGACCTGAAAACTCCGCATAGAAGAAGGAAGACAGCAACTGCTTTGGCCCCAGCCCTATCGGCCTGTCTCCTGATTCAAAGAACCTGCACCAGGTATGCATCCGGCGGGCCTAGCGGCCTCTGCCGACTCAGAGGACTGCCCTGCAACTACAAAGGACCAAGAAAATCCCGTGGACATTGGCCCTGTCTAAACAAGGAATAAGAAACCATCTTTAAAGGGACTCCCAACTCACTCCAGAAGCGTAAGTCCCCACCACTCTGCACCAGAGAAACCAACGACGCAGAGAGGACCCCCAGGCAACTCCAATGACGTGTCCACCCTGGGCCCACCTCTCTGCACTACCACCACTACCACGCCTGCAGAGGGAATCCCGAGGACCCCCCTGACCGCCACTGCCTGGTAAGAAGAAACCCGAATCCTGGAAGAAGCACTGCACCCGCAGCCCCCAAGCCCGTGAAGAATCAACCACTGGTGCAGTAGTGACCAGCAGACGGCCCTCACCCTTGCCCAGTCGGTGGCTGGCCTGAGAAGCCCCCCTGTGTCCTGCATGCAACGTCTGAGTGACCCCGGGTCCCTCCATTGATTTCCATTACAAACCCAATGCCTTGTTTGCCCACTGCACCCGTCCTCCCCTATGTCGCTGAGACTGTACTTTGTGTGCCTATGTGGGACCCCTCCTCAGTGCTCTACAAAACCCCCCTAGTCTGCTCCCGGAGGACACATGTACTTACCTGCTTGCAGACTGGAACAGGAGCATCCCAGTCTCCATAGGTGCCTGTTTTTTGGGCCCCTCTTTGACCTCTGCACCCGACCGGCCCTTTGTTGCCGGTGGTGGATGTTTGGGGTTGACTTGAACCCCCAACGGTGGGCTGCCTATGCCCCGGCGACTGAACTTGTAAGTGCTTTACTTACCTCAAAAACGAACCTGTACTTACCTCCTCCAGGAACCGTTGAATTTTGCACAGTGTCCACTTTTAAAATAGCTTATTGCCATTTTATACCAAATTGTGTACATTACTGTTTTGATTCAAAGTTCTATCTATACATATGCAAAGTACCTTATATTTAATGTACTCATCTGCAATTTGACTCTTGTGGTTCTAAAATAAATTAAGAAAATAATATTTTTCTATATAAAAACCTATTGGCCTGGAGTTAAGTCATTGAGTGTGTGTTCTCATTTATTGCTAGAGTGTTGTGTACAACAAATGCTTAACACTACCCTCTGATAAGCCTAACTGCTCGACCACACTACCACAAATAGAGCATTAGTATTATCTATTATTGCCTCTGTCAAGCCTCTTGGGGAACCCCTGGACTCTGTGCACACTATTTCTCTCTTTGAGATATTATATACAGAGCCAGCTTCCTACAGTAGCCGATTAAAATCAACCATCATGGTGAATTGAAACACTGACACTCTCCTGTCTGGATTACTGTAACATAATATATGCAAGTGCCATAGGATGAAATAGAGAAGGGTCCAAAACTAAACAGCTAAGCTCTGTATGAAACCCAAGGTCTTTGGCCAAGACACACTAATGCTCAATAGCCCTCCACTGGTGCCAAGTAGCACAAAGAGTCACACTGAATGCCATGTGTAGAGTAACTGTAAATGCTGACTTCTTAGTGCGCCTGGATGAAATATCCAGTTAGTCTGCCAAGCCACATTCAGGCAGAAGCCAGAAATAAAATCAAAGTCCAAAGGGAACCTTCTCTGGAATATATTGGCCCTTGCTTAATGGGATCTAGCCATCCTACCCACATTTCAGATGGATGTGAAGGCTGCTGTTTTCACGTAGGCTTTCACACACTAACCAGAAAACACTGTGATCCACCCTCCCTCTTTGCAGGAACAAGACCTCAGACTACTTTCTGACCCAGTGGGAGGAATTAGCACTTATGATATGATACGTGGGCCTCAGAAGGGAGTCACAAAAGTTCCAAATGTGGATAAATTGTAATTTAATTTATAAAGCGCTTACTACCCCTGACGAGGTGTCGAATCGCTTTTTAGCAAGTAGCACGCTACTCCGGAATCTAAGAGGAAATTGGGGGGGATTAGTATAGGGAAATTTGAGTACAGTATTAGTATTATTATGAGTTAACTTGAGCAGGAGATATGTGAGTTTGTTGGATTGACTAGAGTAATGGAGGGTTAGAGGAAGGATGAATCCAGAAGTGTTAATTGGGAGTTTATAGTAATAGGATGAGGCATCAGATGAGTTAAGAAGAGATGGAAGAGGGAAGAGTCTGTGGAAAGGGGTTTGGGAGATCATAGTAGCAGGAGGGGATTTAGATGAGTCAAAGGTGAGATAAATTAGGGATAATTTAGTAGGGTTGTTTGGGAGATCAATAGAGTGAGGTTTGGGGTGAGCTAGATGCAGTAGAGGAGGAAAGAGCTTAGGCAGGGTTATTATGGAGATGAAAGTAGTAGAATGGGTTTGGGATGGTCAGAGTGGGTATGAAGGATAGATTGATAGAGACATACAGTGATGGGGAGAAAGAGTAAAGCTTAAGAGAGAGTAAAATGTATATTTTCTTTTATATATAATATATATATATTTAATTTTTATTTTTTATTATTAATGTAATTATTTATATTTTGAAAATTATTTATAGATTTATTTATTTTTTCTCTATTACAGTAGGACTAGAGTAATAAACAGATATGTAATACTTAGTAAGGGAATATATGTGCAAGGAATATAATAATGGGTATAATAATATGAGAAGAAAGTAGTATTGTATAGACACAGACTTTCAAGAATTGTAATATTTGAAGTTAATTAATAAGTGTACTTTTCTAACATTCATTTATCTTCCCCCAATTTTTTTATACCGAAATGCTTGCTGTTAAATAGTTATAATAACATTTGCTCATTGTGATATAAAAAAGAAAGCAGGGATCCATAAGTATGTAATGTAACAACTTATTTACGAGCTATGCCATTACCTATGAACAAGTTTAGCATAGAATTATTTACATATATATATATATATTTATACTCACACACACACACACATATATATATATATATACACACACATACATACATATATTTTTAACCAGAGTAAATACACAGTTGTTAAACAGGCTTAAAGAGTATGTGTATAATTTATTATTATGAAATAGTAACAATACATATTTCTTAAATAACTATACATATCTAGAATATACACAATCAGATTATAAATATTTAGCAACACAGGCATATGCAGTCCATTGCTGTTTGAATATGGTGGTTATGAAGGAAAGAGACAATTCTGAAGTAGTCTTCTGAAGGCAAGATAGTTATCCGTTGATCTTATATTTGGGGGTAATGAATTCCATAGCTTGGCTGCTTGAACGGAGAAGGATGTACCACCTATTGTCTTTTTCTTGTATGGTGGTGTGTTAAGGCAGGGTGCCAATCTTGAGCGGATGTTTTTCTGTTGAATGTATTTGGTTATTTTGTTTCTGATGAAAAGCGGCCCTGTTCCATGTATCGCTTTGTGGGTGATACAAAGCAGCTTGAAGGTGGATCTGTCGCTACATTCTTTCAGGCTTCTTCATGTCAAGGTCAACCAGCTATTAAAAAAAGGCTTTTATGAGATAAAATGTGTAGACATCATGGACTCGAGCCAACCGATTTTATTTTGTGATTTATTGCATTTTACTTTAGTTACATAGGACTCTTGTGCAATACTTTAAATAATACACATTGTTTAATTTACTGAACTAGATTTTATGTAGTGAGATCAATTGGGTCTATCTATTGTGAAGAGTAGTCTATTAGATGGCCGACTGTTCATTTTCCTTAATATATGCTATTTGCATCAAGAAACAATTATTTTGTAGCGTGAATTTTCACAAATGAATAAACAACCATGCTTATTACCCTGTTGGAGCTAATAGCCGGGCACCTAATTACTATTCTACCAACTAGGGTCCTAATTAAAACTTACTTTATCGTCATTCCTTATTCATAACACTTGAGACAGAAAAGTAAGTCACTCAATTAGGAACCGCTTTAATTTCAGTGATTTCAGCATTGGACACACACCGAAGGAGATCTCTCCTGTATGACAAGGGCCTCAACACAGATAAAAGCACCCTTTTATGAATCCTCAACACCAAAATAAACTACCTTATGTCCAAATGTAGGTCATTTTGTTTTTATAAAACATGTTTATTAAACTTTGCAAAAAAAACTTGCTTTTCGTTTCTCTGACAAGGCAAGTTTAGCAACCTACATACGTTGTATGGTACAGTTACATTTCAGAGTTTCTAATGCCTCATATGAGATGTAATGCCACGTCAAGTATCCCATAAAAGGAGCAACTGTGCCTGGTAATGTTTCCCATAGACCTATCCCCATAGTGTTTGCAGACTATCTTTCACTCCTGTCTCATATCACCCAATTGCTCTTTTCAAAAGTCGTCCCTATTTTGCTTTACCTCGAAAACTATAGCAGGCGTTGGTCGCAGTAAGACTTTCTCTATGCAGGGCTTTGTGTTTAACAACTTGTGTGTGACTAGAGGTTGGGGGGGAGAGGGCATTAACCCAAAGATTGTGCTTTTTTCTGACCTATTTTGTCTCCGCCAGGTCCATGTGGTTCTGTGTCTTCATAGTCGTTTTGTCCACCCGAGGATTGATTACTTATACGCATGAAGATAGACGTGGCTGAAGAGTAGAGTCTTGCTTATAGTAAGTGCTCATAATTGATTAGAGTCTGTCATTTTTGATAGCGTGTGTGAAAGAGTGCACCAAGTCATCCCAAGAGTGCACTATTGAGCGTTTCCTGAGCCCACATACTTCCTGCCTGTAGGAAGCTTGACTTCCACTCGTGGCCGAGTGTGTAATTACCCCAAACCATTGAGCTATTGGGGGACGTGTGCTCGATGTCCTGTTCATTGCGATGGTCCTTCTAACAAATAATAATGCTAAATTTGAGAACTTCGTTCCCACACTGACTGTAGAGCTGTGGGCACAGGTCTAGTATACACTTTTCCTTCGCATTGAATTCTCTTTGACCCACCACTGTTGTCAATATTCCCTCAAATTCTAGCCACAATTGTGTTATCTCTGGGCAATACTACAGCTTGTGTATTAATCCAGCCTGCTCAGCTCTACATCAGGGGCAGTTTCCAGGTGACGCCAGTCATCTTACCAATTTTTGGGGCCGTCATGTAAGCCCGATGGAGGACATTAAATAGGATGAATTTGAGTCTGGTGTTTCGAGATACTTTATGGGGGTTATCCTTGGATCTTGCCAGTGCGATCCATTCTCCTAGCATTTGTGTATGAAGCCAAGTTATCAGCCTCCTTCAGTTACCCACTGTGTACAGACGGAATATATTCATGTGTTGATGGCTCCAAGTCCGTGAGTCCCCATATATTGGGCATCTCTTTTATCAGGGTTGTTTGTTCAAGGACGTGTCCCACAGGGAGCCCAAAGTTCTCCACCAGTAACTCAAATGAAGCCACTGGTTCATTTTTGACAGATCATTGCCAACAGATCCTTCACTTGCAATCTCCGCTGATCCCCCCCTCCCCGCAATATAGTTGTTCGCTGGCAGATTAGAAGCCTTGATTTCCAGCTCGTTCTTGTAGGGAATAATAATGGAGAATATGTCTGGGACCGCCGGGTCCTCTGTAGTGCTCTAAAATAGCACTTCTGTGTAACTCCTACCAGTCTGGGGAGAGTTTCCTGTAATTTCATGTTGGGCAGTGGTAAACTGTGTATTGATTTCCTAGGGTTGGTAGTGATTTCTACCCCTCTTCAGATATATTATGACCACTCAATCAAGGGCCACATCCTGAATTTGGCTTGCCAGCTATTAGAGCTCACAATCTGAAGCCCCATCCCCCGAACTACAGGCAATTTAGCTTTCCCAATGTTTCTCTGAGCTTACTTGAATTTTGAGATCAATTCTCTCAGCAATGTATTCAGTACTTTGACCATTTTTAAAAGCATCTAAACTGAAATCAAAATAGTAAAGGAGTCAGGGAAGCATCACAATCTTTGCTAAAACAATTCTCCCTGCTATGGATAGCGGCAATGTTTTCTAGAAGGATTTCTGTGATCTCATGGCTGCAATAGGGCGACCTAAATTTCCATCCAGCACATCTGTTTCTGCACAGTACATTCCAACACGTAGGTGTTGAAAGCTTATTGGTTCCCATCTAACTTTTTCTCCTCTTTATCCTACTAAATCCTAAATCAGACCCGGATTTATGGGGTAGAATAAGGACTTCATCTAGTTAATGCCCAGTCAGGACACCTTCCCAAATTGTTCACGACAATTGTGATTGGGCATAGGATGGCCCTCATGTCTAAAATGTATAAAAATATATTGTCTGCTTATAATTAGATCATATGTAGGTCTCCTTTTAGCAGGATTATCTATTGTGACCCTCAGCCCTTGGCATGGTGGCAAAGGGTTCAAAAGCAAGAGCAAGAGCAAACAATATTAGGGATATCCGGAAGCCTTGGTGGTCCCTCTGCCACCTCAATGGAGGGTGGGCGGATGATACTGTTTGTCCCATGCCCACTGCGACTATCAGGCTGAGTATAACAGAGAGATCCACCTGATCGTGGTTCTCCCTGTGCCAAATTGTCTGAGCACCCGGACTTCTCTCCTTCAGGTTCTGCGGAGCATCCTGTACTATGTCATAAATGGTGACTGTATTAGAAAGCATACATTATGAATTAGACTTTCCATTGTGTACCTAATGTACCATTTTGAAGGATTCCTGCTAAAAGTTGAAATGCAGGTGTGCAGAAAAACATAATTCAATGAGCTATTGTTTGAGAAGCGTGTCATATTATGTTGTCCATCTCCTTAGTGCTGAGTAAGTACATGGAAGATTTATCTTACCTTAAGAAATGATGTAGAGTTAAGAAGTTTTAATGATTGCAAAGCTGCTTTTCATTTGCCAGTGCGACCTAACCACGGTCATGCCATGCTGAATTTGCAGTTTTGCTAATTGCTTAAAATTAGTATACAAATCCCTGGTTTTGAAGGATTGGGCATGACTTCTAATTTTTCTCCTGAGACTCTATCCAATCTTTACAAGAATTTCTCTTTCTCTCTTAGGGTATTTTTGATACTCTTTTTGAGTTTGACACTTAAATGTTGAAGGGATTTAATGGCCTTAATAGGGATCTTACAACAAGTCTATGTTCTTTGTGCATCTGAGTCTTCATTGCAAGTTACACATTTTTCTGTATTGTTTACATTAGCAATTCTATAAAAAAATCTTACCTTAATTCAGATCTAGATCTCAGATATAAGGAAGTCTCAGTTTCTGTTTGAGTTCTACTCTGCTAAAGTATTGACTTATTCTTGGGGAGGATAGTCTCTTGCAACTAGTTCAAAAAGAAGTCTTGGAGCCGAGCTCCCTAAGGTAAAAAATGGGGTGCATAAAATATTGGGGTGCAGTAAATTATTAGGGTTAGGCTCTCACTCTATCAATAACTCTCTAGCCATTAAGGACAACTGCCTAGAACACAGCTGTATATACTATGTGGCTAGACTTAGGGCTATGCGGTCCACATGCATATTATAGAACTCCTGTGGAAGGCCATTTTTTCAAAGAACGAGGTTGAGAAAGTCCCCTCCAATCCCCTGAATGAAGATCGGTTGATCCAACTCCACCCTGCTATCATGGTCAACCTGTGGGAGTAGCACATTTTCTATATATATTTCTTTCTCTTCACAATCTAGTGTAATAACTAAAGAAGGACTTTTTAATTTCTTCCTGGAAGTTATGGTAACACTTTGTTCATCATTTACTGCTGTCACTGGCATCTTCTTGTCTCCGGTTTTGACAACCAAGCTAACAGTCTTTCAGTCCTATCAACCTTAGTGTGATTTCTTGTCATGTATACAATGTAGTCTATAGATCACTGGCTTTCAACTAGAGTAACATAATCTTTCTTAGCTATCCTAAAGGCCTCTCTTTTGAGCTGTCATCTATTACATCCTGTTTCAGTCTCGCCAATGGTGCGTCTGGTCTGTTCAGTTCTTAATCTATCATCTTTCAGGTCCCCATTGAATACCAAATGCAGTGCTCTATGACTATCACCTTTAATGTTTCCCATTCTGTTTGGAGCGATGAGGCAGTCCATGAACTGTCATTAAAATATTGGTCAGTGGCTTCCCCTAGTGTAAGTCATGCACTGGGTGCTGAAGTGGGTATTCCGGTACTTGTGGATTTCTTTCTCTACATATGTCCACTAACGACCAATTGCCTAGCAACTCTTTCAGAGCCTTACCAATTTTGTACATCTGGATTGTGGTTGTAGCAGACATGATCGCGCTCAGTTGCCATTCAGCATTAAGTTTAGGTTCACAGCCTGAAGGATGCAGAAATGTGTCCATCCCACCTATAATCTACAAAGGGAAGGAAAAGCGCTGCATGTATAAGCTCCCTAATACTATACATGTACCTTCCAATTTACACCCTATCATTGCGTGATCTCCTTATCCACACGTTTCTTGGTCAACTGCAAAAGGCACCGTTTCAATCCCCTCTAGTTTATGATGAAAACCAAGAAGAGAATCCAGAGGGGTCCAACAGTAACACTGTAAGAAAAGCAGCAGTTGTCCCTGACTCATACCCAAAAAAGAAATGGACAAATGCCAAAGCTAACGTGACCCTAAAAAGACCCTATAAATGTTGTAATTTCAAACGTTTCATAGAGGAATAGGAGGAAACCTTGAGAAGTACTAGTTTTGAAGGACATGGTATCTGAAAGTGTAAAGTTGTTGTATCTAAAGTTCCTGAAGAGGATTCCTATCCCTGAGGAGCATATTACTTACGATTGTAGTCACTGGATGTGGACAAGGAAACCCTGTGAATACCTTTAAGCATTCCTAGGAACATAGGCAGGAACGCTAAAACATGGTGATGAGCAATATCAACTTCTCCAATGCTACAAAACTGAAACTTGCTGACAAACAATGGGTACAGAAGGAAAGCAATGACAAAGAATAATTTGACTGCTTATATCCCCTCTTCCAATGAGTTCCCTCAGACTCACCAGTAAGGGATATATACTTAAGGTAAAAAAAAAATACTTCCACATCAATTCTCTTTTCCGGCACCCTCTTACCTTTGAGCCACTCAATGTTTCCCTCTACCTGCCCAAGAGAAGAAAAATCTTAAACCAACTAATAGCCCTACCTCTACCACATAAAAGAGCCCTTGGACCTCTCTCAGCTGCCCATGCAATAGCATCTATACCCAAAACATGTTTTCAGTGTGTAACATTGTATCCATTTCATCCATGGCCCTAATGACCCAAACATACCTTGCACAGTGTGGCTTGTTTGTAATACAGTTTAAAACGTGTCTCCTAGATGTGTTTATCTTTATTGAAATGTTTTGACCTGAAAACAGAAATTGCACGCTGAACACGGACATGCTGCCATATTGAGGATCATTCTCTCCTGATATACGGAGGAGTGACCTGCATGAGGAATTTGATGATTAAGAGATGTGCCTCGGTTTAAGATTCTGCTGACAGACGGGCATTCTTCATGCAGGGAGGAGAGTGCTGACACATAGAGAAGTGTTCCGCTTAAAAGGCAGGGACATGCTGCATGTCAGCAAATGAGTAAGCTACAGTGTTCTGTGGTGCAAATGCCCTCTCACTAGGTGAACGGGCATTACTGCTCAACTTGAAAAAGAGGTAACTTGCTGACCTGGGGGACAACTAAAACATTTTTACGTGTTTGATACATTTACCCTGAGTTAACAAAAAAAGGCAACTGCTGCACAGAGAATAGGCACGTACACCGATAACAACGCAGAACAAACCCTAAATATGGATAGGTGTCTGGATGTGTAAACGTTTTCTGTCTTCTCCAACCCCACTTAGATACACATTTAACTACCATGATGCTTGAAGTATCAGTGATAATCAGCTACTTGTCGGGAAAGAAATTGTAAATGCACGGTGAATAAACTCTATGAGTCATGCAAAAAGCTGGAAGAATGGACATCAGGCGCGCTGGATTTACATTTTGGAAAAAACAAGGTGATACTGCAGACAGACTTGTGAGGCCCCATCAGTCTAGGTCGCGGGGCGGGGAGCGTGGACCCTGCGCCAAAGTGCCATACTTACACTGTCGTTGGACCCTTTGTTGTCTTCATATTTCGTTTCTATGTGAATGGAGAACTTGGGCAAAAACGAACACTGGAAAAAAGAGAGAACACAATGTTTGTTCATCAATTCATCAGGCCAGGTGTTAAACAGACTCTCATATTTAGATTACACTTTTTAAGTCCCCACAATGCAAAGCAAAGGCAGTGAAATTCGAGCCAGCAATGAAGGCACCCAGAGAACCCAAGAGTTCATCCAGTTTTATGTCATGGAATCTGGCAGGCAGAACTGCAGTACCTGGCTGCACTCAGGACAACCACGCCCGTGTATTACCCCTTTTCTCTGCCGTCTTGAAACATCTCTGACCAGACACAGTCTCCGCTTCAAGGACTTCGCTTACTCCTCTCCCTCTTTGAATTTATTTACCATTTTTGTCCATCTTGTCTACTGGCTGTTTCATCAATACCTCACGCCTTAGAGCTGTCAGTCTAAAGGTACTTCACAAAGGCAAAATCCTTGCCACAGAGGTAGTCTGTCAAGAATAACTTGCGAGTTTCTGTGGTACCATAGACTGCAAGGTGGTACGCTATGTGCTGATAGTCTGTCAAATATTGCCAATAAACAGCAAAAAGCGATCAGCTAATACAAGTCCTCATGAGATCTAATCTCTTCATTGAATTATGAATTTCTATCTCCAGTCCCCACTTGCCTCATCTCTTCCAGTGTTCATAGGGTTAGTTTCTCGAGGCCATATCCCACGGGGCTGATTTTAAATAATACATCAAGTCATGTCACTGACTTGTAAATCATCACCTGGCTTGTTTCACATATTTCGATGTAAGTTCAACTGAACTCTATGTAAAGTAGGACAACTAAATGAAACCATTGAATACAATAAATAATAATGCATAAACTTCAGTAACTAATCACTATCTCCCCAATATCTTAATTCATTCAAAGATGTGCCCCCCAAACAAGTGCACAGCGCTCAATGTAAGGATTCCCTAAGAATGCTCACAACTGTTACAGAAAGACTCCTGACATACAATACACCTCTTCCTTTACAATGGCACACCACCACAGACTTACTCGATAACGTACCCCTATTGTACATCAGAACAATATTGCAATTCATAGAAAAGTTTTCAGGCCAAATGGAGAAAAAACATTGCCAATGCCAAGAAGCTTGGATTATAAATGAAAGGCAAGTGTTATTTCTGTCATTGAGGGGTACATACACTCAATAGGCCAGCATACATACACTTTGTTGCTCAAAGGTTTGGTATCTCTACCTGCACGGGAAATCTATGACAGGCTAAAGGCAGCAAAGAGTACTGCAGATAATCTGTGTATGGGAATGCATCAGAGCACGTGAGATACTTCAAGAAAATCATTAGGGCAGAGGTCTCCAACCTTTTCTGTAGTAGGAGCTACTTAATGTCAATGAATATCATCCTGAGATACCGTTACTACTGTTGTAGTAGTAAGCATTTCAGACAAGATCACATGAGAGGGCACCCCATGCAACATCACCAACAGTGATCACCTTCCTGCCTCACAGAAGGTTGCTACCAGCAATGTAAAATGGCTTTGTCAATTTGGAATACCTCGACATGGGCAATACCTAACAGCCACACCTGAAATGCCCCTGGTACAAAGGTAAAAATATCAGTAATGTCTTCTCAACTCTGCATCATTAATATCTCAAAT
Organism: Pleurodeles waltl; assembly: GCF_031143425.1. Lineage (NCBI taxonomy): Eukaryota > Metazoa > Chordata > Amphibia > Caudata > Salamandridae > Pleurodeles > Pleurodeles waltl. The sequence continues at coordinate 1,047,166,139 of NC_090446.1, read as the reverse complement.
AACAGCTTTAAATATATTTTACAAAGTAAACCATTTTTCTCCAAACATCAGCTTATGAGTTCTGAAAGTATACACATTTTCATCTCAAATACAGGTTTTTCAATTCTAGTATACATACATTAATTCAACCAAGCAAACACTTCTAATTTAGTAGGCTTAGCTGCACATATTGGAGCTACTTACAGGCAGCTAGAGACTTACCAGTAGCTCACAAGCTACTCGTTGGAGAAACCAGGATCAGAGAGTGTGATGAATCAGTCCCTTAGCTGCTCCTCCTGTGTGACTGTCATTACATTTCATAATAAACAGATCAAACCTATGGAATCTGAGAACACTTTACCAATTAACCATTAAACATATAGCATTTACCACTGGCTTGACACCATAACCAACAAAGTCTTACTGAAGAGCACACAAGCTAGCACCAATCGTTGGCAAAACAATACACAAACTCTCTTAGAGGGCCTGACAAGAATCATCCCAGTGAAAATCTTCTTGCCCCAGGGCTTGTTAGAGTGAGTGATCAACACCAAAACTGTTCCCTACTACAGTAATCTGTACAACTGAATGTAAT